>NC_085841.1:159444037-160143537 GCF_035594765.1 Anolis carolinensis
GACTGAATCTTGCATTGAGTGATACATTTTCAAACTCTTCTGTCAGAAATTGTCTTGGAACAATAAAAGAAATAACAAATTTCTTCAGAAACAGTTCAAGTGCTAACAACATTTTGCAGATTAATATTAGCGTTCATGTGCCAGAAACAAAGAAAAAAAGACTGACACATTTATGCGAGACTCGTTTCATTAAGAGGCATGACAATGTATTGACATTTGCTGAACTATTTAAGCCTATTGAAGTTGCCTTAGAAGAAATCTCAGAGAAACCATGGAAAAAATCTTCTTCAGCTTCAAACTTTTTGACTGCAATTGAAAAAGTGATTTCATTGTTAGCCTGTTTGTTTGTGAACAACTCTTCATCCTTACTTTGCCCCTATCAATTTTTCTTCAGGAAAAAAAATCTTGATATGGCATCTGCCATAAACCACGCTAAGTCACTGTTAAAGTCTTTAGAAATTTTGAGAGCAGATGCAAAAGATCATTTTGTAAAACTCACTTAGCAAGAACAACATCTGAAAAAATATTTCAAAGCAACTTGACTATTCCAAGGCAAAGTTCAAGATAGGTGCATTGGGCAAATCCAGGGACTAGTTCTGTAGAAGATTATTTCAGAGTTGTGTTCATACCATGTGCCGATTCACTCATACAGAACATTATTGAAAGGTTCATGTCAAATGAAGACATTTTAACAAGTTTCCAGGTTCTCCTCCCTGGGTTTTCAGGTCTTGACAACGTTCACCATACGGAACAACTGTCAGAATACTTTGAAAATGACGCAGCACTTGCTTCCGTCAAGGCTGAGTAGAGTACATCATGTGGTGTAATATTACACCATCAATTAAGAAAGATACTGGGGTACTTAAAGTGTTGGAACTGAGTGACAAAATCTACTATCGGTCAATAAATTTCCTTTTGACTGTTAGCTACTCTACCAGTAACGACATGCAGTGTGGAAAGATCATTTTCAACCATGAAGAGAGTGAAAAGTGTATCTAGAAGTTTAATGACAGACCAGAGACTTAGTGGACTAGCAATGATTTCCATCCATCGGGACATCACTATCAAACCAGAAAAAGTAATTGACAAAATGGCCAGAGAGAAGAAAAGAATACTGTTGCTGTAAAGTAAAAAAAAAAAAAGTCAAAATGTATTCTAAACATTTTGTTAATGAAAGTAAATAAATAAATAACATTTATTATTTAAAATGTTATGTTTATTCATATCATGATCTGATCACCATGCTCAATATATTCCATATGCATGGGGGTATTGGGATAACGATAGAAAAGGTTTCCTAGGGTAGATCCCCTCTCACTCAGACTCAGCCCCCCCTCCCCCCCCCCCCAAATCAAAATCCTGGCTATGGGCCTGGGTGTTAGGTAATCAATTACTTAAATGAGTATCCTGTTTTTGAAATTACACAGGAGACATTGGACATTATTTCAAAGTAATTGCACAACTGATTCAGCTTAGACAAATATTGAGATTATCTCTATACACTGCTACCGCTGAGTGGATAGAGTCCCCCTCTGTGATTCCTTCTCAGCCGCAGAGAGCACCCTGAATTGATCTGTCATTAGCAATAAAAACCGGTGTTCTATTAATAAAAAGAACTGTATGTCCTTCCAGGTCAATATTCCACTTTTTGTTCATCATTTAATTTTCTTCCCTCACATCTGAATACACATGAAGGAGCACCCACGAATGGCTTTACCATGAGGATAAAGGAAGTAGTTGGATTATTGTTTGTTATTGTTATTTTTAGATTATCTTATTGTCAGTTCTTTAATTTCATGTCATTTTACTGTCTGAAATACTTTTTGGATATTTTGATCCATGTGACAAAATAATTTGACTGACAAAATACCTTGGGCAAGTCATCTGTACTAACCAATACAGATGATCTAATTGTGATGAAACATAGCCCTGTATCCTGGAAATTAATACAGCAGTTGATATAATTTTCCATCTTTCACCACAGTGTTAATCTCTTCTGAATTTATACAGGTATATCTAACGGGTCATGATATGTGTAAGTGGAAACTATAACTTACTGCAGTTTTGTTTTGCTTTGTAAATTGAATGACAATGTTAATATGAAAAATGTCTATTAATCCAAATACTAACATTTTTCTGTTAATCATGGGGTTTTTTCATTCAATAAAGTTTGAAAAAAGTTTAAGAAGCTTTGCTGTAGGCTATATTTTGGAGGAAGAAACTGGCAAACCCATTTCGAGTATTCCTTCCCTGAGAAAACTATGAAATTAATGGGGTCACCCTAAATGGACAGCCAACTTGAAGACAAATATAGATAGATACAATCTTCATTCAGCATTTAGTCTCTTTTAACTGAAGATAAGGATTCATATGGTTGAATGCACATTTTGAAAATAGTGGCTATAAAAGTCTAAGACTGGCTTACAACCTTCCTGATGATATCCAGCTTTCTGTGTGTGAAGGTATAATTGGTGTTTATGTGAAAGAAAGAGGGAGTGGAATGGAAGAAAGGAAATGGGACACATACACAAAGATATTTTAACAATTTATCTGTATGGTCACTTAAAAACATTTTACAAAGCTCATTTTACCAAGTTTATTAGTATCTACCTCCATTGTTTCCCATACGCCATGTCTGATTCATCTTGATAAATCATAAGCAATGGTCCTGTAAGTATTTTGTATTGTACATCTCTTGTGCCCATATTCAGCACACAGTGTTCATCTACAGCAGTGGTTCTCAACCTGTAGGTCCCCAGGTGTTTTGGCCTACAACTCCCAGAAATCCCAGCCAGTTTACCAGCTGTTAGGATTTCTGGGAGTTGAAGGCCAAAACATCTGGGGACCCACAGGTTGAGAACCACTGATATATGCCACAGAAGTAATGCAGTTTGACACTACTTTAACTTCTATGTCCCAGTTTGGTGAGACACCAGCACTCTTTGGCAGAAAAGGTTAAGGACCTAGTAAAACTATAGCTCCCAAGATTCCATAGCACTGATTCCATGGCAGTTAAAGTGATGTCAAACTACAGTAGAGTCTCACTTATCCAACATAAACGGGCTGGCAGAACATTGGAGAAGTGAATATGTTGGATAATAAGGAGAGATGAAGGAGAAGCCTACTAAACATCAAATTAGGTTATGATTTTACAAATTAAGCACCAAAACATCATGTTATACAACAAATTTGACAGAAAAAGTAGTTCACTATGCAGTAATGCTACATAGTAATTACTGTATTTATGAATTTAGCACCCAAAAATCACGATATATTGAAAACATTGACTACAAAAATGTGTTGGATAATCCAGAATGTTGGATAAGCAAGTGTTGGATAAATGAGACTCTACTGTACATTATTTCTATGTTACTGGAGTGACAGCATCCTCCGTTGCCAAAACTGAGCACATGCCTCCAAGATGCTGAATATGAGAAAAGCCTATACCTCTATCTATGTAGAATTGTCTGTCTTGTTAGTGTATAAATGACATT
This sequence comes from Anolis carolinensis, assembly GCF_035594765.1. Taxonomy (NCBI): domain Eukaryota; kingdom Metazoa; phylum Chordata; class Lepidosauria; order Squamata; family Anolidae; genus Anolis; species Anolis carolinensis. The sequence continues at coordinate 159,447,532 of NC_085841.1, forward strand.
GAATGTTTGCCACATAAGTATGTTCTGTGATCTGCCCTGAGTACCCTTCGGGAGGGGGGGAGAGAAAAGGGTGGAATATAAATACTGTAAATAAATAAATAAATAAAAATAATGTGCTATCATTTGTCTGAATTTCATTTGTATATCTTCATGTGTTTTATCCTGTGTGTGTGTGTGTGTGTGTGTGTGTGTGTGTGCATACACACACACACACATGCTCTCAAACAAAGAAAGCACATAAAGAAACAGAAATTTCTGATGCAAAGAAAGACAATTGTTTTACTTGTAGCTATTCATCTTTTTTTAACTGATGGGGAAGAAATAATTGGACTGTTCTTAATCTAACCTGCATTCTTAAGAAAGATATTTTTAGACCTATGTGACAGACATAATACTGATTTAACTGTTGTTTATAGCAGGTCATTATAAAAAAGGAGGCATGACTTCAATTTGCCCTCATCAAAGCAATACCAATTAGTGTAAAATGGTTTAAATCTGGGTTTTTTGGCAAGTAAAAAAGATGGAAAGAATTCTGCTTCTAATGAAAATGACAGGCACATTGTCAAAATGAAGGCCAAGTTAATAACTCAATATTACAATTTCCCCCAAAATTTGTGTCCCTTTTAAAATTGACAATAAATATTCTGGCCCTACTTTACCCTGTTTCCCCGAAAATAAGACAGGGTCTTATATTAATTTTTGCTCCCAAAGATGCACTAGGTCTTATTTTCAGGGGATGTCTTATTTTTCCATGAAGAAGAGCTCACATTTATTGTTGAACAACAAAATGAACATTTATTATATACTGTAAAGTAGTTGTCATCACAAACCAGCATAACCAGACAAACTATGAATCCTATCAAGAATTTCTTGTTACTACCATTATTTACATGTACAACAATCTATGGTACCTCTTGCAATTTAGGTTTCACAAGGTTTCCACGCTGATTTCTCTCTATTCTAGTTTCAATGTAGTCATGAATGATGAATAATATAATATACTATAATAATAATATGATGATAATATAATAATAATAATAATAATAATAATAATAATAATATGATATAATATAGGATATAATAATAACAGAATATGATAATAATATGGTATTAATAGGATAATATAATAATGGGATATAATAACAGAATAGCATAATAATATAATAATAATAGGATAATATAATAAAATAATAGAATGGAATAGAATGATATAAAATATATTAATAGGATAATATAAAATGGAATATAATAATAATAACAGAATATGCTAATAATAATAAAATAATAATATGATAATATAATAGAATAATAGTATAGAATATAATGATATAAAATATATTAATAGGGTAATATAAAATGGAATTTAATAATAACAGAATAATAATATAATAATATGAAAATATAATAGAATAATAATAGAATAATAATATAATGCGTCCTGTACCTTTAAGGAGCAAAAGCAGCAGCACGAAAGCCCTCTTCCCTTCCCTCCCACCCTCCCTTGCCCTGGCTCCAGGAGCCAATCAGAAGCCTCTGGGAAGCAAGGCAGCATGGCCAGGAGGGAGACGGAAGGAAGGAAGAAACGGCAGCGCAGCAGCAGCCAGGGAAGGTTTTTCAAGCCGCGGCTGGGAGACAGGCAAGGAAAGGCAACGCAGGGAGGGAGGGAGGCACAGAAAGCAAGCACTTTCCCTCCCTCCCTCCCTCCGGTGTGTGTATGAGTGCTGGTTCTGCCCTGCAGCCATGCTTCCCAATGGAACTCTGCTGCAGCCTTAATTGCTAGGTCTTACTTTCAGGGGAGGCCTTATATTTGGCAATTCCCCCAAACCCCTGCTAGGTCTTATTCTTTGGGGAGGTCTTATTTTCGGGAAAACACAGTAGTTAGTTTTCTGATTCCTTCTCATCTTTACCAGTCATTCACTATCGGAATTTGGTTTATAAAGTCCTCAAGGCAGGGATTTGTTTTATTGGTCTTACTCTAGTATTGTGTTGCCCCTCTGAATGTTATTGCACTGCAATAATCCCTACAATTGCCAACAGTGAGGAGTGCTGGGAGCTGCAGTTGAAAATATCTGGAGGAACACACACTTACAAACTCTTAGGTCATAACATCATCACGGGAATTCTGTCCTCCTTTGAAATTTTCCTTTCATGCCAAAATTTTGAGCATTGCAGAGTGAGACACTGAAATTTAAGCCTCTTCTACACTATCATATAATCCAGTTCAAAGCAGATAATCTGTATTTTATATGGCAGTGTAGAAGGAGCCTCATTAAAACTCTAGAACTCCAGTATTTGAGGTATTTGCATCCACATTGGGAAGTTTGCCTACCCCTTTTATTTGAAGGCCTATAGTTCCACATTCACTGGGTTTAGAGATGCAGTGCCCTGCAAAAGTAGGAAAAACTGTGAATAAAAAAACACTGGGTTTTTTTTTGATAAAACACCTCTCTAGGAATCCCCAGGTACTCCAGCACAATGCTATGAATGATGCTGGAGGACTTACAAATCCACCAGGGCAGCTGTTCGAAGTTCACCATAGATTCATGTTGGAGAACCTACAGATCCTTAGATCTTCATCAGATGGTCTTCAAGCTCTGTTTCCATGTGCTGCTGAAATGGAGCCCCCCAGGAGTCCCTTAGAGGCCATCAGACAACATAAGCGTACTTCCAATGGTGCTCCATTTCCCGTGTACATGGAAACGGAGCCTGAAGACCTCTATCAGGAGTCAGGTGTCAATCAATTCTTCATAGAAAAAGATGGGATAAAGTGGAGGAAAGACAGGAGAAGACAATGAAAGGATGTGGGATGGGTAGCCATCCCAAAAGATGGTGAAAGATGGGAGAGAGTGATATAAGACATTTCCTTCTGTTTTTTTCCACTTTCTCCCGCTTTCCCCTCGATCATCTGATGAAGCCCTTAGAGATTGCATATTAATCAAACCTGTGCATAGTCATATCCACAAAATGAAAGCACCCCAAAAAGAGAGAGTCAACTGTAAATACTCAGCTACATGATTATGATATTGCAATGGTACATATTTTGGTACTAAAAGAGCCAGCCACTGAATTTAAGCCTTTGTTAACAAAGTGGACAATCTGATTCTCATAGGAATCCCCATATTTATTTTTGAATGTTTTTCAAATCTAACCTCTTATAACCTTCACACTCAATCCAGTGGGGGCCTCGGTATCTGCTGGGGTTTAGTTCCAGGACCCCGCTCCCATTAATATCAAAATATGTGAGTGCTCAAGTCCCAATTTATAGAAAGGTAGAGTAAAGAGGTATCCCAAACTAAAAATGATGAATAACTCAAACAAGTGCTGGAGAGAACTTAAAGATCTGTGGAATGATGGGAGGCTATAGTAGTATTTGCTCACACATCAGCATAGTGCTCATGTCATGACAAAATCAAATTTATTGGATTGAAGAAACATTTTCAACCTATCATTGGTCTCATCTGTGAATGCAGAACCAGTTGGATATGGAGGACTGATAGTATGTGAATTACTATAGCTTACTGTCCCACATTTTGGATCCTTTTCCCATGCTGAAGACATTGCCTATTTTGACTTAATTTCACTGGATTTTTATTTCCCCACCACAAGGGGAAAATACTTCCAATCTCCAAAAAAGTGTGTTGATCCTCTCATTTTCCCCTGATGGGGTCCTTAATTAAAGGCATGGGGTGATGTGGCCTATACATCTAATTGCAGCATATGATCAAGGATTGCAAGCACTAAGCTGAACGCATTACTGTGGTATCTAATTATCACACTGATTGACAGCAGGATTTTCTCTCTTTTGCAGAGGTGAAGGCACATCTAACAGATTACAGCTTTGCTTTGAAGTTCAATGTATATATACAAAATCAAAGATTGAGGACTTCCCAAATGCATTTCAATGTGGCTTATCCTTGTCAGCTATTTCCCTTCTTTATTTACTACAGCTTGCTTTGAAGTGGCACCACATTTTTTGTGCTGCTGCAGCATATTAACAGGAGATGATATGCCTGTGGGTAGTCTGAAAAGTGGAGAGAAGGGGCTTTGTGCTATTCTTTTCATTCAACTCTGCCCCATGTAAATTTTGATACTAAATTCACATTGAATTGATGGGGGAATTGAGAAAAGCATTATGAAGGACAATTCATATTTTTGTGTTCCTACGGAAGAGAGTTTGAATCTAGGGGTTTATTGAAATCCATGTGTCCCTATTTTTATTTTATTTTTTTGCATTCATTAGTACAGTGGTTCTCAACCTGTGAGTCCCCAGATGTTTTGGACTTCAACTCCCAGAAATCCTAATAGCTGGTAAACTGGCTGGGATTTTTTGGGAGTTGTAGACCAAAACACCTGGGGACCCACAGGTTGAGGACCACTGCATTAGAAAGTTTGAAAATCATTGATCTAAATGACAAGATTGTATAATCACACTGATGAATTTTGCTTGAATACAGATGTGGTCCCATAGCCACATTTCTGCTTAGCCTTGCAACTCTGCTCTTCCACAATTCCAATGCTCCATAATCCAAGCTAAGAGTGACTAAAACATAAGCTTCAACTCAATTAATTTCTGCATTCCAGCACAAAACTTGACTTGGCTAATTGCATCTGGTAAGTAATAGTAATGTGGCATGATCTGGAGTTGTTGACAGGTTTTCTAATCAATTGTTTTTCATGAGGTAGTAGCAGATTGTCAATGGTTGTGTACGGTGTAGTGTGATAGGAACTGTCACGAGAGGTGACAGACCTGTCTCAATAGTGTTTTGCAATAAAGTCCTGAAAGCATTCGATTCACTTTCAAGAACCAACAATGTTTCAGGTAGAATTTTAGAAATCAGAGAAAATGTCAACTATCTCAAAAAGGACTAAGTGCCATTACTGGAAGATTGTCTTATACCCCCTATATATGTGTATGAGCAAAAAACCATAAATCCTTAACACATTTTTGAGAAATATTAAATAGATTGTTATAAAAAAATATTGGACCCCAAAAGTATGAATTATGATCCACAGCTCCACGGAGACATATAGTGAGTCATGTTGCTTTCTCCATTTTGTCCTGTAGTAAACTTTCATGAATTTCCCCTCTAATGTTGCCCCATTATACCTCAGATCTCAGAATGTACTCTCTATCATAATCCCCTCACAATGGCCTGGGAAGACCACACAATGGGTTTGCGCGAGAGGCTCTGGGACCTCTTCGTGATATGAGCTGATTTGGACACAATCTTCAAAATAATCCAATGACAGTTTATTAAAATTTCCCGCCATGGCAGAAACCAAACAGCAGTGATGTTGGCCATCAGATGCATCAGATGAATTTACTAGTGGTTAGGCAAGACCAGGCCACTGGACTAAGCTGATTCAGATATGTCTGTGTTATGAAGCATAAATATGTACCAGAGATACTGGGCCAAGAAAACATCCTTGGATTGCCACAAAGGTCCCTTCTCCTCCTTTTCCTACAAATCCTCTTCCTACCATATGTGTGTGTGCCTTCAAGTCAACTGTCAATTTACACTGACCCCATTAATTTCATAGGGTTTTCTTAGGGAATAAAACCTCAGAGGTATTTTTGCCAGTTCCTTCCTCTGTAAAATAGACTCCAGCATCTCTGCAGTCTCTCATTCAAGTACTAACCATGCCTGCCCCTGCTTAGCTTCCAAGATCAGACAGGATATGGTGCCCTTAGTCCTTCCTCCCTACAATATGACACAGTGAAAGATGGTTTGCGGAGGAGGAGGAGAAAAGATTCAGTTGCCTGCTGAAACACAGAGTGTGTTTCCCCATCCCTTACATAAGAGATATTTTGGTAAACAGCACAGACAGTATCAGAATTTGTTTATAATGTTTATTTATCTGCTTATTTATTTTTTATTGATCTGTTCTTGTTGGTTTGTTTGTTTTCTTATTGGCAGAGCTTCCATGTTCAAAACACACATTTTTTAAAAAACACTATTTAAAAAAACACATTTTTTTTTAAAAAAAACATACAAATATAGCACCACCTCTTTTCCTTGTATGCACAAAGCTCATTTCTATTATTTTGTTGTTGTTGTTGTTACTGGAGTTGATTTGTCTTTGCTCCACTTAGTAGCTCCACTTGACAGGATCTGTGGTAGACATTTGATCCATGTGTGCGCATTTTGACCTACTCTGTATTTATTATGGTATCTAATGACTAGGTTAAAAGGTTGTCCAGTGAAAGTGTTTAACTGATGAAACTCACTATTGTTGAATTGCCTCTTGATGTTATCTTACACTTGGCTTGAAGGCTAGGAATCGCATGCAAATGCTGAAAAGAGCCCTGGGCAGAAACTGACAAGTCATTCCCCAATCTGAGCAAAGACAGCCTCACATTTGGAAAGATAATATTCTAAACTCTGGAAATACAATTAAAAGCGATGAATAAGTACACTGATAAAATTAACATATCTCTTTTGTTTGTGATCAAACTTCAGTCGCATTGGGTTCTGCATACACTTTTTAAATTGTAAATTGTATATGTGTGTGTGTGTGTGTGCTTTAGTTCCATGAGGATTTTGGAAAATAATAGTGAATCTTTATTTTTAAATCTAGCTTTGAGCAACTATCCTAACTGAGGATGGCTGCATCTGAATTTCCAAATACATTTAGATAAGGCTGTACTTTATTTGAAATAGGCTGCGTGGCATTTCAATTTATGGATTGGCCAGCTGGCATCTTTGAATATGATGGTTTCCACACAGAGTTTCTATGAATTCTGCTCATAGGACTTTCTTGAAGGAGAGGCAAAAAGTTACATAATTTTTGCTCATTCATCTTTCTTCCTGAAACCATTTTCTTCACTGAAAAATTTGGCAGGAGAACATGGGAAGTGAGAGCACAAGATTTAAAGTTTATGGCTGGTCATTTAGAATTCTGTGGCAGGGAGGTTTAGTGCCACAGCAAACCACAGATCCCAGGGTTCTATGAGTATTAGTCATGGGCCCAGAATCTGTATCATTTGATTAATTAATGTTTCCATTTTATTTGATCCATTTGGATGGCATGAAATGGTACACTCCTTTCTAGTATGAAAAAAAACAGCAAAACAAAAAGAAAGGAAGAAAAAAACCGTTTGGTCACCTGCTTATCAGACTACTGAGCTCTGCTAATTGGTGGAGGAGGAGAATGCCATCCACCTCACCTGCTGCCTGCCCTGCCTCACCTCACCCATGACCACTCTGCAGATTGAGGGGAAAGCATCACATGTGGTATCTTAAGCCTGGTCTTTACACTCACTTCTGCAGATGGAGAGTTCAACTTCTCAGAATCAGTGGAATCTTAAGTAACTCTGATGCTTTTAATCCATGTTGTAATGAAGGATATAAGTACAAACCATACAATGTTTTTAAGGAGATTTTATTTATAGAAAGAAAAAATCCCAAAAAATCGGGAGACGACCCAAACATGATAAAACTTGGTGGGCAAAGAGTGATAGATGTGCGCTCCATGTGTGGCAATTTTCACCTCACTAGCCCTAAAACTGAGTGGAAGGGAAGCCTGGGAAGAATGCCCATGTTGGCCAATGGTCCAAAAAAATTTGTTCTTTCAGACCCAAAATGAAAAAGCTCATACGGAAAAGCACCCATTCTTGGGAAAGGGGCTTGAAAACGAAAATGGGATCTTACAAATGAAACAAACTGAAATAGATAGCAATTCTATACAAATGCTCGAGATTAATGAGTATTTGGCATGGTAGTTAATACTGAAATCATAGTACTAGAATTGTGCGATGTATAAGGTTCCAGAATTATAAAGACAGGATCTTTAGCTAACCGAATTAATGCTATTATTACCATAGGATTAACCAACACAACACAACTTGATTTCATATAGATGACCCAAGAAACTTGATTTAAGTGTTCTCATTGTTTCAGCTATACTCACCTTGACATAAAGTCCACCAAATGTAAAGTGGGGCATAACATGTATGGTAATGATGCAGGCTTGCTATATTCAGTAATCTTTGTTAACTTGGATTTAATTCCTTTTGGAGATCCAAAGAAACTCCTTTTTTCTTGTCTTTATTTCAAGTCAAGCCAGCCAAAAACAATAGTCTGACCTGCATTTATTCAATGACCAGGGATTGGAACTGCTCAAAAGGGATTGTCAGAAGATGCTAAAGTCCAGTTTGGTCTGATAATATATTTCCATGGTCTAAACCTTCACCACAGAGAACTTTTCACCTCAACATTAAAAAAACAGGTGATGACAGGCACTCAGGAAAATCATCTTGCAGATAAAAAATAGAGCTGTATTGCAATAGAAAGCCTGGAAAATACCTTTCCCATTTGCCAAATAAACTTTAGCAGTAAGCAGATTTCCACCTTTACTAGTAAATACCACAAATTCAGTACATCTATCCATTTACATAACAGTGAGTCTCTATAGTTTTCTTAGATATTTCATGCAACTGTGGTAACAATATCAGTGATGTGAACCCTACCATCTTCCTGTGATTAAGAAGTTTTCCTGGTATTAATAAATAACTAATTCTACTTATGTGATGGCACAGCCATTACTCTATGTTTGCGTCATTTTCTTGGCCTGGGCACAAAGGTCCCTTTCATACTATACTATTATAGCACTATTATTTCACTTTAATTCTTATACTGCATCCAGTGGGATCCTGGGATTTAATAGTTTGGTGAGGAACTACAGTTCACTGGGGGCCCTTCTAAACAGGCCTGAGAGAAAACCAAATTAATATAGAATAAACTGGGTTTAACCAATTTACCTGGGAGTTACATGAGGCTGAGGCTCTGATGCCTAGCCACGGAAAGAATGTTAGGAGTGACTTCAGAAAATGCAAGCTGCTTCTGGTGTGAGACAACTGGTCATCAGCAAGGATGTGCCCGGGGACAGCCACATGTTTTACATCCTGTAGGAGGCTTCTCTTTATATATGTATAGAAGGTCCAGGGTGGGAGAAATAACTCTTTCCTAAGTTTTTTTTCATTGAACCAGACCTGGCCACAGCAACGTGTCGCAGTGTGTGTGTGTGTGTGTGTGTGTGTGTATATATATATATATAGTATAGGGAATGTGGGGGGGGGGGGTTTGCTGTCTGTGCCCCTGTTCAGAGGATTTCACCTCACTTTCTGTCCCTATGACAATTGGATTTTAGAAATGTTGGCTTATCGTGGAATCAAGGATTCATGGTAAAACTTCAGTGGAGACATCTTTCCTCCATGATAACTCTTCCAGTAGTGATTTTCCCTTCCAAGGGGTAGATTTCCATCACTTCCTGTTGTCTCACCTCTGTTCTTAACTATGAGTCATTTATAAGTTGGATGTTTGTCACTCGGGAACTTCTTGTATATTATTTTACACACACACTAGCACAAGCATTAACAGGACCCAGCACATTAGTTAGATGAGACAGGCCTTATACAGTCAATAATCTAATTCTTATCAAAACAAAAAAAAATCTTCACTTCTCTATGAAAAGAAAGCACGGGTGCCAGTCTAACTTCTTTGAAAAGTAGTGTGTTCAGACTTCATGTTTTTTGCACCTATAGCATAGCTTTGGGCAAAGACGTGTTATTTTTTACGGTATACATTTTTATACACAAATAACATTTTCACAAAAAAGTCCAGAAGTGCAAAAGTTATTTGAAAGTGTATACAAATTCTCATAACTGGTTGACACATATACCATTTCCTGTCCTGGGTAACAATATTTGTGAATATTCTTCGTATCCTTATTCTTCCCAATTTTCTGCAACCCAAACTTCTATGCAGCTACTTAATGTACACTAGTCCAGTCTATTCTTAAATCTATCAACCCTAAATCAACTTGAAAACTAAATAAACATTTTCCACTCTGTGTTATAAAGCAATCTGTTATGATTATAAAAGTAATTACTGTATCATGAAATTATATGGCAGCTTCTCATTTTAGTAATACAGGCTTTTAAATATTTGGTTATTACAAGTTCTTCATGCTTTCATACGAAACATAGTCCATAATTTCATATTAACTGCATTTAGTCAAACCTCAAGTGTTTTCCTCCATTTGCAATCTGGCTGGGCTTCAGCCCTGAAGCAAAATTTCAGGTGGCTGTGGTCTAACCATTAACTTTGGCCTGGAACAAGTTGAGTTACAAACTAAACAGTCTATAGATGGATTGTTCTCTTTTTTTGAAAGGGCACTTACTGTACACAGGAACCTGGCTTTGTTCTCTTCAGCAGAGCCTACAGATAGACTCTCGAACTATGCTTTGAGCATTCGAAAAATGAATCATTATTTGGATGGAGAAAATGCAGGTGCTACATTAAAGAACAGCAAAAAGAATTAGGCCCCTTCTACACTTCCAGATTATCCAGATTATCAAATCAGATAATATGGATTATCTGAGTCTACACTGCCATATAATCCAGGTCAAAGCAAATAATCTGGATTTTATATGGCATTGTAGAAGGGGACAATGATTGCAGGAAACTCTGGGCTATCCTGGGGCTTTGCAGCAGGACCATTTTGTTTAATCCCCAGATCAACACCACTACCATCAATCTTTCCAGGCCCATCCAGACGGGTCCAAAAACCGGGACCTGTCTTGGTTTTACTGGAGGCATCCAAACGCCACCGCCAGTAAAACCAAATTAATTTGGAATAAAGCAGATTTTTCCTGCTTTGTTCTGAATTAATTAAACACCTGGTAAGATTTTAGGTAAGATCCTGGTCTTACCAGTTGTGGGTCCTGTGTGGATTGAGCCCGGGGACTGCAACACGCAATTCCAGGCCAATCCACATAGCCATCTTGATTTTTCAGGCTCTAGGAGTTCAAAAAACTGAGAGCACACCCACTCCCCCCGCCAAACCCCAAAATAACCCCTAAATATAAAGTTAAACATATCTAGCCACCCTTATGTTCTCCCTTGCCCCCCCCCCCCCGCCCCGGTCTCCTAGCACATAATTTCCTTGCACAAGGAGGGTGTGAGGAGGAACATAATGGCAGACAGGTAAGTTTAGCTTTATATTGAGGGGTTATTGGGGGGGGGGGAGGTTGGGGGGCTGCATGCCTTCCTGATTGTTATCAGGATGGCATGCAGACACCCCCCCCCCCAAAGCCCAGGTTTTTATGGGCAGTGGAGACCTAAATCTGCACTGAAGTTGGTTTTTTTAAACCTGCTTCGATGCAGGTTTAAGCCCTGTCTGAAAGTGCTCTCTATATGCTGATCAACTCAATGGGAGGAGATTATTCTCCCCTGTGTTGTCATTGTTGCTGCCATCTGGTCACAGAGCTCAATGCAAACAGCATCATACTTCCCCTGTTCACTTCCATGTGTAGATCATCCACCAAGTTAACTAATACTTTGCCCCAAAAAGGTAAGTTGAATACTGGCTGATAGTTATCTATTACTCTTTTAATGGCCATGCTTTTTACTCTGTTGAAACTGTGTTATTAATCGACTGTGATTGTTATGTATTTTATATTGTTGTATTTTATTGTATGTTGTTGGGCTTGGCCCCATGTGAGCCACCCCAAGTCTCTTCAGGTAGATGGGGTGGGATATAAAAATAAACTTCTTCTTCTTATTATTATTATTATTATTATTATTATTATTATTATTATTATTACAGAGGGATTCAGGAATGGATTTTTCAACAAAGGCCTCACAATTACCTTCAGATATAATGGAACTCTCACTTATTGTAAGGAGGCATTGATCATATCCCTTCACCTGCTCTGGCAGTCTCTCTCTGGCCTGTTTGATAAGACAGAAAAGGTGAGGGGCTAACATACATGTGACAGCTCACACTTTCCCAATGATCCTGTCCATATCCTCAGTCTGCACAAACCGAAAAGTATCAATAACACCGGACAAACAGGAACCAATTACAGCATCAAAGTTGGAGCAATTCAGAACAACTTTATCTGAAAAGTGGGACCTAAATTCTTCACTGAGGACCTGATATTTTATGGGCCTGACACTTTCTTAAAATGTGGGAAAATAGTCCACAGAAGTGATACAAGTTGTAATTTGCCTTTACTATGAGAACACTAGGACATTATGTCACCTTTGTAATACTTGCTTTATTTACAAATGCATAAGCTAAACTTGCTAGAAGCAAACAGACATTTTTCAAGTAGACAGGAGCTCTCCCAAGAGCTATGTGGGCAGTGTCTTCTGAAGCCAAGGATGCAAACCAATTTCATGTTGACCCCAAATGGAAGGAAGTGCCTTGATGACCATTTGACTAACCAAACGGATGCTTCTTGCAAAGGTGAATTCTCCAGGTAATGAACACAGCCTTTCTATTCTCAGATTCCTGACTCTAACTGGGCAAATGAGTAAGCAAAACAAATACATGAAAAAATAACCAAGAGCAACAAGTTTATTTGGAGTAACAAGAACACTAAATTACTACAAAACGTTACTTTAATTAAAAAGGATGCTCAGCTTCATTTTCCACTTGCAAACATGAGGGGAAAACAGAACTGTCAATAGAAAACAGGTGTGTACAATAATCAGTTTTAAAAGTTTCAATACAAAACAGTTTATTTCTAAAGGGCTTTTTTTTAGTTCTCTGTGCAGTATATCCTAGGGGAAGAAGGGATACACTTCTCAAACCTATTCCCATTTACTTTTTACTGGCTATCCGTTAGATACATGATTAGCAGACACACACAACAAAACAAAATTTTTGTAACACTGACAGATTCCATCAGCTGTAATTGGTATGAGTCAGAGACCAGTGATTCCATGCCATAAAATATATTGATAAATAATGGGGCCACGTGGCCTGCCCACATGCCTGGCTAAGAAGATGCAAAATTTGCATTTGAGAGAATGTTGTTTTTGTTTGTGATTTATAGTGACCTAAGGTGAACCCATCACAGGTTTGTCTGTGGCTGAGAGTATATGAGCCCCCTTCTTCACTGCCATATAATCTAAACCATTAAAGCAGATAAACCAGATTATCTGCTTTGAACTGAACTATATGAGTCTACATTGCCATATAATCCAGTTCAAAACAGATAATCTGGATTTTATATGGCAGTATAAAAGGGGCCCGAGTCACCCAAAATAAATGTGGATTTCCATGCCTGAGTAGGGATTCGGACCCTAGTCTCCAAAGTCATCGTCCAATGTTCAACCCTTTATCTTATGCCAGCTCTCTTGAGAAAAACATGAAAACAACAGTGTTAAAGAATCCCACTCTCATCTGGGTGCAAAAAGTATTTTTCTCATGGAAGCAACCAACCATCTGGGAGCAGAGGAGGCAACCTCCTTTCTCTCTTTCTTGTCTAAGTGATTAGTCATCATAGGTAGACACATTTGGTAGATTATGATAATAATATTATTCTTCTATCCCGCCACTATCTCCCCAAAGGGACTTGGGGCGGCTTACACAAGGCACAAGGTACCTAAAAAACAGAACACGAAATAAAACACAGTGTAAAATACAATTTAATAAAACATATAAGCATGTAAACAATAAAAAAATCTGGATAAAACAGGGCGAATCCATCAAAGATGATAGCTAATGTAAACATGGCCAGGCTGTAAACAATAGGTCAGGTGAATGGGAATAAGTGCAGAGCTGTAACCATGGAACAAGGGCATGGGATAAAGTGCAAGGCTGCATAATAAATTCATAGATCTGCTAGGGACCAGGCATTGTCAAAAGCCTAGTGAGGTCACAATGGCCCATCTCTCTTCTTGAGGTGAGTACTAGAAGCATGATTTCACAATGCTCTTCTTCACAGGGAAAGCATCAGTATCACTGGTCAGTCTATTTCTGTCTCACAAATCAAAACAGCATTACAGTGTTCCCTCAATTATTGCTGGGGTTAGGTTCCAGGACCACCCGCAATAAGTGAAAATCCGCGAAGTAGGATGCTATATATTTATACATTATTTTAGTAGTATACACTATTTTAAGTCTTTATCAACCAATTGTGTGTTGATAAATCGCCTCCTTCTCCCCCCGTTGCCGCTTGGGCTCCTTTTCTCTCCCTTTGGCTTCTCCTTCCTCCCTTCCTTAGGCTGTAAATTGTAATTTTTTATGATTTATAATAGTCTTTTAGAGTTTATTAAAAAAACCACGAAATAGCAAATCCACAAAAGGCGAACCACGAAGTGGTGAGGGAACACTGTACATGGACACAGTGTCTCTGCCACAGTGAGTGTGGGGGAGGGGAAGGCACAAGTAAGTGGGCATACATTTTCTCACTAAGGTTAGCAGATAGAAGAACAGACAAGACATGTGGAGTGAAGTAGAAAAGTTTGACCTGGGCTTGGAAATATGCCTGCCAGCTCAGATAACAGGGCATTTGGGAGATCCTAAGCAAGAGAAGATAAAACTATAGTAACATCGTGTGCCAGGAAAACAATTAGGCAGAATAGAGGACACCTTAAGGTTGCTGGTCAGAAATGACATTGAAAGCACACAATATCAACCTCTAAGCTGTGACAATTTTTAAGGTGGGAGCTTTACATCCCAGTGGTTAATATTGACCTACAGAAGGTGAATGGATCAGGCTCTTGACTGGTTAATAAGAATGCTTGCCATGTTGTTTTTTATTTTCTCTTTTGTAAGATGCAGGTGTGCAGGACTATATAATACTATAACTCATGATTTCAACCCCCAGAGATTCTGTGCTATAATTAACCTAATTCGCAGCGATTAGGCAGGAGAACACTCTCCATGAACTTTGGCAAGACTCAGTAAGTATTTTGGCTTTCAGATGTGGATGCTTTTCTTCTTTTCATTTGAATGTAAGGTACTAACAACAAGCTACAACACAGCACCAAGGGGAGGAATATTTTCAAAGTGTGGAAAGAGGAAGCCAGAATTGGAATTTCATTCTCTTTTGCTTTGGCTGATAAATCTTGGCATCACATCTAATCTCCTGCTGCAACACAGAACATTGTATAATTATTTCATTGCTTAGTTGTCCACACACAATGATTTTTATTTTTGATCTTTTCTAAATAATTGCAGTAAGTTAGTACTACATCCCACACACATTTCTAAAAATACTGAAAGCAGACATAAAAAAGACATTATGCTGGATGCTTTTGTAAAAAAGATGAATGCTTGATAAAACCTTACAAGAAATTATGTAAACAGGAGAACAAGATGAGGAAGGCTCTGCCATCAATTTAGACAAACTATACATGAATGTTCATGGTCACACAGTTGGGGATTCTACTGTCTGAAACTAATTTGTTTAATGAATCAAACCAAGTAACACCATCTTAGTTTCGCAGGTTTTAGTCCTCCAAGTCCTACTCTTTTCCAATCCTCTGTTTGCATGTACATCAGTGCTACACAGAGCCATATGGGGGAAATTGTAACTTGGAAGTGGTTTATTGTCTACCTTTTTAGCAGAGCAATATTCTATTTACATTAACAATGCAATCACACACATCTACACAGAAGTAAGGAAACATGAATGGGATTTACACACAGGTAATAATGCAATGGGTTGTAGCCTAAGAGCGCTTCCAGACAGTACCAAAATCCACATTTTATATATAAGACAAAAAATCCCGGGACCTGACAGTAGGTCCACACACAAACCTGTCAGTCCCAGGTTTTTCTTCTTATTATATTTAAAAAGTGGATTTGGTACTACAGTAGAGTCTCACTTATCCAACACTCACTTATCCAACGTTCTGGATTATCCAACGCATTTTTGTAGTCAATGTTTTCAATACATCGTGATATTTTGGTACTAAATTCGTAAATACAGTAATTACTACATAGCATTACTGCGTATTGAACTACCTTTTCTGTCGAATTTGTTGTATAACATGATGTTTTGGTGCTTAATTTGTAAAATCATAACCTAATTTAATGTTTAATAGGCTATTCCTTAATCCCTCCTTATTATCCAACATATTCGCTTATCCAACATTCTCCCGGCCCGTTTATGTTGGATAAGTGAGACTCTACTGTATCTGGAAGTGCTCTTAGGCTATCCTAACAGCCTTCCTCTGTAGTGGATCAAAATGGAAGAAGGCTGGGAGACATCTAAAGGAAGTTGTTTTTTAAAGTCCCCTGTTATGTGTTGAACTATATATGCACACATGCAAATATCTTAATGTAAACACAAGCAGATTTGCATGTGAGCATATGAGGTCTGGCACATAATAGAGGGATTTAAAAAACTTCTGTCGGATCTCTCTCTTCCTCCAATTCTTAATTCAACCTCTGTTCAAGATTATAAAGTGAGTTTCATAGAGTTCTAATTACTCTCCATTTGTACTTCCTTTGAACCATCTGTGTGTCCATTTGACAGCCTAATCAGCTGATCAGCTGTTTCAGGGTTTTTTAAATGTACACATGCACTAGAGCAGGGATATACAGTCATGCAAAGGTGTGCTGTTTTCAGGTTGAATCAGGTTTTAAGCACACCTTTTAAACATGTGTTTTTTATCGCTTAACCCGATCCCTCCTGCACTTTGGCTAAATATCATTTAGTCACCCACTTTTTAACCTGGTTACTTCTGGGTTTTACAGCATGTGTTGAAGGGACTTAAAAAGTCATTAGAAAAGGCCAGTGTATTTTGTTTCAAAAAATAAGAATAACATTTTCTTCAACTACAGTATACAATGATATCTTTCTTAAATAATTTCATTCCATCAATCTGCTGAAGCTAAAAAGTATAACACGCTGTTTTCGCCCACCTGTCCCCATTTTTATCCTAACAGCAACCATTTGAAATAGAGCTAGGATTGGCTTAAGGTGATCACATGAATGTTATATTATAGTGAATCTGATCTTATATATAATGTGAATTGTGTAGGAGGTATGAGAGTGACTATAGAGTTCATGCTGTGACCCTGAATCTGAAGTTCATGCTGTGACCCTGAAGAGAAAGCTGTAATTCCAAGCAATGGCTGAAACATTTTGAATTTACAGTAATATATTATATAATATTATCTTTATCTTTATCATTAGTTGTGTGGTGCCCTCAGACAGGTGCACAGTGTTATGTTTATTGATTTGGCTTTTTCCAAATTACAAGGTGCCTCTGCTTAAAATAGTAGTTTTGTGTGTTCTTCCTCATTAATAACATTTGCCCTCATTTTGCCTGACCATGAGGTTTTCTGAGGCTAAGAGGATGCCTCTTCCCAAGGTTACCCAGTGGATTTTCATGGCTGAGTGAGGATTCAAAAGCTTTTTATAGATAAGAAGCAACTGGTAAAGAATAATGGTTAAAATATCAAGATATGTAGGAGGGCTGTATAGAAGACTATAATATTAGAATAAGAGAATGGCTTTTGAAAAAAAAAGCCTATGGATTTCAATAGTTTTCTTTATTACAGTTGTTTGAAATCTTTAAATTAAATAAAAAATATGGTTTTGAACTGACAAATTCTGAATTTGAAATTCAATGATGTATAAAAGATGAATAAGTAATTGATAAAACATGCAAGCTTCTTTAAAATTTGTAATGAAAGATGAAGAAGTGAAGGATTGTTTTATATTTCAGTTTCGTTTCCTGGTTTTAGTTGGGGGCCCTCATCCATTTTTTGTAAGCCTTCCAAAATTGGGAGGGTTGTTTTCAGTTCTTTCATTTTGGGACTTAAAAATTGGACCATTATTGGGGGGCTTCCCACCCACTGGCTCCCCTTTCCAGCATGTGTTCTTCTTACCGGGCACCTGCTGTTTCTACTCTAGAGTAAGAGGTGCTGCACGCCCCGTCTCACACACCCCACAACACTCTATGAGAGTGCTTGTGTGGCAAGACGTATAGGCAGACCCCGGGTGCACCTGCCTGCCTGCATGCATGCCCCACCACATACACCCCACCACAACACTTTCTGAGTGTGTATGTGTGGCAGGGCGTGCAGGCAGACCTGGAGTGGACCTGCAGCCGACTTCTGGGCCTGCCTGTATGACCCATCACACACACCCTGCCACAACACTTTCTGAGTGTACATGTGTGGCAGGGTAGGCAGGCAGGCCCGGAGCGTGCCTGCAGCCAAGGTCTGGGCCGGCTTGCATGCCCCACCACACACACCCCGCCACAACACTTTCTGAGAGTGTATGTGTGACAGGGCATGCAGACAGACCTGGAGCACACCTGCATTTGAGTTCTGGGCCTGCCTGCCTGCCTGCCCATCCCGCTACACATGCACTCTCTTTCCAAGGCAAGGAGGCAAGTTCAGATGCACACAAAAGCAGGCTTTCCTGTCAAGCCAATTTTCATGTGGGGAGGGGGCTTCCCATTTTGTGCATTGAATCCTCATGGAGGGATAAGAGCCGGCAGGTTCTATTGCAAAACTGCAGAGGAACTGGCATATGCCACCGAAAACAGCCCCGTCTGATGAGGTCAATTATAATGGAGCTTGGAACTGGTTTGGCAGAATTAGTTTCTGCTGCTGTTTAGATTGCCATGCCTGGAACTGGTTTGAGCCCAGGAAGGTGATTACATTTAACACGGAATGCAGCCTCAAACTACTGCGCAGGGTCCATCCCCCCCCCCCCCCCCCGTTCTCATTTCCTGCAGTGATCAGTGTTCTAGAAGCATACAGAATGG
Organism: Anolis carolinensis; assembly: GCF_035594765.1. Classification (NCBI taxonomy): domain Eukaryota; kingdom Metazoa; phylum Chordata; class Lepidosauria; order Squamata; family Anolidae; genus Anolis; species Anolis carolinensis. Next base: position 159,466,062 of record NC_085841.1, read on the forward strand.
GGCAGGGGAGGGGGCGGATAAAGTGACAGTTAAGTGCAGAAATCAAGTGATAGGGTTTAATTAGCTATCTACTGCCTAGTCATGCCAGTCATCACTTTGGATTCTATAATACACTTAAGCAGGGCACTTTCTCCGCTCTGCACTTTGTAGAGCCAATTTTGCCTAAGATCATAAATATATTGGGATTTGCTGCAGTGAATTATTGGGCTTGCTTCAGTCTTTCCTGCAACTTTTAAACATGTCATGCATCACCTTTAATGCATGCTGCACACCATTTTGTGGCCACAGCAGTTTTGAATTGGCTTGGAACTGCATTAAATGGTAAGTGTAGATGAGTCAACAGTCACTGACAAACCTTCTGTGTGAATATATTATAAGGAACCCAGTTCAGTGGCTTGAAAGTTGCAGTTCTATAAGAGGCAAGGTAAAATAAATGAAGTTGGGTGAAGCAAATGAGAGAGGAAGAGGTGTGAAGCAGTAAAACAAAATGTTAAGTATGGTGAGAAATATATATGTGTGCTTTCATATCCACATTACCAATAAAACAATGGTTTATTTAAGCACTTTGATGCAAACTTCCAAAAAGGAAAGCTTGCTGAATAAATAGTTTTGAATAAGGATTTCATTTTAGAATGCACTAGTATTTGAAAGAAAAATATAAGTAATGGAACCATCCAATTCAGAAATAATATTTAATTTACATAGAGTAAAAAGATATATAGAATAAAAAGAAATTAATAGGGTGACCTAGCAATTTTTAAAAAGTCCTATGAGTCTAGGTGGATGTTTATAGAAAAAAAAGTGAGAGGCCTGACGCAAAAACTCATAAAAGGGGTTTAAGAGGCCACCCTGCTTCTGCCTAAAATACCAGAGAGAACAAACATTTTTAATATCCAGGTCAAGAAAGGGATTTGGGGAAGCAAACCACAGTATCCCAAATAGCTAAAATGTGAGTCAATTCATTCTTTGTTACTTGTGCAAATCTCGACATTCTCCACCTGGATTTTCCTCTGTTTAAGGGGAGGGGAAGGTGTTTTTTAAAATACTGTTACCACCATGACTGTAGGACAAGGGTGAAAAGCATGACTAATTTTATTCTCACGTGTGGAAGCAAAATTAAAGAAAATGTTAAAAAGAAAACTTTGCACTTACAGGAGAAAATTTAATGAATTTTTATTCAGGAAAAAAATCAATTTTGTGGAAAATAAAACTAAGGGAAAAAGGTTGCAGTGATTTCTGGAAATTTTTCAACTCATAAAGAAAATGAGAAGGTGTGCCTATATGCAGAGGATGAGAATATTCTTTTCCCTCTTTTTGCGAAAGAAACATGATGGGAGTTGGAACCCAGTTTTTTTAAACTACATATTTCCATAGACTTCTGATAATTGCATCCTCTTTTCAGCCACTCACTGTTATTGCTGTTGTTGCTGCTATTATTTTATATCATGCCTTTTCACATTGAAGGGACTCAAAGTGACCTATAAATTATTTTATAAATTACAAACCAAAAATTACACAAATTGGTGAAAAATGTGTGTGTGTGTGTGTTTGTCAAGTTGACACCATTGAACTCCCTTCAGAATCCACAAAAGACTATACTGTATGATTCCCACGTCTGGCTTAGGGTGATTCCATCCAGAGTTTTAATCTGGGCACAATCGGGTTGATTGCACCCAGGTTAAAGCCCACACATCTTTGCCCAAAAACATCAGTGTTTTCCTAGAGGCTGGCAGATGCCCTGCTGGACATTTCGGGACACTAAACAAAACCTTTTTTAAAAGCCTTTTAAAAAAATAACTTACCTGGCTGCCATTCCCCCTTCTCTGGAGCTCTCCTGGAAAATAGAAATGATGCGCCAGGAGAGCTCTGGACAAAGGGAAATGGTATCTGGTTAAGTTATTTTCTTTTTAAGGCTTTTTAAAGGGGTTTTGGGTGGGGTGGAGACTCTCTTGGGTTTGCTGAGTCTTCTTAGCAGATACTCTAACAATGAGGTATATCCTCCCCAGGAGATGTATTGAGTCCTATAATTGATTTTGTCATTTAAAAAAATTCGGTGGAAGTTGGGCTCGGCAGTATTTTGAACCAAGGTAATATATATTTTTTAAAAATATGATTAGTATAAGCATCTTCATCTAGACCTTTCCTCTGGAATTTTGTTTATCTCCAGATTCATAAAATGATGTGTTCTCTTCAACGGAATGCTAGGCCACTATAATTTTACATCCATTGTACACATCAGAAATTTAAATCCAGAAAAAAACATTCACAAGGCGGATCCACAGAAAACAGTCAAGACAGGCCTCGAACGCATGGCTCACAGGGTCGGCATGTCTCATGCCTTCACCCACTGGGCAACAAAAGAGATCTTTCAATCAGAGGGAATAAATCTGCTTAAAAAGAAAGTGGAAAGAGCAGCCAGAATGAAATAGAAACATCTTGTGGCAAAGTAAATAATCAAACCCAGGCTATAAAATCTCTCTCCCAGGAGAAATTGAATATTCAGATGCTCCAACAATGTTTGCACTGCAGGACAGAGATGCTAGAACATTGAGCTCAAGGAATTAAATAAACACCACCTTGGCTTCTAGCGCCCACAAAGCTGACTCCAAACAGCCCTCATTATTATAAACAGACATGAGCCATAGTCCGGGGTGTGTAATTTTAGCTGCCATACCCATACATGAAACATTATGTGAACCTGTGGACACTATTTCTTTGAATCCCTATAAATAAAACATGCTTGGCAATGCATCTGATTTAACTTCTGGCAGAGCTTCCCCACTCCCCCGACTTTGATTGCAACTTTTTCCAGGTTTCTTTTGAGCTGCTCTTCTCCCTTATTTGCATCTTTACATTTTTGCTCTTGTTTTTTGCACTGTTGTAGGATTTAACAATGAATATTTCATGTGGCAGGATACAAATATTTAAACTGAACAAAAATACATGAAAATTCAATGGAAAGGCCTCTTCCATTGCCAGATCTATTTCCCCCACCTTTCCCCAGAAAATTGTTGAATTGTCATATTTCCAGTTGTGAATTGCTGTCATGCCATCTTGTACACACCACTCATGTCATTTATTGGTGTGTCCTCTCCTTTAAAGTTCAGATTATAACTTGGAATGGAGTTGCTATCCTACTTACATGGAAGCCACCAGCCACAATTGTTACAGTTATAACTCCAAATGCACCCAGTACTTAAATGATGCCACATTTAAGAAATAACTATTTGCTTTACAACTTGTCAAACATAATAAAAATAATTTTCAATTATAATGTGTCTGAGTGCTATAAATCACTTGTCTGTAGTACAAAATACATTGTTATCCCACCACCTTATTGTTGTTTCAACAACTACATGAGACCGCAGCGACAGGACAAAATACAACACAAGCTAACACTTAAACCACAAGATGATGTTTTTCCTTAATTATTTAGTTAGGCCACCTTGAATATGAAAATAATGCACACATTTCTGTTATGCTGCAAAAAAAATTAGATTAACTCTCATGACATTTTAATCACAGTGCAACTAAGTTATACTCTTGCTATTGGAAGTAAAAAAAAATCTGAATGCATAACCAGTTATTTGGAGCTATGTTTCCTAAAGATTTGAAAATGTTAATATGAGTGAATAAGAGTACAATACAACCCCTGTGTCTGTAGGGAATATGTTCTAACAGAGAAACACATGATATCTCAAACCATGGACAATAGAGAATCCTATATTTTAACTATACTTAGGCTATTTTAACTATACTCCAGTGGCTCAGTGTGTTAAAGCACTGAGCTACTGAACTTGCAGACCAAAAGGTCCCAGGTTCAAACCTGGAGTGAGCGCCTTCTGTTAGCTCCAGCTTCTGCCAACCTAGCATGCAAATGTGAGTAGATCAATAGGTACCGCTCCGGGGGGAAGGTAACGGCACTCCGTGCATTCATGCCAGCCACATGACCTGGAGATGTCTATAGACAACGCTGGCTCTTCGGCTTAGAAATGGACATGAGCACCAACCCGCAGAGTCGGACACGACTGGACTTAACGTCAGGGGAAACCTTTAGCTTTACCTAGGCTGGAAGTATAAAATTGAATCATACTGGAAGACTTAGAAGGGCCCACATATTCTTCCAGGGGGAATATTTTTGAAAATTATATTGTTGAAAATGGGACCCCAAAATGATGAACCCTAGAGTCCATGGCTCCATAGAGATTGATAGGGGAGCCACCATTTACCACATTCCTATTTTCCAGCCATTTTTCATTACCCCCTCAAATCCCTCCTTAAATTTGCATAAGTACCATACACAGCTCAGACCTCATGGAATGGCCACACATTAGTTTGCATAATCCCTTCATAATACCCTGATATGACATACCAAACACATAAAGGGCTTAAAAGGGCTTTCCTGATATGGTCTGATTCTATTCTTGGGAATGTTTCCTCACCTCTACTGTCAAATCTGACCCCATCCTTGAAGGCTCTGTTGAATTTGCCAATACCTTGAGCACCCTTTTTGTTTATTTGGATGAAACATTGTTTTGACCAAATTGAAAACATCAAACCCCATTTAAACCTATTATCTCTAGCCTAGCCACATTCCTTTCAACCCACACCATTCTCCTAGGTGGCACAAAAAACACACACAAGCCTTCAAATATAACAGTGACATTTTCTTAAAGTTACCTCAAACAACACATCCCAGCCAACCAGCTTGCAGGTCCTCGCCTGCCATGACCTGGACCAATTGACATTTAGGGTGGGAGGAATCCTTGGTTTCAAAATGCTGTTAAAGTCTTATAAATATTTTCACATGTTTGCATTGAGATATGTCAGTCTTTGGAACACAGACTCTGCTGACATCCACATTAGTCAAGGTGAATAAATAACTCTGATTTTGCTTTCAATCCATCTGTGTCTCATTTGATCCTTCGGTAGTTTGACACTCTGGGCCCTGAACCCAAGATTTTAGTGGAGCTGAAATCACAGACAGAGCCGGTCCAACAATGAGGCGAATTAAGCGGTCGCTTCAGGCGCAAAACATATGGGGGCGCAGTCGAGATGGCTGTTTCTGTTGATTTCTTGTAAAACATGATGTTTTGGTGCTTAATTTGTAAAACCTTAATGTAATTTGATATTTAATAGGCTTTTCCTTAATCCCTCCTTATTATCCAACATTTTCGCTTATCCAACACTTTTTTTCAGTGATTGGTTTGGGGGGGGTGCCAAAATTCTGTTTGCCTACACTTGAAAAATACCTAGGGCCGGCTCTGATCACAGAACAAGTAGGTCAGTGAAAGCATAGATATTGAATCTGTGTATATGGGGGTTATTTCCAAGTGAAATCAGCAACAGTTAATAATTCATGAACTTTATTTCAGGCTAACTGTCTTTAAAAAAACTTGTATTGTTGTGATGACTCATGGGCCTTGTAGTCCTGTTCCTAGTACTATTGTGGCAGACGAAGAGGAAAACATGGGGTTTTCGCCGGTTCAGCAAGAGCCGGAGTCCCTTCACCTGCAGGATGTTGATGTTTGCCCTCAAGAATTCAGCCAAACAGGCCTTGGGCAGAACTCCCCTCCGTTTCCCAGGAAGGAATCTTATTCCAGAGAAAGGGGAGTCAGAGAAGCCCAACGGAGGAGTTTACGCATCGCTGCCAAACAAATGGCTGATTAGGCCTGCTTCCCTTGGGAAATTCTAAGGAGTCACATATCTGGACAGAGTTGGGTTTCGCTTCTCATTCTCTAGGGAAAGAGTTCTGTTGGCGGGAAAACGAGACCCAATATAGGTGTTTGGCGCGAGGGATTCTTTGCGGAGTCAATTGATCAGCTTCAGGAGAGAGATCGTGTGTGGACTTCGTAATCCCAGTTCCTTGCTTCCCGGATCGAGTTTCAAGCCTTGCCCAGCCTTGCTGTTTTAACCACGAACCCTGCTCCATGCTTCACGTTTTGCCTTGTCTCCAGTCACGGACCTAGCCAAGAATCAAGTTTATTTCCAGCCTTGTTGTCAAGTTTCAATGGACTTCTAAGACTCTAACATTTCCCCACACTATTGCTTGGCAAAAGTGTGTGTTTCGGTCAAGTGGATTAAAACTTTGAACTCTAATATCATTTATTGGACAATACATTTTTGGACTATATTTGACCTCTTTTGAAAGGTCTGTTTCTGAACTATATTCTTCACTTGTTTTTATTGATTTTATATATTTCTTTAATAAAGATATTAGATAGAGACTGGCCTCTGTGTAAGGTTATTGGTGCCCAGCTGCCAGGGTTCTGACAATTGTCCCCATCACATAAATAAATCTGATAAACCCTTTGTTGATTACACTGTTACTAGGTGGAAAAAGAGTAGCTTTGCAACAAAAAAAGTATAATCGCCTGCCACATTTATGAGGGTTTGGTTCTGGAATCCACCATGGATGATCACACCCTATATTATTGAATGGCAGGAGTGTGAACACACACACTTTACCATGTTTCATCACTGTCATTTACTAAGGTAGGGTGTGATGATCCATTGTCAGTGTAAATTGTGGGTCCAGAGCCTGTAGCTCCAGAAGGCCCACCATATTGTAAGTGCTGCATTTGTGGAAAGCAGAAGAAATGTAAGATTTAGGAAGCTCGTAGGAAATGTTTTAGGGCCTTTGGAAGTTTCTTTCCTTTGCTGTTTCTACAAACTTCACAATGAGAACCTTTACCCAGCCATTTTCATTGCCTCTATGATATGCCACCCAACATTCCTGATAAAATCTTAACATTTTTAAGGGATTTTTTTTCTATTTTTAATCTTCTTCCAAAGGTTGTGAAAGATTTTTAATCTAAAGAGCATTGGAATCAAAGTGGAGATTTTAAGTAAACTATTATTCACTTTAAATGATAACCAGCTTTTACTTCATGAATAACTCACTAAAATCTATACAATGCACACAAAAGGCAGCCAAAAATATGATAGCAAGAATGTGTGTGTGCATGTGTTTTATATATATATATATATATATATATATATATATATATATATATATATAAACAGGGAAATATGTAAAAGAGACACATCCTTTATTTTAGAAACTAATCCACAAGTGCTTTTACACAGACACTATAATCCAGTTTGGAAATGAATTTAAAAAACTGGTTTCACTGTAAAGTGCCTACACAAACACCCCAGGAACTGGTTCAAGGCTGGGATGGTGGCCACAATATCTTCTGACTGCAGATTGAAATCAGAGACGCACCCAGGAATTGCAGCATCCCTGGCAAGACAGTTTCCAGAAAATTCCTTAATCAGTTCACTGAGATGCACTGATACACATATCCATGTTTCTTCAGGATCAGAGCTCAACCATGACAGTGCACAGGAAATGAGAACAAAGAGGTGGAAAGCAAAAACTCTCGTAGGAATTAAGTGGTTTCCTCTTCAGGGGAATTTTTTTTTTTACAATGTTTCAGCACTAAGGTTGTCCTGAGAAGAACTCCACATTTTTCAATCTCAGTTTCAAGCCCTGCATGCGATATGCTCTAATGAGCTGCAGCACCTATCTAGCTTATTACAGACGTTGTGGTGAGTTTTTTAAAAACACTGTCTCTGGCTTGATCTGTGCTACAGCATGCATTGGGGGTCTGCATTTTGTGGACAACCCACCCTCGGCTAGCCTCAAGCTGCACTATATGGTTTGTGTAGATGCATCCTTAATATAGCAAAACTGGGTTTATTATATCTTCATGTACTTATATAATGCCACTAAGATACAGCTCCTTTCTAAATAAAAAAGAAGGCAATAATCTAAATTTCAATATAGGATAACAAAGAAAGCGGTAAGGAAAGGAGATTCCACCTGAACATTAGGAAAAACTTCCTCACAGTGAGGGCTGTTTGGCAGTGGAACTCTCTCCCCCAGACTGTGGTGGAGGCTCCTTCTTTGGAGGCTTTTAAGCAGAGTGTGCCGTCGCACCTGGGGCTGTAAACTCTTAGTGAAAGAGGCATGGACGTGACATCTTTCCCCAGGGGATTGCTTCTTGCCCTCCTTTAGGGAAACTGGAACTCCCAAGGACCAAAACACTGTAGTTAACTCAAAAACTGGGTTTATTCTTCACAAAGGGGGTAAAAGAAAATATACATTACAGTCTTTGATTGTTTAAGTCCATGAAGCTTGTCCAGATCCCTCTTTCTCTGGCTGTGAATGCCGGAGCAAACTCAGCCTCAGTCCAATGACCTATATCTGAAGACAAGAGTCTTCCTCTGTTGCCAAAGGACTGATGTGAAGGCGCTTGAGACTCCTCAACGTTGTTCAGGTTGGCCCTGAACATGAAGTGTGAGTCCCAAGGGTAAGAACCTCAGAATTGGTGCTGAGAGGTAACTTTTGAAGGGCTTTTTGAGCCAAGCCTCTCTTTCACGTCCATCCGATAGAGAACTTGCTGATGGAATGAAAAGGAGGAAACACAGTCCTACTCCAGGAAGAGGTGGAGCCAAACAGTTTAGCTGAGTGAGCAATATAACAGGTACAAACAACATTGATTGACAGATATAAATAACCAATCCAACTACATTTACAGGGTAAGGGCAAAATCAGACATGATACAACAATTCAAATCTTGAAACTTATAGTTTGACATATAGATGGCGCCACTCGCGCCGTCACACTCCCGGCCTAGATTTCCGGACTTTCGGAAATCTAAACAAAATGGAGTTAAATACCTTTAACTCTTATAACTTTAGACTGTATGTCTTCTGAAAATAACACAACCATGTCGCTAATAGGCCTGTCAAACAAAGAAACCTTTTCGTTAGAGATGACCTTAACCTGGGCCTTATGCACTCTATTGTCAGAGCTAGGATATAATTTTGACACAATACCCTTAGCCCATTGGTATCTAGGAGCATCTTTGTTTAAGTAACACCAAATCCCCAACCTTTACGATCATTAACAAACCAAAACCCATAGTTTCTTAGGGCAGACTGAGTAATTGACCTTCCTTGGTGTTTGACTTTTGTGTGGAAATGCTGTGTCAACAGCAGAGCTATGTGGCTATGGTGTGGCAAAATAAAAGGATTTTTAACACAGGATCTAATCTTTGCTCTTTTTAGTCTACCTCCAACCCTAAGGAGACCCTCATTGTCCAGGAAGGGGTTCAAGTCCTTTAAACAACTATTTTTGGGCAAGGATGCTTTTCTTTCTAGACAAGCTATTTCTTCTGAAAAACACTGTCTTTGAGTGGATCTCAGGATGACCGTTGAGGCTTTCGAAAGATCTTGGGGCTGAATTGCACCACTGTTTTTTGTAGTGATGTAATGTATGAGCCTGGCAATGGCTGCCTGAAGTCTAGTCCATTTTGAAAATCTTTCAAACTTGGCTGGATTTAAACCTTGTCTTGATAAGTCTTGGCCATCGATGGTAGATTTGCAGGACTGAATTTCTGGCAACTCAGTGTCTTTGAGCACGGAGATGCTTTCTGGAAAGGAAGGATTTTGAAGACATTTGGGTCCAGTGATCCAGGATGACTTGGACAACTTTGCGGCTGATGTTCCTCGGGACGTCACATCTGCCGGATTTTCTGAAGTGGATATGTAATGCCACTGCTCTTCTCCCTCTGCACACACGCTGGCTGGTTCAGCGTAGTTGCTTCTGAAGAGGTCTTCCACAAACTGGGTGATCTGGGTCTTTACCTTCGGATCCTTTAGCGTCCTTCTTCTTAAGGACAGGAGACGATGAAGGGCAACATCTCTGTTGTTGGGTAGAGATGGTCTTTCCAGCTTGAAAGGTAAAGGTGCTATCCAATTACCTTCAGAGACTTGAGTGACTTGGCTGTTCATCATCTCAAGGAACTTCTGTTCATTTTTAGAGAAGGCTGTTTGCTCATCTCTCTCTGTGACTTCAAAGATGGAAGAGTAATCGGGCATTACTCCCTGGCAGCAAACTGAGATGTGGCTGGCACATCCTTGCATTAGTGAAGGCCTTTTAGTGACAGGCTGGAACATCTTGTTCAGGCAGACTGGGCCTAACACCGTCCATCCTAAAGGCAACTGCTGGGCCATGGGTGATCCCTTAGGACCTTCAATCTGGTTGCTAACACGGAACAGTGTAGGACAATTTGCACCGATAAGCATTACGATGTCTGTTTCTAAGTCCAAAGCTGGAATTAGGTCTTGAATACCTTTGAGATGAGGATGGGCTTGTACCACCTCCTTCGTGGCTATCTGTTCTTTGTTCCTGGGAATCAGGCTGCATTCTATAAGGTCAGGAAGATCGTATCTGACCTTTTGTCCGACAGGCGAGATTTTGAACTTTGTTGCAACTCTGCCATTCATCTTATTCTTTCCAGAACAAGTGGATATGGTGTATTCTATTGTCTCTGTATGAAGGTCGAACATGTCGAAGAACTCTGGGGTTGCAAGAGATGCGTCACTTTGGGCATCCAAGGTGACGTAGACCCTTTTCTTATCCCACGGCTGCTTGTCTGGATACACCTCTGCCAGGCAGATTGGGTGGCAAATCCTGGGCTTGTGGCTATTTTGACAAAGCTTGGTGCAGGCAACCGCAGGAGCCTTGAGGGCTACCTGAGGTTCTGTAGGCTTTTGGTTTTCTTTGGTTTCTTCTTTGGTAGGAGAATTTGACTTTGCTTTGAATTGAGGGGAATCGAAGTTGTGCATTGCAGAGCAATGCTTGATGCTGTTGCAGTGTTGGCATTTAACCTTTTCTTTGCAGTCTTTGGAGAAGTGAATAGTGGCGCCGCAGCATCTAAAGCACACCTTGGCCTTTTGAACTATTTGGAGTCGTTCTTTGTAAGGCTTCTTTGCGAACTCTCTGCATTCAGCTAGGCTGTGTGGCCTTTGATGAATGGGACAGGATATGGTGTTGTTGCTGACTGGTTGAGCAGAAGCTGCAGGAGTTGCGTCTGTCATCTTGACACTCAGGTTCCTTCTAAGATCTTTGCCCTGGGCTTTGTCTTCTTTGGAGGTCTTTTCAGGCTTTAGGTCTTGGTACAAAGCGAGAAGACCTGTTTGAGGGTCATTCCTCTCACGGGCTGCTCTAGTGACGAAATCCACCAAAAAGGTGAAGGGCGGGTATACATTTGCATTCTCCTCTTTGTACTTGAACACCTGTTTCCCCCAAGCTTCTCGAAGAGGAAAAGGAAGTTTGCAGAGGATGGCACTCTGCGACGTGTGCTGGTCCAGACATGCTAAACCTGGCAGCTCTGGATTTCCTTTGGCTGAAGCTAGCTCTAGTAAAAGATCACTAAAGTCCCAAAGCTGTTTGCAATCTTTCATCTTCAGTGATGGGAACCTGTTGAGTTGATCCATGAGGGATGCTTCTATCTCAGTGCTCGCACCGAAGCGCTGGTCCAAGCGAGACCACGCTGTGGACAAAGCTCTTTGGGGGTCTGCTACATGAGCAGCATAAAGTCTTTTTACTTGCTCAGCTGAGCTGGGTCCAAGCCACGCCATAAGAAGGGACAGTCCTTCATCCGCTTCTAGCTTGAAATCTCGAATGGCCGTCATGAAGGTGATTTTCCACAGAAGGTAGTCATCTGGTCAGTCAGTGAATTTCTGGACGCCTTTGTCTCTGATGTCTCTTCTTGGATTTCTCAAGAGGGAACCCAATTGAGACTCCAGTGTGTAAGGGTACATCTGAGGAGTGTGATGTGGCCCGACGAAGTCAATGTTCTTCGGTTGAACACATCTTGTCTCGATGGTAGGCGATGCTGGGTTCAGCAGATTGCTGGCAGGCAGCACCTCTGAAGCCTTCATCTTCAGCAATGGGAGAATTGACTTGGTATGCAGGGATGAATGTGGTGGTTCACTCCCGGCCATGCCTTGCCAATCTGAATGGACATCTGGATGTTGTTGAAAGACGTCATCCTTTCGTTCCCAAGTAGACAGGTGGTATCTCTGAGGCCTAAGTAGAGGGATGGACTCTGACAGAGATGATGGCACTCTCCCGGCCGTGCTTTGCTGTACTTCTGAGGAATGGGCAGGCCTTGAAGTTGCGAACACTGGAACAGGTGAGCAATCTTCAAGGTGGCGAAAGGAGATATGACTCTGCACTACAGGTGATTCCAGTTGCAGATGTGCTGAAACCTTTGCTGTAGGCTCTTGTGTTGGCAGGAAACTAAGGTTTTCTTGGGTTAGTTCCTGTGATAGGGCTTTGGCTAGAACGTTAGCTCTGACTATCTTTTGTGCTGTGTCTCTTTTTACTTGAAGCAGATCTAGATCCCATTGCAGCTCATCTTGCTTGGCTTCAGCCATTGCAAGCTCTATTTCTCTCTGGGCCCTGGCCTGTGCTAGAAGCAGTTTCTGCTTGGTTTTAGCCTGTTGAAGGAGGAGTTCCTCTTCATTGAAGGAAAGGTCTTGCTTAGCCATTTCTGCAGACGCCTGTGCTTCTAAAACCTCTTTTCTAATTTTCAAACGGACAGCCTCTCTGTTGTAGTGGGCTGCTTTGGAAGAAGTACTGATGAATGAATGTATGGATTGGGAGGAACTGCTATGCCTAGATGAATGCTTGGATTTATGGCTAGCATCATTAGATGGAATCTTGAGCAGACTAGATCTAAGGCTTACACATGGGGAGCCTTGAACCCTTTCTTCTGCACCTTTGAATAAGGAACTGGGCTCTGGTTCAGATAGAACCGCGCTGTAACGCCTCCTCTCTTCTTGTAGGCTAAAAGAAATTTCCTTAGCCCTATCTAAAGACTCTGGAGTGTTAATTTTTTTCAGTACATAGATTATTTCTTCTGCAATAGCACTCCCATAATTGAAGGCCTTTACAAATTCTTGCCTAAGAATTTCCTTTTCCTTTGGGCAAAAGGATGCCTTTATTGCATCAGCTATGGTTGGCAGGTTTTGCCAAGCTCTGTTAAACCTCGGCCTAAGCTGGCCTTCCTGCTGCAAAAGGCAGAGCATTGTTTTCTCTGTGAGGTGCCTTTCTCTGACTGGGTGGGGAGATTTGACCCTTGTTTGCAAAATCTCATTGCTATGACTTGACATTCTGTAATTCAAAAGGAAACTTATCCCAAGTTTCAAACAGTACAAAATGCAATACTATATAACTATACAATTAAAGGCACACAAAAGGGCAATGCAATACTTTAAACAAGACAATTAAAACAGCTGCTTAACTGAGAAGTTAAGCCTGGGCTTTCATAAACTTGCAGCAGGCTCTGAAGAAATGGCAGGAACTGCAGAAGGTTGGAAATTTATTGCTTTGCAAACTGAGTTCTGGAAGAGGCTTGGTTGAGCTGTAAAGGCTGGCTTCTGGAGAAATGTATCTGCTTTGCAAAAAGCTTGATCTTGTGCAGTTGAAGAGCTGAATGTAGCAATTAGCTGGCTAGCTTGGGAAACAGAAAAGGCGGGAAAGTTAGCAAATGTTTCAATTTTGCAAAGGCTAGGCTTCTAGCAAAATGTATCCACTTTGCAGAAGGCTTGAACTTGCTGCAGCTACAAGAGCTGAATGTAGCAATTTGCTGGTGGCTTGAGATGCAAAAAGAGCGGGAAAGCTTGCAAATGTCTCAATTTTGTGAAGGCTGGGCTTCCTTCTGGAGGCAAAGGCAGGCTTCTTTTGACTTCTTTATCTTTAGGAGACTATGGGCTTGGCAAATTCAAGGCCCTTCCTGGCTCCTTCTTTTCCCTTCTTAGCACTTCTGGAAGGCTTCTTTCAGCACTTCTGGAAAAGAAGGCTCCTCTCTCAGTACTTCTGGAAAAGAAGGCTTCTCTCAGCACTGTGCCGTCGCGCCTGGGGCTGTAAACTCTTAGTGAAAGAGGCATGGACGTGACATCTTTCCCCAGGGGATTGCTTCTTGCCCTCCTTTAGGGAAACTGGAACTCCCAAGGACCAAAACACTGTAGTTAACTCAAAAACTGGGTTTATTCTTCACAAAGGGGGTAAAAGAAAATATACATTACAGTCTTTGATTGTTTAAGTCCATGAAGCTTGTCCAGATCCCTCTTTCTCTGGCTGTGAATGCTGGAGCAAACTCAGCCTCAGTCCAGTGACCTATATCTGAAGACAAGAGTCTTCCTCTGTTGCCAAAGAACTGATGTGAAGGCGCTTGAGACTCCTCAACGTTGTTCAGGTTGGCCCTGAACATGAAGTGTGAGTCCCAAGGGTAAGAACCTCAGAATTGGTGCTGAGAGGTAACTTTTGAAGGGCTTTTTGAGCCAAGCCTCTCTTTCACGTCCATCCGATAGAGAACTTGCTGATGGAATGAAAAGGAGGAAACACAGTCCTACTCCAGGAAGAGGTGGAGCCAAACAGTTTAGCTGAGTGAGCAATATAACAGGTACAAACAACATTGATTGACAGATATAAATAACCAATCCAACTACATTTACAGGGTAAGGGCAAAATCAGACATGATACAACAATTCAAATCTTGAAACTTATAGTTTGACATATAGATGGCGCCACTCGCGCCGTCACACAGAGGCTGGATGACCATCTGCCGGGGGTGCTTTGAATGCAATTTTCCTGCTTCTTTGCAGGGGATTGAACTGGATGGCCCATGAGGTCTCTTCCAACTCTATGATCCTATGAAAGTAGAAAAAAATAGGGAAGTAAACTCATAGGTGCATAGGGAATGGGACTTGAGCCAAAGGCTTCACAAAAACCATATATACTTGTGTATAAGTTGGCTTCATGTATAAATCGAGGGCAGGTTTGGGGGCCAAAATTATGGATTTTAATATGACCCATGGATAGGTCAAGGGTCATTCCACAGAGAAAGGGAAGCATCAATACTGCGTCAGAGGGCCAGCCACCCTTGGCCACCACCACCATGTTCCTATCCAGGCATTCAAAAATACCAGAAGTGGCCCTGTGGTAGAGCCTGTAGAGGTGATCAGTACTTTCTTTAGGTCAGTGGTTCTCAACCTACCTAATGCCACAACCCCTTAATGTTGTGGTGACCCTCAACCATAAAATTATTTTCATTGCTACAGTAGAGTCTCACTTATCCAACACTCGCTTATCCAACGTTCTGGATTATCCAACGCATTTTTGTAGTCAATATTTGCAATACATCGTGATATTTTGGTGCTAAATTCGTAAATACAGTAATTACTACATGGCATTACTGCATATTGAACTACTTTTTCTGTCAAATTTGTTGTATAACATGATGTTTTGGTGCTTAATTTGTAAAATCATAACCTAATTTGATGTTTAATAGGCTTTTCCTTAATGCCTCTTTATTATCCAACATATTCGCTTATCCAACATTCTGCTGGCCCGTTTATGTTGGATAAGTGAGACTCTACTGTACTTCATAAATGTAATTTTGCTACTGTTACAAATCGTAATGTAAATATCAGATATGCAGGATGTATTTTCATTCAATGGACCAAATTTGGCACAAATACCCGATACATCGATGGAGTTGGGGGCGGGATTGATGTTGTCATTTGGGAGTTGTAGTTGCTGGGATTTATATTTCAGCTACAATCAAAGAGCATTCTGAAATGTGATGCGGTGGTGAAAAAAGCCTATGGGATTTTGGCATGCATAAATAGGGAAGTCATGCTCCCCCTCTATTCTGCCTTGGTCAGACCACACCTGGAATACTGTGTCCAATTCGGGGCACCACAGTTGAAGGGAGATGTTGACAAGCTGGAATGTGTCCAGAGGAGGGCGACTAAAATGATTAAGGGTCTGGAGAACAAGCCCTATGAGGAGCAACTTAAAGAGCTCGGCATGTTTAACCTGCAGCGGAGACATGATAGCCATGTACAAATACGTGAGGGGAAGTCATAGTTTTGGAGTTGTAGTTCACGTACATCCAGAGAGCACTGTGGACCCAAACAATGATGGATCTGGACCAAACTTGGCACAAATACTCAATATGCCCAAATGTGAAGACTTGTGGAATTTGGGGAAAATAGACCTTGACATTTGGGAGTTGTAGTTGCTGGGATTTATAGTTCACCTACGATCAAAGGCCATTCTTAATCCCACCAACAATAGAATTAGGCCAAACCTCCCACACAGAACCCCCCTGAAAGAGAGAGATCTTCAGCCTTCTCTGCCAAAGGGGTTTCTAAGACCATCAGAAATATGTGTTTACTTATGATCTTTGGCAATGACACCCCCCTTGCAACTCCCCCCCCCCCCCCGGGTTCTCTTAGGACAAGCTAAATTATTGCTTTTTGCTATTCTATTTGTAAAAAGTTAAGATTTATTTATTTCGTGTCAAAAGCATTGTACAACAAATACATTTCAAATAATGGAAATAAAAAAAAGAAATCACAAGCAGCTAAATAGTTTTGGACCAAAAGCAGGCAACAGCAACCGCATTGTCTGTAGCTTTAAACAACTCCTCCTCCGTACATGAAGCAGGGCATTGTGGGCAAGCATACATATGCTGAGTTGTTTGTTCAGCTCCACAGTCACACAAGGTGGAGGATTCCTCCAGGTAGTGCCACCTTGCCAAGTTGTCTTTTGATCTGCCCACTCCACTTCTGAGTCTGTTCAGGGACTTCCAAGTTGCCCATTCTTGGTTTGCCCCTGGAGGAAGACCCTCTTGGGGGGCCATCCAGTTAGAATTGCCAGGTTTAGCTGCCCAGAGGGACACCCTTGCTGTTGCTGGAGGAACATCAAGAGGAGTGGTGGTTCTCATGAAGCCCTTCCTTGATTTGAGTCTGGTGGGAGGAGGCTGATAGCCATGCAGTGGGTGGCTTTCACAATGTTCGACCTTTTTTCTCTCACCGTTAGCAGCAACTTCCCGTCGCACGTCAGGAGGGGCAATGCCAGCTAACTTGTAGAGTTAAGATAGACTGCTTAGATTGGCCAGTGGCTAAATCAAACCAGTTTTGGGATGTCAATTTCTTAGACTGAAATGTCTAGATGTATACATGTGTATACACAGTAAATAGGTTTTGAGCAAAGATTTGAAAGAAAAGCCAGGTCTTGTTTGATGTATGAAGAAGGACATACCTGGAGTCTAGCAGACCTCTCTGGCAAAAGCATTTGCCAAAGTTGGAGCCAATAGCAAGAAAGCCCTGCTTGGGCTAGACATGTATCAGTCTTCATTATTGTCCATAATACAAATACCACGAGCACAGAGTTAAGTACAATTCCATGTGTACAATTGGTTTTTCATAATAAATGTGCAGCTGCCAGATGTCAAATTGTGAAACTGTTTCTTGGTTTGGGACTCCTTGTTTTTTAAAAAGAAGAAAGTTACATGGAAATACTGCGTCCAACTACTTTGAACAGAATCTGACACAATAAAATCCTCTAAACAATTATTAATCCAAGACATGAAATTCACATTGGTTCCCCAGCCCTTGGACCATGCAGTCAGGAAAACATTTCCAGTCACCTGCTGTGGTTTGGAGGAAGGCTGTGCACCAATTTTTCTTTTGGCAGCCACAGTGAAACGGAAGGGCAGGAAGAGCCAAACCAAAAAGACATCCTGCTTTTGGTTTTTGCCACAGATTTCCTGAAGGATATCCTCCTCTTTCAAAGATACGCACACTGTCTTCTATGGGATGCTGCTCCATATGTGTGGTGTTTCACATGGTCTGCAATAGAGCAGACCACTACGTTCTAGAAAGCCTCACTTTTAGCTGTATATTCAGCTGTATATCCAGGCAATAGCTATTGATCCTTTTAAAAAAAAACTTGACACATTAACTACCACTGAGGGTGCTGGTATGGGGAAGACCCATATTTGAACAGCTTTTCAAGACTTCCTTATGTTAACATCACAAATGGTACTATTCAGGTCACTGTAAATATCCTAGTAATCATTTCCTCTCCTAATTACTGAAGAAACTAACAGGGAGTCTAAACCTCAGGGTGATATTTCTCTCTCTCTCTCTCTCTCTCTCTCGTCTTTTTTCGTAGAATTAATTCATACAGGTTTTTAAAATACAGTTGATCTTTTTTAATAGCAACACAGCTGAAGCATAAACACTGACTACCTGTAGCTGAAAATAGTACATGAACACAAAAACCCAATGTTTTAAGTTTCTGCCCTAACCAGGAAAATTAGTATGTGCCACTATTGCTGATTTTAGCAAGAAACCCAAGTGAAAGGTCTAAAAATATCATTGCATTTTAATTCCAAAATAGGCTGTTTGCTGAATACATACAATTTAGCTCTTCCAGCTGGTATATTATGCTAGTGGTCCACACACATCCATCTGGATGCTGTGGGGGGAAAAGGGACCCGCGATGAAACACTTGAGAAGCTGTGGGTGGTTCCCCAAACATGAGGCATATACATAAGTATGCATAACATGGGAAACACTTCTCTCCTTGAGCATGAGCTTGGCTTGGGAACTTTTTCTTAGTAGCTAGGAGGGTTTTTGGTTCCTTCTCCTCTTTCTTTGTTAACAAATGTCACTTTCAGAAGTCAAGAAACTCCCTCACAAACCACGGAGAGTTAAGATTAAATTTCACTTACTTCTAGTAAATAAAAAGATTTTAAATTTTGCATGATATATTTGTGTGATTGATCAAACCTCCCATCCTATTATGTGGTAATGCAAGTGATAAGGATCTCCCCTTTTGGGTAAGAATTATAGGAGTAAATAGCTGAGAGGCATTGTGGAAGTCATCAAGTCTCGTCCTCCAGACTGAAACTTATTTCCTTTGGAGACTCCCGCATGTGTTTCATTTGTTTTCTTTTGCTGTGCTCAAATGTAAAGGGTTAGAGAACTAGGCATTCCTTTCCTGCCCCACCATAACCCAGAGAATGTGACAGGGAATTTTACAGAGCTCCTGCAGCACCCATCCATCCATGGCTAACTCTGGAAGAGCCCACATCTCCTTGACTTTTGCATGGTAGATTCCTGATAATGCTCAATCTTATGAGAGTTTTCAAATAGTACATTCTTCAATATGGTACCTTGCCTTTTTCTTGCAAGACTCATTTTTATATGAGTTACAAAGTGTTGATTTCCTAGGAGATCTCTTACAGAAAAACAAAATTGACAATTACAATAAGATAGATAATATGAAACACACCATGCAGCAATGTTACCATAAGAGGAGAAAATTCAGTACATTCCCTTCTTGCAACATATTAATGGCTTTATCACATGAATTTGCTATTCCACTACAATCATGTTATCATTGATAGTGGAGACATATCACATTAAGCACTCTTGATGTCACACCTTCTCTTATTAGTGCAATTAGTGCATGTTTTCTCTTCAGCCAAACAAAAGGAGTAAAGTATTTTCCTTAACATTAATATGATTTCATGATAAATAATATTATTAACCAATAAGTGTAATTAATTGAAATTTCCCTTCTTTGGTGTTTCTAGGAGTTTATAAATACTAGCGTAAAGCATAGGTCTTCACAGACAGCTGGAAAAAAGTAGGAAGTCATGGATCCACAGGCAGTGAATTCAAGCAGATGTGTCAAATAGTTTCAATAGCCGCCTTAAGTCCCCCCCCGGGGTGGAGAAAGGCGGGATAGAAATGAAGTAAATAAATAAACAAATAAATAGCTCAGTCATCTCACCCACCTGCTCCACTCTGTATTTAATGTACTTCTCAGGGTTCTTGGTGAAAGGCACATTACCATTCCTGCTCAGGAAGGAAATTTTCCTTTTTTATAATATGATTTATTTTTAAAATAGTTTAATCATTAATTATACCTTTTCTTTGAAAGTGAGGTGTGAAAAACCTATCTGTGACCTGAAGACATTTAGCCTGTTTTAATTTTGGCACTTACCTACTGCCAAGTTGTGTGGGTCTGGTGTAGGCTCTTTTTGGAATAAACACTCAGTGACAACTCTGAGGTTACCTCTGCAACGTCATAAGTAGCTTAAGGACATTTGGGCTGGGAAAGTTTGTTCTCATTCAGGGATTGGGTGAGACAAGTGACAATAGGGAATACTCCTTTGGGCTCACTAAGGTTGGGATCTTGGGAAGGGAAATGGAAAGGAAAACAGGTTGCTGGGCATCATCATCATCATCAGGCAATGTTGACAAGAGCCAATTCATACATTGCTGTTGTGGTGTGGTCTGGTTAATACTTCCATACCCCATCATTAAAAGATGTGCACAGAAACCCTTGTGGATTGAGCAAATGACGTGGCTATCACCTACATCAGCAGCAGCACTCTGGGCAGGAGGGAGAGGGTCACAAAATACTTGCTAGAGCAGCAGCCCGGTCATCTGCCTATACCTGGTTGCTCCTGTTCACTGAAATGATCAATGCAATATGGGATTCTTGCTGGGCAGTGTGGCTGCTCTCTTTAAAATGCTTTACAAGGCTAAAATGCCCCATTTGGGTTTTGGTTTTGGTTTTTTGCTGCTCCCCTGCTCCCCACCCAATTCCTATCATGTCTATTATAGAACACTTGTTGTTTATACAATGGTCTAGATGCTTAGAGCAGGGGTAGATCTTTATGACATTCCAAATATCTTTTGTGCCACCCCTTCCATACTCCTTCTCCATTTACTTCTGGCTAGTTTGCCAAAACAGAGAGAAAATGTAGGAAAAGTCCATGTGATGATGTCCTAATTGAATTTTGTCAGATTTGTTCTTCCCAGACAGATTTTTAAATGACCAAACAGATGACTGTATACATGGAGCACATCTATACTGGCCACTAAGTCAGGGGGAAATCGCAGAGGACAAAGCAATTTTAAGATGTAGGTGATTACATCTGGATTACATCTAGGAACCCTGGAACCAGGTGGAGGCCTGGATAATGCTTATATACACCACAGAGTTGGCTTTAACCTGGTTCAGAATCCACAGGCTCCTCATTTTCACAGACATGGAGGATTCCGGGGTTTTTGCCCAACTCCACCCCAAATGGGCATGTATGGAGGACAGAGCACCTGTCCCTAAAGTACTTTCACTGTGTGATATGGTTTACATCAAAGCATGCTGATGCACATTGTGGATTCTATTTTGGAGTCTCTTCTATCTTTGCTTATCCCAGTTTAAAGCCTTTAATATGGATTGCTGTGCATGTTTGTGGTATATGTCATTTAGAATACCAGTCTCAAGTTACCTTCAAACAGTATTAAGTAGTCAATGTAGAGGTGCCCATAAACATCATATGATAGCTGATAGAAAAATCAAATTGACTAAATTTGGTGTTTTTGAAGCATCAAACAATTTTAAAAAACGGGTTAACATTTAAAACTAACCTTTTTATTTTCAGAAGTTAATACCTCTTTCTAATTTTGCTTTTATCCAGTCTTGTTTGGACTGTAATCATTGCTTTTTATTTAAATTAGGTTTTATTTTCTAAGCTTGTTGCCACATATATGTGGAAGCATGTCCTAGATGAATGAAAACAGCCTGTTATCGAAAGCTTTCATGTCAGGATCCTATTATTGGGTAGAATGATGCAAGCATCAAAGGCTGATTTGGGTCATAATCAAAAGACTGAAATTGTTTAGTTGGTTAATTTATTATTACTCTGTTTTTATTCTTTTGAAGGAAAAGAAGCACTTGTGGGATGTTTGCCCTGCATCACAGTAGAATTTCATTGGATATGAGTAGCATGCCTAGTTTTGGCTATCATTTAAAACTTTCTGACAAACAGGTATTTGGTCAGATGTTGCCCTTATCTGCTCACTGTTATGTCTAAAATAATGCTGTAAAAAGGGGGAAGCCTAGAGCAAACCAAGCGTAAACTTTCCCTAGAATCCAAGATGACTCAACTGAAGCTGTCATACCTGGACCACATCTTGAGAAGTCTGGGCTCACTAGAAAATACTGTAAAGCAGTGATTCTCAACCTGGGGTCCCCAGATGTTTTTGGCCTTCAACTCCCAGAAATCCTAGCAGCTGGTAAACTGACTGGGATTTCTGGGAGTTGTAGGCCAAAAGCATCTGGGGACCCCAGGCTGAAAACCACTGCTGTAATGCTTGATAAGAGAAAAGGCAGTAGGAAAAGATGAAGCACACATTCCAGATGGATAAAATCATTCTTGGGAGCCATGGCCCTAAGGACCTCATCAGATGGGTGGTTTTCCCGATCTCTTAATGCTGCCAGCACTTAATGCTGCTGGGACAAAGTCTGCCGGAGCCCATTAAATGATGCAGCACCACTTCCAGTGGGGCTCCATGACAGCAGCGTGCACAGAACTGGAGCCCTGAGGAGTCAGATGACTATCACAACTCCTCATAGAAGAAGCTGGGGACAGCATGGAAGGAAGCCAGGGGAAGCATCATGGGATGGCAGCCCATGACTCACACCATGCCATGGTTTCCCCCATTGTCCCCCACTGTCCCCCCAGCTTCTGAACCTCCATGTGATGAGGTCCTCAGTCTGCAAGACTTGCACAGGGCTATGGAGGATAGCATGGCCTGGGGTCCCTCATTCATGGGGTTGCCATAAATCAGAGTTGGCTTGACAGTTGTTAAGAGCAACAACACATCATAGAAGGGCTTAGTAGCCTAGAAACATCTCAAACATGCCCGGCATAAGTTAGCTGACTTCACAAACAGTATATAAAAAACTGTGTAACAGTTAATGATTCACAGTTTGGAACACAAATTATCATGCTCCGCAATCTCTTATGATGATGGTCTTCCACGCAGACTTATACACACTTTTTCTTCTCCATTGCTTTCTTTATAATTATACTTTAGAAATTCAACATAAAAATAAATGTATTAATTTAATATACATACTGTCTAAAGGACAGATCAACTAAGTGTTGGCTAATCTGCTAGGCCAAATAATAATAATTTAAAAATAAAAATTGTGCTGCTATTTTTGGCACTTGTGTGGGACCAGGTGGCCCATCTGGCCTGATTCACTTGGCCAGTTTTCCTTTCCATCTGGGAATTGTGACCCTCTTGCTTCCCGACTAATTGTATCACATTATCTTCTTTTTGTTTGCAATTTTCCTCTCCTCAAAAGGTTGCAAAAATCTCATGCGCTGTGTTAGAAAGTCTCAATTAACCTCTAACCTTGCTTTAATGCATGCAGCTTGGGTTATTTCTCACACCCAACCGTGGGCCCATTAACACGTTGTCATAAAACAAAAACTGTTTTGACGGGGCTGTAATTGTCGCTAAGTGATGCCGGACAAAGGGGCTCTTGTCCCTCCCCTAAATGGACAGTGTAAGCAGCTAAGGGGACCATTGTCATGGAACTGGTTGGGGCGAGAGGAGTTCTGTTGGAGGCAACTTGCAGCCCATGGCTTGTATCTCTTTAAGCACTTAAGGAACCCAGCTTTCTCGAGCTGTGAGATGATGAAGGCAACCATATTTTCAGTGACACGATGCTAATCTGACAACGCTGCATAAAGCATGAGTGACAACTCCCAGGGAGAACCACAGAAAGATTTTCCCTCTGCACTCCAAATATAATTAGTTTATGTTAGCTGCAAAAGGCCAGAGGTTAGAGAAGGCCAGGGCCCTTTTTGTTTTTAGGCAAGATAGTGAAATAATTGCTTGACGCTCAGATCTGCAGGTGCTTTATGAAACTCATTTGGACTTGGCAGCCTGCAGTGAAAGCTGATTTCCTCCCAAAAGTGCAGGATTCCATCTGACAGGGCCTATTTGCTAGGACAAGGGTGATGGCTCATTCATGCCACTCATCATTAAAGTACCTGTTACAGTCAACACTTTCCTCTGTAACTTTTTCAAATGGTTGCAAAGAGTTCTGTCCCGCTTACACTCCATATTTCAAAAACAAGTCTTTCAATTGAGAGAATGAAGAGAAACCTGGTTGAGGTACCACTTCAGAACAAATGGAAGAGAGGGCCAGGAAGATTTTTTTCTAAAGATTTCTAAAAACAACAACAGCACTCCAGTTACTGCTTCTTTTTTTGTTTTCCCAGAGATACTACCCCACCTAGTGATACTTTCTAGGAATGATTGAGGGAGCAGACTTATTTGCAGATAATAAGAACACCTTCTCTGGTTCTACAACCACATATATATATAAAACACCTTAAATTTGACTGGAATATAAATTCCAGGATATGCTACAGTTACAAAATGAATTACATTTCTTTTAGATAGTTTCTCCCACATCTGACAACATTTCAGAAATGAAAACTGTGACACATAAGGCCAAACAAGGTCAGAGTATATCCAAGATGGACAAAATAACTAATGAGGAAAAACACACAAACATGGAGAGGCTGCAACAGTTTGTTTTTTCCCAAGCTTGCTTGGAAAGACAAGACTTCAAGCAATTCTATACAGACACTACAATCAAGTTTGGAAGTGGATTAAAACAAATTCATTTTTCCATATGGCAACAACTCAAACACTCCAGGTACCAGTTGGATGCAAGGACAGTTGCCACAGTATCTGCTGATTGTAAATCAGAATGAGCTCCATGAACCACAGTGTCCATGGTGGGACAGCCATGGGAAAATGCGGACTTTTTTTCTCTTAAGCAGGCTACTGAAATGCACAAATATTCCCCAGATGATCAGAATATATCATAGAAACCGGAGTCCTCTTTCATTTATCTCTTTCCCTAAAATGTAGCCCTTCCAGAATCAAAGCTTTCAACCAGAGACCTTCCTTAACAAATGCCTTTAGATGACTTGAACATTCAATCAAACCTTGCTTCAGATAATATCCCTGCAAAGAGTGGTGCCTTTTTAGTAATGGCATTCCCATTATAAAATACAGGAAAAATTCATTACTGCCCCCCTTCCTGGTTTTAGAAAATCGACAAAGATTTTGTTAATATATCGAGACATACATAGTTGCAATTATTTACATTATTCACCTGGGTTAATTTGCAAATATTTATAGATTTCTTACATCCAAGCACAATCAGCTCTCTGTCATGGAGCCAGATCCCAGGGCTGAATTTCCAAGCCCTGAATCTGACTTCATAACATAAAACAACCCTGCGAGCACCTGGCGGGAGAAGATAAAATGAGCCTGGGAACTCAGAGTTAAAAGTATAAACAATTATAATTGCTGTAGTGTGTGGGAATAGAAATCATGGTAGAAATGTGATCCCGAAGGTGGGGTTTGATGATGATATTTGCGTGTGATATTACGTTGCATCAGAAGTGATAAAATTAGATGTATGTAAACATTAGGTCATTCTCGACTTTTCCAAAGTCATGTATTCTTCAATAAAGATTGAATTTGAGAGCAGCTATCTTTGATCTGCGTTCAGACTGATCCTTTGAAGTGAGCCTGACATTAAAGTCGAGAATCCATTTCTCACCCTCCTGCGGAATTCGCAGTGAAGTGATAATGAGTGAAGAAGGAGATCAAAGCCCAAATGGGGCAGAGAGGCCTTTGCAAGGGGCCCGGCCGAAGAGAGAAGAAACGCTGCAAGCCATAGCTTCCTCTACGGGGTACCCCAGGCCGAACGGCGTGACCCAGAGAATTCCCAGGGGAGGAAGAGGCGTCTCTGCGGCTGCAGAAACCAGTTGGGGATCTGGAGGAAGTATGCCGGAGACCGTGGCCCTGCGGTTATCCATCCTGGAAACTAATTTATCCAGGCTGTCGGAAACCGTGGGGAGATTGGTGCCATTATTGGAAGAGAATCTCCAAAAGGAGCCCAGCCGATATGGCGCCGAGAGAGAACCAAGTAAAGAAGGAGATTGGAGCCAGAGGGGCCAGCGAGCGTCAACGCAGAGTCCCGTGGCGGCAAGGGACGAGGGAGATGAGGAATACTGGCGGGAGCTGGAGTTCCGGGACAGAATGGCGCGAGAAGTGGAGCGTCAGCGAGCCCTGGGAACTCTGAGGCCGCCATCTCCAACAGAGCTCCCAACCCCCCGAATGGGCGTCGGGGTGGAAAGGCCACTGGGGCCAGGGATCGGGTCCAGTGGATTGGCAGACGAAGGCGGAGAGGAGCGGGGGATCCAGGAAGAGGAGGAGGATGTGCCGTACGACGAGGAAAGGCGAGATGAGGGGGCTACAGCAAGGCCAGTATGCGGATGGGCGGAAGAGCCGACAGCGGCGGCAGACTTTCGGGAGCCGCGCAGAATGACCACCGGAGTGGGGCGCGGCGTGTTCCAAGGAGCCGCCCGAGGAAACCTGATGCAACCCTTCCCCATGCCTCCCAGACAGCATCAACGGGCTGCAGAATGGATGCCTAGAAGGGAAGATCTCAAACTAGAATACGGAGGGGAATCAGATGAACTGAACTTTTTTCTAATTAGCATCAGAGGATACATGGAAGACAATGCACACACATTCCCCTCCGAGGCAAGCAGGGTTCGAGCCATCGGCAACACACTAAAGCGAGGAGCAGCCAGCTGGTATGTGCAGCTTCATGCCAGACGCGACCCATGCCTGAGGTCAGTGCCCCGCTTCCTCGCCGCACTGGAAAACCGGTTCAGAGACCGGCTAGAGCAATTGAGGGCTCGAGACCAGCTGAAAGGAATAAAGCAGAGGGACAAAACAGTGCCCGAGTACGCAGAGGAATTCCTTCACCTCGCGGAAAGGGTACCAGAATGGTCTGAAGTGACCAAAGTGGAATTATTTAAAGAGGGACTACGCCCCGAGATTTTCAGCTGGGCAGCGCACAGAGACGACCCCGAAACGCTCCAGGGATGGATTCAACTAGCGGGGCGCGTCGAATCCACCCTGGCCCAAGTAAAGCGCTTCAGGAGCGGCAGCGGCCAGCAAAGACCGGTGGCGAGGGGTCGAGGAGAAACGAGGAAGCAGGAAAGACCCGGAGGGAGGCCGGGGATTCCCTCCAGAGGAGACGACAACAAACCTAAACCGGGATGCTTTGTATGTGGGAAGACGGGCCATCGAGCAGCAGAATGCTGGGCCCGGAAGGGGGAGCCGCCAAAAGCCCCAAAGCCCAAGCCAGCAACCGGGAGGCGCGCGGAAGAGGAGGTGCAGGCCCCAGAATCTTCAGAAAAACTGGTGAGTCGGGACAACCGCATGATAGTAGTGCCAATCTGCCTCTCAGGGCTAGAAAATTGGGCCACCTGCAAGGCATTTGTGGATTGTGGGTGTTCTAGAAATATTATAACCCCGGAGTTAGCAGGAGCGCTGAAATGCCAGCAGATGGCGCTTGACTCCCCAATCGCATTTTCGCAGCTAGATGGATCAGTCGCTGCTGGGGAAGTATCTACAAAGGAAATACGGGGAATCCCATGTAAAATAGGCAAATGGGAAGGAAGAATATCCTTTGTGATAGCCCCTATTGCCACATACCACGTAATATTAGGGATACCATGGCTCGAACAGGCAAATCCTGAAGTAGATTGGAGAGGAAAAAGCCTAGCATTCAAAGAACAGCAGATGCAATGGGAGATAAGCAAAATTGCAGAAGAGGAGGACGAGGAAGATGAAGCAGGGGAAATAGACCCACAGCTATTGCCACCTGAATACAGAGACTTTGTGGATGTTTTCAATCAGAAAGAGGCCAGTAAATTGCCTCCCAAAAGGAATATAGAAGTAGAAATTGAAATAACCCCAGGAGCAAACTTACCCAAACCAAAAGTGTATCCCATGTCTGTGCAGGAGAAGGAGGAATTGAGGAAATACATTGATAAAAACCTGGCGCGAGGCTTCATTAAGCCATCCAATTCTCCTCTCGGGGCCCCAGTGTTATTTAGGAGAAAGAAAGACAACTCCCTAAGATTGTGCATTGATTATCGAAATTTAAACGCAATTACTAAGGACAATAAATACCCTATGCCCTTAGTCAAGGATTTAATTACCGTATTGAAGAAAGGGAGCATATTTACTAAACTGGATTTAATTGAAGCGTATCATAAATTAAAGATCAAACCGGAGGATACTTGGAAAACTGCATTTTCCTGCGCATTCGGCCATTTTGAATACGAAATTTTGCCTTTCGGGTTAAAAAACGGAGGCGGCTGCTTTATGCAGCTTATAAATGAAATACTACACCCGTTATTGTACAGAGGGGTATTCATATTTCTTGATGATATCTTGATTGTAACTGAAGATAAGGAAAAGCACGTAAAATTGGTCCGGGAAGTTTTGCAGAGACTAAGAGAAGCAAAGCTGTACGCAAAACTGTCCAAATGTGAATTCAATAAAACTCAAATTGACTTTCTGGGGTATCGGATATCTCCAGAAGGGTTAGCTATGGATCCAGCTAAAGTAGCAGATGTGAAAGAATGGGGAGTGCCTCAAACAAGGAGGCAATTACAATCATTTCTGGGGTTTGCAAATTTTTACAGACCCTTCATAAAAGGTTTCGCGCAAATAACCGCACCCCTTACAGAACTTTTAAAAACAAAAGGGAAAGGGGAGACAGCAAAAGTGAAAGCTCCTGGCGCCAAACTGAGTTGGACGCCAGAATGCCAAAAGGCATTCGAAACCTTAAAAGAATGCTTCACTGAAGGACCCATCCTAAAACACCCCGATATCAGGAGCCCTTTCATAATCCATTGCGATGCCTCAGACTGTGCGTATGGGGCAGTACTATTGCAAAAAGATCAAAATGGGAACTTAAAACCCTGTGGATATTTGTCACGGAAGTTCAGCGAAACTGAAAAAAGTTGGCCAATATGGGAAAAAGAGGCATTAGCCATATTAAAAGCCTTAGAATGCTGGCGACACTTCCTCGAAGGAAGCGGAATCCCATTTGAAATTTGGTCTGACCATAAGAACCTACAGTATTTAAAGTCTCCTAGAAAATTGTCCCCCAAACAAATTAGATGGGCGCAATACTTCAGCAGATTCGATTTCCAATTAAAGTTTTTTCAAGGGAAGCAGAACGTCTTGGCAGATGCTCTTTCACGCATGCCTCAACACGAAGGCATAACCACAGCAAAAGAGGGGACAATATTCTCTGACAAACAATGGGGCTTAGCTGTCAGGACAAGAGCACAAACCCAAAAGGAGGACACGGCTTTTGTTGAACTCGGCGGGGAAGAAAACTGGGGAAATGAACTGAAACAGTCTTATGAAGGAGATCAATGGATCGCGTCCAACGCAGAAAAGGGGGAACAGAAGGGGGGATTTTGGTTTGTAAACAAGAAACTGTATATCCCAGCAATATTAAGGATTAAGATTCTGCATCGTTTTCACAACAACCAGAGCGCTGGTCATACAGGAATTACAAAAACAACAAAGGCAATAGTAAAACATTGTTGGTGGCCAGGAATGAGGAAGGACATAAAGAATCATGTTGTTCAATGTGATGATTGTGCCAGAAATAAATCGGGAGGAGGGAAGCCTATGGGATTGTTACAAACAGTAGCGGAACCTACCAGACCTTGGGAATGTGTAGCTATGGACTTTGTGGGAGAACTGCCGGTTAGCAAAGGACATCGTTATATTTGGACAGTATTAGACCTGTTTTCTAAACAGGCCCACTTTATAGCGCTGACGAAACTACCATCGGCTGAGAAACTAGCTGAATTGTACATAAATCATATTTACAAACTACATGGATGTCCCAGTAGAGTAGTCAGTGACAGAGGAGTACAGTTCACAGCAAAATTTTGGGAAAAATTCTTGGAAATGCTAGGAGCAGAAAGGAGTCTAAGTTCTGCTTTTCACCCCATGACAAACGGGGCGGTAGAACGTACTCAGCAAACGCTTGGGCAGTTCCTTCGAATGTACTCTAACATGAGACAAAATGACTGGTCTAGGTGGTTGGCTTTTGCGGAACTAGCCTTTAATTCAACTATACATTCAGCAACAAATAAAACCCCCTTTGAAGTAGTTTACGGGTATGAAATACAGCCTTTACCCCAGTTGCCAAGGTGGACAGAAATGAGGAAACAGAGGCAGGGAAGTGGAAAACGCAAATGCTAGAATGTTGGAGTCAAGTGACTGCATCCTTAAAGGAAGCACACAAAAAGTATAAAGCGTTCGCAGACAGAAAGAGGGTGGAAGGCGATAAATTAAATAAAGGAGATCTAGTGTGGTTAAGTACCCAAAACATCAAATTGGGGCTACCTTCAAGAAAACTGGGCCCCAAATATATTGGACCATTCAGAATACAGGGTGTTATCAATGAAGTGACTTTCCAGTTGGCATTGCCAAAAAGTTTAGGGAAAATACACCCAGTATTCCATCGCAGCTTACTGAAAAAGTATATGGGGACTTTGGACAAAATGGACACATAGAGTTATTGTTTGATTTGTTTCAGAACTATGATGAAAGAAGAACCGAAGAGGAGGACGAAGAAAACGAGGGCGCCATGTCATGGAGCCAGATCCCAGGGCTGAATTTCCAAGCCCTGAATCTGACTTCATAACATAAAACAACCCTGCGAGCACCTGGCGGGAGAAGATAAAATGAGCCTGGGAACTCAGAGTTAAAAGTATAAACAATTATAATTGCTGTAGTGTGTGGGAATAGAAATCATGGTAGAAATGTGATCCCGAAGGTGGGGTTTGATGATGATATTTGCGTGTGATATTACGTTGCATCAGAAGTGATAAAATTAGATGTATGTAAACATTAGGTCATTCTCGACTTTTCCAAAGTCATGTATTCTTCAATAAAGATTGAATTTGAGAGCAGCTATCTTTGATCTGCGTTCAGACTGATCCTTTGAAGTGAGCCTGACATTTGTGGTTTTCAGTTTTATAGATTTGATTAATATATTTTCTCTTAAAATCTCCAGATCCTCCAGCATGACTCAATGGTCACCCTCCTCCATAGAGACATGGTGTAGAACCTAAAGATTCCTAGAGGAATAGTTGATCAGGCAAAATAACTAGTGTTTTTTTAAATGTGCATGTTTTACACTTTTGACAGAGTCCTGTGCCCCTAATCCCAGCAAATGTGGAGGGATGTAGTTCAAAAGAGTAGTGGGACTTACCAACCAACATCATCTGGTAGGCTGCATTTTGCCCACTCTTGCAATAGAATATAAACACAGCTGTAGATTAAATTACTTGCAATTTAAGTAGAGTGAGATTTGTGCAAATACCATCAAGTAAATGCTGAATTACCATTCAGATGTTGACTAATCTGGTCTCTTCTGGTTATAGCTAGCAACTGGTCTGAAAGTCAAGGAACAGGATATAGAACTTGGGAGCTGCCACTAGAAACGACTGTTTGTTGGTGGCCACAGGCTTGACAGATGGCGTGGCTGCCAAAAAGAAACAAGATCTCAAAGAGCAGGAAGGAAAATAAGGAAGAAGGTAGACTTCAAAAAAACAAAAACCTTGACCATAAAGCTAAAGAACAGCACCATGAGCTTAACCTAGAAGCAAAATGCCATAAAGATCAGGTAATGTTTTGATTTCCGATTCTGTGTTTGTGACTTCTGCATGTGAATTTCACAATGTTTTTATTCTATAATTTATGACTTCTTTTACAACCTTTGGATTCCTTGTTTGTTCAGCCTGGATAAAACCTAGGTGAATTATGCATATCTCTCAATAGAATAAAAGTCAGTGTTTGTTTTTATGTGTATGTTTTTATGTTTGTTTTGTATGTATGTTTGTTTGTATGTATTCTCCAAGGTGGCACGAACCTTCAGAGAGCACTGTAACACCCACCAACAATGGATCTGGACCAGACTTGGCACACAGACCCACCCACCCCAATGACAAACAGAATGTACTGGAGGGGCTAGGGGCAAATGGACCCTAGATTCTAAAAGTTATAGTTCACCAACTATAGCACTCTGAACCCAGCCAACAATTGGTCTGGACCAAACTTGGTACATACACCCTACATGGCCAACTTTGAATTCTGGTGGGGTATGAAGGTGGGGGTTGATCTTGAATTCTGGGATTTGTAGTTCACCTACACTCAGAGAGTACTGTGAACCCAACTGATGATCAATCTAGACAGATACCTAATGTGGCCAACTTCGAATGCTTCTGGGGTTTGATGGGGGTGATCCATGAACCTGAAAATAGTAATTCACTAGCAATCAAATAACATTGTAAACCTAACCAACTATGGATCTCGACCAAATTTGACACACGGACCCAATATGGCCAACTTTAAACACTGGTGGGGTTGGGGGGGGGGGGGGGTTGACACAGTAATTTGGAAATTGTAGTTCCTTTGCGTTCAAAGAAGACTGTGAACCCATCCAATGATGCATCTGGACCAATCTGGCAAACAGACTCAGCATGGCTAACTTTTAATACCACTGGGGCTTGGGGATAATTGACCTTGGATTCTGGGAGTTGTAGTTCACCTGCATCCAGAGAGCACTTTGAACACAGCCAACAATGTGGTCAACTTTGAATACAGGTGGGGTTGGGGTGAGGTTGACCCACAAATTTGGAAATTGTAGTTCACCTGCAATCGAAGAACTCTGTGAACCCAATCAATAATGGATCTGGACTAAACTTGGCACACATACCCAACATGGCCAACTTTGAATTCTGGCAGGGCTTATGGGGAAATTGACCTTGGGTTATGGGATTTGTAGTGCAGAGAGCATTGTGAACTCAACCAATGATGGAGTTGAACCAAACTTGGCACAGAGTCCCAACATGGCCAACTTTGAATACTGGAGGGGCTTGCGGAGAATTGACCTATGATTTTGGGAGTTGTAATTCACCCACAACCATGTCTTTTTTTCTAAGGGATGCATTCATAAAAAGCAAAAACAAAATTTTTCTAATGAATAGCATTACAAATTACTTAGCCCAAGCATTGCCGGGTACCTAAGCTAGTATTAAATAAAATAATTACATAAAACCAACTCTTATCTCTCCCTTCTTTTCTTCAGTCATTTGATGTATTTGTGTCATCTAACCTCTATAACTCGACCCAGAAAAACAGAAGCAGAAGTAAACAGGGCAGCCTAGTCTTCAACGCAGCAGGTACTAAGGATGTATTCTGAATTCCTTGTCACATTTCATCTCCGTCCCTTTACACATTTTTGGCATATGCTGTATGTCTACACAGTACCTCCTGTTTCAAGTGAGACTTCAGCTTTTACAATTTTTCTCCACTAAAATAATCACATTAATTACAGGAACACTTGTACCTCTTTCGTAAAATATCCATTTTTGTTGGCCGAGTGGAGAGAACCTAGGAAGCCTAGTGTGAAAAACAGGCAATGAAGTGTGGAAGGAAGTGTATACCGCAAATTTCCTATGCATTTGTACTGGTATATTTCATTGCATTCTTTGAAATGCTGTTTCTATGTCCCCATGTTTGTATGGAAAAATGTTTTGCAAAATGACACCTAAATGCCAGTGTTCTCCCCATTTGGAATGTAAATACTTGTGTATTACATCTTTTAATGCAAG
The DNA here is from genome assembly GCF_035594765.1 of Anolis carolinensis. Taxonomy (NCBI): domain Eukaryota; kingdom Metazoa; phylum Chordata; class Lepidosauria; order Squamata; family Anolidae; genus Anolis; species Anolis carolinensis. The sequence goes on from NC_085841.1 coordinate 159,499,133, forward strand.
GACAGAACATTACAGTATTTGCTCTCCACAAACAATCCTCCATCGAATTCTTCCCACATTCAGACATTCCAAAGTGGTGCAGAGGAATTGTTTCACATAGAAAAAAATATCTTTAGAATAAAAAGTGTTTCCTCCATAGGAAAAAATGGTTGTTGGATTTTGTTTTGTTTTTACAGAAAAAGAGTGGTTACACAGGAAATGAAAAAATAATATTCTACTCAGAATAATTCATCAGCAACACTTTTGGGATGTTCAAATATGGTGATAAACTGCTTAATATTTGCACTGATGTACTACTCTTCTCAATGGGATTTCCCAACTCTCAGAAACCCAACTTTTTAGTTTAGGAAATAAAGGATTCTCTTAAAATCCTCATCTTTTTATTTATTTTCCTATAATTATTTCAGATGTCACACAGTCCTTGAGTATCACATAAATACAAAGTCATTTTTTCTCATCCTGTCATCTTCTTTCTATAGTCTCACCATTATCCTGAACGAACAAAACATATATACAGAGAAAATAAGATAAGGATACTCTAGAGAATGCAATGGTTGAGGATATGTAAAAGAAAAGGAGAAAAGCAGCAAGACAAATAATCTGAGTGTTCCAAGGAATGCCACTTTAAAATGAGTTCTCCTGCAAAGTCAAAGAGAGTGAGTGAGGAAGACAGAGTGCAAAGCCTACATGTAAGAAACAGAAATAAAAACAGATCAAGAATCTAAGAGACTACAAATGTTTAAACCAGGGGTCCTCAAACTTTTAAAGCAGAGGGCCAGTCCACAATCCTTCAGACTGTGGAGGGGCAGAAATATCATTTGGGGGGAAAAACGAACAAATTCCTATGCACACTGCACATGTCTTATTTGTAGTGCAAAACAACAACAATGAAAGAACAATACAATATTTAAAAATGAAAATAATTTTAACTAACATAAACCTATCAGGATTTCAATAGGAAGTGTGGGCCTGCTTCTGGCTAATGAGATAGTCAGGTTAATTAGGGTTGTTGTTGTTGTTGTGTGTCTTCAAGTCATTTCAGACTTTGGGTGAGCCTAAGTCCAAAATTATTTATTTATTCATTTACTACATTTATTTACTACATTTATATCCCACCCTTCTCACCCTGAAGGGAACTCAGAGAAGCTGTATGTACATACAATATATTATATTATTAGCATAGCACAATATTAGCATTATACTATATTGAACTATACCACTATACTGTAATATTATATGTAATATTTAACATATAATTAATATTATTATATGATATTATTGTTAGTATTGTATTGTATAAAATGATAATATTATTATCAATATTATATATATATACAATATATTATATTATTAAAACTGATATAAAAATATTATATTGTAAATGAGGGCGGGGCCAAGGTAAATTACCTTGGAGGGGCGCATCCGGCCCCCGGGCCTTAGTTTGGGGACCCTTGGTTTAAACCATGCCCAGCATTTCTGGCACACATACCCCCTTTCTAATTGGGCAGGGACAGAGACTGGTAACGGTTGTATGGAACTGCAATTACCAGTCCACAGGTCCGTAGCCAGAAAAAAAAATTTCCCCATGATAAGTTTCCCTGAGAGCCACTAAAAGACAGGAATGACTTGAAGGCACACCTTAACAAAAGATCATTATGGCTCAGGAGATGAAGAAGACTCATTAAGAGATGTGTAGTCTGTACATTATTATACCGTACATGTTTGGCTGCCCAATCGTAACAACCATGTTGGGGAAGTAAACATTTGATCTGGGCTACCCATTCTTACATTGAACTGCCAGGAGGCTCTGTCTTTCCCTTTATTTTTTTCTTTATTTTGAAGGAATAAAATTAACTAGCAAATATTTGAGAGTCAACTGTCTGCATGAATGCCTTCTTCATTTCCTCTGTGTATGTGTGTCTTCAGATGGCATGTCAACCTATGGTGATCCCATGGATTTCAAAATATTTTCTTTGGTAAGGAATACTTAGAGGTATTTTTTTCCAACTGAAATACAACCTACATGCCATGGAATTCATTGGCAATGTCCCATCCAAGTGATAACCAGGACTGATTCTTTTTAACTTCCAAGATCAGACAGGGTTTGGTTGCTTTAGGGCAGGCATGGGCAAACTTCAGCCTTCTAGGTGTTTTGGACTTCAACTCCCAGAAATCCCAGTCAGCTTACTGGCTGTTAGGAATTGTAGAAGACCAAAACACCTGAAGGACCGAAGTTTGCCTATGCCTGCTTTAGGTTATTTGGGAGAGTCAACTGTCTACATGAATGCCTATTTTATTTTCTCCATACAGCTATATTACTTTGTTATATACCTGAGCTATGATTCAAGGGTTGAACAGGAGGTTAAGGCACTCCCCAGTGGTTGCTGAATATACTCCAAGAAAATAGAGGTCTCAATCTGTCTACTAAGTTGACATAAAGCAAGATACTCTCCTGGGGTGTGCAAATAACTCAATGTACACACTGGTTCGGCAAACATAGAATCACTAACTCCATGCTAAACACGATCAGGAGACTGTTTGTTTGGTTTCCAGATCACAGTGATGGAGTTTGGCCTAGACAAACACAAAACACCACTCTTCTGTGTTGCATTCTCTATAGGAAGGGAATCCCCTCTCCCACATAACAAGTGGCAAGGATATACCAAGTACCTATGTGTAAAATGAAACTCTTGTTTAATTCACCCTGCCTGCCATTTGTTAGCACGTGCAACATAAATCATTAGAAATCAAATTGAAATTCAGCCTTTGGTCCTCTCTGCTAGCTTTTTAATATAAAAAGGGTAAAATAGCATAAATAGGTTAAAAATAAGTGTTTCTTGAGAGCTAGAGAACAAGTCAGGCAAAAATGCATGCATTTAATGGTAGCTGGAACAAGGGCAACAGAAAATTGTAAGATTAGACAAAGTCTGGCTCAGTTTTATTGTCAATTACTATTAATGTTGGAAAATGTCATTGAAATTGTACCATTGTCATCTTTTTGCTGACACTGCAATGGTATATGTATGGTCTCAAAGCCCAACTAATTTAATGGTGGTGGTGGTGGTGGTGGTGGTTGTTTACATTCAAGTCATTTCTGAGTTTTGACGATCCTAGGCCAAGCCTAAGCCACTCCACATAGGACTTAGCTTCCAGACCATTGACCATTTTGGTCTCTCTTCTCTGGACACATTCCAGCTTTTCAATAACTTTCTTGAATTGCAGTTCCCAGAACTGAACACAGGATTATTCCAGGAGAAGTCTGTTCAATGCAGAACCGAGTGGCACTATTACTTCCCTTGATCTAGATACTATGCTCCTATGGATGCAGCCTAGAATCACACTGGCTTTTTTTATCTGCTGCATCAACCTGTTGACTCATGTTAAGCTAAATCTTTTTCCTGCATACTGTTTTCAAGCAATGTGTCGACCATCCTTTCTCTATTTCATTTTTCTGCCTAAGTGTATTACCTTACCTTTCTGATGAAATTCTCTTTGTTAGTTTTGACCAAGCTCTATGTTACTGCCCACCCCTCCCCCCCACCCCAGTCTCCTCTCCTGAGTGCACACCTATCTTTCCTCCGGTCTCCGCTCCTCCTCTCCCGAGCATGTGCCTGTCCTGAGCATGTGCCTGTCTTCTGTCCTTACAGCTATTCTCCTGGGCACAAGTCTGTCTCTCTGCCTTTCCTTAAAGATCTCATGTATAAAAAGGGATCACAAATCAAGTAACCTTAACAAGTCACTTTTTAAAAAAATCAGATCTTGCATAATTATGCAAGTTTATAACCTCCGTTCCAACAGAGAAACAGAAAAACACCTGTCTGTTCCTATGGAGCTGCACAATTCTGACATTTTAAAAAAGCAAAAAGAAAAAGAAAAAGGGAAAGGGAAATAATAATGTGAAAATTTATTTATCGTGTCAGAAGCGAACCAAGGGTACAAGTTGTAATGTATTTTAAAACACAAAGTTTTTTTTAAAAAACAACACAACAACAACAACAACAACAACAACAACAACATGCTAAATGTCCTTTGACCAGTAGCTGGCCACTTGGAGTGCCTCTGATGTTACAATAAGAAGGTCTTCCATTGTGTATGTGGCAGGACTCAGGCTGCACTGCAGTAGGTGGTCTGTGGTTTGCTCCTTTCCACACTTTGTGGCCCCATTTCCTAAGGTTGGCTCTGCATCTTGTGGTGCCAGAGTGCAGTCTGTTCAGCACCTCTCAAGTTGCCCAGTCTTCTGTATGCCCAGGAGGGAGTTTCTCATCCAGTGACAGCCACTGATTAAGGTTCTGGGCTTTAGCCTGCCACTTTTGGACTCTCGTTTGCTGAGGTGTTCCTGCGAGTATCTCTGTAGATCTTAGAAAACTATTTCTTGATTTAAAGCATTGGCATGCCAGCTGATACCTGAACAGGGGATGGGTCGAAGATAATCAATGCCTTGGTCCTTTCATTGCTGGCTGCTACTTCCCAGCAGATGTCCGGTGGTGGAATGCTGTCTAAACAGTATAATTTCTCCAGTGGTGTGAGGAGTAGGCATCCTGTGAAAATGCGGCATGTCTCATTAAAAGCCACATCCACTGCTTTAACATGGAGAAATGTATTCCACACTGGACATGCATATTCATCAGCAAAGTAGCAAAGCGCAAGGACAGATGTCTTCACTGTGTCTGGTTGTGATCCCCAGGTTATGCCAGTCAGCTTTCATACGATGTTATTTCTAGTACCCATTTTTGCTTGATAGTCTACCAGAGCTTCTTGTATGTCAGGGCATAGTCCAGGGAAACTCCCAAGTATTTTGGTGTGGTGCAATGCTCCAGTGGGATTCCTTCCCAGGTAATCCTCAGAGCTCGAGATGCTTGTCTGTTCTTAAGGTGAAAAGCACATGTCTGAGTTTTAGATGGATTACGGATCAGCTAGTTTTCCCTGTAATATGCAGTAAGAGTACCTAAAGCTTCAGAGAGTTTCTGTTCAACCATTTCAAAGCTCCCTGCTTGGGTGGTGATGGCACGATTGTCAGCATAGATGAAACTCTCTGTGCCTTCTGGCAATGGCTAGTCATTTGTGTAGATGTTAAACATTGATGGAGCAAGCACGCTCCACTGAGGGAGGCCGTTCTTCTGTTTTCACCCTCTGCTTCTCTGACCCTGGAATTCAACCAAAAGGCTCCTGTTTTTGTAGTAGATTTCCTATGAAGCAGGTGAGGTGGTAGTCCTTTGTGATATTATACATTTTTTTCAGGAGAAGCCGATGATTTACAGTGTTGTAAGCTGCTGGCAGGTCTATGAAGACAGCTCCTGTAATCTGCTGCCTTTCAAAACCATCTTCTATGTGCTGGTTCAACACTTATGACGTGCAGCTTTTGCCTTTCCAAAAACCAGCTTGCTATGGAATCACACATGGGTCTATTTTTTCCATAATTCTAATGTGAAAATGAAAAACATGGTTGGCTTTACTCAGGTGACCTTATTCATTTATTTATTTATTTACAGCATTTATATTCCGCCCTTCTCACCCCAAAGGGGACGCAGGGCGGATCACATTATACACACATAGGGCAAACAATCAATGCCCATAAACACATCAAACAGAGACCGAGACAGACAGACGCAGAGGCAATTTAACCTTCTGAGGGGATGTTCGATTCTGGCCACAGGGGGGAGCAGCTGCTTCATCATCCACTCTGATGGCACTTCCTCATTCCAGGTCATAAATTAGTTAAACTTGCCTCCCTACTTTTTTTATAAGTGGTACCTTATTTCCTACTTGATAGATGCAACTATCTTTCGGGTTGCTAGGTCAGCAACGAGCAGGGGCTATTTTTTATTTTTAATTGACGGGTGCTCACCCCGTTACGGGGTGGCCTCGAACTCATGACCTCATGGTCAGAGTGATTTATTGCAGCTGCTCAACAGCCTGCGCCATAGCCGGGCCCCTGCCCATGGAAGTGTACAGATTCAATGAAGAAGAAGCAATTAATAGGAAAATATTGCCTCTAAAACATACCTTGAGGGATACAACACTGGTACAGCTGATAAGGTACATAAAGGAGTACAATCCCAGCTGCGCCTCTGAGGTATGCCGGGGAGGGGGGGGGTGGAGCTACAGGTGAAGATGCTACAGGCCCCAAAATCTTTGCATAGGAGGATCTACTGGTTGCAGATTAAACAGGTAATGTATCATGTGATCATACCTGAAGACTCATATGCAATGAGTATCGGAAATGGGTTATTTCTCTTGTAATAAGGTCCGTTAATTAGCACAGGGATAGAACCCTGTTGGCACCCCCGGTGGTGCAGAAGGTTAAACTGCTGAGCTGCTGAACTTGCTGACCTAAAGATTGGCAATTCGAATCTCAGGAATGGTGTGAGCTTCTGCTATTAGCCCCAGCTTCTGCTAACAGTACGAAAACATGCAAATGTGAGTAAATCAATAGGTGAAGCTTTGGCGGGAAGGCAACGATACTCCATATGGTCATGCCGACCACATGACCTAGGAGGCATCTATGGACAATGCCAGCTCTTCAGCTTAGAAATGGAGATGAGTACAAACTCATAGAGTTGGACAAAACTAGACTTAATGTCGGGGAAAACCTTTACTAGAACCCAGTAGTCACTTCTCTCCAGGATAAAGAGAAGCCATTGGTAAACATTCTTTAGGTTAGTCAGTTAACCAGTTTCCAAGGCCCCATTTGACTAGTTTATTTGCAAGAATGCCATGGGGGACCATGTCAAAAGCCTTACTGAAACGTAGATATAAAACTTGTAACTCTATCGAGGGGGGGGGAAGGGCTCATCTGGCAAAAACTGTTTTTAAGAAACCATAACTATTTTTTTGAGTATGGCATTCCTTTCTAAGTGCTTACAGATTTTCTGTTTAATAATCTGCTCTAGAATCTTTCTTGGTATTTATGTCAGACTGGCTGGGTGGTAGTTATATGAGTCCTCTTCTTCCATCTTTTTGAACATGGGGACAACACTTACCTTCCAGTCTGCTGGAACATCTCCTGTTTTCCAGAAATCTCTAGCTTCTCCAGCATGACTGAAAAAGTTGACTACAGAGACACACTATAGGATCTAGAGATTAGTAGGGGTAACATTTTAAATCAAATCTGTAAATAATCCAATTTGCAAGTGTCAAAACTGCAAATGTTGAGGGATGTGGAGAACTCAGGTTCAATGCTGATAGTGAGATCCAAATGTGAACTCTTTTGTGTTGCATAGAGAAAACCTTATGGAGAGCAGGGAAAAACGTTCTTTCTTCTTTTCTGATACCTCCCTCCAACACAGACACCCCATCCGCAGACCTTAAAAAGTGCTATCAATCTCCAATTCTTAGGAGGTATGGAACAAAGACCAAGAGTACTGCTCTTAGATCCTGCAAATACATGGCAGCATTTTGTTAGAGTTCCTATTTTAGAATCTATTTAGAAAGATTTCCCACAGAAATGACTTCATTCAAATGGGTTATGTTTTTCCTGTTGGTAGAATAAATTGTTCTGTCTCACTGAAATAGTTAAGTCATCAGATGCAAAGCCATTGCTGTTTGCCTGATGGCCGTGGCATTAAAGGCATCTGTTGTATCTGTTGCCATCTTGTGGACCACAGTGACAGGAGTTTGAAATTTGGTCTCCTGTAATCTGCCCCATCTATCTCTCCAAAGCTAAAATGTCACCCATTCCTTTAGCTTGTCATCATGACCCTATAGCCATTATTTTCTGTTGCATTTGTCTAACACCTACTTAAGCCATAAAGCATTTGCCATACATTTGAAACAAAGTTTGGTAAACTTCACATCTTGACAAAATTTACAATAAACATAGAGCTTTTTTGAGCTCAATGCTTCAATCTCTCTGGTTTACTCTAGCAATGCAATTTTCCTACATATTCCAGTCTCCCTCTGTATGGCGATACCATTCCTCTTTTTTCCCTTCCCATCTTTTCATACCACAATTCTACTAAGCACAACATAATGCCTGTAATTATAGTATTCTTGAAAAGAAAAAACCCATTGATGAGCAGATGCATTGCACATTAAAATGTTCCTGATTCTGACTGAACACTGATTCTTTTTGAGTCAACTCCCCCTCATATCTCTGTGTCTGGAAAGCTCTGATGTCAATTTCAGATACATCCTCATTGCTTACTTAAACAGACATCTGGAAACAGACAATATCCCACTGTGAAATGGAACAAATATATTAACTATGAGAGCAATGACTTTTCACAGAAGCAATAAAGTTGCACAGACGTAGCTGACAATCCTAAGGCAATACTACTGGAGGCCACAGGACTTCAGTGCGGAAAAGGATGTGGGGAGCTGTGTCTCACTAATAGCTGTGGGAAGTTAAAATAAAGAGGGTTTAATTGTTTGACAATTAATTTCCACCCCAAATCTTGAATGTTAGTGGCTTGGCATGCACACTCGAGGTTGATCATGACAGCACAGCCATATTTATGCAAGGGCTGTGTATTCAGCAGGAGTTGCAACCTAAGAAATGTCTATGTCAGAAATGACAGTAACTCCTGACATTATTCAACAAAGGCAATGCTGGCTAAAACCACTAGGATTCACAGTCCAGTATCAGCTATGAATTCCATCTATGGTGTGCATAGTTACTCGGCTAAGAAGTAACTTGAAAAGAACAGCACTTTAGATATTATTTGTGGTTTGTCTTAGAACCACAGAATAATAGAGTTGGAAGAGACCACATGGGTGAGCCTTCTAGTGCAACCCCCGGCCATGCAAGAAAAGCATAATCAAAGTACTCCAGACCCTGTTCAAAATCCTCCAAGGAAGGAGCTTCCACCTATTCTTCTTCTGAAGCTGAGAGTATGTGACTTGCCCAAGGTCACTCAGTGAATTTCCTTGGCTGAAGGGAGATCCAAATCCTGGTCGCCAGAACCATAATCCAATGCTCAAATCACTACATCACAATGGCTCTCTGCTTAAGGCACAAGAGACATTTTTTTTCTTTACAAACAGGAATTAAATCCTTCAGCTTCCCAGAGCTGCCTGCTTCTACCTTTAGTTAGCCTGTGAATATATATGATCGCTTTAGGGCAAATTTGATACATAAATCAATAATAATAATAAATAAAACTTTATTTATACCCCGCCACCATCTCCCCGTGGGGACTCGGGGCGGCTTACATGGGGCAGAGGCCCAAACAACATAAGGACAAAATATAAGCAACATAATACAATCACAATATAAAACAGATAAAACAATAATGCAATATATCAATTAAAACAACAATACAGGATAAAAAATTACATTAAAAACACATAAAAGGCAAGACCGTAATAAATACAGGATAGATTATTAAAAACCCTCTGGGGCTGATTAATTAATGACTGTATCTCTGAAGGCCTGCTGAAACAATCCTTTCAGGAAATATACCTTTAAAAAAAGAAATACAGGTTGAGTATCCCTTATCCAAAATGCTTCGGACACGAAGTGTTCTGTACTTTGGATTATTATTTTTTGGAATGGTTGCATATAAAGTATCTTGGAGATCAGACCCAAATCTAAACATGGAATTTGGTCATGTTTCATTAACACCTTGTACGTATCATATGAAGGTAATTTTATACACCACATTTTAAATAATTGTTTGCATGAAACAAAGTTTGTTTACATTAAAGCATCAGAAAGCAAAGATGCCACTCTCTCAATTTATGCGGACAATTCTGGACAATTTTGATTTTGGAATTCCAGATATAGATATAGATAATACTATGTGTTAAAAAGTGAAAATGTTTATGCAATTTTCTGAAAACAAGTGAACAGTTTGATGTGTGAATGGAACCAAACAGACTTACCAATGAATACATACAAACATGGGCCAAAAACAGAACCATTAAATATTAAATATTGGGTAGAAATTACATGGTTAAAATGTCATGTGAGAAAGGTCACTAATATTTGTTCTTGATGTATGAAAAAGTGATCAAAGTAAAAACTTACACAACAACTCCTAGAAGTTACAAGATTTAGGAGGGTTCCACCAACTTTGGGTATTTCAGATATCCAACTGTTAGCTTAATAAGAAATAACCTAATAATACACTTTCAACATACTTCTGTTATACACTGGGTCACTGAAGAACAATAAGCTGTCTCCAAGCAAACTATCTACAGTCCACATATCCAGGAATGAACATAGAACTATCCCAAAAGTGAAAAAACAATGAATAGAAAAACCTATTTTCTTTTAACCTAAAATAACACCTCTATAGGAATATATAGGTCCTCCAGTAGAACCCCACGGTCAATCACTGTCAAAAGCTGACCATGGGGCTGTAATGGAGTACTTAGACCTATGGATTCATAGGGATATCACATTACTCAAATCCATGAATAACCAAATCTCCAAAAGTTAAACCCCATAAATGCAGAGAGGCAGTTGTACAATCTGTACAAGGTACACTCAGCAAAGGAATAAATACATTCAAATCCATATGAATAGTCTCAAACAATCCTAATACAATCCTAATAGGACCCATAACTATGGAAAAACATTTTCTTTTATAAAAACTTATATTCTGGCCAAGACATGAACATTTTACCTTGTTCTTCAAGTTCATTAACCGTGAAAATCTTTTTAAAACACATTTGCCTTTTCAAGCCCCCCCCCCCCCCCCCGCCGCCACTTTTTAAAAACCTACTTCCCACAGAATTTATGGCCTGGAATGCGAAAATAAAATAAGAATAAATCCTTTTAATGTTGAAATAATCACGGATTTAATAATAGCCTGTAAAGTGATTTGCCTTTAACAACATCCTTTACTTTAAAAAGTCATTAGCCAAGCATGTCTAGCTTGGATGAACACTGAATGAATTGGATTAGTTATCTAGGGTAGTACGCACATGCTAACAAATTATATCCCAGAAGGGGCAATGTAGAAATGAATTGTGGAATTCTTGTCAAATTCACATTGTTTCCTGGCACTGCTGCAAGTCACTCAATTAGACACCTTCCAAGGTCTTTGCTGGCCTCAATGTAGCTAATTGCTTCTGTTCTGTGGACCGTGATTCATCACACAGATGTCTAAGAACTTCCAGCGACTATGCCGTAATAAAATCAATACATGAGCCACTCAGACCAAATATTCTTTCCAACAGGATATCATTTACTCATTTGCTGCTCCCACCCCTCTTATATGATTAATCCAGAGTAAGGAAGATCTCCTGAATCACTCGTGACATGGCAGCCACTGTTACTTGGCTGCTCAGACAAGAGTGAGTTTGTATGAATGTGGCCTTTTTTCCTTCATCTCCAGGTGCAGTGGTGTTCACACTTGAGCCCAACAGCAAAAAGGCTTTCTTCTTTCTTCCTTTTTTAATTTCCAAGTCTTTGGAGTATTATAATCTATTTTACAGTTCTTGAATTTGTCTGTGTTCTAATGGCAAGCATATCTGAAACACAAGTATGAGGAAACACACGTTTTTTCAACAGGCAATAACTGTGGGAATACAATATGCAATTTCACCTTTACTCAATGCCAATCCAACTGGCAGTGGAGGCAGAGATCCACAATGTTCTCAGCGAATATTAGTGCTGTTGATCAGCAACAGAGCAAAAGGACAAGAACGTGAAGACAGTCACTGGTAGATTTGAGATGTAGAGCACTGGTGCACACCATGCAGCCTTCCACAGGTTCCTAGACTACCTATGCTGCCTAGGTTTGCTGGGGATTGAAATCCAGTATCTTTTGAAGGACCACATTTTCCCCATTCCTATTGTAAAACACATGGTGTAGTGATTATGAGCCAATGGTGAAATTATCCAGTGTTTTTGAGTCTAGGAGAGCTTAAACCTCAAAAACTCCAGACCAAAGAGACATACTGCATTTACATGTCACCCAAAGTGAATGCAGAAGAGTAAAACAAATAGGTTTACAGTGTAGGATTTGCTTGTGCTTTGATACTGTTGCATAAAGTTATCCATCAATCCATCCAGCATTTTGCTTGTATTCTAAAACAGCAAAAAGAACAACATATTAAAGGACCTGCCTTTCCCAGAGCTACGCGAAGAAGCGGCTTCCTGCTCATCAAGAAGATACAGGCCAAAATCTTACAGATCTCAGACCAAATATTCTTCTAGTCTAGCATCCTGTCACTACAAACTGCCAGATGATTCAAGAAAGTCCATAAGGTGAACTACCGTGCCCTAGCACTGGCCCTAAACTAGAGTTGTCAGATTCCCAGGTTTGGACTTGAATTTTCATGAATCATCTCCAGGTAGGAGACAAGGGTAAAGATTATCTAGTTTTGGTGGGCTCAGAAGCAGGCAAGGCAAAAGAGCTGTGTGCAAATCTCCAACTCAACTAGAAGAGCAGTGACTTCCTACAATGTTCAAGGTTTAATTGATTTATTCTTGTAATTTGCTACAGGTCTTTGTAGTAACTATATAATTATAGGTTTGTTTTCTTCAATCCCATCTAATCGTTGGGGTGCCAGCAGGGCTCATTCTCTGCACTGCTATCTATACATCCAGTTTCTGAGTAGAAGCAAGCAAAGGAAGGAACTGGCAAAACCACCTCTGAGTCTTTTTTGCCTAATCCCCCCCCCCATAAGTTGACAAACAACTTGAAAGCACATACATTGGGGGTGGGTCCATTCATTTCCAGGCCTTTTGGATGAGATAATAATAATAATTATTATTATTATTTATTTATTTATTTATTTATATACCGCCCTGTCTCCCAGAAGGGACTCAGGGTGGTTTACAACAAAGATACAGCCATACAATACATAACAATATAAAAACACATTATTACACAAAAAATAAAATTTACATTAAAATAACCATCAGTAAAATCACAGCAGCTTCCAATTGGGGTCAATAATGCCATAGGTAACATAGACCCTGATTAGGAAAAGATGAGACTGTACAGTATATTTCATGCCAAGTCGGTGGAATAGCCAGAATGGAATTCATTCAAATACCTGCTGAAACCACCAGGTTTTGAGCTCCTTACGAAAAATATGTAGAGTAGGGGCCAGCCTAATCTCCTTAGGAAGAGCATTCCAGAGCCGGGGAGCCACTACTGAGAAGGCCTGCTCCCTCGTCCCCACCAACCTTGCTTGGGATGATGGTGGGAGCGAGAGGAGGGCCTCCCCAGCAGATCTCAAGGACCGCACCGGTTCATAGGGGGAGAGGCGATCACGGAGATAGGCAGGGCCCGAGCCGTTTAGGGCTTTATAGGTCAAGACCTGCACCTTGAATTGGGCCTGGCAAGTTATCAGCAGCCAGTGGAACTGCTTTAATAGGGGCATTGTGCACCAGCCCCAGTTAGAAACCTGGCTGCCGACCTTTGATGAATTAATATTTCATCTGAATGTCAAGTAGGAACTACAAGTACGTAATCATGTGAACTGTTGCTTTAGTTTAAAAGCATGTAGCCACATTTCTTCTATCAGCACAGCATCTCACCAGAACGACAAATATGTAAAAGTCATTTTACAAGTTAATGTTTATTCCAATAGCAATGATTTGAGGAACTTTACAGTAGCTTTGGTCTGGAAATTACAGCTTTTCTAAAAGATTTCTCTTGTTTCAGCCAGCTAAGTGATTGCCTTTCCCCAGTGAACTACTTTTCAAGTTACCAGGAGCAACTTCTGGATTTGCTATTCTTCCGTAGTACAGGTGCAGAAGAAGAAAAAGAGAGAGAGAAAATGTGGTATAGTTATACAACCAACATTTGCAATTTCAGCATGTCTGCTATAAAATCAATGAACAATGACATTGCCAGAGAAAAGAAAGGGATGGTGTCTGTTTCTGTTTACTATAATATCATGGAAGTTTTTTGTAAACTCACATTTTTGTTTATAATCCTTAAGAGCAGTGCAAGATAGCCTGATACATATGATTATATGTATGCTTAATGAATTGATGAAAGCTACAATGCATAAATTCTATGCTACATGGAGAGATCCCTAAAAAAACAGTTTAGGCTTGGGAAGTACAAGCAAGAAGTCTGTATGATCTTCTTAAAATACCCAAACACACACACCAGAAGTCTTCCACCTACTCCCCCTTGTTTGAAATGTGCTAAATGAATTAAATGACAGACTAAATAGCCTTAAGACTGACTTTTCAAATAGCTTAACAAGTGTCTTACTAAATCACAAGAGTCTGCCCTTGACTATGCATCTATTTTTGTTGAACGTGACATTTTCCATTCACAGCTCAAAGCCTGAGTGTAACCCATAGGAAAACTATACGGCATCTCTCCAGACAGCTCTATCTAGACTTATAAACTATGTCCTGTGAACACTTGTCAAGACCAGATTCCTCTATCAAAGTATCTGAATTAAAAAGGGTGGGGTGAGGGGATTCAAAAAGCAGATTGATGTAATCAATGTCAGGTCATACATCTTACCAGCAACCTTTCATAGATCAAATTTAAGATTCATGTATCTTAGCATGTTTCCCACCTGTTGGAATATTTGGTATTTATGTTAAACAGAGAGGAAGAAGCCATTACAATTAAATTTATAGTAGAAAACAGAACAATTGCTTTGATGCTCCAGTGAAGTAAAACAAAAAGTTATGTTTATTTTCTCCAGAAATCCATCCAAGAACAAGAAAGGAAATAAATGAGAAGAATTAAGCTGCATTTGGTCACAAAAGCCCATAACATTGCCTCTCACGTGTGGAGGCAAGCCAGCAACCATCACTGGGTTTAGAACAACCTACTTTCTCAGACAAGAGGAAGAAAGAAAACAATCTTCCTAGGAGAGAGGACCTTAACATGCGAAAAGGTATCAAAAAGGGCTCATGCATAGAGAACCAAGAGACAAAACTCCAGGACTATCTAGCTCTTTATTGCCCACTCCCACTTTTCAGCTGATATGTGTGTTCATACCCATTTACTGCCACCACCACATAAATTATTATTAATAATGAAAGAATGTCAGTCTCTAGGTTGTATCATCAATAAACAAGCAGATATAAAGGACATGTATGTAGGCACCATATTGTTCTTACCCTTCCACATATTAAATATAAGACATGGGTGATAATAGTGATCCCATTTCCCAAAAAGCCTTTTTTTTTTTTGCTTGGGAAAATAGAGAGAAGTTAATGAGGAGGAATGGATTGTGATAAGAGTGGAGTTCCAGTTGAACCGAAATTTAAGTTGATCCCGGCTTGATGGAGTTTGGTGGAATATTTATAGTAGAATTTCCATAGAAGAAATGGTTTTTTCCTATACCAAAATACTTTGGAAATACTATGTTATATTTATCCACAATATAATAAGCTGGATTTCTGATAGATACTAGGAAATGTCTGGCTGGTACACGGGTTGTACATATCATGTGTCATCGAGATAACGCTGAAGTGAATGAAATGATCATATATGTTGGCACCACTGAAATGGAAAAATATAGTAATGGAGGCACAAAATACAACTTTAGGTTGCTGGGTAGACTTGAAAGCCGAGACTTTCAAGACAGCTTTCTTCAACATGCTACTTATTTCATTCATCAGCCTTGCTAGAAAAAATAAAACCAAGGAGTTCCAGCACATGGGTGAAACAAGCAAGTTTACATTGCTAGGAACCGGGAATACAAAATGGTCTATTGTCCTCATGTCCTACCTGTAGACTTCCCCAGCCAAATAACTGATGACTGTGTGAAGAAAATGTTGGACTAGGTAGGCCTTTGGTCTGATCTGTTATGGCTTGGTTTAATTGTTAGGAGTAACAGATTAATTACATCGTAACAAGTGTAGTTTACTACCCCACCTCTTTTTTGAAAGCAAAATAAAGTTATTTTGAGACTAAGACCACAAGTGTTTTCACATCCCCAAATGCAGCATGGAAAAAAATATGTCGCTGTAAAGTTCCTTCTATCTGTGTATGCATTACTTTTACATTTTTGGAGTAGGGGGGCGATGATCTTGGTTAATATTTTCACATTTTCTTCCTTATTTTAATTACTTTTCCACAAACGTCATGTCTGCAGAAAGGCCCTGCCAGACTGTTCTTAGAATATTTTAAGTCTTCTCGTGCCAAATGTAATATGTTAAATGTGTCTAAACATGTCTTCTATCTCAGCCCAATTTACCGCTGAGCTAAACAACAATAAATGTGCACAGAAACACTCTGTTGGCTGGTAAAGAAGCTGCTTAAGAAATACTCACCTTGATTGTTCATCAAATCTTTAAAAGTCTAATCATTTTTCACCAAAGAAGATTAGTTAATTCTAGAGCAGGTTTCATAAAATCCAATCTACACGTTATATTCCATGGAATAAAAATTATTTCCAGCCATCCCTGAATTGCTCTTACAAATTTGGCATTCTGTCCTGATTGTCATGGTGCCATGTTTTTACTGTCTTTAACCACCTGCCATACCAAACGAGCTAACAGAAGTTAAAGTGTTAGGGTGGTCTGTCATAAAGTAAATGTTATTCTTCAATAATGTTCTAAAAATTCATCCTTATAAATCAGAAAGGTGTTCACTAATGAGTCCTGGTGTGTTAGTTGGTCTAATAAAGTTTTTTCCTTGTTAGCTTACACAAGTTTTAAAAATTGAATCATGCTCAACATTATATTCAGCTACTCCTGCACATTTCAGAGGCAAATTAAATCCAATATAATTACACTAAACTAAATATCAAGTGAATGCTACTGGAAGTCTCCTCAAGGACTCTTGTATGGTGGACTGCACCACTGAATGTTTGAAGTAGCTTTCTACCAAGCCAAGTCATTAGTCCATCCATTTGTGCAGTCTGCTCCGGTTGGCAGCAACTTTCTGGGATCTTAGCATCCAAAAGTTATGAATATATATCCTTGTAAATGGATTTACTGGGACCTGAGACATTTAACCTCCTGCCCTCAAAGAACTATTCATTCCTTGATAAAGATGATAGGGGAAAAAATCCTACCTCTAATGCATGGAACACTGAGCTAAGAATTTTCCCAGTATGGTAAGGATTCCATAGAAAATTCCCACTTCTTGCTTATTATACTGTGTATGCTATAATACAGGTTGCATTTGGACATCACTCTGAGCCAGAGTGGTAGTATATGCGGTGGGCCCCTGGTTTCAAGACCTTTTGTGGATACCAAAATCCATGGATTCTCAAATCCCATTATAACCAATGGTGTACTAAAATGATTGTGTAGTTTCTACGCATTGTTGTTACAGCTTTATAGTGGAAAAAAAACCCTACTAGGTAGAAAATCACCTTGTTTGAGATGTGGTGCTGGAGAAGAGTTCCAATCCTGTGGATTGTTAGGAAGACAGCTAATTGGGCCCTATAACAAATCTGACCTGAACTCTTTCTAGAAGTCAAGATGACTAAACAGAGTCTGTTATACTTCAGCTATATCATGAGAAAAGAAGACTAACTAGAAAAGATCACAAAGCTTGGCAAAGTAGAAGGCAATGGGAAAAGAAGACGACGGCATTATAGTTGAATAGACTCAATCAGGGAAGCAACAGTCCTGAGTCTGCAAGACCTTAGCAGGGCTATTGCACATAGAGTGATTCATTCATAAGTTGAACACACACAACATGCCTACAATAGATGTCGCTGATGCCAAAATTGCTGCCGAAACAGCTTGATTACTTCATAACTGAAAATATTTCTGAAAACTCCTTGAACATGCATTCAGCAGCCCTAAAACAGTTTTCCCCATTTTCTAAAAATGACTGTTTCAATTTGAGTTGTAGATTGGATGGCCATGAGTTTGTGATGACATTATCCAACGGTAAGTTTTTTTCATTAATCACTGGGGATGTTCCAATGTAGCAAGCCTCATGTGATAATGTCCTCAGTGTTTGCTTTTTGGAATTGTTTGGGATTTTTTTGAACTGTACTTATTGCTTCCCTGGTTGCGTAACCTATGGATACAGAGGGACAACTCTACTGGCCAACTGCTCCTGCTATAAATGGGATTACATGATAAACCTTGGTTTGGTTTGGTTTTGATTTGCTTTTACAGTAACCTCTCAATTGTTTCTTAAGAAACAAGAGCAAGAACCCAAAAGCAAACCATGATATTTGGTTTCCTCTTCCCTCAAGATAATGGTGGAGAAAAAGAGCAAAGACACATTAAACATGCCACATCTAACATACTGGTACACTACTGGTCATGTTGATGATATGCAAAGGCCAAATTTCTTGTGATGTGAAAACTAAGACATACAACCACATCAGACAGGGTGAATTCAGAAAACTAGGATGCTTTCACCCCATTTAGAGGGCAGAGCCCCATGCCAGACATCACATGACATTGTGTGAATTCTGGCAGAGGCCCTACCCCCATCTGGGTTGAAAGTGTCACCAGACACTCTCACCCCAACACGTGAAACTTCCCGTGTTGTGCTGGCTCCAATGGATCCAGCATATGGGGCCTTGCCGGAAGGGTGACGCTTTCCCCATTTAATGGGGAAAGCTTCACCAAGAGGGAGCTGCATGCGGGGTGACAGATTTGCCTCACTGCTCCCTTTCCTCCCAGATGTGTCCCACTTCACCTAGCCTTTATTATGAGGCCCCTAATATCAAGAAGTTGTGTGAATAATATCATACTTCTCTGTTTGAGAAAATAGCCTTGATACTTCAATATTTCAAAAGGAGATGAATAAAACATGAATTCCCAAATAATTTAAATTCAAGAAATAGCATACACTTGACACACTAACCTGCCTGATCTTTGTTTACCTTTTTTTTTAACCCTCCAGGCTTGGCAATCAAAATCACATGTCTGGATGATAACCTGGTTAATCAGCTTTCCTCGCATTTAAGATATCATGTCAGTGTTATTACAGTTATTATTTAATTATTTCTTAACTTTTGTATTGCTCTTTTTAAACTGCATCATATGGATAGATGTTAGCTGCCTTGAGTCCCCATGGGGAGAAAGGTAGAATATAAATAAAGATGATGATGATGATGATGATGATGATGTCTCAACTGCTATCAAATGGCCAACTGTTTTTCAAAAGGGAAGTACACCCTCTTAAGTGATAGAGTTCCCTTTTTTAAGTGTTCAAGTAGGAGAAGGGGGAATAGAAAGATAATGCAGATAACTATCACCATCTGTTGCAATTGCACAATTCACATTAAATATTAGGGGCAAATAAGAAAAAAAAATTCTTGAACATTACATAATAAAAATAAACATCACAGAAGTCCTTACAATACATGAGAATCTTTGAAACACCATTTGTTATAGCTCTCATGTTTGTCGTGGTCCGCCTAAATAAAGTCTGCTCAGTTTGGGTTCAGGATTAAAAGGCCTTGACATGTAGTGAAAACAAATGCCTGCACTCTAACGGGCCCAGTTATACGAACTTAGCACCCATTTGCTGAGAAGCTCCATTGATGCTGTGAACTGTTCCATGAAATATGCTTTTGGAGCAGTGGAAGCCACCCTGAAAGAGAACAACTACTGTGAAAGATACAGAATGTTCTTTGTGTTGCAAGCGCTGGGTTTCCCCATCAGCCCTCCTTTTCAAATGGGGTTTTTCAACCAAGAACAAACAAAGCATGATCAAAAGCTGCTGCTGAGGCTTTTTTGTGCAAAGTGTCAGCAGACAAGGCATGAATCTCACAAATCTCTTGATCTGTGCAGGAAGAGAACATCAACATTGGCTAAGGAAGGCAATAGCAAGGAGAAAAAATTAAGATGAAGATATGTTTCCAGTTCTCAGTAGAGTTGTGCACGAATGCTGTTTCTCTGGTACCTGCAGCACATCCAGCACATCCTTCGAGAGCACAAAATGGAAAGGGCCGTCCCAGTACGAAAACCCACCTGCAACTCTTAAAGCAAGCAGGAACCCAGCTCCTCCTCTGTTTTTCGGCATCACAGTTTGATCTTTTTTATCAAATAAAACCCTCATTCCCTGAAAACTACTACCAGGATATCCTTGCTGCCGGCTACTGGCCCGCTCCAGCGTTGTGGGGCCTTAGAGCCGCTGCCCCTTCTTCTCTCCATTCTTGGGGGGCCTTGTTACCAGCTGCTGGCTCACCCTAGCGCCTTGGCGCTTTTGGGGCTTGGAGCTGCTGTCCTCCCTGCGATTAGCTCATCTCAGGAAGTCGTGGCTACCTACTGGATCTTTCTACTAAGACTCAACAAGGTGCCTGTGTCAACTGCTGCAGTGGCAACATTGCACCTGAGGCCATACAGCAGTGTAAAAGAACCTTTCTTTTGTTGCCATCA
This sequence comes from Anolis carolinensis, assembly GCF_035594765.1. Lineage (NCBI taxonomy): Eukaryota > Metazoa > Chordata > Lepidosauria > Squamata > Anolidae > Anolis > Anolis carolinensis. The sequence goes on from NC_085841.1 coordinate 159,519,315, forward strand.
CGGGCGTGGGTGCATGTTGGAGGGCCCACACTGCTACCTTTGCTGTGCCGGAGAACTTTCAACAGGCCTTGCCGGATCAGGAGGCCTGCTCTTACCATCACATTGAAGGGTGGGCAAAAGTTCTTGCAAGATGGCGGCCGGAACAGAGGTTTGACTCGGAGGTGCATGAGGTTTTTCTATCAACTCGGAGGTTGACTACTATCAAACCTTAAACAATATCTGCCAGACCACTAGTCTGCCTTTTTACATCACACGGCCTGTTATTTTGAGAGGCCACCTTTACAGACATCACCATCTTGATTAGCACAGCAGAGGACCTGAGAAGATCTCGCTAGTCTCAAAGGCAACAGGGAGAAGCATTCGGGTCCTGGTTTTGCATCCTCGCCATACAAGGAGGGAACTAAATTTCCATCGGTTGATCCCTGACTGCTGTTGTGACTATTCCTGCTTTAGTTCCTGGGAGGCTCTCCTATCTGCTGTTGCTATGCCTCCTTGGATAGACCTAGCCCAAGATCAGGGATAAAAAGAGCTATTGTTGTCTTCGGGGATCATATTTAATTCTTAGATTTTATTTTCTTATCGTATTTTAATTTTGGTCTGATTTTATAGGATTTTATTTTAGTGGTTAGAGCCTAGGGACTGTTCAGGCCCAGAGAAATAGAGTATAGTCATTTAAATACCCAGGCTTCGAGTATATTACCTTGGTTGGTTTTTTGGTTGGCACGGTCCCTCTGGGATGGTTCTGTTTACGTTAGAGTGCTGCGTGTGTATATTCCACGGGCCTTCCCTCATATCTGGACCATTGTGGGACTTTCTGTGCCTACTCCACCACAGAAGAGGCTTATGGAGTGGATTCATACTTGGATTGATGGATTACTATTCACCTCACTCGAACACTATACTCTCAAATATGTGTGACCTATTAGGTCAATCCATGAGTCTTCTTTTCCATCATTTGAAAACGTTGAATCAAAAACTAGATTATTTAGTTGAGGGTATAGCTCAAAACACAACTGTGTTATCTGATAAATTTTGCCATCAGGAGGATAGGGTTGAGGAATTTTTGGACCAGATACCCTCCTGGCATGGGGGGGGGGGATGAGACTTTAATTGATCTTGGAAGGAGAGCAGGTGTGGAAATTGATAGCTACACTGGGGACTGGGAAAAGAGGAAATCATATGGTAAAAATATAGCCCAAGATTGTAGGGATACATTAAACAGGCTGAACTTCGAGGATAAGCCCTGAAAAGAGGAGATTCGGAATCTTAATAGCCAACAAAGGCAGATGCACCACCACAAAAGGAAGCCACATTACAGAGTCTTCCAATCTAATAAACTAGCCTTTGATGTATTGGACATACAATTAAATAGAGATAGGTGGAAAACACCTAACCAGGTCAAACGGTTCATTGCACAAATTCTCTTCTTGTATCCCTCTGAAATTAAAATCAATTCCATCACCTCGTTATCTAAAAATAATAACAACAATGCTTGGCGGTTGCTGATTACATTCGATGATGCTATTATGTCTAAAAGCATATACGCACTCAAGCCCAGGTTATGTAAATGGGGTATTTCAGTAAGAAGAGTTTTTCAAGATATTGTCATCCACCCACTAGTACCTGGACTGAGAGGAACTGCCCAAAGAAATAGCTGTCAAAAAATCAATTGAGACCCTCAATCCCAGCATCTCAGGCTCACAAAAACGAGCTAACTTGTAAATGGAGACCCCACATTGCCGAAAATCCAGAAAGAGCCCCAAATGACAATTCCAGTCTGCCCTCCTCTCTTAGCCTACACCCCTTCTGGAGATGAATTTATCCCACAAAGCTCCGCCCAAGGAGGACTCCCCCCTCCTCCTCCAGCACTAGCTATACATTGACTATCCTCTCCTCCAAGTTTAAATGAGACCATCCAGGGACATAATGTTTTCCGGAGCCGGGGGTCCACCATTGAGACTGTACTGGTGAGGTAGAGATGTGATCGAACACACCAACTCAGGGAGAAGCGCAACAGATTTCTTGCGAGCCTGAAGCGAGATAGGTTAGAGAGCCAGCATGACAGTCACCCTGGGTTTAAGGTCCTGCTGTTAAATGCTAGGTCTGTGAATGGTAAAACAGCTGCCATTCAGGACTTAATCCTGGATGAAGTAGCAGACCTAGCATGCATTACTGAGACCTGGCTGGATGAGCTGGTGGGGGGGGGGGGGGGTAAACCTTACCTAGCTCTGTCCACCAGCTTTCGGAGTGCATCAGCAGGCCAAACCTGGGGGGCAGGGAGGCGGGGTTGCGGTGGTCTAACGCGATTCCATCGTTCTGACCAGGTGCCCTGTTCTGCAATTTTCAGGATTCAAATGTGTCCATCTGAAAGTGGGTAACCGGGACATTCTGGGGCTTCTACTTGTGTACCGACTACCCCGCGACACAGTAGTCTCCCTGCCAGAGCTTGCGAGGGTGATCTCTGACATGGTGTTGGAGTCTCAGCAGCTTATTGTGCTGGGAGACTTCAACATCCACGCGGAGGCCGCCCTGTCTGGCGCAGCTCTGGATTTCATGGCTGCCATGACGACCATGGGATTGTCCCAAGTGATATCAGGGCCCACCCATGTAGTTGGCCACACTTTGGACCTAGTCTTTGTTGCAGACGGGGGGAAATATCGGTGTGGAAAAGCAAAAAATTCTTCCATTGTCATGGACTGATCATCACCTGATCAGCTTCAGACTTACTGTAACCTCTAACTTCCGCAGGGGTGGTGGGCCCATTAAGTTGGTCCACCCCAGGAGACTTATGGACCCGGATGGATTCCTGATGTCTCTTGAGGATTTTCCTGCCATGCTGGCTGACGATCCTGTCGATGTCCTGGTAGATCTCTATAACACGGAGGTCTCTAGGGCAATAGACACGATGGCCCCTGAGCGTCCCCTCTTGTCGCATCGGTCCAAACCAGCCTCCTGGTTTACTGGGGAGCTGGCAATGATGAAGCATACAAGGCGGGGGCTAGAGAGCCGTTGGCAGAGGACTCGAAGTGTATCCGACTGAACATGGGCTAAAGCCTCTCTTAAGGCATACTCCGTGGCAATGCGCGCAGCCAGAAATATTTTCTCAACTGCACGCATTGCGTCTACAACTAATAGACCAAGAGAGTTGTTTCAGGTGGTCAGGGAGCTCCTCCATCCCTCTGAGGGGGAGGGGCCTTCTGATCACCTGACAACCCGATGTGGCGAGTTTGCACATCATTTTGCAGACAAAGTCGCTCAAATTCCCTCTGACTTGGACGCTGACATTAGTGCAGAACCAGGGGATGCAACTGAGGCACCTGTCTGTCAGATTTTATTGGATTCGTTCCAACTTGTCCAGCCTGATGACATTGACAAGGTTCTTGGATCAGTGAGGGCGACCACTTGTATCCTAGATCCTTGCCCATCTTGGCTTATCAAACTTACTGGTGGGGGGCTGGCTAATTGGTTTACTGGTATCATTAATGCCTCTTTACAGCAAGGGCATGTTCCACCTTGCCTTAAAAAGGCAATTGTAAGGCCCATATTAAAGAAGGCGATTTTAGATTCATTATTATTGAACAACTACCGGCCAATCTCCAACCTCCCATTTTTGGGCAAGGTCCTGGAGAGTGGTTGCTTCTCAGCTCCAGGAATTCTTGGATGAGACCGATTATCTAGATTCATCACAGTCTGGCTTCAGGCCTGGTCATGGGACTGAAACGGCTTTGGTCGCCTTGGTGGATGACCTCTGCAGAGAACTAGATAGGGGGAGTGCATCCCTTCTGGTTGTCCTAGACATCTCAGCGCCTTTGGATACCATCGACCATGGTATCCGTCTGGGTCAGCTCTCGGGAATGGGTCTTGGGGGCATTGCTTTGCAGTGGCTCCACTCCTTCCTGGGGGATCATACCCAGATGGTGAAGCTGGGGGACACCTGCTCGGACCCCTGGCCTTTGACCTGTGGGATCCCACAAGGTTCCATTCTCTCCCCCATGCTTTTCAACATCTACATGAAACCGCAGGGTGAGGTCATCCGGGGTTTTGGAGTTTGGTGTCATCTTTACGCAGATGACACCCAACTCTACTACTCTTTTCCACCAAACTCCAAGGAAGCCGCTCAGACCCTAAACCGGTGCCTGGCAGCTGTGTCGAACTGGATGAGGGCTAACAAGTTGAAGCTTAATCCAGACAAGACAGATGCCCTCCTGGTCAGTCGTGGGACCAATCGGGTTATTGGGTGGCAACCTGTGCTCGACGGGGTTACACTCCCCCGAAGGCGCAGGTCCGCAGTCTGGGGGTCCTCCTGGATTCATCTCTGGCACTTGATGCCCAAGTGTCAACGGTGGCCGGGAGGGCCTTTGCACATTTAAAACTTGTGCGCCAGCTGCAACCATACCTCGAGAAGTCTGACTTGGCCATGGTGGTCCATGCCTTAGTTACATCCAGACTGGATTACTGCAATGCTCTCTATGTGGGGCTGCCCCTGAAGACAGCCTGGAAACTCAAAGATCCCTATAACGGGAGCCGGCTATAGGGAGAACACAATGCCCCTATAAAAGCAGCTCCACTGGTTGCCAATAAACTGCCGGGCCCAATTCAAGGTGCAGGTTTTGACCTATAAAGCCCTATATGGCTCAGGCCCTATCTATCTCTGTGATCGCATCTCCCCCTATGAGCCAGTGCGGACCTTGAGATCATCTGGGGAGGCTCTTCTTGCGTGTCACAGCCCAGGCTGCAGAGCACCAATAACCATGCGCAGAGACCAGATTCTATCTAATATCTTTATTAAAGAATTATATAAAGTCAATAAAAACAAGTGAAGAATATAGTTCAGAAGCAGACCTTTCAGGAAAGGCCAAATATAGTCCAGGAAAATATTGTCCAATATAAGATATTAGAGTTCAAAGTTATAATCCATTAACCGAAACACACACTTTGCCAAGCAATAGTGTGGGGAGATGACAAGGTCTTTTAGTCCATTGAAGCTTGACAACAAGGCTGGATCATGAGCTTGATTCTTGGCTGGATCAAAGACTTGAAACGTGGCAACTTGAAGCATGAAACAAGGTCCGTGGCAAAACGTGAGACAAGGCAAGACTTGAAACTAGATCCGGGAAGCAGGGAACAAGGAGTACGAAGTCCACACACGATCTCTCTCTCAAGCTGATCAATTGACTCCGCAAGGTTCCCCTTGCGGCAAAACCCCTATATAGGGTCTTGTTTTCCCGCCAACAGAACACTTTCCCTGGAGAACAAGAAGCGAAACCCAACTCTGTCCAGATGCATGACTCCTTAGAATTTCCCAAGGGAAGCAGACTTAATCAGCTAGTTGTTTGGCAGCGATTCTGAGACTCCGGCGATTAGCCTCCCTGACTCCTCTATCTCTATTATAATTGTCCTTTCGGGAAAACGGGGGAGAATTCTGCCCAAAGCTTGTTTGGGTAACTTCCTGAGGACAAACATCCTCCAGGTGGAGAGGCTCCGTTTCAAACTGAACCGGTGGAAATCCCATGTTTTCCTCCTCGTCTGCCTCAATAGCACTAGGAACGGGACTACAAGGCCCATGAGACATCACATCGCGCTCCCACCACCGTCTCAAGTGTGGCTGGTGGGGATGAGGGAACGAGCCTTCTCAGCAGTGGCCCCCTGGCTCTGGAATGCATTGCCAAAAGAGATCAGGCAATCCCCTACATTATTCAATTTCCGTAAGGAACTGAAGACCTGGTGGTGTCGGCAGGTTTTTCAGTAATTACATTGGAATACCGCTGATTTCTGGTCCTGAATATATTGGACAAGATTTCTCTAACTTAAAATGATACATTTTAATATATTGGGTTTATGGTTCCCATCCCCTTGATCAGGTAATGTAAGTGTTTTTTATTTCTATAATTGTATTTTTACTTTGCTTAATAATGTGTTATTATGTTTGTTATGTAATGTTTGTGTTGTTTTTATGATTGGAAACTGCCCTGAGTCCCATCCGGGAGATAGGGCGGTATATAAATAAAGTTTTCTTTTTTTATTATTATTACCAGTTACCTCTCCTTTAGAGTAGAAAGTAGGAACAGCTTTAAGGAAGCATTAAACCCAAAGCAGAAAGGAAATTGAAGCATCCCAGGAATAAAGAGGGGTTTTTTAAAGGAAACTTAGGGAGGATAAGGAGCTCATCACTCTTCCTTACCTGGAAGTGGGAAACCTCCTTAATATGCTTTGGAAAGTGTGTGAGGTATGCAGGCCCATGAGAGTGAAGTTGTCTGCCTGCAGTGCCTCTCCTCTAGAATAAGAAACAGTTTTAAGAACTTGCCTCCTTTAAATGCCTTAGAAAGTATGTGTGGCATGCAGGCCTGGGAGAGAAAGCATGGGCACCTGCCAGACTGCAGTACCTCTCCTCTAAAATAGAAGATAGGAACTTGCCTCCTTAAAGCATGTGCCTGCCTGCAGCTGAGCACCTCTCCTCTAGAATAGAGCTTAAATGCCTAAAATGATGGGAAGAGGAGCCAGGAAAGCCCCCCCCCCCAATAATGGCCTGATAGAAAACGGATCTTTTGGCACCCCAGAGTGAAAACAGTTATCTGCCCTCCCAATTTCAGGAGGCTCCCAAAAAACAGATTGGGGCCCCCAACAAAAGCCGGGACATGAAACAGGTCAAGGTTTACTCCACATAGGCCTGGCCCAACACGGCACGCTGGCCACGCCCCCGCGTTGGGCACCACCTTCCCAGGGGCGCTATTGAGCCCCTGGGAGGCGGGGCCACACCTGGCGGAGGCGGGGCCGTGTGACGCGGAGGCGTGGCCAGGTCTGGCCCCGCCTCCTGTGGGGCGTGCATGGCGCAGCCAGGCTGCGTGTGGTGGCAGTCTTTCCAGGCCTGGAAGGACTCCCGCCTCACGCAGCCTGGCTGCCCAGCCAGGGCGCACCCCGCGGGAGGCGGGACCGGCCACGCCTCCCACGGCACGCGCCCGCTGCAGCGGGAGTCCTTTCAGGCTGCGGCCTGGAAGAACTCCTGCCACAGCTTGGCTGCGCCAGGGCGCGCCCCGCCTCCCGTGCCGCGCACCCTGGCCCTGCCTCACACGCCGCCCGCGCCGCAGGAGGCGTGGCCGTCCGGCATGGGAGGCGGGGTTAGGGCGTGGGAGGCGGGGCCAGTCCTGGCCACGCCTCCTGCGGCGCAGGGGAGGGGGCGCAAAAAAATATTTGCATACCCCTTTAAATTTCCTCGGGCCGGTCCTGACTCCACAAGCACAACCCTAGTTCTTAGTAATAAATCTGGGAACCATAATGGGAATGGGCAAGAATTTGCCAAAGGGCCCTGAACTTCAGAGCTTTGAAGTGTGAGGGAGTGGAACTCTCTGCCCCGGAGTGTGGTGGAGGCTCCTTCTTTGGAAGCTTTTAAGCAGAGGCTGGATGGCCATCTGTCAGGGGTGCTTTGAATGAGATTTTCCTGCTTCTTGACAGGAGGTTGGACAGGATGGTCCATGAGGTCTCTTCCAATTCTATGATTTTATGATTCTATGATTTCAAGAATTATTTATATTTTCCTATACATAAAAACGAAATGTTTCCAAATGTAGAGAACACATACTAAGGGTGCATCTAGACCAGGGGTCCCCAAACTAAGGCCCGGGGGCCTGATGCGGCCCTCCAAGGTCATTTACCTGGCCCTCGCCCTCAGTTTTAGACTTAGGCTTGAAATGACTTGAAGGCACACAACAATCCTAATTAACTTGACTATCTCATTGGCCAGATGCAGGCCCACGCTTTCCATTGAAATCCCGATAGGTTTATGTTGGTTAATTAAAAAAAAAAGTATTGTTCTTTCTTCGTTGTTGTTGTTGTTGTTTTTGCACTACAAATAAGACATGTGCAGTGTGCATAGGAATTTGTTTGTATTTTTTTAAAATGATAATTTGGCCCCTCAACAGTCTGAGGACCATCAACCGGCCCTCCACTTAAAAAGTTTGAAGACCCCTGATCTAGACTGATTAAAAAGATCCTAAAGGTCCAAAATTTGTTCCTGTTCTTTCTGATTTTATTTTGTTTATGAGTATTTTCTATCATCTTTCAGTACAATCAGAGACATTTTAACCCAGTATAAAATCAGAAGACAGCCAGCATAATGTAGCTGTTTGAGCATCTGACTACAACTCTGGAGACCAGGATTTGAACCCATGGTGTGATCTTGGTCACATCACACACTCTCAGTCTTGGACGAAGGGAATGGGAAACCTCTTTTGAAGAAATTTTACCAAAAAAACCTGGGAGTTTTGCTTTAGGGTTGCCATAAGTTAAAAAGAACCTGAAGGTACACAACAAAAATAAATTGAAACAAAACTTGAGACTTTTCAATCAGTCTGGATTGAAAAGTAAAGGTTTTTGAAATCAATCCTGTAATATGTCATTCATTCATTGGGATACTGTAAAAGATATATCAGAAACTGCCATTGAGTTTGGGGTATGCTGATCATTTCCAGCTAGGCATTGGCTCCCGATTCATTTCTGGGGTCAGTTCAAAATGCTGTTTTCAACCTAGGAAGCCCTTAATGACTTGGGACCAGGATACCTAAAATGACCGCATTTTAACAAAAGAATATCCTGGCCATGATAAAGGCAACCCAGAAAAAGTGCTTTCTTGGGGCTGGCACTCCAACTGAGCATGCTCTCTCCATAGAGTCTTCCCAAATGTCACTGAATGCCAAGATACTTGCTTCTTTCTTTAGTCTCCATTGATATGGCAAACTTGAACATCCCTACCTGTTGCTTTACTTGAGCCTCTTTTACTCATTGCCTTATTCCTGAATTGTAAGCACATTTGGATGCCATAGTTTTTCCAAGAGAACCAGTGTGGTGTATTAGTTTCAGTATTGGACCATGATTCTGAAGATCAGGGTTCAAATCCCCAAGTCATGCTATCTCAGCCTCAGAGGAAGGCAGTAGCAAACCTCTTCTGAACAAATCTTGCCAGGAAGATGTTTTACTAAGTTTACCTTTGAGCTGCCATAGGCCTGAAACTACTTGAATGTACACAACAATATTTTATTCCAGAGTAAATTCTGTCAATATAATTAGAAACTTCTTAAAAGTGACCACTGGATGTTGCAGCCAAAGATTGAAAGATCTGCTACTGATACTGACATTGGTCTCCTCCAAACCACAGTGCAGCAAAAGCTGGATATTAGAAATAGCTATTCGGTCAGTTACTGTATGCTGAACTCTAAAGAAAGTAGCAGTGGTTGCTTATCTGAACCTTTGCTTGAATCCCAGAGGTTACCAGGATGTAAAGAAAACATAGCAGATGGAGGCTTTTGGAAACAGAGAGTTATTCAGCTTTACCTTCAGCACAGTAATATTGCTGAATTTTCTAGTAAAAAGGTTTCAGTATAAACTGTTACATCCCCGAAAAAAGAGTGTGGTCTCCAATGGAATTAAACTGGCAAAATAAAAGAGGTAATGTCAGATCTGCTTAAAGCAGCTACTGGGCTTTACCCGCTTAGTTGCCCATATGACATCATTGACAACCAATACGAAGCCTCCGCCACTCTCCTGCATTCCAGAGCCATTTCATAATCTAAGCACTCCACACAGTTCCCCAAAGCAAACATTGACCTTAGGTAGAGTTGCTTGAAAGTGTGTTAGAAAAACATTTGAAGTTTGTGACTGTCCGTCAGGATCTGAACCTGGCATTTCTGCCAGAAATTTCATTTGGAAAAGCTTGACTTGGATTAACATGGCAGTGCTTTTAGACATCCTAAGTGACCCATCCAAATTCAATTTTGGCCATTTGTTACAGCTGCTAAAATGGTGCAGGGTGTTGTGATGTGGAAAAACTGTCACAAAAATAAAGCAGTTGCCCTTGCAAGAAGATGAGAAAGCACAATGCTTCCGAGTTTCGTTTTTAAGAACAGAAAGGGCATCATTGGACAGTTCTTCTGATGTGTATTATTAATTTCCATTAATAATGAACATGCCCATTGAGCTGAAAATTTCTGCAAAATAGCACCTGTCTGTTCTTTTTCCTTCTGAATTTCTCCCCTTTTTTCATTACATTCACTTCTTGAGTTTTGTGAGAAAGCCTGTTCTAGTCAAACACAGTTTAATAAAACCTGATAGCCGATGGACATACTTAACCATTTGGCAAGTGAGGGAGGTGATAAAATCACATTATGGAAATAGGTCATCATGTAAATGTAGAAACCGGAAATGATTGAATTGTCAACCAGAAGTAACACCAATATACAGCCTTGACGACTGGCTTGCTATCCCACTGGACTATTCATTTTTCATACATCAATTCTCATATTATTATTATTTTCTTTTCCTAATCCTCTAGAAAGATTACTGTACTAGTTCCCCGTGTGCTAAAAAACCTATTTATAAGAAATATTATTTTATTGGAAAGCAAGGGTAGCATTTGATACAGGTTGAATTTCCCTTATCCAAAGTGCCTGGGGCCAAAGTATTTAGGATTACACACACACACACACACACACACACACATACACACGGAAGTATCATTAGAGATTGTACCTAAATCTAAATATGAAATCTATTTATGTTTCATATAAACATCATATCTTTAAAGTAGTTTTGTATATGAAACAATGCTTTTGTACACTGAACTATCAGAAAGCAAGCCGTGTTAAGGGAGCCAGATTTTATTGTTTCTGGAGACACCCATGTGGAAGACTCTGGAATTCTGAACAAAGTATGCTCAATGTCTATTACTGTTTCATATTCTATGAAACAATCACATACCAGTAGAGGGCCCTATTTTGGTATGAGTCACAAACAGATTTCGCAGCATATATACTGTGCTGTGTTATACTATCAAACTGACACTGGCAAACAGCCTATTAAGAAACCATAATGAAAATCTAGAGGAAAGAAGTTCAGGAGTGATAGTTCCACTCCATAGGGATCCCCTCAATTCATGAAGTCCAACTTCTTGTTTTTATGACACAGAGAAAAGCAAGTGATGGAAAATAAGAATACCCTTTTGCTTAAATGCAAAACAAACATAACGAGAAACAATGTATTCAGCAATTATTGTTACTCCTTGGAAGAATAACTGTGGAGAATAGTAAAGGCAAAAGGCAAATATGAAAACATTGGCCCTAAAATAATTCTGCTCCCCATTAAATTTTGCTTCAGTCTCCAAGCTGAACACTGCAGTTGAGCCTTTGGAAATACAGTTTAGACAACTCAAGAAAAGGAACATGCAAAGTTACCACAAAATGAGAACCCAAAGTTTATGAAGTTCCTAAGCCTGAATAATTTTTAATATTTCACTCTCTGCAACATTGGAAGGAAAAATATTTGTGCTGCCTGCCATTAAAAAATACAAGAAAACCATTTGATATATGTAGAGAAGCAATTCCTAAGAACATGTAAGCACCTCTTTGTGTGATTGATATGTGTGTGACCAAGGATTTTGAAGTTGCAGTGTGGACAACTGCCATGTTTGTCACTCTCCTGAGTTGTATCCACAGTATAGAATGAATGCAGTTTCACCCCACTTTAATTGTTATGGCTCAATGCTACAGAATCATGGTAGTTTTGGCTTTATAAGGTCTTTAGCCTTCTCTTCCAAAGAGTGCAAGTGACTCACCAAACTACAAATCCCAACATTGAGCCACAGCAATGTTAAACTGCATTCATTCTACAATGTAGATCAGTGGTTCTCAACCTGTGGGTCTCCAGGTGTTTTGGCCTACAACTCCCAGAAATCCCAGCCAGTTTAACAGCTGTTAGGATTTCTGGGAGCTGAAGGCCAAAATACCTGGGGACCCACAGGTTGAGAACCACTGTTGTAGATATATTCCCTCTCACATACACAGACTAATCCAAACAACTTTCAGCTGATTCCTTGTTGCCTAAAATGGCTCAGGTTAGTGGAGGAAACCTTGGCATCAAAAAAAAAAAAAGAGGGCGGAGGCATTTTTTAATTTTAAAAAATCTATGGGAGAGGCTGCAACTAGAGGGATGCAGTCCTCCAAGATCCTACAGAGGATAAATGTGATCACACAAACCCAGGCAGTTGTCCTACGCTGTGGCCCATTCACAGTACTTATTTATAGCATCTTGATTTTGCTTTAACTGCTAGACCTGCATCCCATGGAATACTGGGATTTGTAGTTTGATGATGCCATCAAAGAGCTCCTCTGTTGAGAATCCTAAAAGCCATTCATCCCTAAATAGCTACTCTATGATTCCATAAGACAAAAATTGAATAATCATATTATAACTGCATTCTGTGAACAGTCCAAATGTCTTCAAATCTGATCTGGCTCAAAATAATTTTTCCTTTGCTTTCAAGTCTTAGCTTTTCTCCTGTTTCCTTGTACCTGCCATACTATTCCTGTGAAAAACATGTTTTCTTGGATACAAAGAGGGATCTTAAGAACAGCAGAGAATGATTCTTTGAAAATCAAATAGAATCCCGAAAAATTGTTTTGCTTCCAGACATATGTGGATGTACAAGCCTTCAGTGCTATCAGAAATGGCATTAACAAATGAATGCAGCTGGTATGGCTTAAAGGCAATACTGTAAATTGTGCAGACAAACTATCTTGGCCCAGAACATTCTTCAGAAAGTTTCAAAATGTTACAAAAATGCACAGTAGCAGCATTGGTTGTTTCATATGAAGCCTATTCAGCTGTTTGTATGAATGTATTTTCATGAACAACTGATCTTTCCTGTAGAAAAAAGATGTCATGCTAAAAGGGTGTCAAAATGGCCTGGCTGCATAGATTGCTGGAATAATGGAACAGTTGCATTTGGCTGAAAATCTCACTTTGGAAAATTGTGAAGACTTGTCAGCCAAATGGCTCTTAATTAGCTCAAGATAAGGTCCCCATATAGGCCCAAGATGTCGGAATATCTGGAGTTTACTTCACAGAGACTGGGATATGACCTCAAAAGCAACTCCTTGGGTTTAGCAGTTTACTTCCACACTCTTCCAGCTTGTTCTTCATTATTTTACAAGCAAATCATAAAAAGCATCAGAGTGCACCACTTTTGCAGTCAGGCCTCCATATTTATGGGTTTAACTTTTGCAGGTTTGTTTATTCACATATTTTATTAATACGTTCTCTCTGGGAATGTCTGCGTCCTCCAGAGTGATTCTATGGTCAACTTCCACAAGATGCTTACCTTAGAGGCATGGGGGAGGACCTAGAAATTTTGAGAAAGAACACTTCTTTATGAATCTCCAGGTCTTACAGCACAAATGTCTTTTCTTCTCATGATTTGTCCAAACTGTAACAGCCCCAGCTTAATTGTCTTGGCTTCTTGTGAACATACAGGCCTGATTTGCTCTAACACCCATTTATTTGTCTTTTTGGCAGTCCATGGTATCCATATAATTTTCCTCAAGAAGCACATTTCAATTTTAGAACATAAACATTTATTTATAGCAGTGTTAGGGAATCATGAGGCCCTCCAGATGTTCTTGGAATGAACTCCTATCAGCCAAAGTATGAGAGCCAAAAAGTGGGGAATGCTGAGAATTGCAGTCCAACAAAACATAGAGGGCTCAATAACCCCACCTTATCCAGAATTTTGAAATTTGAAATAGTTCAAAATCTGATATTGTCCACATGGGTGACTGAGGTAGAAATACCTTCGTTTCTGATGGTTCAGTGCGCACAAACCTGATGTAATGTGCAATGCAATTAAAATATTGTATATAAAAGGGCACCCAGGCTGTGTCCTTAGGGTGCACATAAAATATAAATGGATCTTGTGTTTAGATGTGGGTCCCATTTCCAAGCTATACAATTATATATGTATGTACAAATGCAAGTATTCCAAAATGTGAAAACAAAATCCTAAAACATGTCAGGTCCAAAGCATTTTGGACATGGGACACTCAATCACTACTGAAAACTCACAGATGGCAGCATGGCTCCAAAATGGGTCTTTTGTGTTTTGGTGCTAAGCTCAGAAGCCTTCCTGACAAATTTTCCAAAATCTTTTACAGTCAGAAGAAAGCCTGCAGGTATCTTTTTAACTCCGAACATAATTTAATGTCAAAATCATGAATGAAGAACAACAGATAACCTGATGAAACAAATGGCACACAGGATGGCTTTGTAATATTCACCAATCATTCACTAATCAATATCTATGTGTGAAAATGTATGGGAACTTTTGGATTTCATGTAACTATTAGTCAATTTTTCATATATTTTCAAGAAATGTTGCTCCTTCCCTACTTACAGAACCACTTTAACACAGCTTACTTCAAAGAACAGCTTACTTCTGTACTTGCTAGAACATTTCATCAGGTTTTAAGTTTTGGCTTTGAGTAAGACACCATAAAATATTGAATTATTTTCTTCTGCAGTTATTCCTTTGTCAATCATCTTGTATATTTCAGATGATTGTTGTATTTCATGAACCATGTTTTGTTTAGCTTCATCTCTGTGGCACTCTCCTCAAGCATCTTCTGAAACACTGCAGAATCCATGATGGTGTCAATACTGGCAAGTAATCCAGGTCCTGAGGCAGCAAAAGAGGTCGAAACCATCACATTCACCCCACAAAACTTGGCAAGTGGCATAACATTCTTTTAGGCCCCTTCTACACGGCTGTATAAAACCACATTATCTTTTTTGAACTAGATTGTATAGTAGTGTAGATTAAGGGTCCTTCCACACAGCCACATAAATCAGAATATAAAGGCAGATAATCCACAAATTCTGCTTTGAACTTGGTTATCTGAGTCCACACTGCTATATAATCCAGCTCAATGTGGATTCTGTACAGCTGTGTGGAAGGGGCAGGTTAAAGCAGATAATATGGATTTTCTGCTTTGATAGCCGGAATTATCTGAGTGTAGGAGGGGCCTTAATCCAACTCAGTATTTTGTTTCCTACCAAATATAATGTTCATGGTTGACACCAATAAGTTCTACCTTTGAGTTCTCTATTCAGAGAATATTCTTTCAAAAGATAGGGATTTTGGACTCATCGCACTTATCAATTCTCCTACAGTGATATCATAAAATGTCTGGCAGTAAACTGGCGGAATCCCTGGTTTATAGAAATAGGTTTGCAGCCCATTTTAGACTACTTAATGGCAATATCTACTTTTTTTGAGGCACTCAGATGTCTTTGTATCGTGGTCTGAGGTGTTCCCACATAACCTTGTGGTGAACCCAAAACTCACAAGGTTTTGCATTCCCTTATGTGGTGGGGCCTGCCAATTTAATTATTTTTGCACCTGGTCTTAATTAGTTCTTTAATTGGGCAACTGCAAACATGGGTTCACTTATTTCTGGACCCATCCTGACTCTCGTACCTCTTAAATATGTGTTGTATGTGTAATTAATTTTATACTATATGAAACTGGTCAATTCAAATCTCACTGGACATTTAGGGAAAAAACTTGTATTTGATGCAGTACAATCTCCACATCTTTGCTGTTTTGCTTTCAAACTTGTACATCTAAGAAGCATGTTCTTCCTTTTAAAAATGAGAATACTGGGACAGATCAAAAATAACAGTTCATCTATCATGGTTGAGAAGCAAATCTTGACAAGAAAACATTTACTTTGCTTTGGGTTTTTTGACCACTTATATCAAAAAGCCAAAGACAGCTCCTCTCATCTTGGTGCAGCAGAGAAACAATTTACTGTACAGATGTTCTAAATTTGAGAGTTTTATAAACTTAACGAGAATGGGAAAAATCAGCATATGGGTGCAATCTCTTGTGATGCATCTATGTGTTTCCAGCCAATGAAAAGTAGCACTCTGCAAGAAAAGCAACAGTCACGCTGGGAGATCCTTAGAGGCAGAGCAATGATTTGATCTGAAATGCTGAAAAAGCTACCAATGTGTGTCTAGAAGAAGAGGGGGGCTTTCTTCACTTTTGCAAGGAGGAGGATTGTATCAAGACAAATGTGCTAACATTTCTAACAAAGAACGGTTGTTTCAGTTGAGGCTGCCTCAGTATAGAATTGCCCCCTCTTGCCAGGGAAGCTCACCAGAAAGCTTGAAATGGTTGTTCCTATGTTCAAAGAACCACCACAAAACCTAAACTTAGATTTTTCTGGCTCCATTGCTATAAAATGATAGTCACTTAAAATTATAACTAAAGCTATGCCACATGAAGAAAACAGTATCTTTTATACTATCATCCTGCACCTCTGCAAACAGCACTCTTCCTCTCCTGAAAAGTTTTGCCAGTACAACCAAAGTACTGCCTTTGGAAAGCTGAGATACAGAAAGTCACACTTTCTTTTAGGGGATCTGTAACTTTTTATGCTGGAAGATGGCCCTCAAACCCATTTCCCCACCTTAAAAGAGTACAATAGAATATATATGTTTTTTCTGTATTTCTAAGTATTATCAAGATATTTCTAACATCAGTACCATTTAATTGTTCCCCTTCCTTCATCCTCATGCCTTGGAGCAGTTCACCACACAAGGAAACAGAACGAGCCATCATGTTTTTAATGCCTAAAAACTAAAAATGAATGTGCATGCAGAGGTGGGCAAGCACCAACATAGTTTCTCTTTTGCAAGCTTTTACTCTGTTACTGATGGTGTAATACATTATCTTAGAATTTATCCACTATTTGGAAAACTAGCAGCATTTCCTGAGATATTCTTAGAATTGTTATCCCCCCCCCCCCACCAAAAAAACCTCATTTGCCATTTTGGCATGAATTTCCCAGATTGTTCTTTCTAATTTCTCTTGAAAAAGAATAATAAAACAGGATTAACTCGATTATTCATTCTAATTTTTTGACACAGAGTTGTGAGCTGAAAATGCATTGGAACAATTGTACCTTTACACTTACTAAGGTTACTTCACCCAAGCTTTCGATCATTTTCTGTCCACTTTTGACTGTACCCGACTCTGTGTCTTTAATGATAAATAAAAAGTGCCATTAGTAGCAGATTTTCTCAACAGGGAAGTGTTGGTGACGGGAGAGTTTAATAGGGTAAAATTCTGGGTCAGGCTGCTATTAAAGCTCACTTATAAAAGGTACAAACCCTATACTAAAAAACACCACATAGCAGAAGGGGTCTAGTAACAGTATGGCATACTCATTTGATCATTAGACTATGTCTCCATCTACACTGCCATATAATGCCATTTGAAATTGCATTATATGGTCAATGTACAGCCATATAATGCAGTTTAACTACATTAAACTACATTATATGAGTATACACTGATCACATAATGCAGTTTCACACTGTGTACATGTGGCCCGTGACTCTGGAGAACAGAGTTTGAATTCTCCACTCAGCCATGAAAACTTAGTGAGCGACTTTGGGCAAGTCCCACACTCTTAGCCTCAAAAATACTTCTCATGATAAGGTCACATTAGTGTCACCATAATTCAAAAGGCAGAATTTAGAATGACATGAAGGCTTACAGCAATAAAAGGGCAAAAGCTTTAGAACCTGACCTTTTTGAAACTTTCTGAATTTCGCGGAGAGCCAGTTCACATCGTTTCCATTTAACAGATAGGTAACGGCTGCAACTTTTCCCAAGTCTGCGGATCTTGTGATGGGAAAACTGTACTTCTTATATCTCTTTCAGTCATATTGTTCTTGAAATCCCATTCTAGAGCCCCCATAAGAAAGAAACTATTTCACAGGAGCAGCAAGACAACAGAAAAATAAGAAAGGGGTTCTCTTTCTCAAAAAGTGACCTGATAAGTTTTACAGAAAACAAACAATAATGTGAATTATTTATTCTGGTGAAAAATGTGAAAAGCTGAATGGCATTGTGACTAGTTGTCAAAACAGTCCTGAAAGACAAAGTAGACTGTTATTATTCTTGGTTAATACCAAAAACATCCACACAGTTTTGAGGTGCTAGACTGGATTCTGTGATGCTACCTTCAATACATGTATGAATGAAGAGCTTCCTAACCTCCTCATCTCCTTTTTGCATCCTCACTTGACTACTGAAGGGATGTTCTGGAGGGTCAGGGCCACTTCCCAAGCAACATAGGATGCTAACAGAGGAAGAGGCTAAAGACAGCTAACAGAGGAAGAGGCTAAAGACAGCTAACAGAAGAAAATCTTCCTTTTCCTTTGTAGGTGTAAGGCTTCTCAGCTCCAGCTGTGTTGCCGTGGGTTAGTCTTCTTAGGAAAAATACACCTTTTATTTATTTCGTGTCAAAGGCATTGCATAATAAATAAGTTTAAAAGTGATAAAATAAAGGAAAAATACACCAAGACACACAATGAGTAAAGATACCATACGACTTTATTGTTTGGAATACAAGAGTCTACTCTACTGCCCATCTATATAGGCCCTAGCTACAGTGTTATAAATCATTCTTAGAGTTCTGGTGCCTGGAGATTGCCCATTCTCACATTCCAGAGTCCCTTTCTCCCCACCTCAGGGCAATTGAGTTTTATGGCTGGTTCATATTCCTGTCCTCCCTTTTGGCCCATGGCCATGTGTTCTGTGTCACCACTCTGTGTCCGGAGACGGCATGAGATGGGTATCATGATAGTAGGGCATTTCCAGACATGACTAGAATGTGGGCAAAAATGGGTTAAACTAACTCATTTTTGCCCATGTTGTAGTCCCCACCCCCTCTCACAACCCAAAGATTGCCCTCCTGGTAGTGGCTGGATTCCCTCTCTGGCATCCAGCCACTCTCCAGCCCCCCATTCCCTCCCCCAAAGGTTACCCCATAGGCTTGCCAGGCACTGAGGGCCTCTCCAGAGAGCTTTGGAGTAGTTTCAGAATGACGCTGAAGGGGGGGGGGGATTCCACCTCCTTCCCCTCCCTCCAGCATTATTTTGAAGAACTCCACAGTTCTCTGGAGAGGCCCTCCCTGGAGAGGCAAGCCTGTGGGGTAAGTTGTGGGGGAGGGAATGAGGGGCTGAGAGGGGAGCAGGGCTGCCATCCTGCTCTCTGGGGCTTTTGGAAGTCCGAAGTAGCAAGATGGCTGTGTCTCCACAGGACCATCAACCCATTAGATCCAGGCCTTTCAGGAAGGTCTGGATCTAATGTGGTTCCGAATTAATTCATTTTTACCAGAGGCGTTGTTTGGATGCCTCCAGTAAAAACAGAGACAGGTCTTGGTTTTTGAGCCTGACTGGATGGGCCCGCAGTTTCCACGAGACTGAGTTCTCCATCACAGTTGTAATTTCCAACCAGGATTTGTGGTTTCTGGAATATGGCATGTAATGATCAAAACATTTTGTCCATTGAAATCAGTACGACATAAATTACTATGATGGCATGTATTTATTAATGCAAAAGGATCATGTAGCATTTTAGAGAAAACCAAATTGGTAGCAAAAGGTGTGACTACTTTCTCAGGTGCATAGAGTGAAATATCTAAGAGCCGTAGATGTCTATAGGCAGATGGTTTGTGTAAATAGCCATAGAAATGCAAAACTGGAAGGGATGATGATGATGATGATGATGATGATGATGATGATGATGATGATGCAACAAGTTCAGTTTTAATTATGGTCATTTGGGGACAAAAGCAGGAGTAAAGATGTTAGAAAAGCCAAGATAACCATATGAATGCTGAAGACAAGTTACTAGAATATAATATGATGCTGGCTGGGAAACAGAAGTGAGATGTGATAAACTAGCCAGAACAGCCTTCACAAGGCTGGGGTGCATAATATGTATAGTGTGCCAGGAAACCACTGTCTCTGTTTAACTCAATGTTAATGGATTGTAGTTCGTGGATAGATTCCAGTTCCACTCTTTCTGTTTCCTTTACAGTTGCTTTTTTGTTTAAGGACAACTTTTCTGAGGTCCAAGATGGAATGTCAAGGAAGAGTGAAGTGTTCTGTGACTAGTTTTTTATTGTGTATTCCCATTCTGAAGATCTGGGATATTTGCCCAATGTGTTTCCTAAGTAATAAGTAGGTAGTCTCTTCCTTTGACCACAGACAAGGATTCTGCTTTTGGACAGCGATGAGAAATACGAGTATCCAGAGGAAATAATAGCAATTGGACTTTTTTCTGCTAAGGGAATACACATTTTGTTCACTACGAGGAATTAAGTTGCCCCTTCTTCTTGCAATGTCTACTCAACCCAATTACCTAGAGAGCATTTAATTTCCAGTTCCATGTGGAAACTATTGACAGTGGCTGGATCTTTATGGGGAAATGTGAATTATGCCTCTTCTTTGGAACAGAGATGCTGCATAAAAGAATATTGCAGCAAGTGCATCAACCCACATAAGTCAAGTGCTATCTTGGGAACTTGATCTTCCCTTGTAAATCCCAAATTGGAAAAAACAATAAAGTTAAAAAGAAATGTCGCATCATTGTGTTCCTTAAATGTCACAGTAATTTCAGTAAGTGCATCTTGGCAAAAGGAAGCTCACATCATTAGCTCCTTTCCTAGTTGCTTTTTTCTTTTGTTCCACATGGCCAGACATGACAGGACAACAAATAGACCTTCCATCTGTATGCATTTATTAGTGGATTTTACCATCTGAGATCAAGGGAAAGGGGCTCATCACAAGGTCTGCAAAAGCCCACATCTGTGGATTTTACTACCTTCCTTTTAGAACAAGGGTAACTAACAAAGAGTTTAAGAAGTATGCTCATAAGATCTAATTATAATAATTTGACATTTTAGATAGAGGTCATTTGACTGTTAATATAAACAGTTGGCAAACATTTGTAGAACACTGCTAATTCACCCCACAGTATCTTCAATTAAGGATCTTCTAAAGCACTTATGTTCAATTATTATGAAAGAGGAAAGGAAGTTTCTATATGAGATGAATGATAGGAGAATGAGATAGTACCCATCTGGGTCTCAGTGGCCACCCAGGTCCATACCTCAATTAAACAGTAAACATCAGGACAAGCAAAATAAAATCTGTGAGTAATATGAACTTTTTCATGGCTGTCCAATATTATTTATCTGTTCAGTTTGCTGTAAGCTCCCACCTTGTAGCAGAATGAGGATGTGCAGGTTGGAGGGAAGAAAGAAACACTCATTAGGTAGGATGCAATACTACAGATCACCCCTACTATAAGTAAATAGTAGGAAAACTAAACTAGACATTCAGGACATAGTATATTGGCAGCAAACCTCATATGCAAGGGATAACATTCAAATGCTGTCCTTCATAATTTAGTGATTTCTTGGTATCAGCTGGGACCCATGTGGATATCAAAATCTGAGGATGCTCAAGCTGCATGATATACAATGTAGTTGTAAAATGGAAAAATCAAGTTTTATTTTTTACATTTTTGATATTTTCTAACCATGGATGCTTGAATTTCTATCCATGGAGGCACAGGGGACTGTATCAGATAGAGGTGAACGAACTCTGACTCATAAGATGTAATTAGAGTACAATTCTCAACACTCCTCAGCATTGGCTATGACAATTAAGAATGGCAATCTACCTATCATTGTCTCAGGGGCATTGGTTAGCAGCAGGCTGTCCGATACCTTGATCCAGGACCTACGTATGGCTGCCAGCCCTGTTTTTAGTTGTAACCAAAAAACAAGTTGTGGTCTTTGGTTATCCCAACATCAAGTGTGAGACTGTTTTTTATGACAGCAGGTGGTGGTGGTCCCCCTTGCCTATGCAACTTAGAGAACACAGCAGTGATAAGAACAAGTAGCTTTTCAATGACCCAAGGTCGCTTCATTTCATATACACCTATCTTATTCTAGGATGTAAACTGATATAGTTAACAACTTTTCCCCTTCTTCTCTTCTCATCTTCTTATTATTCTAAGTTAGCTTAGCACCTTTAAACAACTTTCTTATCTTTAATGGTAAGGAATGGTAACAATAAGGAAAGTTAAGGTCTTTCTTGCTCCATATTTTTCCTTAGCTTTGATTTTTATTTTTAGCTACTGGTATCTTTACACCTTAATTATTATTGCTTGCTATTGCATGCACTATCACACAATCAAATATCATAATTCAAGAAAAGTGATGTTAGATTACACCAAAGTCCTGTGTAGTGCAACATTCTGTTTTTTTACAAAAG
Source organism: Anolis carolinensis (assembly GCF_035594765.1). Classification (NCBI taxonomy): domain Eukaryota; kingdom Metazoa; phylum Chordata; class Lepidosauria; order Squamata; family Anolidae; genus Anolis; species Anolis carolinensis. The sequence continues at coordinate 159,541,278 of NC_085841.1, forward strand.
CTAAATTGATGTTGGTGGGAAGCCCATGGTAATGTAACACATTCAACATCATCCTTAGAAACTGGCATTCATATCCCTTCCTCTGGTACCAAATATGGTGCATAGCCATCACAACCAGTAGCCAATGAGAACCTTGCTCCTCCAGATAGAACTTTACATAGGTAAAGGTAAAGGTTTTCCCCTGACGTTAAGTCCAGTTATGTCTGACTCTGGGGGTTGGTGCTCATCTTCATTTCTAAGCTGAAGAGCCGCCGTTGTCTGTAGACACCTCCAAGATCATGTGGCCAGCATGACTGCATGGAGTGACTGCATACTCACACATATTGAGTCATCCATGGCTGAATTTTGACACAATTTTAGGAAGCTTGCCCACTCACACTAAGGGTTGTGTGTTTCAGTAACATAGCCTAGAACCTCTTTATATCCATGCTTCCTTCTTCTAAGACCTCTATTCACTCAATTGTCCCTTTGGCTTCCATAGTGTAAAGATTATGTTCTCTATTCCCCATGTTATTTTCTTTGGTTGTTATAACTCTTATCTCCTGGCATTCATAGGGACCATTTCCACAATTGTTGCTGTCAATTTTTTTATGTATTTTGTCTTACTCCTCAGAACTTTTGGCACATAAAATGGGTTAATGAGCCACAAGGAGAGGTGAGTAAGAAATATTATTATTATTATTATTATTATTATTATTATTATTATTATCCCACATTATGCAGTCAGTTTGGAGTGGGTGTGGGCAGATGGACTGTCCGCATATCCTAGTGCTATTATCCCCTTTACTCTGCACTCTGTAGCACAGAGATAAGGGAGTGATTGGGCTCATATTGCCCTCCCATCAGTGTGGTAGCTGGCCACAGAGTTGGAAATTATTTGAAGGCACTCAAATAATAATTAAAAGGCCTGTATTTTTGTTTTCTGTGTATGTAGGCACCTAATCTTTCTCTGCACATAAGAAATAATATTAGGCAGTGTAATAATCCACTTTAAAACTCCTAGCAAATTATGATTTAGACAATGCACATATTCGGGGATGGCCAGCCATCCCACGTCCTTTCCCTCACTTTCCACCTCTTTCACCATTTTCTTTCAGTTTTCTCATGCTGACAAGATGGTTTCCCATGAACCACCACCAGAAGATTCTGTTTTGCCAGCATTCTAAGACAAATAGAAATCTCAGGGGAAGGGGGGAATGGGATAAAGTTCTATGGTCAATTTCCTGCACATTTTAGCCATACAATCAGACTGGAGCACCAATAAATCCTAGAGATACCATATTCATCAAGTCCATGAATAATCATATCCACAAAAGTGAAACTTACAAATGTGTAATCCTAGGCTATGCAGAGCAATTTAGTCCATTTTTCTATAAAAACTCACATGCTATCTGCACATATGATATTCCTATGGGACCAGCTTTTAAAAATGCATTTGAGCTTCAGCTCAATTTTACTTGCATAATCCCATGTCCACATTGCTATAGTCGTCAATGGAAAAGTAGAGACCATAGCTCAGCAGAAGAGTACAGCACATGCTTTGCATGAAGAAAATGGCAGTTTTCTTCACTGTTCAGCTGATCCACTTTCAGTGAGAATACAGGGAACAAGGGATTATCCCAGAGCAGATAGAATGAATCATCTTGATGAGAATCACTGAGGAAGTACAGGCTTTGATCCAGCTCCCAGCTAGCAGAGTGTGATATATAGGGAGAGGGGGGGTTGTATGTTGCTTCGTGTCCTAGTTCCATCAACCACAGATTGTGCTTATGTGTGAGCCCTGAAGAACTCCACAAATGTCAATGCAGTCTTCTAGTCCATCCAAAAGTTGTTTTTGGAAGTAGGTGTGATGTCTCAGAGACCCTCGAGTCACGACCCCGCAGCCATTATAGATCAGACTGAAGAGGATATGGGTTTTTTTTTCCAACTCAGCAAGATTCTGTTCCCTTCCAGATGTTCCCTGTTGACAGTTTGGGTCCAAAGCTAATTACAAAAGCCCTTGAAACAGAGCCTGGTTCCCCGGAAAGTGTTCCTTTTGATAGGAAATCGTTTCTCAAAACACACCGCTCTGAGAAGGAGATTCGGAGACGAAGCGTGAGATTAGCAGAGAGTGAGGACGCTAATTAAACCAATTCCCTTGGGAGTTTTCATGGAGGGTTGCATCTGGCAAAGTTGTTGTCTTCAGTCCATTTCCCTTGGGAGAATGTGAACCCAGGCACCTGGTTTGGGGAAGATTTGAAGTCCCATAAAAGTTCTGGGCACAGGCTAGCCATCGCGGTGTCAACGTGTCAGTTGGAAAGTTAACATTGACTCTAGTTCCTGCGGCGTGCTACTCTTGAGTAGACCGGGCGTTGCGTCTCATCTCCCTGTCAAGTCTGGACTGCATTTCAGATCCACCACGACCAACCTTGCCTTGTTTCCTTGCCTTGTCTTGCTATCCCTGTCTTGGACTTTGAACCTGGAACTCTTGTGAAAGACCTTGCTTTATTCCCCACTCAAACTGCTTGGAAGTTTGAGTGTGTTTCGGTTATTGGATTTGAAAATTTGAACTCTAATACTGGACATTAAACTTTATATTACTGGACTATATTTGACCTATCCTAAAAGGACTATTGCTGGACTATATACTCTGCTTATTTTTGTTTGGTTCTTTTATTGCTTTAATAAAGATATTAGATTGTTTATTGGCCTCCGTGTTGGTTTCCAGTGCTCACGCAGCTTAGAGGCGTCACAGTAGGTAATAAGAAATCTTCTTTCTTGAGACCCTAGAAAGCTACTGCCAATCAAAGTCAGTACTACAAAGCAGGCCTGCACAATCAAGGGCCCTCCAGCTGTTTTGGCCTCCAACTAGGCAGCTTGTCCAATGGCCAGGACTTCTGGGAGTTAGAGGCAAAAACAGCTGGAGGACTGCAGGTTGTGCAGGCCTGCTACAAAGCATGATGGATAAAGTGTAAGGCAGCCATATTCAAAGAAATGTCTGAGCATGATATGGCTCTTGAAATTTACATTATTCTTTCTGCTTTACTACCCATGCAGTTCTTAGGAATGATGTTCTGGACTTCAGAAAAAGGCTCTACCATGCTCAATTCTGTAAGAATAAGAGCATTCCACCTGCATTGCTGGCAGATGGCTTACAGTTGTCACACAACTTCAGACCGACCACTAGCTCCTTCAAATAGTATAAATAGAGGTCTGATAGTATAAATAGAGGTCTGGTAAACATGCAGCAAACAAAAATGCAACCCTAAGCCAAACATCTGCTGAGTGCAGGCCACTTCGTTGCTCTTAACCTAAGCAATGCTTTCTGTTAATCATTAGTGGACTTATTGATTTTAGATGTGTATCACAGCACTATAATTTTGTCAGGGAGTAGACCACATAAGTTGTTCTTTTTCTGGTTGTTTCATTTTGTCTTATTCCAAAAGTCCACAAATTGATGACCGGGACAAAAAGCATAATTGACATCATCTGTGGGAAATATTTCATAAAACAACAGGTCCAGATGTAGGATTAAAGCCATGTGGTAGTAAAATACCACACTGAAAAGCAAAAAGAGGAAGAAAAAAGGAAAGGAATCCAGGTTCCCTGGTTTTGTATTTTGGGGGCTTTCTCTCTCTGTGTGTGTATGTGTCTGTGTGTGTGCTCGCATGTTACAAAAACAGATGTGCTATTCCACTAGTCTGCTTGTTTTTCAATATTTTTCTAAAAAATTCCAAATAATGTCATTTTCCCACAATTGCACTGGAAGAGATCCTAAATTGGTTGCAGGTGGTGACTTACACTTCACAATCTGAACTCTCACAGTCTTTGAAAGGAAAATAAATGAAAGATCTGGGGGGAAAGTATATGGAACGTTTTTTAAAGTAGTGAAGACTATACAAACATGTCTGCTTGTTATTTATACAGCACCTTCAGGCATACTACCACATCTATAAGGCACTGCTTCCTCTTCTTGGGAAGTTTTTCTTCCCCTTTGAATGGGGACTGGAATGGGTTTCTCACTAAAATGCAAAGAGCATATTCCCTTGAAGCCATAAGAGTGTCCAAACCTTTCAACCTTCTAAAGCAGAAAATGATGTACAGAAGCAGTGATGAGCTTCTCTCACACAACTAATGATGACAGCAACCCTCTCTTCACATTGCATGGAACTGCTACATCTTATCCTAAGGAAGAAGGTAGACTCTATCTGCCAAAGGTATCCTCATCCTAGAAAAGCATTCAGTTGCTGCAATGAAAGTAGAAACACTGGCTCCACTCAAACCAGTTCAACAAGAGGGGTGGTTTAACTGGAAGAAGGGCATGAGAATAAGGACTTTAATGCACAAGCCCACTATTCCATGGCCGTTGCATTATGATTGATAGTGAATATATAGCAGGTTGAGCACCCTCAATATTCAGTTGTGAAATTGCATTGATTTGACAATTTGACAATTCGTAGTCCCCATCATACCTCCATATACCCTCATAATACTTCCTCCTATACTACCACTATTCAATTTTTTATTTTATAGTGAGCACTTTCACAATTCCAGCTTTGAAAAAGGTATATATAAATATAAAATATAAAATAAACAGAAAACAGATAATTTGAGAATGGCAAAGGAGAATCTTACCCCTAAAATCATTTTATTGACAGCATCCCAGCACAGAAGTAGAATGGACCCATTACATCCTCACTATTTTACCCACTCTAAACACCTTTGAAGAAGCATACGAGAAGCTCGGTCTCTCATTGAACATCGAGAAAACGAAAATGCTCTTCCTGCAGTCATCAGCCAACCTCTCTGCAATGCCAGGAATACAGCTTAATGGTGTAACCTTAGAAAATGTCGACCATTTCCGCTACCTTGGCAGCCACCTCTCCACAAAAGTCAACATTGACGCTGAAATGCAACACTGCCTGAGCTCTGTGAGTGCAACATTTCTCCAAATGAAAGAGAGTGTTTGAGGATCGGGACATCCGTAGGGACACCAAGGTGCTTGTTTATAAAGCTATTGTCCTCCCAACCCTGCTATACACCTGCAAAACATGGACTGTCTACAGACGTCACATTCAACTCCTGGAAAGATTCCATCAACGTTACCTCTGAAAAATCCTGCATATCTCTTGGGAAGACAGGCAGACAAATGTCAGTGTGCTGGAAAAAGCTAAGACTACCAGCATTGAAGTGATGCTCCTACGCCATCAACTCCACTGGAATGGCCACATTGTCCGAATGCCTGATCACCATCTCCCAAAGCAATTACAGTAGAGTCTCACTTATCCAACGTTCTGGATTATCCAACACATTTTTGTAGTCAATGTTTTCAAAACATCATGATACTTTGGTGCTAAATTCATAAATACAGTAATTACTACATAGCATTACTGCGTATTGAACTACTTTTTCTGTCAAATTTGTTGTATAACATGATGTTTTGGTGCTTAATTTGTAAAATCATAACCTAATTGGATGTTTAATAGGCTTTTCCTTAATCCTTCCTTATTATCCAACATATTCACTTATCCAACGTTCTGCTGGCCCGTTTATGTTGGATAAGTGAGACTCTACTGTACTATACTCCCAACTCAAGAACGGCAAACGTAGTGTTTGTGGACAGGAAAAAAGATTTAAAGATGGGCTCAAAGCCAACCTTAAAACCTGTGGCATAGACACTGAAAACTGGGAAGCCCTGACCTTGAGTGCTCTAATTCGAAGTCAGCTGTTACCAACAGTGCTGCAGAATTTGAAGAGGGACAAATCGAGGGCTCAAGGGAGAAACGTACCAAGAGGAAGGCACGTAAGCCAATCCTGACCAGGACCACCTTCCATCTGGCAATCGATGTCTTCACTGCGGAAGAACATGTGAGTCAAGAATAGGTCTCCAAGGCCACTTATGCATCCACCACCAAGACACTACACTTGGAGGACCATCATCTTCGAGCCACGAGGGATCACCTAAGTAAGTTTATCCATCAGTTCCTGAGAGTGGAATGTGATATAGACTATCAACCAAAGTGATGGTCTAGCTGCAATGGCAGCCTGCCTACCTTATGCGATAAAGTCGTAAGCCTCGAAGGGCTGCCCTACATTGGTGTGTCCATCAATGAACACTTCCTTCCCAAGATTGTTGGGAAGTGTTCACATTGGATATGATGGCTAGGGCTGCACCGACTAAAACAATCAAAGGTCTGGAGAACAAGCCCTATGAGGAGCGGCTTAAAGAACTGGGCATGTTTAGCCTGCAGAAGAGAAGGCTAAGAGGAGACATGATAGCCATGTACAAATATGTGAGGGGAAGTCATAGGGAGGAGGGAGAAAGCTTGTTTTCTGCTGCCCCGCAGACTAGGACGCGGAACAATGGCTTCAAACTACAGAAAAGGAGATTTCACCTGAACATCAGGAAGAAATTCCTCACTGTGAGGGCTGTTCAGCAGTGGAACTCTCTCCCCCGGGCTGTGGTGGAGGCTCCTTCTTTGGAGGCTTTTAAACAGAGGCTGGATGGCCATCTGTCGGGGGTGCTTTGAATGTGATTTCCTGCTTCTTGGCAGGGGGTTGGAGTGGATGGCCCAGGAGATCTCTTCCAACTCTACTATTCTATGATTCTATGATTCCCATCTATAGAATCTGGAAGGTCATGGGATTTCCACATTCCTTGACTTAGGTGCTATGCCAGGGCTATCCCAGCACTTTGATATTTCAAGTACTATATCTGAGAGCTAGGGACAATATCTTGTGTTTTCACATGGGGCAGGCTCTAATAGTGGGGCTTATATCACCCAGATAAATAAGTTTTACCTGAATCCACCTGGTGCTTGTTTGGACCATAATTTGGACTGGAATCTAATCTTTTTTTCTTTTTCTTTGCAAAACAAGTTTCTAGTTTTGCTGAAACAAGCTGAAATATGAGGGAAAATGTGGAAACACTCTTTTGTATTTTTTTTCTGAAAGAAGGAATTTCTGTCTCAAAACTTCAGGCATGAGGGAAATCAGAACAGGTGAGTGGAAGGCTACACCATTTTATTACACCACTGTATACAGTGAAACTTGAGCATCCACAAACTTAACTTTACAGACATATATGAGTATACAGGGTAGTTAAGATTTTACTGACTAATCAAATATGAGATCCCTTGGCTATATTAGTTCATCATAGGGTTGGGCCCAAAACATTTTGCCTCTGAGGTAGAGCATTATGGTTCCAGGCCAGGTCAAAGTAGATTGTATCCAAAGTTAACAAATGAGGTAGAAAGTTCCACAAGCCCATCACTCCATTTATAGTAAATATTCAACAATAACATGTAAAATAATGAATGCATTGCTCTCCTTCTAAAATACCCACAGGTGTACTACCATGCTGTGTCCAATGCTGAGACTGGCCTTAATTTGTAGCTGATATGTTTCTTATTTCTGTGACGTCTGTTATGATTGAATCACTTATAGGCTTATAATAGCACCAACACAAAAAAACTATCCGACAGATCAATATCCACACAAGATATTAAAGAGTTTGGCTAAATCAGAAAGAAGACATTTCCATTATAGTGGTTCACCAATGAGTAAAGTACATGGAAGCTTGATCCACACTTACAGTTTCTGCAAAGAAGTTCTAGTGAATACAGTAGGGCCTCTTTTGAAATACATCAGTGTCAAATTGAATTTCTTAATGCCTTTAATTTCGCCATCATTTTGGCGATCTTTATTAGAAACGTACATGATTTTAAAATAATGCTTCAAAGATTATAGGATCCCTTACTCCATCATGCCTATATGGACATGACATTGAATTAATCATTTAAAAATATTTGTAGCCATCTGTAATTCGAAAAAGCCTTCAGAAATGGTAATTTGCACTGCACAAGTACAGCAGGGCTGCATTAGTGAAGGGTAAACATCTGTGGTACAGTACAAATACTTTTGAGTGGCGTGTATTCTAAATTTAGGAAGCACCACACTAAAATCAATACCACAATATAGTGTCTGTTTGCTTTTTCATGGGGCCCACTATATTAAATGTCAAATGAACAAAATGTGATACAACACAGGATGCATACACTTTTGTTGTATGCGTGTTTTCAGAAGTCAAACTCCCCACCCCCCCCCCCCCCCCGTCCCCGTCCCTCACCTCCAACAGTTGAAAGTTACATTCATTTCAGAAAAGTTTCCATTCTTCAGGGCAGGAAAAGAACTGTGACTATCTCAAAGCAAGCCACTAATATTACAATAAATTTCCAAATGTGAACCAGGCGAAAATGGTACATTGGGCATCCTACCACCTCTTCACACAGCACTTTTGGGCCGTGCCATTGTACCGGTAATGACCAGTGAAAAAGAAGGCATGCAGGGCAGCTCATGGCACCCCACATACCCTTCCTCCTTACCCCATCACATGGTGAGGACGAGAAAGGTGCATTGGCAACACAGGACAACACATGTTGCCCCATCGCCCTTTCCCCATCATACGGGGGGAAAGAGGGAAAAGTGAGGGTAGCTCCAACAGAGCTACCCAAAATGCACTTTCCTCCTCCATAGTGGGAGAGGAAGCTACTTTCAGCATCCCCCCCCCCACACACTTTGGGAGAAATGTGGGCAGGGCCTGCTGTGTGTCATTTGATGGTGCATGGCAGGCCCCGTCCTTGCCATGAAACAAAGCAGCAAAATGGGGTAAAAATGGCCCATGTTAAGAGGTCCCTAGTTGTGTTTCCAGATTCTAAGCTGCAGTGCTAAAAAGTGATATTAAAGATTTGTGCTGAGAGGAGGCAGAAAGAAAAGGCATGCTTAGCCTTTCCTCCCACCTTCTTATGGAGTTCTAGCAACTCTCTTAGCTCAACACACATCTGGAATCCTGGCCCAATCATTAGGCTAAGCAGAGTTGCTACCTCAGGGAACAGAATTGGAGTTGTCATGATAGCATTAATTATTTGATTTGCTTTTTTGTGGCAAGTCTGGAGAAAAGGTGCTGATAGGATTTTCTGCTTCATGTATCAAAATAACTTGAGGCATTTCTACACTGACCACTCATCCTGGGGCTGATCTAGCATGATGAATACTAGATCAGTCCTGGGATAGTTTAGACCGCTAGTCCTTCTTGCCACTGAGAAGGCAGAAAAAAGTCCTGAATGCTGGTGCTGAATCTGGTTTGATGCTATCAGGAGGCTTCCTTTGCCATTTCCTCCTGTTCCCACATCACAGCCAGCAAGCACAATATGTGTGATGCCTCATGGGCCTTGTAGTCCTGTTCCTAATGCCATCGAGGCTGATGAAGACGAAAACATGGGGTTTTCGCCGGTTCAACAAGAGCCGGAGTCTTTTCACCTGCCGGATGTTGATGTTTGTACCCAAGAATTCAGTAAAACAGACCTTGGACATTCCTCGCCTCCGTTCCCTAGGAGAGAATCCTATTCTAGAGACAGAGGAGTCAGGGAACAGAATCGCAGGAGTTTACGGATTGCCGCCAAACAACAGGCTGATTAGACCTGCTTCCCTTGGGAAATTCTAAGGAGTCTTGCATCTGGACAAAGTTGGGTTTCGCTTCCCGTTCTCTAGGGAAAGAGGTTGTTGGCGGGAAAACAAGACCCAATATAGGTGCCTGACGCGGGAGAATCTTTGCGGAGTCAACAGAGCAGCTTCAGGAGTAAGATTGTGTGTGGACTTCGTAACCCCAGTTCCTTGCTTCCCGGATTAAGTATTTCAAGACTTGCCTCGCCTTGCTTTTAACCACGGACCTTGTTCTAAGAATCTCTGTTTGCCTTGTATCCAGCCTTGTATCTAGCCTTGTATCCAGCCTTGTTTCCAGCCTTGTTTCCAGCCTTGTTGTCAAGCTACCTTGGACTCCTAAGACTCAGACATTTCCCCACACTATTGCTTGGCAATAGTGTGTGTTTCGGTATTGGATAAAAACTTTGAACTCTAATATCATATATTGGACAATACATTTTTGGACTATATTTGACCTCATTTGAAAGGTCTGCTTCTGAACTATATTCTTCACTTGTTTTTATTGCCTTTATTCATTTCCTTAATAAAGATATTAGATAGAGATTGGCCTCCGTGTATGGTTCTTGGTGCCCTGCTGCCAGGGGTCTGACAATATGGGTCATGCTGATCGCTCATTGCTTGTAGTGACGTTGCCCTGAGCACCAGAGCAACAAGCGAATGAGCAGAGGAGAGGGGATGAATTGCCTGCTCTTCTCTCAGTTCCCTTCTCTGGTTGCTTTGTCACTCATAATTAAAAAATGACAACTCAGCTTCCTTTTTTCATTGACGATGGGACCAACTACATTTAAGTGTTCAGAAACCAAACAAATTTTCATATGAATACAAAAGCCACTGAGACACCTTCCACATTGCCCCTATATCCCAGGATCTGATCCCACATTATATTCTTATCCTAGATTATCTGGCAGTGGAGACTCATATAATTCAGTTTAAAGCAGATAATCTGGGATCAGATCCTGGGATATAGGGCAGTTTAGAAGGGGCCTAAGACACTATTTTTTTTAAAAAAAAATGATTAATTGAAATTATGTATTTTAGAAACCAAACAAGATACTCATACAACAAAAACCACTGAGACACATAAAAAATTCTGTATGTTTTTTTTAGACTGGTTACTTATGTTGCTACTAGAGGTTTACAATAGGCTTTTTCTAAGTAACAGGGAGGATCAGAACCTTTTATGTTACAGCTACCACAAGTTAATTGGATTATCAACTTCTGCATAAAACAAATCACTAAGTTTGTAAGCTTTGAGTTTTGCATTTTGGCTTAGCTTGATGGCTCGTTGAGAGCTGAAGAAGCTGTTGCTGGGAGTGGTTACTCAGTGTCCTGAGGCTGAAGACTGAAACAGTTTGAAGTGCTGCTTATTTATGGAAGATATGAACATTCTACTAATAACAAAGTAGAGAGACTGTATTGTTTGCAGTGTGTTTGCATGTCATTGTTTAAAGAAGGCTCACCGGAGATATTGTTTGTTATACATTGGTGAGAACAACTCTTCTGTTTTGCTTTGTGTTTTTGTGCTATAGTGAATAGAACTAAATTTTCTTTTCTACTTTAATGCAACAGACTCATGTGTATTTTTTTGAGATTTTATCACACTAAAAGGGGCTGAGATATTCTGTGGGCTGCTATCACTATCCTGACACCTTGTTTCTTCCCCCACACATCAACAATATGTTCCTAATACCTCTCTCCTTGCAAAGCATGCAACCATCAAATGGCTACAGAACAGGTGTGGAAAGATAATGCCAGTTCTTAAAGCTAAAACTGCTGCTCATTCTCATTATTTTGCCACATTGAATCTTAACCCAAATCTTAAAAGAGTTTCCCTTTGTTTGTTTTTTCCCCTCTTAGGACATTGCACAAATTTTTCTTAGAAAAAACCCTCAAATAGCATTGTATGTTATTTTTAAATGTATTACTTTTTGAAAAAAAATGCTGTGAAGTCTTACCTTACATGTTACTTTACACCTTTATATCTTTACATCAAGATTAATTTTATACACCCTTTCTCTCCCTCCCTGCTTTATAACTCAGCCCTGAGTTTAAATAGTCCATTAAGTTGCTGCTTCTCTGCAGAATTCCCTCCTGGATTTCTAACACTTTAGATATCCCACACCACCAAGACCGACAAGTTCATTAAGTTGTGGTCAAATGAGAGATTTCCCTGTCAGACTCCATGTCACGCACACCTTCAGTCTTCACACAACACAGCAGCAATAGGTCAGACAGGCAGGGCATCCATAAGGAACAGTCTGTCTGCTTCCCAAACATGATTGTGACAGGTTCTTCAGCACTTGCACATGAGCTCGATTGCTTACTGAGTGAATATATTGCAGTGTACAATCTATAGGGAATGATTGTTGACCTGCTACAAAGTGAATTTTTTTTACTCATATATGTATGTTAATTGATTTAACCAATGTACTGCACATACACTTTTATATTACTATTTGGACTGATGAGGGCTTAAAAATGACCATATAAAACCCTTGGAATAGCTGTCTCACTATCGGCTTTATGGCTTATGCTTCAGAAGATTTGGATATAGGCATGAATCAAATATTGTTATGCTTTGGTTCAAGGAATTGTAGTACAGTAAAGTCTCACTTATCCAACATAAACGGGCCGGCAGAATGTTGGATAAGTGAATATGTTGGATAATAAGGAGGCATTAAGGAAAAGCCTATTAAACATCAAATTAGGTTATGATTTTACAAATTAAGCACCAAAACATCATGTTATACAACAAATTTGACAGAAAAAGTAGTTCAATATGCAGTAATGCTACGTAGTAATTACTGTATTTACAAATTTAGCACCAAAATATCACGATGTATTGAAAACATTGACTACAAAAAGGCATCGGATAATCCAGAACGTTGGATAAGCGAGTGTTGGATAAGTGAGACTCTATTGTATATGGATTTTGACACAGCATTTTCAATGCATGTAATTGCAGATATTTCTCTATAAATATATGCGAAGATTGATTCATTTACTGTACATGGTTAATGTAAATACATTATCATCTTAAACAAATTGTGGGATAACATAACCTAAAACTTCAACAGATACCAATTTTTGACCATTTACAGTTTTGTTATGTTTTCCCGCCATTTCCCTCAATTTGGTGATAGGCTGAACTGGGAAGTAGATGTATGTATCTTCCACTCAAAGTCAGTAAAACCTGGAACTAAGTTTATATCACAAAATTGCTATTCCACTGCACTCCCACTATTATTGATAATGGATACATCCTATTTATTTATTTACTTTGTTTTATATCCCTCCCTCTCGGGCTCATTGAGGGACTCAGAGCAGCTAACAGTTGGCAACAATTCGATGCCATTCTATGTAAAAACAAAAATTCAAAATACATGACACATAATAAATACATAAAATTTTCAACTAAAACATCCTAGGATGAAGACCTTTGATATTTCACTTCTCTTCATTCACACAGATTCATAGATCCATATGTTCTATTTTAATATTTTCAGAATGATATTGCAATTTCAGCTCCAAAAATTTGAATAAATAGAAAACAGCCAATTTGGGAATAGTGAGGGGAAATGGAAAGAGGAGAATCCTATCACCAGATGTCCCTTTACTCCTGGCATGCAGGCACAGAAGAAAATTGAACCCACAAAACTTAGGTAGGTGATAGGAATGTTGTGGGATTGTGGGCTATTGATGGATTTTTCCATCAATAACAAGGGCTGGGAGAAGGCAGACTAGTAGCAGGATGCACGTGCATCCCTAACCAGTTTTATGTTGTATGTCTATGTGTTAAGTATTTTGATATGGCCGATGGGCTAATCAATAAGACGTGTTGTCAATCTTCTCATATCAAAGGAGCATTTTTTTCTGAGAGACAGGAATTCCCATTTTTAGGCAACTAAAAGCAATTTGAAACTATGTTCAAAGTGTTTCCAGGTGATACAGTAATCCAAATGTACTTCAGTGATTAGTTTGGATACTGTAGCATGGCATGAACTGCTTTACTTCCCCATGGCCAAAGTACGAATCATTTTACTTCCCACCACCACACTGAGAGGACCTCCAGCTGCAAAGGCATAGCTTTACTTTTTGCTGTGTACACGTCCTTTTTTATTTTATTTTATTTAACAAAGCTGTGCATTGTGCTGATAATTCCAGCACTGATAAAGATTTCCCCTTTTGATTAGGCATTTCCAAGCTGTTTGCTAACTTTCTTCTGTTCTTCAACAAATGTTCCAGCAATTTGTTAAATGTGAACAGCTATAAACTCCAGCCTGAGTAGGTTTGGCAATGAGAAGTAGACCTCTCCCTTGCAGAATACATAAAACAGAGAAAGGCTAGCACTTAAGAAACAGATTTGTGCAAAAAGAAAAGTGGCAATTGTGACATATTCCAGCTCAAACCTAGATGGACATTCAATACTATACCTTGTGTCATCATGTCCTTAATCTTACCAAGAACAATTGAAACTTCTATTTTGTACATGGACATGGTCATTCTTATACATATATTTAAACTTCACAGTACTTGCCTTCAATCCATTTTATGGCAATCCCATGAATTCCATAGGATTTTGTCAGGTAAGGAACATGCAGAGATGTTCAACAACACATGCAGAGATGGTTTTGCCCGTTTCTTCCTCGGAAATATGGCCCACAATACCTGGTATTCCTTGGTAGTCTCTCATTCAGATACTTAACCACAATTGACCCTGATTGTTTAGGTATTTTGTGGTTGTATGGTTTCAAGCCATTTCTGACTTCTGGCAACCCTAAAATACTGTTTTCCTGAATTTCTCGAACTGGACTTTAGTCCATAAACACTTATACATTTCTCATGAAAGAAGACTCTGACTGGCATCTGCCAAAGCCTTAGAGTAATTTCCCCTCATTTTAATTCCCACAACAGCTAGAAGGCCACAGAGTGTTAGCCAGAGCTATTCAGCCTTTGTCCATTTTGACCCTTTCTATCACATAACAAGAATTTCAAAATGATGTTAAGTGCCTGACCTCTCTTTTCATGGGTTAAAAAGTCTGACTGGGTTGCTGCACTAAGGCTAATTAATTGCATGTCTACTTGACAGAAGACATGAAAAATCTGGCATGAAAGATAGCTGGTGTTTGCTAAAAGAGAATGTAAATAAGATCACATTCTCCCCTGAAGACATTTTCTTAGGGCATATTTAAGGGCATTATTAACTAAACACTTCTGAGACATTTGCAGCCTCAGCACTATTCACAGTTGAGGATATTTCCTTAGGTTGGCAATCATGTACCATGAAACCATGCCCATGTATTAACAGATACCCAATAAAAAGTACCCCCAGTGTTGCTTCTTAGAACATTAGATCTATCACACAATAAGGGGTAGTAGACCTGTTTAGATGGTTGGCTGGCAGAGCTACCTGTTGAAGATTAAGTACTCTGCCTTAAGTATAGAATGAGATTTTTTTTTTAAGGGGGGTAGGTAGGAATGCCCTGGCTACAATATTTTGTCACATTCAAACCAGTCTACAAACTTTTGGTACACACTAAAACCAGCAGGTTGTAAACTGGGAAGATTACATCAACTAATGTTAGCAACTATATTGACTCCCAATGTAATGTGCTGGCCTCAGTCTTTAGGGACTTTATTGCACAAGCCACTATCCTGTAGCATTAGCACAAGACATGCTTTTGCCTCACTCAAAGGACCTGAAGCCCAAAACACTTGGAAGATGAAAGTTTGAGAAACACTTCTTTAAATGACCCATCCACAACAATCAATTAAAGCCACAAATCTAACTAGAAAGGTTTTTGCCTGTTAGGGGATCGTGAGCAGGGACAGAAATTGCTTTCTAAGGGAGAAATTTCCACAGCCTGGAAATAACCACCATGAAGGTCTTTTCATATCTCCTCACCAAACATATATTTGACTTGGCTGAAAGCAACAGAAAACCTTCCTCAAAGGATGCTGAAACCTGAGCAGGCTTGTATAGGCCAGATCTGGTCACAACTTTGATCTGTTGTTAGAAACTAGTGTTAGATTGTGGAGTGTTCCCTGGCTCTTAACTTGATCAAGTCCAGTTATAGAAATCCCCTTAATCAACTGTGACACAGTTCTTATCTCCCAAAAGTAAACCTATTCTCAAATACATTTAGACATTTATTTCTTGAAATAAATTAACCTTATACATGAACATTTTTTACAAAATACCTAGAGGGATTAATAGATGTTTTAAGAAGATTTCAGAGGAAATCTAACCAGAACTGGGCATACACAGATGTAACATGGATTGCATGTTGATTAATTTGACCACCTATAGTATCAGCTATTTCCTTCCTTTGATCTTGATCTACTAATGCACCAGAAATAATCATAAGGATGCTAATTTCAGTTGCTTAAAATACAGCTATCTCAGTGGAAACACTCTTGCCATTGAGAAGATTACATTACAACTCAGAATAGCGAAGAGCAAAAATTCATTTTCAAAATAAGATGAAAATAAAATTGATTGATTTCTGCCATTTATTAAACAAGAGAGCCGCTGTAATGTAGTGGTTTAAGCATTGGAGTATGATTCTGGAGACCAGGGTTCAAAATCCTCACTCAACCATGAAAAATCACTGGGTGACTTTGGGCACATCCTCTGAGCTTCAGACAAAGGCAAAAGCTCTTCTGAACAAATCTTGCCAAGATAACCCTGTGATAAATTCACCTTCAAGTCATCTCTGACTTACATTGATCCTAAGGCAAATATGTCACAGGGTTGTCTTGGCACGTTTTGTCTATCAATGTATTATATTATTTTATACTCTTATAAAATAATAAAATGTATACTATTATAGTTCAGATGGTTTACAAAACAAGATTTTTTTAAAGAATAAAGATAAAGGAACATCAAGAAATTACCAATCAGAGTGGCCAAAGAGCATAACTAGGAAGTCCTAGGTATGAATCGAGTTTCTACCAGGAGCTAAGTAGGCAACCTTAAGCCAAGGAACTATTCAACCTGAACATTTGAAAGAAGCCATGAAATTCTTATTATTAAGTAGTTACATCTGTCAAAGGGGAGGGGGTTGAAGTCTTTATGAAGAGCAAAGAAAGAAAAAACTGCCTTACCTGCCAAGCTTCAGAATAACCATTGGAAAAGCTTACTGAGGCTTTTGCTGCTGTTGTTGTTGTGTGCCTCACCTAGCCTGTCAGACCTATCCCCATGGCAGCTTGAAGATAGCTCTGGAGAGTTCCCACCTTTGCTGATGTCAATAAAGGCACCGGACTATAGTCAGAAGCTCTCTGGAGTTTTATGACCAGCTCTCACAGTGACAACAACAATGCAGCCCTGATCTGTACTGCAGACCCCTCTCTTTGCACTGTGAAGCACAGGGAAAATGGAATGGTAGCACTGGGCCATGTGGATAGTGGACCAGTTTGAATTAGAGTCAGTCCAGCTGTCCACAGTAACCCTGGAATGTGGGGCATCTTTGGAGCTTTGCCCAAACTCCAGTGCATCCCTTGGTTTCTTGTAATATGGGGTAAAGCAGAATTGACACAACATTATGAACCAGAAGTCCCTAGACACTTTCTGGTCATCCAGGAACACCATCTGATCAACACCAGGGTATACAGTCAATGTAGACAACTCCTAAGTTAACTGATATTAATACTTTCATTGATAGTTAGGTAGACTGCAAACTTCTTAATAGCATCTTTCATAATGTGGAATGAAGTAATGTGCAAAAGAAGCCAAGGCAGAAAACTTTACTGTTGTGCGGTAAATATGTAGATCAGGAAAGGAAAGAGTACAGAGGCAAGGGCCATAGCAATTGGACAAAGCTCAGAAGGGTCTAATGCCAATGATATATCAGCTCAGCTCACCTACTCAGAGATGTTTTTAAGTAGAGGAGATGACCCTCATCAGAGAATGTTTCTGTCTGTGGTTCCATCAATCTAGACTTGAAAGTTGTGAAAATGGTTTCTTGATGGTTTGGACAGCAGTATTACAATTTATAACTCCATCTTCATTTTAATCCATACTTGTGGAAAGAGTGTGGCATCAACCTGAAAGGGAAAAAAAGTTCCTCCTTAAATGCTTTTTAAAATTTCCATTGCAAGGGTAGCAAGACATTTCACATACTCAACAGTGTCAGAGTTTTATATCATTTCTTAAGTGAAAATGGGTAAGTGATTGTAAGGATCATGACCAATCACTGTATGGCCAGCAACAATCAAGCCACCTGCTAGAGATGGAGTACTACTAATAGAGACTAAGTACATTATGTTACTCGAGGTTGGAGACTGTTTGAACTTTGAATGTTGAGCTGGAGTTGCTCGAGCTGATTTGTCCAAGTTGGAGTTGCCGTTGTTGCTGCAACGTCTGAAGAACAAGACTGTGGCATCTTGCTGAAGATAAGGACTTTATTGTTTACAAATCATCGTGTGGAAGCAGATGAATAATTCAAGGACTCTGTTGTATTTGTAAATATATTTATATAAACCTTTCCTTTGTTGAAGAGACAGTTTGTTTTGGGTATTCTCCTTAACCAGAGGGCAAAGCTTCTGAAGAAAGGGGGTTGCAAATTTAGAACCCCAATTGATGGGCGCGACAAACAGTGGGCACATTGACACTATCAACATGCATATTTGGCTCTACCAGTTGCAATAATAAGTTTTCAAGAGGGCAAACATATCAGACTGAAAAAGTACATATTTAATTCATGTGCAAGTTTATGAAAATTAGATCAAGCAAAATATTTGATGAAAGAAGCAGATGGAAGAAATGTTCCTGATCATACAGATATCATGAGATTTTCTCATTAGTTGTATTATTTAACAAAAAAAAATCTCTGAATACCAACCAAACATACATGTAGCCCAAAGGTAGATGAAAGAGGCAGTCTGGGGAGGTAATAATTTTCACTAATTATTATGTATTTGAAACTTAATGTAGAAATACTATGGTTATAAAATGTGTTTTTACCTCTGTATCACTATTAATATTTCCAATAGGCAAAAGACTCCCAAAGGAAAGACTGCTGTGACACCTTAAGGCTACCCCTTTTGTGGGCCACAGACCACTTCCTCAAATATATGAATGTGTGGCAGTAGAACATCATGTTTATTTTTGACTCATTTGTTACCATCAATCTGATGAGGTGGCAGCCTTGGTTTGTAAAATGCAAGAAATGTGTTTCAAAGATGAGACATACATAATATACAGTCACACCCACTTGGGACAGGGCTTTTGATGGTCTTCTATTTGGGTTTGGCTTCAACTTTCACTGCACTCAAACTACCAAGTCCAGAACAATGGGTGTGCCTTGGTGACAGCTTGTCCACATAACATTAATCTGTGTTGAATATGCCCTTCCATAGGAGTTCGATTCTTTTTCACAGTAGTTTTTCAAATGGAAACATTTGCTAACATTTGAATTCTAATTAAAAATAACAACTTGAGTGGCTTTCAGTGAAATTCTGTGTTCCAAGTACATGGCTTTCCACACTTCAGAATTTAGATGAAAGCTCTTGTACCTTAGACACATGCTGCTAGCAGGATTTTAATGCTGGCTTATCAGCAGGAATATGATCACTTAGAATCCTAACCAGTGTTTTTATATTAGTACAATTGGCCCTCCATATCCATAGATTCTGTATCTATGGATGCAATCATCCACAACATCCACAACTTGCAATTTTTTTAAGTTCCAAAATGCAAACCTTGATTTTGACATTTTATCTAAGGGGCACTACATCCCTTTGCCATTGTATATAATGGGACTTGAGATCCATGGATTTCAATAACCATAGGGGGCCCGGGAATTAAACCCCAGCAGATACCAAGAACCCACTGTACTGTAACACCTGATCAACAGAAAACCATACACACAAGTAGATATAAATGAAACTGGTATGATATTATAAGCCACTCACTTCCCTCTCCTAAAAGATTTTTAAGACCAGCAGTAAACACTAGTTCTCCATAGTTCCCACATTTAGACGATTTTTAATAAGACAAGATGAGTTGAGAGCAGCACTATTATCTATTCCTTTAGGGAATAATATTTTATGATGCTGGCAAAGAGACTGATGAAAAAGTAATAGCCCATGGGCCTCAAATTAATACCTAATTGTTTATTTTCCATTTCCTCCAGTACAGTCATGCTTCATTAGGAGAGAAACTTTGCTTTTATCACTCTCCCCAAATTATACACTTAGCAAAGCCTCAGCAAGGGGATTTTGCCACTCATAGCTATAGCTGACAAAGTGCTAGAAGTTTTCTACTTAGATTATAACACTGACTAATCCACAAATATTATAAGTGAATTCCTTTAAATATTTGCAGATGGCATCACAGTTATTTGAGTTACTTTCACAGATAGAGGTCCCAAAGATACAAGGAGGTTGCTGAAACTCTTCTCTCCTTGGAAAGGGGACATTCTTCATTATTATGATTCATGTAGTCTTTGCATGTATATGGTTTGCTAACTGACATTAAAAAAACCCATTGGAAACCAAGACTGGAAAGAATACCAGTCTGCCAAGAGGGCATGCTGACACTTCTTCCATTGCCTGTAAATCCTTTCGGATTTCAATGGTGGGCAACAAATTACAGGCATAACTAAGGTCATCTGCACAAACTTAAGATCTTGGATGTCCATTATTTAGTTATGTGTGTGTATTTTTTAGAGCAAATATTCCAACCCAACATTTCGGCATGAAACTGGGCAAATAGAAACTATCAAGTCTTATGAATTAAATAAGTGTTCATATACAGAACAATTTGTTTTTGAGCAAGGTACTTCACTTTCAGTCAAGCAGTCCCCAGTGGTGCAATGGGTTAAACGCTTGTGCCAGCAGTTCGAAACCAGGGACTGGGGTGAGCTCCTGTCTGACAGCTCCAGCTTCCCATACAGGGACATGAGAGAAGCCTCCCACAGGTTAGTAAAACATCAAACATCCAGGTGTCTCCTGGGCCTTGCAGACAGCCAATTCTCTCAAACCATAAGTGATTTGCAGATTCTCAAGTTGCTCCTGACACACACAAAAAAAAAACCATTCAGTCAGAACATGACACAGAAGATAATCAACACCTAAATCTTAAAGACTAAAGATACAGATGTCTTGGTGTATATATACGTATGTGTAGGTGTGTGGGTTTTTTTTTTCTCCAAAAATGATATTGGGTTAACAGTCTGGGAAAGATTTCTGCTTGAGAGCTGCTGCCAGTGAAAGCATACAATCCTAAATGTGCCAATGGGGTAAGCCTGTTAGTATATAAGGCAGCTTAATGAGAGCCAGCACTACTATTAGGCAGAATGCGGCAATTAATTCAATTGGCAGGTGCCAGAAGTGTAAAGTGGCAGATTCTCCTGTTCCTGAGCTTCCTCAACATTCCCCTCCTTTGGAAAACAGGTTTGTAAGTGCCACACAGCTTCTCATTCTCCTACTAAATTGGTCTGCTGTCATCTTGTGAAGTGGAGGACAATGTCTCTTTTGTGTGTTGAAAGAAGGCTGAAATGCCCATTGTGACGGCGCGAGTGGCGCCATCTATATGTTGGAACTATAAGTTTCAAGATTTGAATTGTTGTATCATGCCTGATTTTGCCCTTACCCTGTAAATGTAGTTGGATTGGTTATTTATATCTGTCAATCAATGTTGTTTGTACCTGTTATATTGCTCACTCAGCAAAACTGTTTGGCTCCACCTCTTCCTGGAGTAGGACTGTATTTCCTCCTTTTCATTCCATCAGCAAGTTCTCTATCGGATGGACGTGAAAGAGAGGCTTGGCTCAAAAAGCCCTTCAAAAGTTACCTCTCAGCACCAATTCTGAGGTTCTTACCCTTGGGACTCACACTTCATGTTCAGGGCCAACCTGAACAACGTTGAGGAGTCTCAAGCGCCTTCACATCAGTCCTTTGGCAACAGAGGAAGACTCTTGTCTTCAGATATAGGTCATTGGACTGAGGCTGAGTTTGCTCCGGCATTCACAGCCAGAGAAAGAGGGATCTAGAAGGCTCCATGGACTTAAACAATCAAAGACTGTAATGTATATTTTCTTTTACCCCCTTTGTGAACAATAAACCCAGTTTTTGAGTTAACTACAGTGTTTTGGTCCTTGGGAGTTCCAGTTTCCCTAAAGGAGGGCAAGAAGCAATCCCCTGGGGAAAGATGTCACGTCCATGCCTCTTTCACTAAGAGTTTACAGCCCCAGGCGCGACGGCACACCCATCAACTCCACTTCTAGATATATGATGATGTGGGGACAGCCATCTTGATTTTTGCCAGGGTTCTGAGCTTCAAATCTTCTCTTAAACAGACGAGTCTAGCTGAGCTTTGCAAAACATTATTTTGTAAATGATGTATCAATAGCTGTACATCCTAAGCAAACATTCAGCAACAAAAGCCAGTCTCCACAATTACAGTCTATGTACTCATATGCCCAATACATATCTGGTTTGATTTGGATCCTGCTATTCATGACTTATTACAGCTCAGATAAACATGTTTCACATACCAAAGTTATCACCACAATGTGTTAGAAATCAGAACAGAAACTGCTAGGTAACTTGGATCTCTCTCTCTCTCTCTCTCTCTCTCTCCCCCCCCCCCCCAAAAGTGCCAGGAGATACTTACCAGATGTATCCTCAGTGTGCTCCTGATGTATACATAAGAGATGCAGCTGGGACACATTTCTCTCCAACAATGAGTAGCAGGTATTTTATACAATTCAGACATGTGTAATTATATGTTTCCTTCAGTTGCTCATTCTTAAACATCAAATTATATTAAGATTTTGAGTAATGTATTTTTTTTATTTAAAAATCCTGAATGTTTCGTCATAATGAGAACAAGTATTTGGAAATGTTTGGCTCTTATTGGCTCTGACCTTTTTGTGATTTTCTTGTTTTGATTTCATCAATGAGTGATGCTGCCCTTTTGGAGCACATACCAACCACTAACCACGCTGGATGGAGCTTCTGGCAGTTGCAGGTCAAAACATCTGGAAGATTAGAAAACCAAAAAAAAAAATCAGGACCTATAACATCTACAATTGAGATGTATTGTAACCTGAGTCTGGAAACAAATATGAAAAAAAAACACTTAAATTGCTCAATTAGCTTATCACATCGTGCTTTTAGTCAGGAAGTAGTTTTTGACCACTTGGAGAACATAGTAATCATTTTCCACTCTACAGCCATGTCTGCCTCATTTGTTTTTTAAACCTCCACAGCCTCTTCTTTTTAACTTTAAAAAAAATTGTGCATCATCACTAATAGGTAACACTCTTTCTACACTCCTTAGGATAGGATAGTTCATGTACCACTACCACATTCTCACTTTAGTAAAAGGTCACAGTAGTTCTCCTATATTATAGCATTACTATCCCCCTAAAGTGATGCTTCCCAGAGCAAGAGCAAAGCCAGAAGAAGACTAAACATGGCTCATTGCTTTGTAAGAACCCAGCGCCCGATCCTATACTTTACTGCCACTGTGTGGCAAAACAGGAGACTGGGTTATGAATATCGTATTTTCCTGCAGATGCAACAGAACCTCATATGAATGAGACCACAACTAAATGTGAAAGCAACTGTGGTTTTGGGGACACCTGGAGCTGCATTCTGTGCAGCCAGCTTCTTGTTTGAATTACCTCTTCTGTTCCTAACCATGCACATTGTCACCAAACTAATGGCTGCATTAATATGTCATGATAATCCATGATGCTTTAGAATTCTGCTTTATCATGAATGAGGCAATGAAACTGGTACTCAATCACTTCTGCTGCAAGGTGGAGGGGCTCAACTATCTTCAGACCTTCTATATGTGCTCTATTTATTTGACCATGACCAAGGCAAAGATACAACTCATAATTTCTTCTTGGCTCATGCTCCTGATTTGTCAGTGGAAAGACAAACCAGAGTTTAATAAGCAGACTATGGAGAGAGGGACTGTGATTTTTGAACCACTCCCACTTGCAGCTGGATCACACACATGATGTCTTTTACCCAATGAACCAGAATGCTGGCTTATTATGACACATCAATGAGGTCAATATGTTATCACTTGTTATACAATTATTGCCACTATGAAACTAGAAATAAGTAATAATACAACCAGAAAAACAAGAAAGAGGTAGAATAAATCTAGCAATTTCTCTGTTAGGCATTTTTCTCTGGTTGAAGCAGGGAGAAATGCTTATGGTTGAACCCATAAGCTTCTGGTCAAAGTTTATGGGTTCAGTACCGAGGCAAGCTCATTATATGGAGCTCCATCCAACATTTCACCTATGTGTTCTGTTGAAGCACTTCCCATTCTCTAATCCTGTAATTGTCTGTGCATTCCCCCTGCCCCCACAGAATCCCTTAATCTTCCAAAGGAGATTCATAGCAGAGAGCTGCACAAAACAGAAGACTCTACTCTACTGATGGGTGCCATTGCCTACATGAATGGAAATAACTTGATTCCAGTGGTTGCATTGTGTTCTACCATCTTGAAAATAAATAAGATCACACTAGAAATATTGTTCTTCTTACATGTTCAAGGTTCTCTTAGCTGTGATACTAAAGTTGAATAAATGATGCTGTACTAATTAACTATAATTTTAAAATTAAATCAATTGAAAACTGCTAGGCAACAATCCTTGACAAAAAGAGAATATAACAGTCACTGCACACCAAATTGTGATCTTTTTTAAAAAAATGTGTGTAAGATAACAGAAAAACTTCCATGATTGTGGTCACAGAAGCTTTTAATTCCATTTGCCCAGCAGCTCTTCCCAGATGGTTTGACTATTTTGGTTTCCCATGCTCTAGCATCTCTATTTTTGATCTCCTGCCTCAAATGTCTTGTGGTTGAACCACATTTTCCTTCTCTCTTGATTTTTTGGGTTTTGTTTTTTAAAAAATTTGGACAAACCCGTTCAGATCAACACATGAATATGGCTCAGGCCAAGGAAAGAGACCTGCTGTAATGACACATCACAACAACAAACACACATGGATAAGAAAATGTGGTTTAGCTAGTCAGGAAGAAGCTTGAGGCTGGAATGTTTAACCGATGGTAGGAATGGAGCCCAACCCCAGACTGAGCAAAGACTCCTCAAACTATACAAGCTGATGTAGCAACACAGCAAGCCAGGCGATTTCCTTTATTGAAATAACTGTATGAGCATAATTTCAGCCAAAGTTTGAAAATGGTGCTTTGGGGTACTTCGGCTTTTAGCAGAACCATGCTTGGCTGTAGGATTCTGGAAGCTGTAATCCTGGAGTTCTAATTTGATTAAGTATTGCAAATAATTTAAATTATATTCAACTGAGAGAGGGGGTAACCATCCAAGTTAATGATGAAAGAGAATGGAAGCTGAAGTCCAACAATACCTGGAAAGTCAACAATCTTCACCCATTCTATGGGGGTGGGGGCGGAGGAAGCAGGGAGGGAGGCAAGCAGGCAAGAAAAAAGGAAAAGAACCCCTGGATGGCATTGAGTGATGAGGTACCAAAATTATACCTGCATTGTAGCTCACCATCTCAGTCACTAAACCATAGTGGGAAAAGCTTGGAATACATGTCCTAGCAACCTCCATGGGACTTTTGCTTGTGCCAGAATGAGTGTTGTAGGGATGTACAACAACATGGATTCTTTTCAATATCATTTTAATCTCCTCTTCTATTAGCAGGAGAATGATATAGCCATTCAAAGAAATTTGGCAGATGATTTTTAAAGGATCTCTGCATTCACATCTCCTTTCAACAGAAACAAAATTAGCACAAAGGAAAACATCTTAGGATGAGATAAGAGGAACCAATGAGGGAAAATGAGGGGAATGGAAATTGGAATGGGCAACACATTTTTTTTAAATATATGCAATGGAGCATACCTGTGGTCACTGAGAGGCCTTGGGTATACATTGTGCTTGTATGGCTGCCAGAAAAGGCTTCATTTTTTTTCTATAAAAAATATAGAACTGATTTTCTCAGTATTTCTAGTCTTTCTTGTATTGCAGCGGATTCCTTTTCTGAATGCTTCAGCTTGCTGGACATCTGCCTCCATTTCACTTTCCCAAATACACGGTGTAACAAACCAAGAATGGACAATAGAAGCCTATAGGACAAATGCCCCTCTACCTCAACTTTGATGAGTTTCTGGCTCATTTTTTGCAATGCAACAATGCACTTCATATTACACTGTTTGAAATCATAAGCTTGAAAGAGGAATGCATTTAAATTAATCAAACAAAATGCTGACTTTAACTCTCAATGATAATTTCAATGACTTTTGTGAGCCTGGAGTCCCCAGAGGACAAGTTAAAGCAAACATGTCACTGATACCATATGCCATAGATAAACTCGACACTGAGAAACCCTTGCCACCACTTTACTTTGTGGTATTCACAAATATCGACACATCCTCCATGAGTTCGTTGTAGAGCTCCATCCCATTCCATCATGAAACAGTGAACAGGGCTGCCAAAACTGTTGAGAGATATTTACAATAGGCCTCAGAAGCCCACAATGTTAGTCTATAGCGATGTCAGCACAAAAGTGATATTCAAGCCAGAAAGCCTGGCCAAAGACAAATCTGTTCCAATTCCACAATGGACCGCAGAAAGTGCTATTTACACAACATGCACCATGCCAATGAGTACACTTGAAGATATCACATCCAGGAATCCTTCTGTGGGCAAAGAAGATCCAACAGCCAGCCACTAAGGGTAGCATAATCACGTCATCAGCTAACACAAATATATGGGTGGACACATCAAACACCGGTCTTCATGGCACCATTTTCCATAAACTAAATTCAATATGTAAAAGAATTCTCCTGTTGTCACTGATTACATTTGAAGGGCTCCAGAGAATTGACCATGGACTTATTGCATATAATGATAACAGCTACACTTTCAAGTTGCATCAAGACCAAAAACATGGGTATGTAGTATAAACAGTGGATTTCTATCATTATAAATGCAAAGGGCAAACAGTAAAATGTTTAAGAAGATTTTTCAAAAATGTATCTCACTGATGGCAGAATGAGATTCTGGTTTCCTTCCTTTGAAAAAGGACAAAAATAAGAAGGATGCATCACATGAACCACAAAAAGATGACATAGTGTCATACAGTATCCATATATTGTTCATATGTGTGTGTATTATAATTTGTCTTTTGTTTTGTTTTTTTTTCCCTTTGGTTGTTTGTCCCTGTATTATTTGTTTTTAATTCAATGTATATGGAAACTGGGGCAGAAATATAAGTAGTAAAAGGCAGCGGGAGATATGGTGACAGCAGGTCACATGTTTTTATAGAGGAAGGAGAAAAACGTGATTAATACCTATCTCAGCTTCCAGTCACCCTACCAGCCTGGGAAACTTGAAAAGTGAACCAGGCAACCCACCAAACCTCACCTTGCTTTTAAATATGTCAGGATAGTTAAGAATAAGACATTTATCATCTCATCAAAGTTGAAGTGTCTGACTTGGCATGCTTCACTAAAACCTGGATGAGAAATGATAGTGAGAAATGGTAGCCAGTTCCTTTCCCTTTTTGCCATGGAGCCCGTTGCATGATGCACATCTACTTCCGGAGGGGCTTTGTGGCAAAAGGGAAGAGGAACTGGTGTACCCCCGCCACCATGACAACACAGGAGGCTTCTCATGTTGCATTTGCACCAATGGAAGGAAGCTGGACAGCAGATGATTTCCCCGTGTGATGGGGCCAAAGGTAACTTAGGAGATGCAGGTCCTGGAACGATGGGTTCTCCAAGCTCCTGCCGGGACCCCACAGTTTCCGTACGATGCGTGGATAATCCCGACGTTAATGTGATAAGGCCCTAAATCTGAAACAGTTTGTCTGTTCTCTGTGAACACTATCTGCATTATTCAGAATGTATTTATTGTTATTCTAACTGGTATTGTTGTTGTTGTTAATTCAACTATTTGAAATCTTGTAGCTAGGAAACATGTTGTTTAAATATTGAACTCACTTGAAAGAGATTGACAAATGCATCTTAGAATTGATTTCACTATCTAACCCTTAAACATATTGAAGTGTTAATAATTTGGTGGTTTCTTTTTCAGCAATGTCCATGTCTTGGCTGCATTCCTCACTTTCTCAAAGCAGTTTCATGAATTACACTACAGGGCATGATAACGTTTTGAGGAAAGAGGGAGGAAGACTTGTGTTGTCTTGTAAGATTTGCTGTGGAAGCAAAAGAACAATTCTTCGAACAATGACTCACACCATGAGTTTATCTAGCTCGAGGTCAACAGTTTTGCCACAAGAGGTGGACAATATCTGGGGATGGGGTAAGCTGGCACCAACATCAAATGTGCTACACTAACAAACCCCCCCCCCCAGTATTTCCCTTTTTTTTTTGTTTGAAAGGTATACATTGCCCACATTCCTTATATGCAAGCCTATGTATGCTTCCAGTTGACTTCTGGGAGCACAGATCTATTTCATTTATTTGTCAGAAAGAAAAAAAAAACTTTGCTTTAAAAGGAAGTTAGGAAAATGCAGATCATTCACCAGCCCCTTTTTGGCAGGGGTCCATGCCTGTTCTGCTCTACACCAACAGGTAGCCTACCAATGTGGATGCTCTCATCTGAGCATGCTAAGGACTGAACCTGTAATCTTCTGCATTAAAAGCATCCATTTTGCTATTAAGTGATGACCTGTCCACAGACACAACCCACAACAATACTCTCCACCTCCAGTGTAACACTGTTGCTCTCCTATCCTTCATGCACAAACTCATGTCCCACAGGTGAACAGCCCCTTTTTAGAGGAAATTGCAGTTTTATTTTGTGAAAGCACTGGCTATTCATTTATAGTTATCAAGTCTCTCAAACCTATAATAATATACAAACTAGTCAAGATGTACATTTTGTAATAGTACAAAATGCTAATGTCTTTTAATATATACATCAATACTGGAAAACACAACATTGGATTCTGTTCTATACAGCCAGTTCTTAACCACAGAAAAAATGAAAAGGGCAATATCTTTACTGACACAATTGTGTTGATTCATTCATTCTGACCAAGTATGCATCACAAATCTAATCAAGTCTACATTTACTGAATGGCTGATAACCAGGAAAGGGAGAATATTAACCTATGTATCTAAAAACAATTCATAGATCATAAATGTTAACAAATTAATAATAATATTCAAATCTTTTAAGGAAAATAATCCATATTTAGTGGCTAAAGAAAAATGAGATGCGCTATAGTCTCCAATACTAACCTAAAATAATGATCTTTTGGATAGTCTCCCATTGTCCATCTACTCTTAAGAGGCTATTTCTGATCCACAATATCAATTTTTCCTATGTTGAATATGCATGAATACTTGTTTACACGGCTTAAAGGAGATGGGGTAATTGAGGAAATGAAAGGAAGGGAAAGTTAAAAGTAGTCATATATTCCTGGATGATGTACAGAACACACAAACCAGCAAATTAAGACAAGAACATTATTGTGTCTTAAATAACAAAATAAGCATAACGGGATCTTCCAGGCCACACCCAGCTATAACTATTGCCACCTAATGACAAAACTATATAATGACACTATCCATACACACAGAATTTCCAAAATGAATTGTAAAACCTTATTGAACAACAGGTAGAGCAAGCTGTAACATATAGCTAAGACATAGGAACATTATGAAATGCCATAGGAGAGATGCATTTGCTCGCCACAACTACCAAACTTTATTGGAAAAATGTATGTTTCTACTAAACATATGCACAAAATTGGTTCTTACCATTTCTTCCATGTCTTTCGTGTCTTCCGTTTATTCGGAAGCACGAAACAGGAAGTCCCCTCCCTACACGAAAGTCACGAAGCCTGCTTTCATGTGGAGATGAAATTTCATGTGTTCATGTTTCTTCTCTTTCTCCTCCTCCCTCCCTCCCTTCCTTCCTCGTACACATAATGCCCGCATTCACTCACGGGAGTTGCGGCCAGGCAGCCCCACATCCAGACCTCAGCATCAGAGCAGATGGAACCACCTCCCCTCCCTCCTTTCTAGGTGTGTATGTGACTGTGCGGGTGTGACGCCCCTGACTGCGAAAGCACTGGAAACCAAATACACCGAGGCCAATAAACAATCTAATATCTTTATTAAGGAATTAAGGAATTAAAATGAAAACAAGTAGAAAATATAGTCCATCAATAGACCTTTCAGGAAAGGTCAAATATAGTCCAGTAATATATTGTCCAATATATAATATTAGAGTTTAAAGTTGTAATCCAAAAAACCGAAACGCACTCAAACTTCCAAGCAGTTTGAGTGGGGAAAACGTCCAAGTCTTTCACTAGAGTTCAGAACAAGTCCAAAGGCAAGAAACTGAAAACAAGGCTGGATACACGGCGCGACAAAACAAGACTGGATTCACGGCAAGACAAGTCAAGGAACACGGCTTGGCAAGGCACAAAAAGGCTGGAAGGCAGTGGACTTAACGCAGTCCACACTTGGCTGGAAACGAAGTTATTCTTCCAAACTCACACGTTGACTCCGCAAGGACTAGCCAGTGTGGGGAACTTTTAAAGAACTTCAAATCATCCTGCAAAGCAGGTGTCCAATGCTCCTTTTCCCAAGGGAAAAGAACTGAAACAACATCTTCAGCCAGATGCGATCCTCCCTAAGAACTCTCAGGGGAAACGAGCTAATTAACGCTCTGTCTAGCCGCTAATCGGGCGCTTTTTCGTGTTTGTGCTTTCTCTGAGCGGCTAGCCTCCCAAAATTCCCTTCTCGCAAAGGGGGGAGAGGTGCTGGGAATAGGCGCCTGTTCAAGGTCCTTTTTAATGAGCTCCGGGCTAGAATTGTCAACAAAAGGCATCTGGAAAGGAACAGCCTCTTGCTGAAACGGCAGAAATCCCATTTCCTCATCACTTTGATCCATAATGGTCATGACCCAGGGGCCCATGGGACATCACAGCGGGACTCGTCTGCAGGCAGGCATTGAGAGGCGTGCATGTGCTTTCCAGGCCTGCTTGCACCCTGCCATACACACACACTCTCTTTCCAGGGAGAGTGTGTGTGACATGGGGAATGCAGGCAGGCCTGGAAAGCTTGTGCATGCCTCTCAGTGCCTGCCTACAGCTGAGCACCTGCACATTCACACACCACACCTCACACACATGCTCCACCACCCACCACATTCTCTGAGTTGAAAGGAGTGAGGGGCAATGGTTCCTTCCTGCTTGCTTGCTGAGGTCTGGATGTGGGGCTGCCTAGCCATGAATCCCGTGAGTGAATGTGGGGCATTGCAAACTCAAGGGAGGAAGGGAGGGAGAGAGGGAGGAGGAGGAAGAAGAGAAGAAGCACAGTGCCTGCCAGGCAGCCGAACGCCTCAGGAAGGAGAGCCAGTGGGTGGGAAGCCCCCCACCCCATAATGGGCCAATTTTCGTACCCCAAAACAAAACAACTGAAAACAACCTTCCCAATTTCAGGAAGCAATGAAAGCCAGAAACAAAACGGGATAAGCTTCTACCTGAATGCATGCCACTAGTTTCTACTATGATTTAATAAATTGAGGCTTTATCTTGTATCATAGGACAGCCATTGAGGAAATGCAAAGAACAAGATAGTTCCTACCTAAAGTCTTTACCTGTCCATAGTAAAGGAGAAAAAAAAGACATCCTTCATCATTCAGGAGAGATAATTCAATACAGCAGATTATGAACTTTGAGCAAGAAAACAACAAATTAACACATGGAAAAAATCTTGGAGTCATAAGCAATGATTCAACTGTTCTCTTGAGCCTGCAGGTACAATGATGATGAAAAACAGAACTGTGAGACGTAGGAGCATTTGGGGGGGGCATTGCCTTATTCATACAAATTTCACAAGGATTACATAGGTTTATGATCCATCAATAGCATATCTATAACAATGAAATCATTTCAAAACTCTTTTCATTTGACAGTGTGAAACGAAGTATGGGTGATCATTTCTCATGTCAGGAATTGTTTTCAGATTTAACAACTAATCATCCATCTACAAAGCAAATCCCACAAGACTTCTGGAGTATGAGTGAATTTTCTTCTCCGTGACATGCATTGATAGGTTCTTTTAGGCAATTAAATTATCTTTTGAGTTTGTCCAGAACTCTACTTTGTTAATTGTTCTTTGCTCCAATACTCTGAAAGAGATAACAACCTTGTAGTGAATCAATGTATGCACAATCTTCTAACCTTCTATGGCTACATTCTTTTTGAAACCCTTGCAAGAGCATCTGTAACTCAAAGGGTTAAAACCACAAAAGTACAGTTCCTACCCGGAGGCACTGTTTTAATTATAGGTTCTATGGTAGACATAAGGTTGATGAGAAACTATTGAGAATCTGCCATCAACCCATGAGATGGTTATTTGGGGTTTTGTTTTGTTTTTGGTTACTTCTAACCAGTTCCAGAACAAATCAAAATGAACCAAACACCAGTCAAAGGCTACAGATTCCGCAGCTTTTTTCCAGAATAATTTTGATAAACGGTGTTTATGTCATCCATTTTTAGCTGTAATTTGCAACAATGCAAGCCATAGAATATGGAGGATCACAACCAAGTAGAAACCTTATTGTTCAGAAAACACGTAAGAAATTTGCTGGTTTCACCCCCACCTTTTATCCATGTGTAAGGGGATTCTATTAGTGAGATTATGGTCTGGCTCTATCCTGTGCCGATAAAGTTTGTAACCAACTGGCACAGCTTGGGAAGTTACTTTTAGAAGAACAATTATTGTGTGATTTTAGCTCTGCTTAAACAGCAGGTTCGGCCCCAGAATGCCAAGCTGCCGAAGGACCAGATAAGCCATATAAGAGCTGAAGGCAGAATCAGAGGCTTTATTTTCAATGGCCAGAGAGGATGCCAGCAGAGATAGACCTCCAAAGAACTGACATACTGCAATTGCAAATACAAAGTATTTATTTTTTCATTTGAAAGGTATTTAAGGAACCGGAGCCAGCTCCTGATTGTTTCAGAAACTGTCCAGATAGGATCCATGTCCTGTGTGGCTCAGGATTCTGTCTGATGTCATTGCTGGTTGGCTCTTCATAGTGGCAAGTATCAGTCCGTTTATTGATCTGTCTCCAAGATGGAAATGGTCATTAACATCTCTGCCCCATCCTCTGTTCAGATATTAGTCAGTAAACCAATGCCTTAAATCAAGAAATAGCTGCATAAATTTTTCAGAGATACTCACAGGAACACCTCAGTAAGCGAGAGTCCAAAAGTGGCAGGTTAAAACCCAGAACCTTAATCATTGGCTGATACAAGATGAAAAACTGACTCCTGGGCACACAGAAGACTGGGTGACTTGAAAAGTGCTGGACAGAGTGTGCTCTGGCACCATGAGATGCAGAGCCAACCTTAAGAAACGTGGCTACGAAGTGGAGACGATGACATTTGAATGTGGAGAGGAGCAAATCACAGACCACCTACTATAATGTAGTCTGAGCTCTGCCACATGCACAATGGAGGACCTTTTCACAGCAATACCAGAGGCACTCCAAGTGGCCAGCTACTGGTCAAAGGAAATTTAGTATAATGCCAAGCTTTTAATTTTGTTTGTGGTTTTTGTATGTATTATATCTGTATTGTCAATTCACTTCTGCCAAGCTTTTAACTTTGTGGTTTTTGTATATATTATAACTGTATTCTCAATTCGCTTCTGACACGATAAATAAATAAATAAATCTGAGACTACTAAGTGCATGAGAAATAAATATTTTAAATATTACAACCCAAGCTTAAAAAGGCCAGTGCCAGCATAACTCCAATAAAAACTGTATGGGATATTTTGCTTCATAGAAATATATGCAGTGTCAGTGTGGAAGGTTTTGCTGAGCTAAGCAATAGTATAACATTTTCCTGACAACCATTTGCTTTGACGGAAGTACGAATACCAAAAATATTTGCAGCCACAGTCATTCCAGGAATTTAGAGAAGTTAGCATTACACAGACTATTAACTTCTTTGGCATCTATAGACATACTTTACGTTGTCATCTTTCTTTGACTCTGAAAACAACTTAAACAACTGTCTCCATGATTGTTGCCAAGATGTCAACATTGAATAACCACCTCTGTTTTTACCCCCTATTTCAGGGATGAATGGTTTTGCGGGTTTTTTCCTTTCAGAACTGACTAGAAGCCATGAAAGAGAGAATTTAGGGAGACGCAATCCCTCCAAAAGAGAACGTTCCTCACTGCAAACAATAGGCAAGGTGGGCAAGCAGATAGATTCTGTTTCTACTTTGTCAAATCATTTGCGCTATCAGTCAGCCAAGTGATCGATATCAACAAATTGATCACAGATGCTTTAGATATAGGCTAAACACTGGTTCATTGCTTATTTTGACAGATCACTCAAAGGATATATCAGATCATAAAACATTACTTTTAAAAGGTAATTAATGGCCATTGTAATTGTCATGTCCCCTAAGTAGTTCCCCCCCCACACACACACACACACAATTTTGTAAAAGTAACATCTATCAATTCCATTTTTTAAAAGAAATACAGCTACTTTCACTTTTCATGAAAAGCATCTGAATTCTCCAAATCATTGAACTACATCAAAAAAATAAATGGACAAAACCAAAATGAACTATCTATCTACACATACATACATATCCATATACACAATCAGAGGTTGATTTTAAATGTTTATTTCTTTTTAAAAATACCTTCTTGCTAATTTTTAAAAATTAAGGAAATTTCTGGTCTTGTTGTCACCTTCCTACATTAAGAAATAGTCAATTTAGACATGAGCCAAGGATAAGCAAGCTAAATCAGAGCTGAATCCAAACCTTTCCCAGCCTAGGAATTCTGGGAATTATCTAAAACTACCCTCACCCTGATTTACATTTGTGCTGGCATGTTGCTATGCCCTTGGGCTGACTACAATTTGGATTTGGTATAACTTAGATGCCCTTTCTGATGCCAGACTTTAACCAGTAGAACAGATTTACCATCAAACTCTACTTGTTATTGAACCACCGTATTCACCTCCCAAATAAATGCGGACCTTTAAGAGACATCATGTGAATTTATATGATTTTTCCTTTTTATTTTTCAACTTTTCTGTTTCACCAAAGTTATGTTACTGCAAAGTGGCTCAAAGCCTCGGAAGGACCCAGCAGCAGCTGTATCCTATGCTTTATTAAACAAAACTCTTTAATAAATGTTCTACATGAGATTTCTGTGTATGTTGTGGAGTGAAAAAATGGGATAACAACAGCAGCAGCAGCAGCAGCAACAACAACAACAACAACAACAACAACAACATAAAGTTAAATCAAATATATTTGCACCTGCCCAGCATTTGTCTTCTTCAGAACTGGATATGAAGTCAATCATGGACACATCTGTATACCCATGTCTTTGTCCATCTTTGTCCATTTTGTGCCCTTCACAGGGCATCCCTGCAAGGGACTAGACCTTTAAACTCTCCAATAGTTAGCTGTTCTTCTTCCCAATATGGGGAACTCCTCCTTTCACCTGTGATGAAAGGGAAACCCTGGCCAATCCCTGTGTGGATCCATAGCCTGCGTCATGTGATAGGTTCCATGGGACAGTTTCAGCAACATGGAAAAATGGGGAGAGGACACAAAGAAGACTGTGTCTGATATGGTCCCATGTCTACATTATGCTCCATAGTGGTCCTGAAATAACCATGACAACATGCACCAGGCTGAAAGCTGACACTATTGTGACACCATGTCCATGTCCAGATAGTCCATCTGGGCACGGATTCCATCAGGCCCTCTGATCTGTCTCCTTCTACTTGTCTTGCCACAGTCACTAATCACTGGACGCTGAGAACTTGGCAAGCGCTTGGCTATTGTGGTAGCATCTGCTGAGATCATAGCCATTAGAAAAGGGGAAAGGGGTAGAGTGACCACACCAGATGCAACCACAACATTCAGGTTCTTGCAGGGAGTTCTGATGTAAGGATGATCCATCCCCTTGCCTACACTGATCAGTACAGAGGAAGAGTGATGGTGATGAGGTCTTTGTGTAGACAATAGACTGGGCTGGATGGAATCTAATCCAACTGTGCACACAGTTATGAACCCTAAGGACACTCTGGAGTTTACTGAAAACCATGAAATATCCCCCAACTTGGCTTATTGTAGAGCAAAGTTGAATTAAGGGCACAAGGGTCCAGACTCTTATTCACAGTCATGTGTTGTGAAGACTGTTATCCTTAGTGAGCATACTTTTTAAATTATGTAGACACAGCCCAATTTTAGATAAAATTTCTGTTGTTTCCAGTCCTATGAATTCAAAGACATTAGGCATTGTACCCAATCACAGTGGCGGTGGCAGAGCCGGCCCAAGGTATTTTTCAAGTGTAGGCAAACAAATTTTGGCGCCCCCCCCCCCCAAACCAATCACTGAAAAATAAAAGTGTTGGATAAGCTAAAATGTTTGATAATAAGGAGGGATTAAGGAAAAGCCTATTAAACATCAAATTACATTAAGATTTTACAAATTAAGCACTAAAACATCATGTTTTACAACAAATCAACAGAAAAAGCAGTTCAATAACTTGCGGAGGCAGGCCGCAGGAGACAGGAGTTGCCTCGATGGCGCCCCCAACAAGATGGCGCCACAGGCAACTGCCTAGTTGGCCTGGTGGTTGAACCGCCTCTGGGCGGTGGCATTAGTCCTCATGCAATTCAGCAGAATCTTTGCTAATTTAATGGAGCAGCACACATTCCTGGTCTTGATGTGGGGATATCCAGTGACTGCAGTGGCCTATCCAGTAACATATTTCAGCTGCTTGGTAGGACTTCAGGACACAAGAATACTTATTCTGGGCTTAGGAGAATGAAATGTTTGGACTAAACTCTCCCCCAAAGATAGCTCCATGTAGAAACAGTGCCTGAAAGTTTCCATAGGTGACTAGATTGCTAAATCCTGAATCTCATTGATTTTTCTGCCCTGTTTTATTGAGGAATGAGCTCTTTTTTATTTACACAAAGTCTGTTTCAGAACGCCTCTAAAGAAACACCAATGTGCCTGTACAGTGCAATTTGTGAGCATCTGCTTTGGGAAGATTTTTGCTGACGAGGCAGACTGTTTGGTGGGGATGTGGTTCACCGGAACAATCCACAATGTTACCCATAAACTGCCATCGACTGATAATTGTTATCCATGAAAATATGCAACTAGTTTTTGTTTTGCTTTTTAAAAAGAAGAAGTAGTGAAGAAAGGAAATGAGAAAAATGCTTTCAAGCTAAAACACCAAAATAATATACCCACGTATGTGTCTACAAAAGAAAAAAATTCTTTGGCATGCTTCATTTACTTTTTGCAACCAGTTGTGAACCACAAAGCATTTTGATTGTGTTTTGAGATCTGAGGAGCACATATGGCTTGCTGCTGGCATTTCTCAATGGGAAGGTTTTCAAATGGTTTATAAATGTTAAAATCTGTAGAACCACTTTATATATAAGATTTGTGCCTCCTCTTTCTCTCACACACACCACACACATCATCCCAAATGCACCATCAACCTTTGAAAAATAACACAGAAGAGTTCTCATTCACAAGTAATATAATG
Source organism: Anolis carolinensis (assembly GCF_035594765.1). NCBI lineage: Eukaryota > Metazoa > Chordata > Lepidosauria > Squamata > Anolidae > Anolis > Anolis carolinensis. Next base: position 159,578,316 of record NC_085841.1, read on the forward strand.
TTTCCAACAAGGCTCAAATGAATATTACCTCTGACAAAATATCATGAACTAGCAAGCCTGTTTGGTATTTGTTAACCGCTTTGACCAAACCCATCAAAACCTTGTTTGTTCATGTCAAATAAAATAGCTCATTTTAGCGGTTAACCCTACTGCCTCATCCCTTGCAATTTTGGGAGGTGAGGTGGGGGACTGTCTGATGCATAAACCTTTTAGGAATGTCTCGGATTTTTAAAGTTGATTGTGATAGTTTTTCTTAACCATTTACTGGTTGTCACAAAAATATTGACTGGGGATTTTTTACTTCATTGTGGAGCAATGAAACTCCTAAGTTACAGCTGTACAAATGTATTCCGTAAGTTTTAGTTCATGGTGGATCATTCCTAGTAGCCCTTATGAACCAAGTATCTGGGATATGTAAGAAATTCAAAACTTTTAATTGCAATATGAACTAACATGATATGTCCTCCTAGGCCCCTTCCACACACAAAATCCCACATTATCTGCTTTAAACTGGAATATTTGGCAGATAACCCAGTTCAAAGCAGATATTGTGGGATTTTCTGCCTTGATATTCTAGGTTATAAGAGTGTGTAGAAGGCCTCCTAGACTAATATGTGGATTCAAAAGTAATTTAATAATTATTCTTCAGATTTGACAATATCCTGTTATTTGGCTATTGTTAACTGCCATCAAGGTGACTTCAACATATAGTGACTCTATGACTGAGAACACATCCAGAAAGCTCTTAGAAGTGGGAGCTCGTGGGGCATCCAGTTGACACCCCATGTAAATGTGAATGCATTTAGCCCAAAGCAGGAAAATGCTGCTTTGTGCTGAATGCATTCACGTTTATGTAAGCCGTCATCTGGACGCCCCACTTGAAGAGGTGAGAGCTCCTGCTTCTAAGGGGCTGTTTGGGTGTTCAGTCCTAAAATAACCCAAATACAGAAAAGTTTTTCAATCTTTGTCTCAAACTTTGTTTTATTAAAAAAAATTGAACACTTTGCATGTATTTTCCCATGGAGTGTGCATTATATATGCTATGACACAATGGCAATGTATTACCAATACATAAGTCAGTAAGCAAACTTTCTGAAATACCATAACAGTAACAAGCAATGAAATGTTAGGTGGCCACAGTAATGAGGACAATTTCATTTTTAAAAGACACATTTCAATATGTGATGAATAACAACATTTACATCAAATATCAAATACTGAAACCCGTTATCAAATGTTAAATAAAAACTATTAGTCACTGCCAATATTTCCCACTGAATGAGCTGTCAGGGCAAAGCAGTCAAAACTAGGAAACAAAGCAGGATTTTTCAGGGCTTTCTTAAAATACACAATTGAATGATATTTGAAGTTATGGTAGCGCTTTCAAACCAAGTAATTTTTACCAGATTGTGGAAAGTTAGAATCCAGAGAATTTGTGTAATACATTCTGCAGAATGTTCAGAACAGCCAATTCATGCTGCTTTCTATACTTTAGTGCCTGTAATGGATGCTTGCTGCTAATGCAGTAGGAGACTGGGGACCTTTTCACACTACATCAAAGATGACAAACTCATTTTCACCAAGGGGCACATCAGACTTCTGGTTGTCTTCAAAGGGCTGGTTGTAATTGTAAGACTGTACAAATGTAACTATGTCATCCAGGCATTGAAAGCCTTGCAGGCCACATAAAATGACATGGCAGGCCGGATCCAGTCCGCAGACCTTGCATTTGAAACATATGCATTACACCTTTATATCACAATAATTCCAATTGTGATGATGCCATACAATTGCCATGGCATCGTCTTACAAAATCTCAGAGTTCATAAAGGGAGAAAATAAAGATCTTTCACTGAAAACTCTAAGTGCTCACCCCTAAACTATCAATCCCAGGATTTCACAGGATCAAATCACAACAGTTGGCATGAAATGTACCACTATAACTGTCTAGTATAAAAGAACCCTGTGTATGCATGCAGAGAGAGAACAGAGAGACACAAGAAAAATAATATTGATTCCTATAGCATCATACAGAATGCTATTTTTATCCCAGAGATTTATGGGGGCCCCAACTATTTTTAAAAGGGAGGAAAGAGTTATGCCCCCAGAACACTCAAAAGAAAGGAGTGCTATTTTGGGGAGTCCCCTACTTTTAGGTCCAACAGAGCATTTTTAGAAATCTAGAAGTATCTTCTATTTACCTCCGGTTTTGGAAGCAGGGAGAACAGAAATATTGAGGCATCAGGGATCTGCATGTTATTGAGAAATGCCTTCAGAAACTCTGTCTTTGTCTATACAAGCTTTACCGTTATTATTCAGTCCTTACCAAACAGGATAGAAAAGTTTCTCATTGACTGTTGCTAGCATTCTGAAAAATTACAAGCAGCTTCCAAAAAAACTAATTTTCTTCAAAGATGTCATGTATTTTGAGCCAACATGATTATCTTTGTATTTGTCAAAGTTGGTAGTTCTATGAATCTAACACAGTTGAAGATGAACTGAGACATGTCGTGTTTTTCATGTCAAAAGCAGTACTTTTCTGAATTATGCTCCAATCTGAAATACTAGTCTTAAGCCATGTCAGTGATTCCCAAACATTAGTCCTCCTAGTGATCAGCTCTCAGGAGCTCCAGATGACTTGGCCAATAGTTAGGAATTCTGGGAGATGAAGTCTAAAGCATCTGGAGGACCATTGTTTGGAAACCATTGTAGAGTGTTGACAAATTCCTGGTAAATCATAAAAGACTGTTTTACAATGTGTATAGTGCCTTGAAAAGTAAGCAAAGATTACAGAATGTTTCAAATTTAAGAAATAATAGAGATTATGCTGATGGATGATGTCCAAATGTAAGAAATAAATAACCATAGCTAGAAACACATGGTGACATTCCAGAAATCATTACAGAAAAGGATATATGGTTGTAATTTCAAATCATGTTATTTTATGGATTCTATGAAGTGGTCCATGAAGGTCAAAGTTGTTTTAATATCCACACCCAAGTCCCCCTCATTGTAATGAATACAGATAACCCATGGAAACTCATAACACTGTGAAAACAGAAACGAATATCCAATTTAGGAAGAACATTGTTAGTTTGGAAAAAGTAGGACTATTATATTTGTTTTACACACAGGTTTGCAAAATGGAAATCTTAGTAGGTTCTGCAAAAGTAAACTTTAGCGAGGTACCGCAAACCACAAAACCAAGATTCAGGGAATTGCTTGTCTTTTGAGGCTTTGTTGAAAAATTTGGCCAGACAATAAATCAGCTGAAAAAGTTCATATGAAATGGCAAGAGGCTAATTCTCCTACTCCCTTCTATCCTTGTTGCCTTTGTACAACATTTGGAAGTTATCAACCACAGCCCTAAAATATGTTCAGAAAGCCTGTTCCTGAAAACCTGTTGTCAGTATTTCAAGCATTCTTAATAGCTAAAGCTCGGCAGTAGGAATGTAGTGTGAATCACCCTTAGTTTATCCTGCACATATTGTTGATGGGTAAATACCCCTGTTCAATCTGCCTGAGTCTTTTTAAGCCTTCTTTCGCATGATCTGTTCCACCGTTTGTAACTTGGAGCATTAAGAAAGGACTGATTGTCCAACTTTGTATATGCAAAAAGGTGTGTTTCCTGTATCTTACCACTCCTTAGATATGTGGCAATGAAAAAACACTGACAACATCCATAGCTATGAATAATTTAAAAATTATTTATTTATTTCGTGTCAAAAGCATTTCACGACAAATACATTTCAAAATGATGGGGGGGAAAAAGAAAATCACAAGCAACTAAATAGTTTTGGACCAAAAGCGGGCAACAGCAACCGCATTGTCCGTAGCTTTAAACAACTCCTCCTCCGTACATGAGGCAGGGCATTGTGGGCAAGCATACATATGCGGAGTTGTTTGTTCTGCTCCACAGTCACACAAGGTGGAGGATTCCTCCAGGTAGTGCCATCTTGCCAGATTGTCTTTTGATCTGCCCACTCCGCTTCTCAGTCTATTTAGGGACTTCCAAGTTGCCCATTCCTGGTTTGCCCCTGGAGGAAGACCCTCGTGGGGGGCCATCCAGTTAGAATTGCCAGGTTTAGCTGCCCAGAGGGACACCCTTGCTGCTGCTGGAGGAACATCAAGAGGAGTGGTGGTTCTCATGAAGCCCTTCCTTGATTTGAGTCTAGTGGGAGGAGGCTGATAGTCATGCAGTGGGTGGCTTTCACAATGTTCGACCTTTTTTCTCTCGCAGTTAGCAGCGACTTCCCATCGCACGTCAGGAGGGGCACGGAAAGAGCCTCCCCGAAGATTGAGTAAATTCAGTCAGGCGTCCCCTGGGCAACGTTTCTTGTAAGCGGCCGATCTTTCCAAACCCAAAAGCATTGGATGAATGGATGAATACCAAAGGTCTTTATCAAGACCACTGCTAACGATTATGTCTATTTATTAATAGAAGGTTTGTCACTTGCTAAGGAAGAACTATTAGCCAAAATGTCTGAGGACATTTCGTGTGACATCTTATGTATACAGGAAACACACAGAGACATCACAATGAGAAGACCAAAAATTCTTGGAATGCAACTGGCAGTGGAACGACCTCACAGGCAATATAGCAGTGCCATTTTTGTACGATCTGGTGTAGCAATCTCTGCAACTTCCTTCACAGAAGTGAACAACATTAAAAAATTATATAGGTTGAGCATCCTTTACTCCGAATTCTTAAATACTCCAGAATTCAAAATTGTCCACATGGGTGGTGAGAGAGTGATACTTTGCTTTCCAAAGGTTCAATATACACAAACTTTTTTCATAAACAAAATCATTAAAAATATTGTGTTTAAAATGACCTTCAGACTGTGTGTATAAGATGCATATGAAACATAAATGAATTTTGGGTTTAGACTTGGATACCATCTCCATCGGAGCCCCCAGTGGTACAGCAGATTAAACCACTTAGCTGTTGTACTTGCTGACTGAAAGGTTGGCAGTTTGAATCCAGGGAGCAGAGTGAGCTCTCACTGTTAGCCCCAGCTTCTGCCAACCTAGCAGTTTGAAAACATGTAAATGTGAATAGATCAATAGGTACTGCTCTGGCGGGAAGGTAATGGCGCTCCATGCAGTCATGCTGGCCACATGAACTTGGAGGTCTCTATGGACAACTCTGACTCTTCAGCTTAGAAATGGAGATGAGCACCAACCCACAGAGTTAGACACGACTAGACTCAATGTCAGGGGGAAACCTTTACCTTTACCTTCCATTTCCATGATACGTTATGTATATGCAAATATTCCAAAATCTGAAAAAAATATGAAATCCAAAACACTTTTGGTTCCAAGTATTGTGGGACAACAATTACTCTTCCTACTTTTTATCCCTAGGTGCTGCCCCAATCTTCCTATTTTCCCCTGCATCCTGCTCCAATCATTATCTCGCCTACTATTTACACCAGGCCATACCCCAATTACCTCTTGCTGTTGCTGCTGTTGCTGCTGCTGCTGCTGCTGCTGCTGCAATAATAATAATAATAATAATAATAATAATAATAATAATAATAATAATATTACCCTCCTTTTTCCAGCTCAAGGCGGTGTACAACGTGGTTAAAACAGAGAGATAAAACAGCACTATTAAAATACATATGACAAGATACATACAGGAAAATGCCAGTTAAAATTACCAATAAAATACAGGTTAAATTTCACAAGTCAAAATTGACTGGGTAGGCCTGTCAGCCTGACAGCTGATTTAGATGTTGAATCTCTTTCAGCAAGTCATTCCACAGTCTTGGGGCAGTCAATGACAAGGTCCTCTGGGTGACGGTCGCCAGATGGGTTCTGGCTGGTTGGAGTAGCTGCCCCCAGGAGCACCTAAGTGTCCTAAAGGCAGGAGATCCTGTAGGTAATCTGGATTCAAACCATGTAGGACTTTAATGATCAAAACCAATCCTTTGCTCTTTGCCTGAAAACTAATTGGCAGCCAGTGGAGTGACTTTACTATAGGGATGATATGCTCACTCCTGGATGTTCCTGTAACCAATCTGGCTGCCATGTTTTGAACTAATTGAAGTTTCCAAACTTGGTGCAGAGATAATCCAATGTAAAGCACATTGCACAAATCCAACTTTGAGGTTACCAATGTGTACAGTCATCATTAGGTCTTCCAAATCTAGAAAGGGGTGCAGCTGACGATTAGCTGAACCTGGTAGTAAGCACTCGTGATGGTTGCATCTCCCTGGGCTGAGATTTGGAGAAATGGATTCAGGAACACTCCCACACTGTGAACACCATCTTTTGGGGGGAGTGTAACCCAATTGGAGGGGCTTCAGATGCACCTAGAATTATTCTGGAACTTTGTCTTTGATTTGTGTTTTCTTGTTGTTGATATTTTTGACCTGCCAAGTTTTCAGGAAAGAATAGTGAAACCTGCTCAGTTCTGCAAACCTTTCATGAAATGGTCTCATGAAAGATTATGGCTGAAGGGGATGGAGGCATCAGACGGTGGTCATTTCCCTCTGTCTTGCTTTAGCTTTTGTAATGATGCTGTGAAACAAGCCCTTAATATGCTTTTCCATGTTGTTTTTAGGAACTATCACAGTTTTATTTATGGAGCTTTTAAAGATTCCATGCACCATGGCCATTACTTATGAAGCAATCTTTAAAGGCCAAGTCCTGGCTGACACTGATGGCAAATCACAGTCTTGTAAAGACTGAAGAACTCTTTTAAAATTGTGGGTGCACGTGAGTGCTGAGATTAGCAACTGCACAAACAACTCCTGTCTGTAGCTGAGAAGCCAATTAATGGTGAAACAGCTATGGAGTTTATGCCTTGTGCCAAAGGACTGTGATTTCAGTCCAGATGCATTGGCTTTAATTACTTGTTCATCTCAGTGCAAAAGGAGTCTTGAGGGTGGGAGGCAGGCAGCTCAAGCTATTAAGATTTGAGCTTTGGCAGAGCCTTCAGGACTTCCATTAGTTAGTCAAATTATGGGATAGATTGTTCTCAGAACAGCTGTTCTTGTTAAAAAAAAGGTCCTCTTTAATAAGTAAACAAGGGGTCATGCTAAAGGAAACTTCTCAATTTGTTCCATATCTACTTGCTTGGTAAAGGAACAAGTTAACCAAAGAAGTGCGGGATCCCACCCCTGTGACTTGCACAAAGACATTGTCTGGAAAAACTAACAGGAAATTATGAATCCTAGGCTACAGTCTAAAGCAGAGTTTTCCAAACATATCAGGTTGGTGACACACTTTTTAGACATGCACCTTTTTGTGACACGGTAATTCAATTTTACTAGCAAGTCAGGGATTAGGCCAAAAACGTACGGACATACATAAAGTGTAATCATAAAATTTATGGGGGTATAACATATTTCATGACAATTTTTATTTAAAATATATTATTTGTACAATAATATATATATTTTTACATTCCACAGCCAACACACTAATGTGTCATAACACACAATTTGGAAACTCTGGTCTAAAGAATTTCCCAGCTGCTTTTGAGCAGGGCTTTGTGGTGATTTGGTTGCTCAAGTGCCCAAGTTACTATAGGGTCATGAGAGGGAGCTTCATGTTTTCCTTGTAAAACTATTGTCTATGTGGAGGAAAAATGAATGGATACAAGGCAATGTATAATCCTTCTCATTTCCTGCTACTATATTCCCACAGAATAAGGGTTGAACCTGATATCTTGAGGAGAATCAGGTATGAGGGTGAGTTAAACTCCTCTCTCTTTAAGTTGCTGATCCTCCCTTATAAGTGTCCCCTGCCCTTTCATTTCCCATGATCTTGTTAAATATAGTGTTGGGATCAGATGGCTTCCAAGGTAGCATCACAGGCAGCTTTTCATTTGAAGCTTTTTGGGAGCAAGGTCTTGGGTTCACCCGCAGAAATGACAATTGGCATTACCTTAAGTATTTGTCTTACGTTTTAACAAAGTATTGCTTCTTGTCATATTCTCTTATCAATAGTTTTTAGTCATGCCTTGAGACTGCTACAGTCAATATTTTGCTTGCTGATGGCTTAAGACAGTGGTTCTCAACCTGTGGGCCCCCAGGTGTTTTGACCTACAACTCCCAGAAATCCCAGCTAGTTTACCAGCTGTTACAATTTCTAGGAGTTGAAGACCAAAACATCTGGGGACCCACAGGTTGAGAACTACTGACTTAGGAGTTTATGACACAAGACAGACAAATTGCAGTTACAGCAGGACAACAGCATCTTTGCCTTGGACTTACCACATGTTGCTCTTATCCCACCACTCTCTCAAAGGAAAGTGCTTCTTTGACAAACTTAATAATCCATTAATGACTTGGAGGCTTTTAAGCAGAGGCTGGATGGCCATCTGTCGGGGGTGCTTTGAATGCGATTTCCTGCTTCTTAGCAGGGGGTTGGACTAGATGGCCCATGTGGTCTCTTCCAACTCTACTATTCTATGATTCTATGATTCTATGATTCTATGATTGTAAAAGAAACATCTCCCAAGGGTTTCCCACTGATCATGTAAAAGGTTCAAAGCAAAGATGCTGTTATCCTGCTTTATGTGATAAACTCCTAAGCTAAGGTGATGCACTCAGGCTGTGCTATTTTGAATATAGAGATCATATTTCCTTCTCTGAGAGCATTCTCTGGGTAAAGTGAGAAACCCGTTAAAAAGGAGAGCAAACCCATTAAAAAGGAGAGCAAAGAACTTGACACTAAAACCTGGGTAGCAGTCTGAAAGGTATACAGATTACCTTCATGCTACACAATTAAAGTGTTACAGTTCCATTTTAGCTACTATGGTTCCATCCCAAGGAATCCTGGAAGTTACAGTTTCAGGAGGGAAATTTTGAATTGTCAGCCAGAGAGGTCCTCTGCTGTCTCCATCCAACCAACAAATCCCAGCATTCCAAAGGAGATCATCGTGGCAGTTAAAGCGAAATAATAGCTGTAGTATGAATGGCCCCTGGTTAGAATTTTGTCCCCTGTAGTGAGATGTGTGACGGCGCGAGTGGCGCCATCTATATGTTGAACTATAAGTTGCAAAATTTGAATTGTTGTATCATGCCTGATTTTGCCCTTACCCTGTAAATGTAGTTGGATTGGTTATTTATATCTGTCAATCAATGTTGTTTGTACCTGTTATATTGCTCACTCAGCAAAACTGTTTGGCTCCACCTCTTCCTGGAGTAGGACTGTGTTTCCTCCTTTTCATTCCATCAGCAAGTTCTCTATCGGATGGACGTGAAAGAGAGGCTTGTCTCAAAAAGCCCTTCAAAAGTTACCTCTCAGCACCAATTCTGAGGTTCTTACCCTTGAGACTCACACTTCATGTTCAGGGCCAACCTGAACAACGTTGAGGAGTCTCAAGCGCCTTCACATCAGTCCTTTGGCAACAGAGGAAGACTCTTGTCTTCAGATATAGGTCATTGGACTGAGGCTGAGTTTGCTCCGGCATTCACAGCCAGAGAAAGAGGGATCTGGACAAGCTTCATGGACTTAAACAATCAAAGACTGTTATGTATATTTTCTTTTACCCCCTTTGTGAACAATAATCCCAGTTTTTGAGTTAACTTCAGTGTTTTGGTCCTTGGGAGTTCCAGTTTCCCTAAAGGAGGGCAAGAAGCAATCCCCTGGGGAAAGATGTCATGTCCATGCCTCTTTCACTAAGAGTACAGCCCCAGGCGCGACGGCACAGTGCTGAGAGGACCCTTCTTTTCCAGCAGTGCTGAGAGAAGCCTTCTTTTCCAGGAGTGCTGAGAGAAGCCTTCTTTTCCAGAACTGCTGAAAGAAGCCTTCCAGAAGTGCTAAGAAGGGAAAAGAAGGAGTGAAAGGGCCTTAAATTTGCCAAGCCCATAGTCTCCTAAAGATAAAGAAGTCAAAGGAAGCCCAGCCTTCAAAAAATTGAGACATTTACAAGCTTTCCTGCTCTTTTGCATCTCAAGCCCCCAGCAAATTGATACATCCAGCTCTTGCAGCTGCAGCAAGTTCAAGCCTTCTGCAAAGTGGATACATTTTGCTAGAAGCCTAGCCTTTGCAAAATTGAGACATTTGCTAGGTTTCCCGCCTTTTTTTTGCATCTCAAACTAGCCAGCTAATCGCTACATCCAGCTCTTGCAACTGCACAAGATCAAGCTTTTTGCAAAGTAGATACATTTCTCCAGAAGCCAACCTTTACAGCTCAACCAAGCCTCTTCCAGAACCCAGTTTGCAAAGCAATAAATTTCCAACCTTCTGCAGTTCCTGCCATTTCTTCAGAGCCTGCTGCAAGTTTATGAAAGCCCAGGCTTAGCTTCCCAGTTAAGCAGCTGTTTTAATTGTCTTGTTTAAAGTATTGCATTGCCCTTTTGTGTGCCTTTAGTTGTATAGTTATATAGTATTGCATTTTGTACTGTTTGAAACTTGGGATAAGTTTCCTTTTGAATTTCATAATGGCAAGTCATAGCAATGGGATTTTGCAAACAAGGGTCAAATCCCCCCTTGTAGAAGGTGCAGAAGAAAGGGTTCAAGGCTCCCCATGTGTAAGCCTTAGATCCAGTCTGCTCAAGATTCCATCTAATGATGCTAGCCTTAAATCCAAGTATTCATCTAGGCGTAGCAGTTCCTCCCAATCCACACACTCATTCATCAGTACTTCTTCCAAAGCAGCCCACTACAACAGAGAGGCTGTCCGTTTGAAAATTAGAAAAGAGGTTTTAGAAGCACAGGCATCTACAGAAATGGCTAAGCAAGACCTTGCCTTCAATGAAGAGGAACTCCTCCTTCAACAGGCTAAAGCCAAGCAGAAACTGCTTCTAGCTCTGCCTAGGGCCCAGCAAGAAGCTGATCTAGCGCAGGCTAGGGCCCAACAAGAAGCTGACCTAGCACAGGCCAGGGCCCAGAGAGAAATAGAGCTTGCAATGGCTGAAGCCAAGCAAGATGAGCTGCAACGGGATCTAGATCTGCTTCAAGTAAAAAGAGACACAGCACAAAAGGTAGTCAGAGCTAACGTTCTAGCCAAAGCCCTATCACAGGAACTAACCCAAGAAAACTTTAGTTTCCTGCCAACACAAGAGCCTACAGCAAAGGTTTCAGCACATCTGCAACCTGTAGTGCAGAGTCATATCTCCTTTCACCACCTTGAAAATCGCTCACCTGTTCCAGTGTTCGCAACTTCAAGGCCAGCCCATTCCTCAGAAGTACAGCAAAGCACGGCCGGGAGAGTGCCATCATCTCTGTCAGAGTCCATCCCTGCACTTAGGCCTCAGAGATACCACCTGTCTACTTGGGAACGAAAGGATGACATCTTTCAACAACATCCAGATGTCCATCCACATTGGCAAGGCATGGCCGGGAGTGAACCACCACATTCATCCCTGCATACCAAGTCAATTCTCCCATCGCTGAAGATGAAGGCTTCAGAGGTGCTGCCTGCCAGCAATCTGCTGAACCCAGCATCGCCTACCATTGCGACAAGATGTGTTCAACCGAAGAACATTGACTTCGTCGGGCCACATCACACTCCTCAGATGTACCCTTACACACTGGAGTCTCAATTGGGTTCCCTCTTGAGAAATCCAAGAAGAGACATCAGAGACAAAGGCGTCCAGAAATTCACTGACCGACCGGATGAGTACCTTCTGTGGAAAATCACCTTCATGAGGGCCATTCGAGATTTCAAGCTAGAAGCAGATGAAGAACTGTCCCTTCTTATGGCGTGGCTTGGACCAGCGCTTCGGTGCGAGCACTGAGATAGAAGCATCCCTCATGGATCGACTCAACAGGTTCCCATCACTGAAGATGAAAGATTGCAAACAGCTTTGGGACTTTAGTGATCTTTTACTAGAGCTAGCTTCAGCCAAAGGAAATCCAGAGCTGCCAGGTTTAGCATATCTGGACCAGCACACGTCGCAGAGTGCCATCCTCTGCAAACTTCCTTTTCCTCTTCGAGAAGCTTGGGGGAAACAGGTGTTCAAGTACAAAGAGGAGAATGCAAATGTATACCCGCCCTTCACCTTTTTGGTGGATTTCGTCACTAGAGCAGCCCGTGAGAGGAATGACCCTCAAACAGGTCTTCTCGCTTTGTACCAAGACCTAAAGCCTGAAAAGACCTCCAAAGAAGACAAAGCCCAGGGCAAAGATCTTAGAAGGAACCTGAGTGTCAAGATGACAGACGCAACTTCTGCAACTTCTGCTCAACCAGTCAGCAACAACACCATATCCTGTCCCATTCATCAAAGGCCACACAGCCTAGCTGAATGCAGAGAGTTCGCAAAGAAGCCTTACAAAGAACGACTCCAAATAATTCAAAAGGCCGAGGTGTGCTTTAGATGCTGCGGCGCCACTATTCACTTCTCCAAAGACTGCAAAGAAAAGGTTAAATGCCAACACTGCAACAGCATCAAGCATTGCTCTGCAATGCACAACTTTGATTCCCCTCAATTCAAAGCAAAGTCAAATTCTCCTGCCAAAGAAGAAACCAAAGAAGACCAAAAGCCTACAGAACCTTAGGTAGCCCTCAAGGCTCCTGCGGTTGCCTGCACCAAGCTTTGTCAAAATAGCCACAAGCCAAGGATTTGCCACCCAATCTGCCTGGCAGAGGTGTATCCAGACAAGCAGCCGTGGAATAAGAAAAGGGTCTACGTCGCCTTGGATGCCCAAAGTGACGCATCTCTTGCAACCCCAGAGTTCTTCGACATTTTCAACCTTCATACCGAGACAATAGATTACACCATATCCACTTGTTCTGGAAAGAATAAGATGAATGGCAGAGTTGCAACAAAGTTCAAAATCTCGCCTGTTGGACAAAAGGTCAGGTACGATCTTCCTAACCTTATAGAATGCAGCCTGATTCCCAGGAACAAAGAACAGATAGCCACGAAGGAGGTGGTACAAGCCCATCCTCATCTCAAAGGTATTCAAGATCTAATTCCAGCTTTGGACTTGGAAACAGACATCGTCATGCTTATTGGTGCAGATTGTCCCACACTGTTCCGTGATAGCAACCAGATTGAAGGTCCTAAGGAATCACCCATGGTCCAGCAGTTGCCTTTAGGATGGACGGTGTTAGGCCCAGTCTGCCTGAACAAGATGTTCCAGCCTGTCACTAAAAGGCCTTCACTAATGCAAGGATGTGCCAGCCACATCTCAGTTTGCTGCCAGGGAGTAATGCCCGATTACTCTTCCATCATCGAAGTCACAGAGAGAGATGAGCAAACAGCCTTCTCTAAAAATGAATAGAAGTTCCTTGAGATGATGAACAGCCAAGTCACTCAAGTCTCTGAAGGTAATTGGATAGCACCTTTACCTTTCAAGCCAGAAAGACCATCTCTACCCAACAACAGAGATGTTGCCCTTCATCGTCTCCTGTCCTTAAGAAGAAGGATGCTAAAGGATCCGAAGGTAAAGACCCAGATCACCCAGTTTGTGGAAGACCTCTTCAGAAGCAACTACGCTGAACCAGCCAGCGTGTGTGCGGAGGGAGAAGAGCAGTGGCATTACATATCCACTTCAGAAAATCCGGCAGATGTGACATCCCGAGGAACATCAGCCGCAAAGTTGTCCAAGTCATCCTGGATCACTGGACCTAAATGTCTTCAAAATCCTTCCTTTCCAGAAAGCATTTCCGTGCTCAAAGACACTGAGTTGCCAGAAATTCAGTCCTGCAAATCTACCATCGATGGCCAAGACTTATCAAGGCAAGGTTTAAATCCAGCCAAGTTTGAAAGATTTTCAAAATGGACTAGACTTCAGGCAGCCATTGCCAGGCTCATACATTACATCACTACAAAAAACAGTGGTGCAATTCAGCCCCAAGATCTTTCAAAAGCCTCAACAGTCATCCTGAGATCCACTCAAAGACAGTGTTTTTTAGAAGAAATAGCTTGTCTAGAAAGAAAAGCTTCCTTGCCCAAAAATAGTTGTTTAAAGGACTTGAACCCCTTCCTGGACAATGAGGGTCTCCTTAGGGTTGGAGGTAGACTAAAAAGAGCAAAGATTAGATCCTGTGTTAAAAATCCTTTTATTTTGCCACACCATAGCCACATAGCTCTGCTGTTGACACAGCATTTCCACACAAAAGTCAAACACCAAGGAAGGTCAATTACTCAGTCTGCCCTAAGAAACTATGGGTTTTGGATTGTTAGGTGCCAACGTAAAGGTTGGGGATTTGGTGTTACTTAAACAAAAGATGCTCCTAGATACCAATGGGCTAAGGGTATTGTGTCAAAATTATATCCTAGCTCTGACAATAGAGTGCGTAAGGCCCAGGTTAAGGTCGTCTCTAACGAAAAGGTTTCTTTGTTTGACAGGCCTATTAGCGACATGGTTGTGTTATTTTCAGAAGACATACAGTCTTAAAGTTATTAGAGTTAAAGGTATTTAACTCCATTTTGTTTAGATTTCCGAAAGTCCGGAAATCTAGGCCGGGAGTGTGACGGCGCGAGTGGCGCCATCTATATGTTGAACTATAAGTTGCAAAATTTGAATTGTTGTATCATGCCTGATTTTGCCCTTACCCTGTAAATGTAGTTGGATTGGTTATTTATATCTGTCAATCAATGTTGTTTGTACCTGTTATATTGCTCACTCAGCAAAACTGTTTGGCTCCACCTCTTCCTGGAGTAGGACTGTGTTTCCTCCTTTTCATTCCATCAGCAAGTTCTCTATCGGATGAACGTGAAAGAGAGGCTTGTCTCAAAAAGCCCTTCAAAAGTTACCTCTCAGCACCAATTCTGAGGTTCTTACCCTTGGGACTCACACTTCATGTTCAGGGCCAACCTGAACAACGTTGAGGAGTCTCAAGCGCCTTCACATCAGTCCTTTGGCAACAGAGGAAGACTCTTGTCTTCAGATATAGGTCATTGGACTGAGGCTGAGTTTGCTCCAGCATTCACAGCCAGAGAAAGAGGGATCTGGACAAGCTTCATGGACTTAAACAATCAAAGACTGTTATGTATATTTTCTTTTACCCCCTTTGTGAACAATAAACCCAGTTTTTGAGTTAACTTCAGTGTTTTGGTCCTTGGGAGTTCCAGTTTCCCTAAAGGAGGGCAAGAAGCAATCCCCTGGGGAAAGATGTCACGTCCATGCCTCTTTCACTAAGAGTACAGCCCCAGGCGCGACGGCACAAGATGCATTACATGTTTGTTCAAATCAAAGTCTCTTTTTTCAAATACACATTTATACATGTAATGTAGACTATGCAAATAGTATTCAAAATGGTATCATATTTTTCATGCCATGTTCAGAAGACACCCCACTTTCAAAGGACATTTGGATTGTATCTAGAGGTAATTGTTCTCACAGCTGTTGATTTGAGCATCTCTCTTTTTCATTTTGCTTGCTTGCTTGTTTTGGTTTGCCCTTCTTAATGGCTACTTCTCCTTAATATTGTCCATCCCTCTGTAGGAGAGTTGATGCAAAAACACCAACAACATATAAATATTTTGGGTTGATGTGAGTTTTCCGGGCTGTATGGCCATGTTCCAGAAGCATTCTCTCCTATCATTTCACCCACATCTATGCATAAATATTTTAATGAGTAAAACAAGAAACTGTAGTGAAAGATGACATATATAGAACTTCCCATTCCAAGAATAATAGATTTTGGAAGCTGATGATAACTTAAAGAAAATTCAGATGGATTTCACAAATGTCACGGAAAATATTGATAAGTAAATACATTGTCCAAGGTTTATGCTTTCTGGACACAGTGAAAAATAAAAACCTTGCTTAGAGCGTGAAAAATGCAAATTTCTTTAGTCCCAGAAACTGCTGGGTGGTCTTGATCAAGAACATTTGCTAAGCATTATGGAAACCCTTTGGCGATGGATTAATACTTGTTGGCAGCAATAAAAGATTAGGTACAAGAAGCAGTTACATCCTCTTCTGTGAAATGTTTCTTCTTTTAAAGAGAGCAGAGTCCGATAGTGACATGAGCCTAATGGTACTTATTGCCGCTAATGTGCGCTTCTTAAAGTCAGGCTTTATATCCCAAGTCTTCTTAACAGGCAGCAGAGGCAGGGGAAGGAGATGTTGTGTGCATTTGTGTGTCTTTTCAGTCTGGGCAGCTGCCTATCCTTTTTATAAGAAGACTCTTGATGGTTCAACTCCCTAAATTACCCATTTGCTAGAGAAACCTTGATTCAAGATATGACGTCTCCCTATTTGGACAGTAATTGTGTCAAAATAGAAGATCAAAATCCATTATCCCAAGTAAATCGGCCAATTTCATGTAGTTTAGGGATAAAAAATATCAACTATTTAGACCTCATGTGTATGAATATTTTCTACAGTTTTCTCCCCAGTGAAAGAAAAAAAAAACCCTTATTTGTGTAGTTATTGGCTGGTATCCACACATCCTAAAGTGTTTTGGGAAATTATACAGTGCAGAAATACCTTTTGAGAAAAAGGAAAAAAGAGAGCTATTTCTGTACATCTCCCCTCCACTGTTTCCAGAAACCCACATGGGGTTTTTTATGTGTATAAAATTAGTGTTTCTTATGTGAAACATGTGGATTTCTAGAAACATTGCATTTTTGTTTGGTGGGGGTGCTAAGTGCAACATTGTTTGGAGTTTTTGCATATTTTGGCATACCTTTTTTTTAAAAAAGAACACACAAAATTACATTTTCATGCAGAAAAAAAAATATGTGCTTTCTTGCAGAATAATTCCCCCAATGTTTCAGGATGTGTGAATACCAGGTAAAAACTGCTAAAAATTCTCAACTCTGTGTCATTCTCTCCAAACAAGAATTTGGACCCCCTTTTTTTCACCAGGAAAGGAATCATGATGAATATTCTTTCCATCCCTAATGTAGTTTTGTTCATAATGCTCTTTTGTGCTGCCTGTAACTTTTTAAAAATTACTGTATTTTTTTCAATTCTAAGAGGTCCTCCCCCCCCCCCCAAAGTAGGGTGCACCTTAGAATCATGGGAGCCTATGTATGTATGTACGTACGTATGTATGTATGTATGTATTCTGTTGGTGGTACTGAAATTAGTGCATGTCCTACAATTTGTGGCACCTTAGAACTGAAGATAGGTGATACTATTACACATCACTGGTGGCTTCCATGTCAGTAAAATGATCAGTCTCCTCCAGGTTCTTATCTAAACTTTAAAGTAGCTTTCTGAATGGCTTGATCTGATTGATAATTGGATTAATTATCAGAATAGGATTAATACCCCAGATAGCTCCTTTAATGTTAAGATTAAAATGTGGAACCATCATCCCAATGGTATGGCATCTATCAAGCATTTTGGTAAACAATCACACACCACTTTGCATCAAAAAAGCAAACTAATGTATAGCATTAAACAAATGCAACTCCCTCAGCCACATCACAATAATAATAATAATAATAATAATAATAATAATAATAATAATAATAAGAAGAAGAAGAAGAAGAAGAAGAAGAAGAAGAAGAAGAAGAAGAACAAGAACAAGAACAAGAACTACTGCTGGTATTATAAATTGGACACAGGCGGAACTGGACAATTTGGACAGAAAAACAAAAAAAAAACTCATGACCATTCATCATTCACTGCATCCTCGCAGTGATGTTGACCAGCTATATCTGCCTAGAAGATCTGGTGGCAGAGGACTGGAACACAACACACCAGATATCACAGTTGTGGAAAAGAAAAACGTTTGGATTATTTATGTCGTCATTCCAGGTGAGAGTCGCATTGATGAAAAACAAGAGGAAAAACAGCCTCTATCAGGACCTCAAGATTGAACTTCAAAGACTCTGGCAGAAACCAGTACAGGTGGTCCCGGTGGTGATTGGCACACTGGGTGCCGTGCCAAGAGATCTCAGCCAGCATTTGGAAACAATAGACATTGACAAAATAAAATCTGTCAACTGCAAAAGGCACCCTAGTGGGATCTGCATGCATCATCCGAAAATACATCACACAGTCCTAGACACTTGGGAAGTGTTCGACTTGTGATTTTGTGAAACGAAATCCAGCACATCTATCTTGTTTGCTGTGTCATACAATGTCATTGTGTCAATAATAAGCTTATTCTTATAACCCACCACCAACTCGAGGAGGCTTACACAAGGCACAGGGTGCCTAAAAGCAGAACATGAAATAAACACAGTGTAAAATATGATAGAATAAAAACATACAAGCATATAAACAACATGAAACTCAAAATAAAACAGGGCTCATCTATCAATGGCGATAGCTAATGAAAACAGGGCCAGGCTGTAAACAATAGGGCAAGGGAACAACAACAACAAAAAAGCAGAAAATGAAATGTTAAGTTAAGGCATAGGGTATTTTTTGAAGTTAACCCTGTCATTTCATGTGTGCATATTGCTATTTGGGAATACAATTTTGCTGAAATTGGTTAAATTGTTTATTTTTGGTTGTTTAACATATCCCATATTTTTTCTGCCTATGAGGCCAAATTTTATATAAAAGGAAATAACACCCATGCACACATCTATTTTGTTAAATTAGATGTGTCTGTACATATGGTATATGCAGATGGGGTACAGGAAGGTAGTTAAAAACCAGTTGGTTGTTGGGGTTTATGAAGAATCTCATGCTTCAGAGAATGAGGAAGGGGATTTTGTGGGGTCTCCGGAGAGAGTTATGGGGGATGGAAGTGGCATGAAGAGATGTCTTAGTGAATCTCTTGGGAGTTTTCAGGAGGTTAGAGAAAGCAAAATCTGTTCCCATGAGAATCTGCCAGAGTTTGCTCCTGAGAGGAATGTGGGGGAGTGTGAGTCTATTACTAGGTTGGAGGGGCTACAGTTGCACTGCGAGAATGTGAAAAAAAGACAGATTTTGCTTTTCCCAGTGGCTTCAAGATAAGCAGCAAAAACGTAGGTGCACAAGGAGTAATACCATGGGAGGGAACTGAGGCTTTTAAGTGGGCTTCAAGCACACAGCTGTTTGTGAGAACAATGTTGCCTTCCAGATTTTTTTTTTAGTGTCAGGAGCAACCGGAGTTGCTTCTGGAGTGAGAGAATTGGCTGTCTGCAAGGACGTTGCCCAGGGGATGCCCGGATGTTTTGATGTTTTACCATCCTTGTGGGAGGCTTCTCTCATGTCCCCGCATGGAGCTGGAGCCGATAGAGGGAGCTCATCCGCGCTCTCCCCGGGTGGGATTCAAACCTGGCAACCTTCAGGTCAGCAACCCAACCTTCAAGTCACAAGGCTTTTATCCCCTAGGCCACCGGAGGCTCCACTGCCAGGTGGATACAATTCTTAAGTTCTATGGCCTTGCTCCAAGTGTTCAACTGTCTGGATTGGATGTCTTGTTCATGTTTTCTTGGTTAAGTTTCAAGTTTCTGGATTTTAATTCCTGTTCCGATCTTCATTGTTTTCGGTCTGGATTATGCTCTGTTTTGTTCTCAAGTTGTGGAAATCATTTTGATCAAGTGTATGGATTTTGCCTTGTTTCCCTGTATCACCTCAAAGTACAATTCCAAGTTTTTGCATGTCTGTGATTTGATTAATGAAACTGAATGTCACCTGTACTCAGCAACTGTGGAGTTTCTGGATTTGTCTTTTGATTGTACTTTTTACTGTGCTTTTTCTTATCTTTTATGTTTTTTCTTAATAAACTTTACTTAATGGATTCTCTCATCCCTGTGTGGTGTCTGGGTTAAAAAGTGTCCCACGGCTGGGACACAACATTAGTTGAACCCCCTTGGCTAGAATTTCTGTAGCTGCCAGAATCCAGCTGCAGCACAGACAGAAAGAGAATTCCCTTAAATAAGGTTCATATAAACATGTTAAACAGCAGACATCTGGATCATCTCACTATCTTTCACATCACTGAGCAGAGGAAGGACTAGAGCAAATATGGGGTGGTATAACTTCTCATGAAAACAACCCAGTGTTTTGTAAATAACAACTGGGCAAGAGTTGCAAATACTTTTAACAGATATCCACCCATTCTTTAAACTCCTTCTTGATGTCCTCCACCCCATCCTTAATCCAACTTGTATTTCTGCTAGGTTTGGCACTTCATCAGACATTGGTTGTTTTAGCAATAGATGCAATACTTGCTACTGGAGAATGCATGGTACAGCTCTTTCTGTTCAGCATGCTTGTGCTGACATAAAAACAACAACAATTTTTGTGTACCATTGAAATTTCAAGAGCTGTTTCACAGTACACAATTATAGCACTGAGAAGTCGGAATGCTCTTCTCTCTAACTGCAGATCCCAGGATTCCATTAGATGTTGTCATTGCTCTTAACGGGGAAACTAGCACAAAAAATGTGGGGTGAAAATGGGCCCCCAAGTCTTACTTTTGGCTTTCTATTCCTCGTGGTATCCCTTGAAGTAAGGTTGGGCCAACCTCAGTTGTCTAATGCATTGAAATGACCCCTAAGCAGTTACAATGACAGTCACAGTCTATCTCTTTGTAACACACACACACCACTATTTCCCACATACAGATACAGAGATTTTCTGAGAACTTTCCAACAAGGAGAGCATTTGGCTAGTCATTTGGAGCTTAAGAATCTAGGTGTACTCATACATAGGATCATAGAGAGTTTCCGTTGTGGGTGGCTCTTAGGCATGCAAGCTCTTTTAAAAATAGAAGGTATCTTGACTGTCTCACAATTCTCTCACACATGCTAAATGCACAATGGTTTTACACTCTTGCTTTCAAGAATAAGACACCCAATACCTGATATCCATAGCTCTTCTCCACTCCTGCCACTAGTTATCTATCTAGCTTTGTGTTGGTGCTAGTATGGTTCACTGTGGGAGAGCTTCAGATTCTGTCATTGGCAGGCTGAATTCCCTCTGTAGTGATGTTTTTAAAGGGGGGTTATGATTATTTCATCTTCATTTGGGAATGGATAGATCTGTCAGATTCTTTCCCAAACTGCAAGTCCATTCCATGCCACTCTCATGCAGTTTTTTTTTTTAAAAAAGAAAATTCATATGAATTTTTGCATGCTTTTTTCATAAATGGGCACATTAGAAGACACTTGTCCCACTAATCAAACCATATTTGCATGTTTTAGAAATGTATGCATTTGTTTTTTGCATTTTTTCCAAATGTCTGCATCTCCCTAAAAATATTTCTTTTTCTTTTGTATAATGCATCAGAAGCCTGACTGTGTATAGATGTCCGGCTGTAAATTGTGCTCACTTCAATCCAAACGGCAAAGTAAAGATAAATCCATTTTTAGAAAATAAATAAATAATGGAATTAAGTTCTTGTTCATTATTATCATGCTGTCAACAAGCCCTTACAGCAAGGATTCATAAGAAGGAAAGAAATGCAGAACTGAAGTTTTTACATTCCAAAAAGCTAATCTTCCTTCACATGACGTGGATTGACTACAAAAAGGCCTTTGACTCACATTTATTATTATTATTATTATTATTATTATTATTATTATTACTATTATTATTTGAAAAATCTGTTTTAGGAACCCAATTTCCCTTATACATAAATTATATGCAAAACAAACAATGTTTTAAAAGAAAAGCGCTACTACACATTTTGTAGTACCAGTAATCCACACTATGCCTTGGGCATCTTCCAGAATTTCAATGAGGAGTCTTTTCCAGATCTCCAGTGAATATGAGACTTTCTGCAACCAAAGAAATTGACTTATATTTCTGAAGGCCTTCTGTAGAATGGGGAAAGCATATATATTATCACATGAAATGTACAACTGAGAATTTTGGGCTTCATAAATTGCTGTTCAGTGAAACTCCCCAGCCTAGGCCAGGAAGCTTACCAAGTGTGAAACTGAGCTAGACTAAAAATACATCAGAGCACAGTAAAAAATCTCAAATGGTTCCCTTTCCTTGGTCCAACAAGGATGGAACATACAGAACAGCAGGCAACCTTACTTCAAAGGCCAGATCAATACTCTGACATAGTTGAAAAGTGGCCATAGGGAACAGTATTCATTTTCTGATCCTCACATCAAGCTCAGCTACCAAACAGTGTTGAAGCAAAATTTAGCCAGAACAAAGACATGCTTCTTTAGCTGGAATGTCAGCATCAAATTCTGGTGACCATCAGCAAAAGCTGAGCAACAATTTGGAATACACAGACTGAGGCAGGGGATTCTTATTTTGATTTGGAATGTCAGTTTTGGTGTAATGAGTTATTTATTCAACAGAATAAGGAAGTGATCAGGAGCCAAATTTCACTGAAGAGCTGAAACTGTCACCACACAAAAGATGAAGCCTGTTTACAGTACGGGAGAGTTCTGTTTCATGGGGTGATAAAGCTGAAATACTGGATGACATGTTACAATGAAACAAGTCTGGCAATGTGTGAAACATCAACAGCATGAAAGAGGAGCAGACAAGACAACATTACAAAAAAGGAATTTTTACTGAACACAAGACCTTTGTACTTTGGTATAAAGTCACCAGCAGGGAATTTTGTATGTACTCATGCTTTATTTAGCATGTTTCCAAACAAGACCGACCTCATCATATGGGGTTAGATTTGGCGGCAAATGCCGATCTAGCCCCGATCACCCATGGAGTTGGACACCTCGGATCAAACAATGTCATGCCGGATTCGTGAATGCAGAGGGGTGGAACGGGCATGCTGCCCACTGGAGGCTTCCATGTTGCCCTATCTATGGGGGGAAGTTGCGTGTACCATGTGATTGCCCTCCTGGTGATGTGGGTGATGTAGGCAATGCGAGGCATGGGGCGCAGGATTCCCCACGCCTCACGGCAAAGCAGCACAGTGCCTCCTTCTGATGCTGGCTGTTTAATGAGGTGGTTTATCATGCAATCTTCCTGCCTTGCTCAGTGAATGTGAGGATAGATCCAGATGATAATCTCTTCAACCAGTAACCATACCACATTTCCCCAACTCCTCTTTTTATTCTTTCTTCTTTTTAGAGGGAAAAGAGGAAATGAAGTCAGGGATTTGCTGATAGCACTAGGAGACTATTATCATATCTATATAAATGCTTAGATTCTCAAACTGAGCCTTGGCTAGATTTCCACATCTCATCCTCAACACACTGCCTTAAAAAAGGAAGGAGGTTCCAAAGTATGCAAAGGTCCATATTCCCAATATTATACATCAGAACAACTCCCCGTTTCATGTCTGAATTAATCTTCACTTTGAGAGACAGTTTAGAAAGTGCTAGGGAAGAGGGGAATAAGGCCTCAGGGAGGAGAAGTAAGATGTGGAAATCTTTCAGTTTCCAGCTTTTAATATATGGAAATGGAAACATGGGAAACAGATGCTTGGCCAGTTCTTCAGAGAGTGAGCAAGGGACATATAAACCTGACTTATTTCAAGCAGACATCATTCCTGCTCTGGTCACTTAGGAGACTTTAAATGTAGATGCTAGGGAAGATTGGATTCAGAATTATGTACATGTGCCCTACTATAGGCTATGCCTTTTAGACTGGACTAAGAGTTCTAGATAGAATTGTGTATGCCCTGCCTACTTTTACTTCCAGGAAATGTGCTTGCCATGAGGAGTGAGAAGGGAGCACTGCAATGAAGATCCATTGAAATTGTATCTTCATTGTTCTCATCAAATTCTAAGATATGGCAGAATATTGTTTATTTGTTCATTTATTCTATTATATGTCACTTAATATATTGGGGCAAGGCAAGGTGGAATGATGTAAAAAATAATGCTCAAGGCACTTCCCAAACTGAACAGCATAATAAACAGCCAGGAGAATCAGAAATAGATTTTAGGACTGGGAAGAATCTAAAAGAGTCTAAAAGAAAGAGGTTTAATGACAGTAGAGAAGTAAAACCATTCTGGGTTTTATATTGAACTCTGAAAGGAGCTGACCAAAGTGTGCAAAGCTATCCCCCAAATAGATTCAGTTCTTTTGCTAACTCTATTGAAATTTGGAAGAAACCTCAAAGGACATGGTTCACTATCATAGAGTCACTAGAACAACTTTGCTACAAAGACATCTTTGGCTTTATGTTCCATGAGGTCTAGAGAGGGCAGGATGCTTGTTCTGTGTTGCCCAAGATAGCAAGCCTAGATCTCATAGATTCCTTGTCTGATATCCTCAAGAGAGATTTCTTCAGCTTCGGGTTGCCTGCATTGAACTAGGTAACTGTATCTGCTCAATTCTTATCAATTTATGAAAATTGAGTAGCAACCATTATCATGCTAGTGTTTCCATATCTCAGCCAATTGTTGGACCATTCCAAAAATGTGTGTTGCCTTAGATAAAATTGGAAATGCTTCTATTTGTGTAATTTGTTCTGTATTTTGCTCTTTTTGTGCAAGTGTCACAACAGGATCAGCATGTTCACAAGTAATAGTACAAAAAATAACAAGAGAAATTGTTGAAGGCAGGCTTTAGGGAGTCAACAGAGAGTAATGCAAATATTGGATTTTGAAGAGGGTGGCAGAAAGAATTGTCAATAAGAAGTTCAAGGTCAAGTACACAAACTGATATCTTCCTTGTATATACAACAAAGTGCCAGCCAAAGAGAAGATAACAAACACATTGCTCCCTTTCATGAATCCTGAGATCACTGTTCCACATTGTTTACTGCAGTGACATGAACGGCGAATATGGCCTCCAACATCTTTTGCTGGTTCCCCAAGAAATCCCCTAATCTCTCAGTTCCTTCCCCTATTTAAAAAATTCCTGGATAATGTTTACATATTTACAAAATGACTAGAAACTTGACCCTAAACTTGGCCGTTTGCTTTTTCCTTCACACACAACCTACCAAATCCCCTCCTGCACATCCCCATAAAACTGGCCTGAACCCAAAATTGGAAGTGATACTGCATCACCTCAGGACTGGTAGCAATACATGGGTGCTAGGGTTATGCGGGGGGGGGGGGGGAGTACCCACCACTATCACAAACGCCCATCATAGGCTTCATAGTCAGTTTTGACTTACATGATTTACATAAATGCTGTGTCATCATAGCTAACTTTTATTCTCTCTTGTAAGAAAACAGCAAGACCTTAGACTCTTGTATTTCAAACTGAACAGAACAAGCTATCTCAGCATTTCATTATGAATTCTACATTCCATAGTACATGCCTTCCCTGTAACACAGGAGACATAAAATAAACCCACACGGCAGCTTCCATTTAAAACAAATCTCTGGTGTTAGAAATGGAATTAAGTGAATAGGACTCTTAATTCTGCAAATTTTGCTACCTTCCTGTACTGATCACCTTTCTTCCTATAGTGTTTCCCTTGCAGAATTCCAATTTCTTCTGGAAACAAGAAAGCAAACAATAAGGACATTTGAATGGAATCTTGGTCAGTTCATTTTCAATTTGAAGTAATGCATAGTTGAATTTGTTTGCACTGTAAACGTTTGGCTAGTAAAAAGAGCTTTGTTTTGCATACCCATTTTCATTCAACAGCCAAAAATCACAGCAGACTTCACAAAGAGAACTCTTTGAGTGAGCCATGTGCTCAGCAGTGTGCTTCAACTATTATGTCCCAATGTAAAGTGAACTATGAATTTTAATCCCATTCCCAAGTCAGCTACTTTGCCTTGCTGATACAATGCATACCACATGCTATAATGACTGAGGCCCCTTCTACACTGCCATATAACCCAGATTATCAAAGAAGATAATCCACATTATTTGCTCTGAACTGGATTATATAAGTCTACACTGCCATATAATCCAGTTCAAAGCAAATAAAATGGGGGCCTGAGCCCCCCCTCCCCATGACAGAGATTATTGGTTTTATAATAACCTACCTGCACTTTGAAAGAGCAACAATGAGACACAACATAGCCTTTATGAACATAGGAAGTTGCCTACAACTTCATGAGACCTTTAATCCAACTGTTCCAACTACTCAGGTATAGAAAGATCCACAAAGGGATTCGGCTGGCCATTGTGGAAGAGTATACAATGGCCATCCAGCCCAACCCCCTGCTTTGCAGGAATACACCATCAAACACTCCTCTCAGATGGCTATCCATCTTCTTTAGAAATTTGCAGAGAAGGAGACTTTACCACACTCCGTGGCTGCAACGTATTTCACTACTGAACAGCTCTTACCATCAGGAAATTTTTCCTAATATTCAGCTGGATTTTTTTCCCTACAGGTTAGATCCATTGCTCCATGTCCTAGTCTTGTCTAGAACAAAAGAAAACAAGCTTGTACTATCTTCTTTATGACATTTAAAAAATATATTGAAACATGGCTATCATGTCACCTCTTCTCCAAGCTAAACATGCCCAGGCACCTCTGCTTGAAGGTCTATTGTGAGGAAGAGTTCATCATTCCCCTAGTCAATTGTTTCTCAGCTAGCATAGAGTTAGTTCTCCTAAAATTTTTGGTTGTTTGTGTAAACTTAAAACTGATTTATCCTGCCACACAGAAAATAGCTCAATCTTACCAAGTGTAAAAAATACTGAAAATCTCTTTGTAACCAAACCCAAAAATTCTTTCAGTACTCATCTTTTTCATTTTCAACATAGCTGATTGCTACTATTTGATATAATTCATGTTCTATGTCTCCATGTTTATATCTTAAACTTGTTATTTTACCCATATAACCTCCTTTTAATAATGCGATATGGGGAAATAATTGTGCTACTTTCCATCTCCATTGAGTAGGCCAGCATGCTATATGAGTTTATGCTTCGTGATTTCTGTTATATGCAAAGACTCCTTCCATGTGTTTTCTTTTTTTTTAATTAAATTTTATTGGTATATATGAAAATTAAATACAACGAAAGAGTGAGAACAATGTTTGTTTATAGAAAGTGAAAAAAAAGAAAATTTTAAAATCTACTTTGAAGAGAAAAAAGAAAAAGAAGAAGTGTAGGAATGGGAAAGAAGCATAAAGAAAAGGATAAGTAAGGGAAAGAAAGAATTTTTTTAAAAAAACAAAACCAAAAAAAAACCCATACATATATATATATATATATATATATATATATATAGACTTCCATCTTCGCCTTTGCGTTTCCAGTTCTATAGTAAGAAAAGAGGATGAAAAATAAAAATAAATAAATCAACCTCTTTTTGGAAATAGTAAGGACAAACCCAAAAAAGAATGTTGTCCTTTATCTTGGCTGAGTCAATGATTCTTTACTTTTTCATAAAATACTAAGAAAAGAGACACAAAAGAAATTGTCCTTCTGTTCTTTAATTGATATCCTTCAACTTCTTTTCCTTTCAAATTCTTCTACTTTAGACCAGTCTGTGTATTTTATCGGGTTACCTGTATTTTTCTTTAGAAAAAAAGTTAATTTATCCATGTGTTTTCTGAAATTG
This sequence comes from Anolis carolinensis, assembly GCF_035594765.1. Taxonomy (NCBI): domain Eukaryota; kingdom Metazoa; phylum Chordata; class Lepidosauria; order Squamata; family Anolidae; genus Anolis; species Anolis carolinensis. Next base: position 159,605,494 of record NC_085841.1, read on the forward strand.
GGACCTCAACAGTGTTGAGGTTCAAGAGTGAAATAGAATTGGTCTGGAGTGAATCCATGAAGGTGTGGATATGGGGGCCCCCTTTTCCATTGGCTAAGACGCGCGAGCTCCCCAGATCACTCCTCCTTCCTCCTGATGTCAGGGACTCCCTGGACCAATCAGCAAGGAGTCAGATGGGTGGGTGGGAGCAGGAAATTCAAAAAGCAAAAGTATAAAATGTGTATTTTTCTGTGTAATGGCATGCCGGTTCCTTTTGCAACTTATTGCGACCATCATCCTGGACCAGAATAAACTCAGTGACCTCTGCTTCAAACTTGGTGAGCCTTTTATTGGGAATAGGGAAACTTTATTTGCTTCTCGCAAGCTCACCAGGTGTTGCACAATCCTCCTTCTTGGTCTAGCGCGGGTCTCCATTTCCAGTGAGACCACCAAATTTTTGATCTCATCAAGAGCAAGTGGTGTATGCTGCCACCATGGCAACATGGGAGCCTTCCCATGTTGCCTTACCAGCAATGGAAGGGAATCCAGTTGGCGACACTTCTCCCATGGGATGGGGGCAAAGGCATATCACATGATGTGGAGCATGGAGCCACAGGTTTTCCACACCCACCCCCTGCTGAGAGCCTATGGGTTTGCCACAATGTGTGGTGAATCCATGGGCCTTTGTGATGAGGTCCATTCACTCTCAGTCTCACTGTTAACTATCGATATGATAAATAGATAGATAGATGATCTCACTTGAGATTCAAAGTGGCTTACTGTATAAATAAAACAGAATGCCTAAAACAATGCAAAATATGTTTTCTTTAAAAGTGTTTCCCCATCCACAAAATAGTATAGTCAAATGGTTTTTAAACATTACAATTAAAACAATTAAAATCTTGAATACAAATGGCAAAGTAGAGCAGCACACCAAGCTGAATATCACTCCACCTTGGTCTAACAAGGCTGAAGAGTTGTTTAAACAAGGAGGTCTTTGCCTGCTGTGAAAGGACAATAGAGATGGAGAAGATCCAACATGCCTCAGTGAGGAGTTCCTATGTCTTCACCAATCAATCCTGGGAGATGGTGGGATGGAGAGAAAGCCCTCCTACAATGATCATAAGTCTTGGGGAGGCTCATATGTGGAAATATATAGGCTTTCAAATAGCAATATAGGGTTTTGTAGGTCAGAACCAGCACTTTGAATTGTGCCTGGAAACAGAATGGCAACCATTGAAACTGTTTTAGCGAGGGACTTATATGTTCCCTAAAACAACCCCAGTCAGCAGTCTAGCAGCCCCAGACAACAGTATCTCCACTGATTACCATTAATCAAGCACAAACCTTGGTTTTCTCTTTGACTTAAGTTAAATATACATAAATAAATCTATGTAGCTATTACACTTATATAAGAAAAATACTACATCACTGACCTGTCACTTACAAATCACCATAAATAAAAAGTTTGGACAGATATTATAGAATCCCATATTTCATCATTCAAAAAACCCAGGAAAGATTATTCATTCCTGGACAAATCTGCTTTGCTTTAGTCTAGCCTTTATATAACAAGCCAATGTCATCATTATTGCCTTATCCAGGTTAACGTTATTCTAATTTTTGACAGGCTATAATCTTTCCTTAAAATAAACCTATATAAATTTCTGCTGCTGTATGGATATTGCTAATTCCATGTAAGCTTTTTCAACATATTTCTTTACACATGAACGTTATCACTGCTGAATTCTACCTATATCAATGTTTTATCTACAATTTAACTGAGCATGTTCGGTTTGATAATCTCATCTGAATGGGGGCAACCACTTTTTGCTTGGCATGAAAAACGCTAAAGATTTAGGGGTTTGCAATGGCATCATACCAACGTTTTGCTTATTAGGTTGCAAGAAAATAAATCTCTTCCATTTCACTATATTTCCTTTCCCATTCTGCCTAACAGCAAACAGTCAAGTTGAGCATGGTTGTCCATATAATTATGCTATGGGAAGAAGAAGAAGAAACTGGCTTTGTACAATCATTCTTATTTTTAAAGAAAGTTCAAATCCTACCATGATTTAAAGGTTATGTACCTCTAAGAGTATTTTTTAAAAGGATCTATAAGGGAAAGCTAACCTGATGTTGTTTTTCAAGTCAAAAAGTATGACCTTTACAGGATGCGGCACTAAGCCAAGCATCTGTCCTATTTTTTGAGCAATGTTGCACTGAATGTATTCAGGAGCTCAGACAGTCAGGCACAGTGGTTCCCTATTCATCTTCACTTCATACTGTCCATCTGGTTGTCTTCCATAAATACTGTAAAAGTATTTGTTCTAATTCTTAAATTAGATGGGATGCCCCCATATTTTAAACTCAGCAAAAGAACATAATATTGAGCAGGGTTTAAGTAGTGAACATTAGCCTTCATAACTCATGATCATAGTAGCTGGTGATTTTGAGAGTTGAAATCCAAAAACATTACTTCAACAAATTCTGCAAAGAACCCATCAAGAGGAACTTCTTAACCATGTTGCTTTCCTGCCATTTTTCTGACTTATTCAATTCTTTTTCCTGTATCTTTCCCCCTGCAGTCTGGTGGTGATGTTGAACAGAAAAATATGGTGGGAGAGGGCAAAAGTAAACAGACCATTCCACACCATCAAAATTATAGCAAGATAGAGCTGTTGCCTTGGTTCTCTGGAATTCAAAACGATCTTAACAGATTAGAGGGCTGGGCCAAAACTAATGAACTTCAACAGGGACAAATGCAAGGTACTCAGGCAGAAAAAAATGAAATGTAACTATACAAAATGGGGGACAGCTGGCTCGATAGCAGAACGTGTGAAAAAGATTTTGAAGTCCTCATGGACAACAAGTTAAATATGAGCCAACAATGTCATGCGGCAGCTAAAAAAGTCAATGGGATTTTGGCCTGCATAAATAGGAGTATAGTGTGTAGATCCAGGGAAGTCATGCTACCCCTCTATTCTGCCTTGGTCAGACCACACCTGGAATATTGTGTCCAATTCTGGGCACCACAATTGAAGGGAGATGTTGACAAGCTAGAATATGTCCAGAGGAGGGTGACTAAAATGATCAAGGTTCTGGAGAATAAGCCCTATGAGGAGCAGCTTAAAGAAATGGGCATGTTTAGCCTGCAGAAGAGAAGGCTGAGAGGAGACATGATGATGGCCATGTATAAACATGTGAGGGGAAGTCATAGGGAGGAGGGAGCAAGCTTGTTTTCTGCTGCCCTGCAGACTAGGAAGTGGAACAACGGCTTCAAACTACAGGAAAGGAGATTCTACCCTGCCTTCTTATTTTCTTCCTTTCTCTTCCCTTCTTTCTCTTTCTTTCCTCTCATTCCCTCTTACCTTTTCCATTTCTTTTTTTTCTCTTCTTTCCTTTCCTTCTTTTTCTTTCTTTCTTTCCCTTCTTCCTCTCTTCCCCTCATACATGTCACTTTTCTTTCCCAGTGAAATCCCAGACAGCCACTTCACCTAGCAACAGGCTCATAGAATAGTAGAGTTGGAAGAGACCTCATGGGCCATCCAGTCCAACCCCCTGCCAAGAAGCAGGCAATCCCTTATTCAGCAATGGCCACTCCAGTGACATCCCTGAGGGCCACTTCACCTAGCAACAGTTTTTGTGGAGCAAAGAGAGAAACATATATACACACTTTGACTTCCATATATATATAGATATAGATATTCTCTGGAGGGGAGGAAGAATGGAAGAAACCAGTCTGAATTATTATAAGGTTGAAAGGTTAATGATGTGGTGTTGAGTCATGTATGAAAGCATACTCGTACACAGAGGAGTGAAGGCTAGGACAAACTGGTAACTACTCTTACATTTTCCTTATGCCAAAAATATCATCATCAAGGATTCCTTCAGATTATCTTGGTCAGGGGGTACCAAACATAAGCAGACAACCAAGCATACACTACAAGGTCAAGTCCTTATCACACTACAGAATTATAGCATTGTGGTTCCACTTTAATTGTCATGGTTTCATTCCATGGAATCCAGGGTCTGGTGGTTTGATGAAGTGCCAGAGTTCTGTGGTTGAGAATTCTAAACGTCCATTCCCACCCTGCAATCCCCGGGATTCCTTAGGATGAAACTTTCACAGCTGATGTGGAATATAACTGTGTAGTGTGATAAAGTCCTAAGATGTCTTGCCTAGTTGTAAGACATTCTAAATTGAAAGCTTCAAATGCTTGTAGAATATGTGGTCTTATAAACCAGGATTCATTCCAGAACTCATGTGTTTGATTACTCCTACATCACATGCCACAAACTAAGACTATTCGCCAACCTGCTTCTGCAACGGATCAACCCTTGTAATCTAACCCAGGGAGTAAACTACAAGCAAAGAGCTAGTGCATCTCCTTAAAAAGGAGTATCATGAATGCATGAAAAGTTAAGTGGGCAAAGTCATATTCCACGAGAGATACAAACAAAATCAGACATCATGGTCATGAGCTTGGATAATATGTCCTAGAAGATAAGGAATCAATACTACCCTCACTAACACATAGAGTGTACGTGCATTATTGATGCACACAGACATTATTTGCATTCTGTGCATATGCCATTGAACAACAGAGAAGCAAGAAGAAAGAAAAGCAACCTACAGAGAAATCATTAAATAGTCTCCAAATCGAAGCTGCTCTGCCTGTAGAGAGTATCTTGAAACCGTGGAGTGGATCTTCAGCAACAGTAAGTCTTTGGCATCTCATTGTAAGAGGCATTCAGCTTTGTGGACCTTTCTTCATCCAGGTGTGAGTATGTGCCTTCAAGTCACTGGTTAACTTTTAATAGGGTTTCTCTTAGATAAGGAATACACAGAGGTGATTTGCTATTACCATCCTCCAAAATGCAGTCTAATGCACTAGGTACCTCATGGGTATCTAATAATGTTTTGTTAGCTTTGTGAATTTGATGCAATAAATCTAGGTAATATTATGTTTGGGAAAATGTCTCTAAAGTAAAGGTAAAAGTATTCCCTTGACATTAAGTTTAGTCATATGCGACTCTGGGGGTTGGTGTTCATCTCCATTTCTAAGCTGAAGAGTCAGCATTGTCCATAGATACATCCAAGGTCATGTGGTTGGCATGACTGCATGAAGTGCCGTTAACTTCCCACCAGAACGGTACCTATTGATCTACTTACATTGGCATGTTTTTAAACTGCTAGTTTGGCAGAAGCTGGGGCTAATAGCAGGAGCTCACTCGGCTCCCCGGATTCAAACCGCTGACCTTTCGTTCAGCAAGTTCAGCAGCTCAGAGGTTTAACCTGTTATTCAAATCAATATTTTCATCTAATGGAGAAGATATTTCATTTACAGGACATGCTGTATATGAGGAAGAAAACAGATTTTTTTATCTTACAGATTGCTGGTTCATGATAATAAGGAGCAAAGATGGCAGAGGTGGAGGTGCACGATAAGTAATTCAATTAACTTCTAAAATGTGAATCCACACTGTGCAGTAATAGCAGTTTGATACAGCTTTAATGTCCTCCCATTGTATTCTGGGAAATGTTGTTTATGAACGAACTTACAATTCTCTGCCAGCGAGTTTTAATGCCAGTTTTAATCATGAATTTTAAACTTGCATCTTGTGTTCATTATACAGCGAAACCTTGACAAAAGTTTAATTCATTATGTGACTGAGCTCTTAACTCAAAATGCTCTTATCTCAAAGTGAATTTTCCCATTGAAATGCATTGAAATGCTATTAATCCATTCTGGGGCACCAAATCCAATTTTTTGTTAAGTTTTTTAAAAAAGAAAATGTACTTTATAAATAACAAATAATGTATAAATACACATTCACATGGAACAATAAAAAAGAAAGATCAGCTTCAAAATGGTAGAAGCACAAAGTTTTAGCACAATGGTAGAAGCACAAATTTGTTACAAGGAAGCACAAAGCACAAAGTGAAGAGGCAGAAAAATCATTTTCTTCGTACTGTACACATTCCAACCTCTTCCCCTCCCTTTCTCTCTCTCTCTCTTTCTTCATGAAACCAAACATACCAGAAATAAAAACACACAAAATCAACAAACCCAAAGTTCCTAAAAGCGGACAAGAACAAAGTGGACAGCAATCTCCCAAAGCGGACAAGAGCACAAGGCATGGAGGCTGCTCCCTTGAAACCCTAAACCCTATACTCTGGCACTATCATTCCTGGTGCTAGCTCTTAATTCACTTTGACATCACTCTGATGTCAAAGTGATACCCAGACCAAGCCATAGCTCTTAACTCAAATGCTGTTAAGTTGAGACACTCTTAAGTAGAGGTTCCACCGAATTTTAATCTTTGTCCTGTGTATTTTAATATATGTATTTTGTAGAAATAGGTTTTAATATGTGTATTTTATGTAATGATTATTGTTTTAGCTATGTTGTAACCCACCTCAAGCTGCAAGCAAAGGTGGATAAGAAATAAAATAATAATAATAATAATAATAATAATAATAATAATAATAATAATAATAATAGATAAAATGAAGACACAAGATTGTGATGCCTAAAACAACTAGAAAGAAAGCATGAGCAAGTAATACTACTTAGTAATTATATAGGGCAAATGCTACTACTGTTTAGGGAGCGGGGTGATGCATAGTTTGTGCCCAAAGCTTACATGTTATTGTTGGGAGGGGGTTACCTACAGTTTATGACATCAAGGAAGTCCATAAAAATTCTGGCAGCCACTTTGTCCATCAAAGAAAGGCCCTTATCAAGGAAGTAAATTTTCCCATGTTGGTATTTCTCAGGAACTGTTGTGCCTTTGATCCAATTAATTTTCAAGGAATGTGACTTCTGGTATGGCTGATTTGGAGAGGTTTTGCAAAATGTGGCAAGTCTCTAAATGAAAAAGTTTAATGTGATGCATTCACCACTGTTTTACTATTATGATTAAAGTTTATTTCCATAAACTCAAGCAACCCTTGACAACACCTATGAGATTTTGTATGATGTGACACATACTGACTATGTATTTACGTCATAACTTCTGGCCGCATATTGAGGTATATCAAAAGACATCTGGCAATATATTGTTTGACTAAGATTGCAATCCAAATTATGCACATTTGGCAGTAAAATTCCACAGAAAATGAGACTACTGAATGTGGTCAGGGTTGGATTGTAGAATTAAAAGGAAAAGTAAGCAAGGGAAAGAAGTGAGCAAGGGCAATGATTTTTTTGGTAAAGTAATAAAAAATATTTCCTCAATATAGATTTTAATTTGGTGCTAAAAGACATACAGCTTGTGGTTTGTTTCATGTTTTGAGGATGCTAGGATTTCTGAGCATTATCTATAAAACCTAATCAACTGTAAAAACTTTATAGGGTCTTTTAGGGCTGTAAATCAAAATGCATCCCAATTAGTTATATAGGAGTAAGCTACATTTACAATAAAATGAAATGAAATTTTCATTCTTAATAAATATGTTTCTCCTTGTATTTGATTAATTATTTTTCAACTGATACTTAAATCTTATATGTACTTACATTTACCTTAATATGACAATCAGTATGACATGGATTATCAGGATTAGAATGAGATTTTATAAATTAAAAGGAACAAACTCAACTGTAGTATTGGCTATCGATTAGATTACATTCAATTCTTCCTACAGACAATTGGACATTTCATAGTTTGCTGCAGAATTTTAACTTCAAATCATAATGCTAATTTAAAAAAAATATTCTGAGGACCAATAGTGTCAGCATAAAAAAGAGACAACATAGAACATGCATCCTGTTGGAAACAGCAACCTTCTTCAAGCTTCCCCTAGTAATTTGTTTTGGTATGCAGTTTTATTTTTACTCTATGTTTCTTGAGATTGTGGGAGTGGCTGCAGACCACATGATGAGATCTGAGACTGCTGAGATCCGAGACTCCATTTTTAAACACAGAAATGCTTTAGCCACGAGATGTTTCTGATTTAGACTCAATTAGAGCACAGACTCCATCAGACACCATGTAGATTATGGACTGTTAAAAGAAAACTCATGTTGCTCTTGATTATAAGAAAGATGTCCTGTGTGTGTTGCACCCCTAGGCTGCAGAGGCACCTCAAAACCACACTGGAACCCCAGAATATAAGCAAAGCAGGCTGTTTATTGAAGATGATATGCAGGCAATAGCAAAACAGAGTTCAAAGTCAATGAAATAAGGCTTAAGTCTACAAAGTATAAAATACTTGAGAATCTTAAAACAAGAGTCCATGAAAGTCACCCAAAAGATCGAAGTCCAAACAGGATATCAAAATGAGTCCAAGGCACAGGATCAAACTGGAATGCAGGAATCAAGGCACCAAGAATAGTCCAAGGAACTGGATCAATACTGGAACAGAAGACAGGATCTTAACTGGAGCAGGAAATCCAAACTGCAAACTCACAGGAACAATGACTGGATAATCCAAAACTCCCCAAGAGCAGGAATAAAGACTGGAGCAAAGCTCAAGGCTTAAGGCTAAACAACTTGACATGGAAATCCACTGGAACATGAGACAGGATTCTATGAAGCATGAAACAGGGATCTCTCTTTCAATGAGCAAAACTTCCACCTCTGAAAATCTCTCACAGAAGCAGTTCTTCATAAGGCTAAACTCAAGGTCTCTTCCCATGGGAAGTTTGTTCATTATTCTTTCTCAATAACAGCCTTTTGCTGTGCCTGAAAACCTCCCTTTCTATTCTCTGCTGATATATCGCTTTCTTTCTGTCAAGCTCATTAGCTTTATCACAACTAGCATGCCCATCTGGTGAAGGAAAGTTTGACCTTGACTCTCTCAATGAATGCAATTCAAGCTGCCTGCTTGAAACCATTGTGTGCCTGCTCCCAGAGTCCTTCAAGCCAAACTCTGGCTGCATAGGAATCTCAGGCCCAAACCCAGAGTCCTTTGACAAGTCAGGTGCAGGAACAATCACAGAATTAGGAGCAGGAACAATCACAGGTTGAACAGGCCCAACCTCAGCCTCACCTGACAACTCAGGTGCAGGCTGGGATACAACACTGTGTTATCTGCACAGAGAAACCACTTCAAACCTATCTGTAACTGGATTGACAAGTTATGTACCTATGCCGAATACATGAAGGTTGTGAGTAAACTAGATACGTTACTTTTAACAAACTCTACTTTATTTTTGTCTCTTAAGAGCATGATATAGAAAGATGTTTTATGGGAGTAGATGTTTTTGGGCACTGAAAAGAAACACTTCTGAATAACTGCTGTTTTTGTGCATTGGCATAATCTCTATTCCTAACAGATCAGAGATAACTAGGTTATCAGTCTAACAACTGAAAGCTAAATTGCCTGGCATAAGTAAATGTGGATATATACCACTGAAGAGAAGATTTTACTCAAACAGGTTTTTGGCTCTTCTCTAGAAGATCATACTTCTACAAAAGGGTATTATTTTCAAATGGTTGTGAAATCCATTTTTCTCCACAAGGTTATGGAGATTCTGGTTTTCCAAAATGTCACGATCTCTAAAAAGGTCATGCCTTAACAAAACATCCTACAATACATTCTTCACCTATTTCTGAATCAAACCGTAAGTGAATTGATACCCAACTAGGGTGAAAACATATTTGAAAATACATTTTCAATTTGAGAAAGGAAAGTAAGAATTTAAGCACAACTATTGTTTATGGATCTGAACTGTCAATGTGTTTGGAACGAATCAAACATGAGTAGATAGCTGATTACCCCCACCCATTTTTCTGGATCTTATAATCCTTCACCATTAGGTAAGCCACCTATGGCAGTTGAGAAATGTTATTCAACATTTGAGAGAGACACGTGTTGTCCATTCCTTTAGTAAATGGATAAGAGAGATGTGAACAAAATGTTACAGTGTCTCCCCACTTTCTATGATGAATGACTTTAGTTACAGACCCAGCAAACCAACCATTCCTTTATAGGACATCTGTCTCATGGTGTTGACTGAGTTTATGAAAGTTTATACAACAAAAGGATATCATATTAAAGGGAACCCAAGCTTCTTTGTGCTGTTTCAGAGAATAAGGGTGCATACTCTGTAGAATTATTGCAGTCTCCTGATGTCCTTTCATAGATGCCAAGTTAAGAACTCTGGTCTTGGATATCCTATTCCATGCTTTCCTTAAATTTTGTTTTTCTTTTAAATGAACGGTCAGCATTCATGGCTATTGGGCATGCTACATTCTCAGTGGGTTGTTTTTGTCATAATGTATCTCCATACCTTTTAGATAAATAAGTAGATCTTCAGCCCTTGGGTGTTCAGTAACTTCTCCTTGTCTCTCCGAGGCTCCATTTTGGCTCCACTTCCATCAGCACCCACTACCTGAGGTTTCTAATATGGACAAAGTGAGTGAAGTACTGTCTTGGAATGGTCAGAATCCTTTCTCGGCTACTTAAGTATATACATTAGCTAGGTAACCTCTCATCAATGGTCAAAGCTGGTGTACTTGTGTCAAGATTAGAGACACATATTTGTATGTGTTGTTTCCATTCAAGGCCTACAATTCTGCACTTTAGCCTATTTTAGCTCTACACTGAACACATTACTTACAGCCCAAACTGTAATGAGCAGATGACCAGAATGGGAATGGAGTTCCAAAAAGCACCTTTACTATGCTAACTGAGGTTGGGGACAATTGTAACACAATGTATCTGGAAGGCATCAGATTGAGGAAGTCTGGTTTCATTCTTTGGTTTACGATGACTGAGCACTTCTGGGGAATGGTCAACCAAGTGAATTAATACAACATTTAGAGTCTACTATTTAAGCATCTCTCTTTCAGATAACTTCTTTGTTTCTCCTTAACTCTCTTTTGTATTGTTTTTACAGAGCTGATTAGTGTGCTGAGAGAAATATTCTGGTCAAATTTAGTTTCCAGATACAGACTATACAGACCATTAGAAACACATCAAGAGACTCAGTAACTGGAACTGAAGTTTTCTGCATCCTTAACCCTCACTGATAAACAAACGCACCTTGTGTAATATCACGATTTGCTTTGCCTCAAGACGCAGATAAGTTTTCTGTCTTGCTACATGCTCCTTTCTCCTCTGGATCTGCCATTTCCATCAAACAGATGAGCTACCTAAATGCAATAAATTGAGATTAATATGTGGCTCAGGCTGAGGAGTAGCATTCAGTTGGCTATTATGGAAAATGAATCAACCACCCCACCCGCTTCCTAACTGGAGCCCAGTCTTTCCATTCCCTGCAAACAAAAACTCTGTTGTACATCCCTCTGCAGCCATTCAAAATCCATTTGGAGTTTGGATCACAAAGTAGAGTTTTGGAAGCAAAAAACATCTTCCATTCATGGAATAGCTGTTTTACACTTCATGCTACAGCACTGTGACACAAAGGTATAACTAAACCGAGACCTTATATTCTTCTTGATTTAGAACACAACTTCTCACCCTAATACAAATAGAAGAATGACAATCGAGCTCTCCTATTATAGTGCTGCATGTTCCCATGCAACTATCTATGGAACAAAACTTAAGGCTCTTTATTTTTCACCTACATAATTTTGAATTAAACCCTGCATGCATTTGGGTAGGGAAGTGCATATAGGGAAACATTCAGAATTAGGAATTGCACTTCCTTCATCCTTTCTAAAGGAATAGGAAACAAGGCATGGTTTCTCTTACTTTCAGAACCACTGCCAAAGCATACTCTGCAGTTACTAACTCAATTTTTGTATTTCTAACACTTATAAAATTTAACACCTTGCAAATTAATCAAACAAGCTCCCATAATGGCTCAGAAATTCAAAGAGTGGTTGGATAGGGACTTAGTCATCATGCTGAGAGTATGCCCACTGAAATCAATGATATTTAATTCAATGATGTCTTAGTCTCACTTTGTTCAATAAACATGTCCAAGCAAGCACTTGCAACAGCACTAAAAATACAATAAAGCAATAGAATATTACAAAAATTTCAACTTCCCTCTTTTTATTTATCTCATTTTGAGCACCCCCAATTTTCAATGAAAATTATTTAAAAAAAATAAAAAAGAATATTACAAAAATAATAACAGACAAATTCCATATGAGTCAGTTCCAAACAGTATATCATTACCTCCCAAAAGCCATCCCCTTTACCTATCAAGATGAATTGTCCAAAAGTTGGGGATTATTATGATTATTAATATTAGAATCATAGAATCATAGAATCATAGAATAGTAGAGTTGGAAGAGACCTCATGGGCCATCCAGTCCAACCCCCTGCCAAGAAGCAGGAAATCGCATTCAAAGCACTCCCGACAGATGGCCATCCAGCCTCTGCTTAAAATCCTCCAAGGAAGGAGCCTCCACCACAGTCCGGGGGAGAGAGTTCCACTGTCGAACAGCCCTCACAGTGAGGAAGTTCTTCCTGATATTCAGGTGGAATCTCCTTTCCTGTAGTTTGAAGCCATTGTTCCGTGTCCTAGTCTCCAGGGCAGCAGAAAACAATCTTGCTCCCTCCTCCCTATGACTTCCCTTCATGCTTAATATCAATGTTGTTTAATACTGTTTTTATATTTGTATATTTTAAGTTGTACTGAACCGCTTTTAGTTGTGAACCAATTTGAATCTCCGTATGGAGAAAGAAAGTGGGATATAAATAAACAACATTATTATTATTATTATTATTATTATTATTATTATTATTATTATTATTATTTTGACACAACAACATAGTATGACACAGCAAACAAGATAGATATGCTGGATTTCGTATCACAAAATCACAAGTCGTTCACTTCCCAAGTGTTTAAGACTGTATGATGTATTTTCGGATGATGCACGCAGATCCCAGTAGGGTAGCCTTTTGCAGTTGACAGATCGTAATTTTGTCAATGTCTATTGTTTCCAAATGCCGGCTGAGATCTTTTGGCACGGCACCCAATGTGCCCATCACCACCGGGACCACCTGTACTGGTTTCTGTCAGAGTCTTTGAAGTTCAATCTTGAGGTCCTGATAGCGGCTGAATTTTTTCCTGTTGTTTTTCATCAATCTGACTGTCCCCTGGGATGGCAACATCAATGATCCAAACCTTTTTCTTTTCCACAACTGTGATGTCTGATGTGTTGTGTTCCAGAACTTTGTCAGTCTGGATTCGGAAGTCCCACAGTATCTTTGCGTGTTCATTTTCCATTACCTTTGCAGGTTTGTGATTCCACCAGTTCTTTACTGCTGGGAGGTGGTACTTGAGGCATAAGTTCCAATGAATCATTTGGGCCACATAGTTGTGCCTCTGTTTGTAGTCTGTGCAATTTTCTTACAGAAGCTGAGGATATGATCAATGGTTTTGTCAGCTTCCTTGCACAGTCTGCATTTTGGGTCATCAGCTGATTTTTCGATCTTGGCCTTAATTGCATTTGTTCTGATGGTTTGCTCCTGGACTGCAAGGATGGGGCCTTCTGTCTCCTTCTTCAGTGTCCCATTCGTGAGCCATAGCCAGGTCTTCTCCTTGTCAGCTTTTCCTTCAATTTTGTCAAGGAACTTTCCATGCAATGTTTTGTTGTGCCAGCTGTCAGCTCTAGTTTGTAGTGCAGTTTTCTTGTACTGGTTTTTTGTCTGCTGCACTTTATGGAGTTTCTGATTTTTTACTTCAATCAAAGCAGGTTCTTCACTTTGCTTTACATATTCTGCCAGGGCATGTTCTTCTTCTTTGACTGCTTGTTTAACTTGTAAGAGTCCTCTGCCACCAGATCTTCTAGGCAGATATAGCTGTCAACATCATTGAGAAGGTGCAGTGAATGATAAATGGTCATGAGTTTTTCTGTTTTTCTGTCCAAATTGTCCAGTTCCACCTGTGTCCAATTTATAATGCTAGCAGTATATCTTATGACAGGTATGGCCCAGGTGTTTATGGCCTTGATGGTGTTGCCTCCATTGAGCTTGCTTTTGAGAATTTTTCTGACCCTTTGTGTGTATTCTTTCCTTATCACAGTTTTCACATGTTCATGCTTGATGTTGTGCAGCTGTAATATGCCCAGATATTTATAGGTCTCTGGCTGGTGACACTTTATTGTTTGGCCATTAGGCATATTTACGCCCTCAATTTCAATGATTTTTCCCTTCTTCAATGCCACTGTCGAACATTTGTCCAAACCAAACTCCATCCTGACATCAGTGCTAAAAATTCAGGCAGTGTTAGAGACTGGATTTCAGTTTCTGTTTTCCCATACAGCTTCAGGTCATCCACGTACATCAGATGCGAAATTTTGTGATGATCCAGCTGTGTGGGAGTGAGTCAAAGGACTTTTTGTAGTCAATCCACGTCATGTGAAGATTAGCTTTTCGGCTTTTACAGTTCTCCAGAATCATTTTGTGAATTAATAACTGGTCTTTTGTGCCTCTTCAGCTTAACTTAGTTCTTCAGCTTAACTTAGTTGTATGTTTCAGAATTACTTCACTTAGTTTCAAACAGTTCCAACCAACCAATCTATCTATTGGTCACAAAAACCCTTGCTCTATAGACACGCGTTCCCCTGGGTTGTTAATTAACTCTAACCTAGAGTCCTTCTATTAACCAGCCCAGTAGTGAGAGTCAACCCCTTGAGTTATCTTCCGCCAAGAGATCCACACTGCCTGACCTAGCCTGTCAGTTTCCACAGCTTTTTTTTCTCTCACACACACACACTCCAAAACCGAACTGCTCTCTTCAAACCCTAAAACAGAACTCTCTGGAGCTCTTTTTTTTCTCTGCACTCTAAGACTTGGCTCCTCCCATCCGCTCTGGTTGGCCAATCCTAGGAGTCTCTCTCTAAGCTCCTCCCCCTTTCTAACCACACTCAAGATGGCTGCCTGGCATTCCTCAACAAAATGGAGGCTTGCCTCACTCACTGTTACCAAGGCTCCATTCTAGGCCTAATAGGTAAGGTTCACTACAGTAACCCACTGGATGGCCATGGGTGAATAGCACACACCTAGTCTCTGAGAAAGTTAATGGCAACCCCTTCTGAACAAATCTTGCCAAGAAAACTCTATGATAGGTTTGCTTTTGGTTGGCCATAGGTTGGAAATGATTTGAAGGCATCCAACAGCAAGAACAAAGTGAAAATGAACATGTCCATTTAAAAGACAACAGCGATTGTATATGTTCATGTATACATTGACCTCATGTATAAGTCAAAGGCAGGTTTCGGGGTCAAAATTGCAAATGTTGATATGACTCATACATAAGTTGAGGGTCATTCCATAAATAGCAGAAAGTGTGTCACCTCAGCTGCTCATGGCTGCCTTTGCCATTTCCCCACCCAAACATTTAATGAGGCCAGAAGCGGTGTCATTGGTGGACAAAGCAGAGGGAATCAATGTGCCTTTTATGTCCCCCTGGAATGAACTAAGCTTTAACCTTTCATCACCCTACTCAGCAAAAGAAATAATCCCTTTTTGATAAGATAAGAACTGAGATATGGTACTCACATTGACCCATGGATAAATCAACCCAGTTGGGGGTGGTCAGTTTTTGGACTACAATATCTGGAGTTACACATGGGTTTATGAGGTAATTTAATAGCGAAAGACTATAAGCTGTTCTTATCTTCTCAGTGGGTTAAACCCTTGTGCCGGCAGGACTGATGACTTGAAAGTTGGGTTGCTGACCTGAAGGTTGCTGGTCCGAATCCAACCCGGAGAGAGCGCAGATAAACTCCCTCTATCAGTTCCAGCTCCATGCGGGGACATGAGAGAAGCCTCCCACAAGGATGGTAAAAACATCAAAACATCTGGGCATCCCCTGGGCAATATCCTTGCAGATAGCCAATTCTCTCACACCAGAAACGACTTGCAGTTTCTCAAGTTCCTCCTGACCCCCCCCCCCAAAGAAAAGAACCTCAGGGCCAAATGGCTAAAGTGAAAGATCATGCTGGCTAGGGGTTTAAGGTATCTGGATACCCTCCAACATATCACAGATTTAAAATGGGATTTGTGTTGGTAAGTAACGTCAAAGTATGGTCAAGATGGCAAAGCTAAGAGAGGCTGCATAAAGTTTTTTGCCTGAGCCTACAGAGAAGGGCAAGATTCTGACCCTTCCTACGATCTTGTCACACAGCCTCTGGCTTCTCTCCGCTTTGTTGGGGGGTGTGGAGAATCCAGCACCCCACATCGCCTGAATCCAGGTGAAGTCAATTATATCAGGGGAGCGTGGAGTGCACATGGAGTGTACGTAGAGCGCACGTGGAGTGCACATGGAGAGCACATAGAGTGCATGTGGAGCAGACGTGGAGTGCACGTGGAGCGTGGAGTGCAAATGGAACACACGGCTTCCCCCATTGATTTTACAATGACACAAGAAGCCTCCCATGTTGCCATGGTGGCATATGTGCCAGCTCTGCCCTCCTTCACCTATGGAGGTGCGCCAGCATCGTCTGATGGGGGCTGGCCGGCTCCCTGGGTGATCTGGGCTAAAATCAACACATGTTGTTGATTTTAGCCCAACGTGAAGAGTTCCCTATTCTCTCCCCAATGCTAAGCTAATTAAGTGCAAATTATTTTTGCACTTTGAACTCATATTGGAGCAACTGAAATAAATTGAGAACAAAGGGGAAATAGGTATAGAGAAAGAAACTAGAATGCTTTAAAAGCAGCTGAAAAGATGGGATGGCAGAGAATTAATCAGAAGGGTGCTTGTCAACTTGGGACAGTTGGAGGATATGCATTTGTCGTCCCCCAAAAGTAACTGTTCCAAGCTCTGTTTTCTACTTATTTTTCTTGCATACTTTTCTCTCGTCTCATGTTCCATGCCTTGTCATTCCCATAAAAGCCCTCATTAAAGCAACTTGGTTTGTTCAAGAAAAGTCCTGTCCCTTTGACTGAACCCTTATGAGGAGTGGATAATATATCTTGTGTGAGTAGTTGTAGAAGGCCAAGGCTAACTAGAACTCATATAATTCATAAGGAGGTTTAACGGAACTGAATGGAGTCCAGCCTCTGCACTCCACCAGCATTTCTCTGCTGTTCTGATAATTAAGTTTGGACTTCATGTCTGTTCTAGTCATATTGTGTGTATGCTGACCTGGCTTCAGAGACAAATTGTATTCTGTTGGCTTGAAGAAAACAAATAATGTTCTATATTCAGTCTAATTCTGTTTCATGTCCTGTGCTTCCCTTAATTTTCCTCAGTGGCCTATGAGAAAATGGAATATAGGCTCATTCAGTACTAATGAAACCAAGTGCAGTTCCTCAAAATGATGAATGCAGTAATTTTTCCCCCTCTGTGGCAGGAGATATATTTCTCAGTGACACAGGAGAAAAGAAACAAACACTTAAGAGGAGTCACAATCCCCCAGTTCTTAAAAGACACATCCATATTTCCAGAGCTCAGGTAATTCTTCTGCCAGAAATAAATGTGACCTAAGTTCAGTCTAGCCTTTGTACAAAATCTCCATTGTTACAGATGTGATTCTTAAGTACTGCAGCAAAGATGTGAATTTGTGCATCATCAAACAAGCAGGTCAGAGGTTGTTCATGTTAAAACCAGAATTTGGGCAAAGAAGCCAGATCTTGGTCTCATGAGCCATCTATTTTTATGTAGCCGAAAGGATAGGTTTAAATATAACTTACAACTCCTTTGTACAGATTGCTCTATCATCCCTATTATCTTAATTCTACTTCTTGGTTGCCACCATTTGCATACCAAAAATATGAATCTTGCATTTAGTTTAGTTAATTCCATGGCTCCTTTGATATGACATATTCAGAAAGTAGGCAAATTAGGAGTAGTAAAAGGCTTTATCTAACTTCCCATATTGTTAATGTATATATTAGTCTACCAATAGTAAACCAATATGAAGGCAGTCATTGAGTAAACTACATCAGAAACTATACAAGTTTAATGTAGGGAAAGATCCATTTTAGAAATGTAACATTTAGTTTAATTGTAGACATTATCCACCTTGACCACTCTACTAATCTATGATTTCATGACTACAGATGTCCCTCCACCAATGTTGATCATAGCCATTCATACCATTGTTGTGTTCAGAGTTACTGTGCCCATCTCATCAAGTGGTGGAGAACTTTCTGGTAACAAACCACTCTGTACTTAATTAAGCCAGTCCTTTGATGGCATCAGGCAGTTCACCCTCACTGCTGCTGTTGTCATTGTTGTTTCAAGTCAGTTCCATATCATAGGTTTTTTTGGCAAGATTTGTTCAGAGAAGTTTTACCAGTGCCTTCCTCTAAAACTAAGAGAGTATGATTTGCTCAAGATCGCCCATTAGGTTTCTATGGCCGATTGGGCTTTTGAATTTTGGTCACTAATTCAACAGTCACATTTCTACCCTACAATGGCTCTCAGTACTCAAAGCCTTCCTAACTTGGTAAAAATCTGTCAGTGCTTATGCTTCACTAGAATAGCCCTTAAGAATTTAGGACTACCTTCACGTGACAATAAGATGGCAGAGTAGGGTTGCAATCAATCAACATAAATGGTAGGGGGTTGGACTGAACAGCACTTATGGTCTCTTCCTAATCTATGATTCTATGATTCCAACATCTCAAATGCTGCGTGATTCCCATCCCTAATATGACAGATACTGGAAAGAGGAAAGAAGAAATATGGGAAATTTTTAATTAATTCTAAGCAATTCTTAGCAATGGTCCTAAATAAAGACTGTAAAATAACTAAGGGCACTTCCACACAGCCCTATATCCCAGAATATCAAGACAGAAAACCCCACATTATCTGACTCCGATAACCCAGTTCAAGCAGATATTGTGGGTTTTTCTACCTTGGTATTCTGGGATATAGGGCTGTGTGGAAGAGCCTGGAGAACAGAGAAAATTGTTGAAAGCAGATTTGGTTTAAAATCTTGCAAGCTCTTAAAACTCATAGAGGTCCAGTTAAAATGGGCCATCAAATCTAATCCTTTAGCAGGATCTCCAGCTAAAGCATTACTAGCAGGTAGTGTTCTAGCCTATTTTTTGAAGATGTCCAGAAAAGGAAACCCCACCACACTGAGTCCAATTGCCAAACCATTATTTATGTCAAGTTCCTTCTGATGTTCAGATAAAATCTACTGTCCTATAAATTAAAATTATTAGATCTGGTCCTATCCCCTAAGACAACTGAGAACAATTATACCATCATTTCAATCTTCTAGATACTGGTTGTTTAAACTTTTGACAAATTCTAATGTATACACATAGTTACAAATATTTCATATTAATCTACCTTTAAACTATAAATTTCTTGGTGTTTTATCTCCTTAAAGTCAGTTTCTTATGCAAGGTTGTGCTTAAAAGGCAAAATAATTAAGTGAATGTAGTCATTCATTCACTCAATTAATTAGATTAGTTAATTGTTTTATTTATACCCTGCCTTTCTTCCAGAATAGCATTCAATGGTTTTAGCACCAGCCTTTGCTTGCCATACAGCTACCCAACACTCTCTTACTCAAGAAAGTAAATGAGGTGGAGGCCGAGACATGAAATATTCCTCAGCCCAAGGGACAGCTGGGATTGTACTCTGCAGTAAACTGAGTGATTTTCTCTGAAATGTTAGGACACTTGCAATAGGTTGAGTATGCTTCTATACATGAGATTATCTCAATATATGTGCAACTGTGTCAATGATTGTGTGAATTGGCATCTGGGGAAATTGGAAAGCATGCCAGTGATCCCTGATAAATGCATATTAGTGATGGACTATACACATGCAATTTGTATATGTCAGGTAGCATGCAGAAAATAACTGTGTGGTGTTATTGTTGTTGTTTTAGTGAATATACAATAACAGTGACCATTTGAGAGATCTGGGGAAATTTATGTCTCATAGTATATTTGAGTACATAAATGCTCATTTCCTAAGACATAGCCACATACATATGCCAAAGTTAATATAAAGTGATACTTTCAAATATGAACTTGACACATCAGATGTCTAGTCACAGTCACTTTAACAAACTCACTGGCACTCACACTCACCCACCTCCCCATATTGATACACACACAGTTTTTTTGTTAATATTGATCATCAACTGAGCTTTTCTAAGTAGTCTAATTTGTTGTGATACCAAAATTTAAGTGAATACAAAGACTTATCAATGTGTCAACAGATGTATGCCTACTGATCCCAGCTCTCGGTTTTCAGATCACAGGATATGCAATCTTCCCTCCATCTCTATCCACAAATGTTGCACAGCTCCTGGAGCACATGTTCCAGTTTAATCTGTGAGTGGGATGTGTGTGGGTAAAGCAGAGGAAGTGTGTGTCACTTTGGAGCCAGGATGTGTGCCTTTTAGTGGTTTGTCTGGAAAGTAACCACACAGTCTGATGTTTCTACCTTTGACACTATCCACAGTGCCCCTTTTTCTAATGCTATCTGCATAACCCAGATGTAGATAGCATAAAATCATGGGACAGATGCAAGAGTAAGCTCCTTTCCTTCAGGGCAGCAATAAAATGTCCCTCAGCATCTTTAATAAATCCACAGTTACATTCATGATCCTCAGCAAATCTCATCAGGTTGTTTTGAACCATTTCCTAGAGCCTCTTCATAGATTTTTTATCACTTCAGAATTCAGCTGTGATGGCATCCCCTCATCCAGAGAACCTGGATCTCTTGATTATTTTTTTTTGGTCTGAGACTCCTTCATGCAGCTGTTCCAACACTTAGCATCAATAAGTTGTAGATCATTGGGTTCCAAACATTGGTCCTCCAGGTATTTGGGACTTCAGCTCTCAGAATTTCTACCTTTTAGACAAGCTAGGTGGGACTTCTGAGAGTTGTTGTCCAAAAAACCTGGAGGAAAGTCTGGGAAACATTGTGGATATGTGTCCATACTGTACGAGGCCTACCACTCAGCAAATACCAGTTAGGAATACATGGTATTATACTGCAATCTGTAATGTTAGAGCACCATGAATTGGAGCACCATGACTCGTTCCTCTCCCTGCACACCAGCCTGAGTTAGGCTAAAATAGCAACCCCATCCCCAGGATCTCTTGTAGGTACAGGCAGTCCCCAAGTTATTAACACAATAGTTTCTGTAGGTTTGTTCTTAAGCTTGAATTTGTTTGTAAGTCGGAACAGGTACATTTTTAAGTGTAACTCCAGCTACTTTCATGGCTGGCATTAAAAAAACAAAGCAACTTTGCTAAAGTTCATGAACTTCTTGAGGATGATTAGTTTTTCAAGTGGCTCAGGAGAATGTCAGTTCATAATGCCAATAGCAGCAGTTCCTTCAAAGGGGAAGGGGGGGGGGGAGAGTACACACTCGTTTGGGCTCCAGGCTCAAAATAAAAATGCAAAATATGTGCAAACTAACAGCTGTGTCCCACAGGGTTAGTCAGAAAGTGGCCTTGATAGTTGTCAGTACTCAGTTATTAAGAAAGCAAACATTTTAAAGTGTCTCATGTTTCAGAGATTTTTTTTTAAATCCTCCTGATTAAACATTGCTTCATTGAGTATGCTTCCTGTGGTCCGAATTCAAAGCCGCCTTTGCCACAGCAGGACAACATGGTGCAAAACATCTAGGGAGATTGTTCATAAACAGGAACTCTCTTTTGCTCAAGGGGCCCAGCAAAGGCTATCGTCTAAGCAGCATTTGTCAGACCAAGGAACAAACTATTGCTGTTTGCATGTCATACTTCCTGTGCCTACATTTAGGAGAGTAATGGTCGGAAACCAAAACAAATGAGTGTAGGGATAAACAAAGGACAGAAGGCCTACATGCACATTGCACAGAGAATTCCGCTCTTGTCTAGGCTGAAATGTGTATTACCTAATATTGTTTTTAGAGTTCTGGAGTTCTTCAAAGTAATAATGCAACTCAATAGACATTTAATGAGTGCAAGCTTTACTGTTCACCAATTCCTTCCCTATCCAAAGCCATAACTGTCCTATGCTGCTGACAGAAAATCTGTGGAAACTCTATATACACTTAGACCAGGACACTTTAACAAACCTGACCTGGATCAAGGAATGGAATGACCTGAAATATTGCACAAAACAACATTATTTAACTTTCAGGTAGAGACCTTACTGACTGAAGGATTCTGTGACTTATAGGGCTTTATCACATGAAGCCAATCTGCAACAGCAGTCATGCTATCATTGATAGCAGATATAGACTGGGATGAACAACTTCAATATAACACCTCTCTTCATTGATGCAATTCACTGGTTTGATAATCCATGGTCCTGCGACTATACTTCTGCATACCCTTGTAACCCCATCTTCCTGTGTTTTCATTGTTCTGTAATGTTTTTAATTTTAAAAAGCTATTTTGTGATTTCAGCAATTAATTTATTTTGAAAAAGACCAATATAATAGCCAAAACAGACAGCTTGAGACTAGTGAGGAAAAATGGGAGAGTGGAGAGGAGGAGAAGCCTACCTACCCCCAAATATCACTTTACTGCTGGCACTCCAGTATGAAAGTAAAAGGGACCCATTAGCCAAGGTCAATGATGAAAATATTGTGGGCTACTGACAGGTTTTTTCCCCTTCATGGGTTAATCGCAGGGAGAAAGGAGAATGGCAGCAGGATGTGCATGTTATTGTGCAACAAGGGTCATAGTGACAGTCCAGCTTTCATGCTGATGTTGTACAATAAAGTTTTTAGTCCCAAACACCAGCTTTTCTTCCCAAACATGGATAACCCCTACAACATGTAGGTGGAGGCATTATGTTTTGAAAAAGATGCAACATTATAAGGTGCAACCTCAAGCTGTCAAGATTATACAGCAATACAGAAGACCTTGCCTCAGAGGACAAAGCCCTCTGCTCATCTGCAAGTTTCTAGATACCTCCAGTCCTACCAGTCAGATGATAGTATCATTATATAGAGTTTCCCCACCTCCAAATATATTTTATTCAAGGTTTTTTATTAACCTATCATATCCACCATCTTTGCATTTTATTATATTTTAGTGAAATGTAAATGCCCTAAAGCAGCATATTCTATTTGATCTTGGAAACTAGGCAGGGTAAATTCTGGTTAGAACATGGGTGTCAGCTATATAGAGGAAGGAACTGGCAAAACCACCTCTGAGTTTTCCTTGCCTAAGGAAATCTATGAAATTCATGGGGGCAGCAGAAGGCATATGCAGTTGCACATACGCGTTTCCTCTTTAAAAAGTAACATCATTACTTTGTAGAATCATGCTAAGACATACCAAATATCAATAACTACCATAGACCTGTAAGAGGTCCACAAGGAGAGCAAGAATATAATCATAAAGTTGGTCCTCTGTGTCTACATCCATTGTTTCATTCATCCACAGCTAAAAAAAAATCACAATTGCAAACTTGATTTTGTAATTTTGTGTAAGAGATGCTATTTTACTATGCCACTGTATATAGTAGGGTTTGGCCATCCATAGATTTTGGTATCCACCAGGAGTTATAGGGATCCTAGAATCAAATTCTAGCAGTTATCAAAGGCCCACTGTATTCAATTTTACCTGATGACTATCCATTATCATTCCATTAAATGAATTCAAAAAACAATTTGAACTTCCAATTTCAGTTCTGTACTATTTCCGAATTTGAATTGCTGGAGTCCAAAAAAATGATATTTCTACTGTATCAGTGGATTTCAGGTCTGAAATTTGCAATGAAGGAAACTCATGAAATTAACTCAGGTGATGTTCAGAATTAAAGGTGCCAGATTTAAAAGTTTTAAAGTGAATGTATTCTTCCACATCACAAAGCAAAATGCATGTATTTGCATTGTCATGTAAAACGGATATTGCAAAAGGTACACTTTTTCCAGATACTGAAATTTAGAGAAACAAAACCAAACAGAGGTTTGAAGCAGCCTCAAGTCAGGAAAGAACTCTATCTTTCAGACATTTTGATTCTTTTTCCTTACATTTTTGAATTCACGCATTGCACATAAAAATGAGTGAAGTATATACAGTCCACCATGGCAGTGCCATACTGAGAATAGGTCAGTTATTTGCATTCATCACTCAGGTTTTACAACTTTGTGATATAACAAAAACAGCTGCTCAGTAGAGCATTTACCTCCTGAGGAAGACAGGAAATCAAAGTAATCCTTTTGCATACTAAAGGTACTAGGTTTAAAGCTCCATATCCAAGAAACGGGAGAAAAAAATCATGATTACAACAAAGTCGTTTGGGACATTTTTTTAACCATCTAGGAACTCATTGTTATTCATTAGTTCAAGAGTAATGTATTACAAGTAGAGAACTACGGTATTTCGTAGTTATTAGGGATGTGCAATCCATTAAAATGATTCAAAAGTCATTACAAAACGGAGTCATTGGCACTTGGTTTCTAAAGTGTTTCTGAAGTATACTTAGTGAAAATTATGTTACTATAATGAGACTAATGAAATTTAATTAGTATTTCATTACAGTAATTGTGCATGCGCATAATTAAATTACTATAATTGGGGAAAATTCAGGGACTCCTATGTCCCTCATTTTTAAAGCTATCGGGGTGAAACTTGCTGCAATGGTAGAACACATTTACCACTGTTGGCCCACCAAATTTCAAAACATTTCACTTATCCACAGATCTTTGGCAAATGTTCAAAGTTTTAGGGAGGGACAGACCTCTCTCTCTGCTATCCTGATTGGTGCTTTCTGATGCTGATGCAGTCTGGGAAATGTAGTTTAGAGTGGAGCCTTTTGAATTCTCTGGGATAGAGCTCCTCCCTTCCCAAACTACATTTCCAAGAGTTCTGTGCTGTTCCCAAAATTCACTTCTCCCCCTTTTACCTGCTGCTAATGCCAAGACTGCATTATTTTCATGAAGGAATGGCAAGGCACTAAGGCAGCTTTTGACTTTGTTTCCTTGATTTTGGGAGCCTTCCAAGATTTACAAAATTAAAATGAAAAAGTATGGGGAAAGATTCAATCATAAAATATTTGGTGTAGGCCATGCAAATGCTTCAAATATGGGTTATGGTTTACAAAACTTCTGATTTTCTTACGATTTTCAAAACTTCCCTTTTTTGCACAAGCCTAGTTTTATTTAAATAATTTTGGTGGCTAAAATATTTTTAAATATTTTTTTATTTCCAAAGTGTACAATTAATTACTGTTAATTGGTGGCATTATAAAACAATAGTTATGTTATAATATCGGTTTATAAAGCCACCAATTAACATTAATTTTATACCTTCTAAAACATGTGTATCCTATTTGAAAGAAAACTTCCTGATCCTACATTGGAATAGAGTCTTACAATATTTTGTCCTATCAAAGCTCTTAACGAGCAATGCATACACACACACACACACACACACACACACAAAGTATACAAAGGTGACCTTCATAATCTTGCTTTTCTTTCTGTCAGTGTATTTCGAGTACTTGATGCCATTATAGACGTCTTTAAATGTTCTATCTATATATTCTGCAAAAAGCTTCCAATTATTTTGAAAACATTGTATTGTTTATATTTCTAAGGAGACAAGTCAATGTATTAAATTCTGTGAAGTTTAGCAGTTTGGTCAACCATTCACTTACAATTGGAATAATACTTTCTTTACAGTGTCTGGCATAAACTATTCTGGCAACTGTCATAGTATTTTCAAAGAAAACCATATTTTCTTATTGTTGACATCATTTACCAGTCCTAACAAAAATATCTCTGGTAACAATGGTTTATTCTGATTCAAAATTCTTTGGATTGTTTCTTTAACATATGCATGCGCTTTTTGACAGGTCCACTACATGTAGAAAAAAGTTCCTTCTCTTGTGTTACATTTCTAACATTTATTATTCATTTTTTGGTTTTTATTCATCTTGGCAAATTTTACTGGCGTGATGTACCACCTGTGAAACATTTTATAAAAGTTTTCTTTATAAATTTAAGACCTTTGTTCCACATTCCTTTCCATACATTGAAATTCATGTCATGACCCACCTCTTTTGCCCAGTTTACCATATACACGTTTATTTGTTCTTCACTTTTTCTCATATTTCAATTAAAAATGATTAATCCTCCTGATATGTTTATTTCTTTCTGGCCATAATATTTTTTTCCAACTTAGTAATTTTTTTTCAAAGCCATATTGAAGTTCTTGTTTAAATGTCTGTTTAATATGCTCATGGGTAAACCAACCAATATTCTTTTGTTTTTAGCATAGGTTGATTATTTATGAACTTGAGGACTGTTTTGGATTTTATCCACTCTTCTTTGTCTTCTTTCCTTATCACGTGGAAAGCATCATGTGGTGTCATCCAGAGTGGAGTCTTATGTTCAAATTTCAATTTATGCTTTAATCAAATTCTCAAAAGTGCTTTTCTCATAATATTATTTGTAAAGCTCTTGTCTATTTTGGATTTGTCATACCAAATATATGTGTGCCATCCAAACAGTAAATCATAACCTTCTATAGTCAAAATTCTTTTGTCTTCTAGCATAATCCATTCCCTCAAACACAACACAACATCGCAGATGCTTCAAAATACAGTTTCAGGTGTGGTAGACTAAATTCACCTCTTTGTTTATTATTAATAAGAACTTTCCACTTGATTATTGAGTTTTCCCATTCCATACAAAATTTGTGATATGCTTTCTCCATTGGATGAATGGGCTTTCATTTCAGATAATACTGAAACAAACAAAAATCATATTTGGTAACATGTTCATCTTTATTGCTGCAATTCTTTCTAGTAAAAAGTTTTTTCAATTCAAAAGATACTTCCTTATTTCCTTCCAAACTTGGACATAATTATATTACACTTTTGTGTCTATTTATTTAACAATATATTGGAAGGAGGGAAAGTGCCTGATACTTGGAGGAAAGTTTTCAAATATTGTTGACACCTTGTCTTTTAGCTAAATTCCAAAGTATTACACTTTTCTGTCTATTCAAAATCCTGAGTCTTCCATCTAATTTTTTCTGTCTTTCTGTTGCAATTTTTTTTGTTGATTTTAAGTCCTGATTAGGCTTGAGCCTAAATCAATTTGAACAAAAATGATTTGTAGTTTTTGGTGGGTTGTTTTGTATAATATCCAAAAACAGAATGGGAAGGAGAGAGACAAAAGCCCGGCAAAACAGATTGAGAGCATCAGATTTTATTGGTTATGGAAAGGAAAGAGTTAAGTCTGCAATATACCTGAGGCAGGGATCTGCCGGGTTCCCCAACAGAAGCAATGTCCTCCATTATTCTTGAACATTTCCCTGCTCCTCCAGAGAGGGCCCTGGGAACTCGCTTTCCCAGCAGCACTTGCATAGAGCACGCATTGAAAACTTCCTCTTGGAGCATGATGGGAGTTGAAGTTTTTTTCTTTCTCTGATTCTTAGCCAATAAAAAGCCTGGTGGTGTCCATGATCTGATTGGCTGAGAATGAACACAATCTGTGACTACAATTCCCAGAATCCACTCATGCAGTTGGCCATATTTTAAAAAAATATTATGGTTAAAACTTAAAATAATTCTTAAAAATTAGTAGATTGGTAAATTGTTTTGAAACTTAGCAGGCCTGCAATTGTAAATGGGTTTTAAAACTGAGGTAGGTTTCATGTAGATAGGCCTTTAAATAACTGAGCATTCAGCTTTTAACATTTTCCATTGTAGCCAATGGGCAGAATCTTTGCCGGATGAAAACAGCAAAATCCCTCCCCATTCAAGTAACTTCCCGGTTAACAGAATGAGGGGTCAGCTGACAATGGACCCCAAAACGGCATGCCTTTTGGCCGAATTGCACACCTCTAGTCCTGATATTGTGCCATTAATTTGCTAACTACTGGGGTTTCTAGCAGCAGCATTTAGTCGTTGGCATATGCACATATTTTTGTTCCACTTTGGAAATCCTATTAAATCAAATATGGGAAGAATCTAATATAAGAAGTTTAAAAGTCAGAAAAGTGAGGGGGAAAGTTAAAATATTTTGAAATGACTCAAAATTATTCTCACGTTTTTATTCAGAAATAATGAGTAGATGCGACTCATTACACAAGAGAACTGACATTCTCAATCATTACATCTTTGCAAAACTAAACTCTTTTTGTCTTTATAATTTCCATAAGTATCATATTCAAAGTAACATTGTTACTTGCAACGTGTGACACCCACATTGTGTGCAACAGGACTAGGTGCATGTAAGGAGGCAGAAAAACTTTGCTTAATTTACTAAACAAACAGATATTTTGTTATGCCATTTTCATTATTAAAACAAAACCTCCAACAAATGGCAACAATTTTAGCCTTTCTCCAAATGAGGCAAAAAGCAAAGCTAAAAGTAAAGGTTCTCAAAATTTAGATAACACAATCCTCACAAAGCACAAAGATTCCCAAGGGCCATGACTATAATTTTGAAATAAAATGTCGTGTTTTCTTTGGCTGAAAGGGGGAACGCCATTCATGAAGATTATCATCCTTAATTAAGTTCTATTCCCTTGTATGCATGCCTTCTGTTAAATAAACTAAGGGCAAGAACCTTGGGCAGAAGGAAATCAAGAAAGTCCCATCTGCAATAATTAAGCAATAATCTCATTACACTATTTTTATTAGGACCAATTAGAAAGTTGCAAGGAGAGGTTTGAAAACATCTAAATTCTTACTGGATACAAATTCCCAGAGCAGGACAGGGTCCAAATAAATGCTGTGCTTGTATATTTTCAAATGGAACATGAACATGGTTCCCTCATCCTATCATGGCTCTTTGCTATTTGGAATGCTTCTGAAACTGCCCTTATCTAAATTTCTCTGCAGATGCTGGATTTCAGAGTTAAAATTACACCCAAAGGAATGCTTATAAATTGCACCCAAAGGAGCACAAATTATAAATTAAGGTGCCCTCCTTAACTTTCATGCCATGTAAGCAGTAAACATGATGAGTGTGGGCTGGAAATGTCATCGGAGCAAGTTGAAATAAACATCTGGCGAATTGCAAGAGATGCCAGAATAGTTCTGACAAGATTAAAATTTTCTGAGAGAAATGTTATACAGTTGAAACTTATGATGGTTCAGATTGGTGACTTCCACTTGTAGGACAGGGATGGGAATCAAATGCTCCATAGGTCACATGCAATTCCTCCAGTGCCCCCCTCCAAAAATGCTAATTTGAATCACACAGTTCACTACCAAAACAGAATCTCTACAGCAATCATAGCTGCCCATAAGCAACAAGCAATTTCTTGCACTCCTCGCCTTAATTAAAACGTTCTGCTTGTAGATCTTCAGGGTCCAGGCAGTTCTAAAAAAAAGAAAATTCCCTGTGCTATGGGCTGCAAAGATCCACCAACAAGAAGTGTTGGGCGTTCTTTAAAACTGTATGTGAACAGCAACAATGAAGACTTTTAAAAACTCAGTTGTTTCCCCTAGTCTGTTGAGAAAAGATGGAGGAAGAAAAGAAGGAGATAGATGGAAGAAAACACCAGACAATGTGGTCTATGTGGAGTTAGTACATTCCCAAAAATAACCTTCTGATCTCCAGTTCATGCCCACACTGTGCAGGACTTAAGTAGGAAATACAGGATTGACTGAAGCAAACCTGGTAGCAAATTCCAATGCTATCATTCTAAAACAACAATTTTTCAGGTTTTTCCAATCAACATAGATCACTTAGGACCTCATCCAATGGGGGGGGGGGTGGTGCAAATTGTCTTCATATTGTAGCATTTGGTTTGTTCCATTTTTAGGGAAAATGGCTATGTTCAACCTCATTGCAAGTAATGTATTTTGCCCATTTCTATGGTAATGCACATTCTGAGGTATCTCACAAGTGAGTGTAACACCTGCTCATTCCTCATTATTCTTCTTTTTAAAAAGAGAAACTGCAATTGCAGAAGTCCAAAACAAATACCCACAGCGAAATGGTGATATATCGATTTTGTACAATTCCTGATGAATAAATAAAAATTAAAAATTACTCTAAAAGTTTCATGAAAGATGAGTACTGGTGAGAATAGGCGCATTGAGACTCATTTCAAGACCACCCGCAGGAACGCCCACTCTAAACGTCACTAAAACAAACTAACACAAGGGAATGACAGTTCCCATCTCACATATAGATAAGCTCCTTTAATTGTTTTTGTGTGCATTAGGAGCTCTGGAGATGATTGCTCCCCCACTCCAAAATCCTCCATTTCCAAACACTACTGAAACAGTTTACAGACTAAGTCATTTTCCGTCATATGATAGACTCCATGGGACTCCATCTGTAAACCGTTTCTAAACTGTGTAGAAAAGGGAGGGGGAAAAGACCCAGCATCTGATGAGATCCTTACAGCTGCTTTCTTCTACTATGGTCACATTGTAGACCATTTTTCCCAGGCCTCCTGCCCTGTCTCATTCACAGAAGACAAGCAATTTACAAACAAAGATGTATCCCTGTAGGTGCAAGTGAGCTTTTTAAAATTGTATTAGAAGTGACTTGAGAACATACTGCAAGGTGCTTCTGGTGTGAGAGAATTGGCTGTCTACAGAGACATTACCCAGGGGATGCCCAGATGTGTTACCATCCTGCTGGGAGGTTTCTCTCATGACCCCACAAGCTAGAGCTGACAGATGGGAGCTCACTCCACCTCGCATATTTGAACCATCAACCTTCAGGTCAGCAACCCAACCTTTAGGTCAGCAGTTCAGTCAGCAAAACCACCACGTGCACCACCACGGCTCCTGGGCCAAATAAGTCAGCTGAACAGCTATGGTGTAACATTATAGTCTTTGGGCAGAAATACATATTCTTCCTGTAGTCTGTGTCTTCGAGACCATGGAGGGATTGGTGCCTGAAATGGAGAACTAAAGCAGGATTGGGGCAGGTGGTACAGATATAACTCAGAAGCTCAGAAGTACCTTATTCCTGGATCTGAGGATCAGCCTTCTCCTTTTACAGTAGATTTCCTGTTTCTCCTGGCCAAGTGGGATGAAAAAGAGAACAAAGTTCCTGTACCTTTAATGGCCATGTAGAAGATGGAATTTCAGCAGCTGTAGCTTGTCACCTACTGTCAGTATCTTCCCCTAATGTCTGGGGAACAGCTTGGATCTCCAGATATAATGAATCTCCAGCCCTAATGTCTCTCTTTCTACTGCAAACACCCAGCTGAGAAAATAGAAGACCTGTGGGAGGCATTCTGGTCTCTTTTTATTAGGAAGAGTGGGATAGTATGACTCTGCTAACTTACATTTGCTCAGGAACTAGGTATATCTTATCCACCTTTAAAAGTTATGGCTGTGGTAAATGTCTTTTTGGGCACCACTTTGCAATGTATCGACAACCAGATGGAGGGATTTATCATATGATGCCACACTGTGGAGAGACTTCTGTTGGTGACATACGCTGGTATAACTACTGCTTACATCAATAGGGGCAGACTTGTAGAACAAGCTATTCAGTACCATCTGGTATAACAATCTCTATCTCTCTCACACTCACTATACCTCTCCTACTCACACATACATACAGTTTGTGGCACCACAATGTATCTCCATGACCAAGCAATGGTTCTGAGACCAAACTCCAGCACTGGCAACAGCAAAAGCCCCACAGAAACCAAACAAAAGTACTCTGGAAGAGAGGTAGGCTCTGTTAGTGACCAAAATAGGTAAAGGTAAAGGTTTTCTCCTGACATTAAGTCTAGTCATGTCCTACTCTGGGGATTGGTGCTCACCTTCATTTCTAAGACAAAGAGCTAGCATTGTCCATAGACGCCTCCAAGATCATGTGGCTGGCATGACTGTATGAAGCACCATTAGCTGCCCGCTGGAGTGGTACCTATTGATCTACTCACATTTACATGTTTTCGAACTGTTAGGCTGACAGAAGCTGGGGCTAACAGCGGGAGCTCACCCTGCTCCCCAGATTCAAACTGCTGACCTTTCAGTCAACAAGTTATCATATAAGGCTTCCCAACTTCATGGTGGCTGGTCTAGCAAAATCTATAGAAGATGAAAGGAACCATTTGCAGTCAAAGGTTATGGGCATAGGTCCTTCCTACTTAGTCTGCCCTGCAAGATGACATTTGTCATGGCAGATGACAGTTTCCCTATTATCATCATCTTCTATACCCCATGATTTACCTTCAAGATTTTAATTGTTAAAGCATATATCAAAAACAAATAAGTCCACATTAAGATACAATTAAACTATTGAGAATGTTTTAAAATGCACTTTCCATTTGAAACAATTCTGTACCTTCATAGTAGCCTTTTCCTTTAAAACCTTCACTGATAAAAAGCTATTAGAATGAAAACATATTCACCTGTCAAAGGAAGGACAGCAAGAAGGGAGTCAGGCTAACCCAACTGGGAGTTGTAGGGCCCAGGGGCTGCCAATGAGAAAGCCGTATCTCATGTTGCCTGTGAAGGTGGTGGGACTAAAAGTAATTTCCCTTCTGAAGACACCAAGGTTCAGACAGGCTTGTACAGAGAAATATGGTCTGTTTGATAGACTGGATGTTAGCAAAATGCAAACATTGTGATTCCTGACTGACAAGACAGTTGCCTTTGTGTAACAGTTGAACCTTCTGGGAATGATGTCCTATACAAAGTTTAGTCAATCAGCCTTAGAGCTTTGTAAACTGAAAGTCTGACCAACTGCACCCATGTCCTGTCTCTCCCTTCCCCCCATCTATCTTGAAAACACACAGACACTACTCTTTCATTCAGAGAACTTCTCTCCTGCATTCCCACACTACTCCTTTTCTGGGTCAGCGTTGACAAGTGCCGTTTTAAAAAGCAATGTTCATGCAGTAGTCTAAAAATTTCCTTTTATGGCTGATTTAGGGTCTCCAAAGACTCTGTGGAGAAGTGCTGGAATCCAAGCTCTCTGTGGTTCTGCTCTAAGGACCTCTTCAAAAGGGGCTAAATAGCTCCATTTTGGTGCTTTTGGCCAGGGTTTGGATGGGGCCAGCTGAACACCATCAGACTACGCTCAGCAGGACCTGCCCACATTCCTCCCAAAGTGGAGAGCAAGCGCCAGAAGGTGCTTCCTCCACCACCACGGGGAGGAAAGTGTTTTTCGGGTAGCTCCATTGGATCTACCCACACTTTCCTCCCTTTTCAGCCATATGATGGGGAAACGGGGGGGGGGGGGGTTAACGCATGTTGCTGTGCATTGCTGTCCTTTCTTCCATTTGATGGGGACAAGGTGACAACATATCCTGCCTTGTTCCCATCATGTGATGCGGGGAGGGCACATGAGGCACCACGAGGCACCCCGTGCGCCTTCCCTTTTGCTGGTGACTGCTGGTAAAATGGCACGGCCTTTTTGTAATAGTCGTAATAGTCCTAGAGAAGTGAGTGGCACCCAAAAAGGAGTGACTGAAGCAAGCTGGGAAAGCAAGCCAGAAACACAAAATCAAACATGATGACTCTATCACAACATGTACACATTTCCAGGATATCCTGGGGTAATGAGGAGACTTTGTAGGATGATGATGGTGGTGATGGTGGTGGTGGTGGTGACGATGATGATGATGATGATGATGATGATGATGATGATGATGATATTCAGATACCAGTGAAAGAAAGATGTAGTTAAGAACCTTTCTTCTTATCCCTCTGTTGGTCTTCAACTGCATTTCATTTATTCTCTTCTTTTCCCTGTATTCAACCTTCCTAACAAACCACTGTGCTTAGAAATAACCCATACTAGAAGAACATGCAAGTGCAATTTGCCATCTTTGAAAGTGATCAGGAACTGGAAACTGAGAAATTGCCTATACTCCCACCAAATAAACCGGAAAAGCAAACATGTTCACTACGAGTATTGATGCACGGAAAGGAAACTATGTCCCCACTTTTAACTCCTGATGTCAACAGCCTCTGCAGCCATTTTCAATGAATGGGCTGATTATGTCCTGAGTGAACATGGAATGACAAATTAAACTGTAAAAGAAATTTTTAAGCAAGGATGTTTGCAAACATTCTGTGTAAAAGTCTCAAAAGCAAGCAAGCAAATCCAAAAATAAATATAGTAAATAAGGGCAGAGATTCAGGCTTTCCTTTAAAGCTTGGAAAGGTCCCCCTTTTAGGCCACAACACCAAGGATTTGATAGCTAACATAGCCAGTGGTCATGCTATCTGGTAAATTTTGGAAGTTATCATCCAAAAAAGGTATATTTTACAAGCTCTGTTTTTGTCACATTCTTTTTCCTTGGCCAAAATACCAGTAAGAGTAAAACTCATCTCAAACATTAGCCTAAGCTATGGTTAAGCAGCTGAACTATGGTTTGTCATGATGATTTGGCTGAATGGGCAATCCATTGTCCAGAGGTATACCACTTTTACTTTCAAATGTAATATCAAAATACTGCAGAGCTTCAAATTCACTTTAAAACACTGGTCTCCACTAATGTTTTACTTGTCTTCAATAGTCTTAAATAAAACAAAGACTTGACTCTAAATGGATTAATATGCACATATATATCCCTCACATTCTCTTTAATCTGAATTGTGTTTGAATTTTACTAAAACAGTATCAAAAATTTCTCACCTTCCTTGCAATAGATAGAATCAATCCCTATAATTTACTTTAACAGTTTTCTCAAATGATGCTACTGGTTTTTATTACTGTGGAGGAACAGGGAAGCCACCTGCAAGAATGGATTTCAAGTAATGCTTGGGGAAAATAAATGTGTTTTTTTTAATTTAGCAAAAGTTCCAGTGTCAGTAAGGTAATGATTGAGGCCCTTAAGGCTCATTCTCTCTCTGGTGAATGATGGCTGATCCACTTAGTTCTAAAGACAGCAGTGGCATCACTAGGGTTGGTATCACCCAGTGTGGTAACTCCTGGTGTCACCCTGGTGGACCTCCTCCTCTTCCAGGCCATACAGAGTTCTGTTACTTCCTTTGAAATATAGCCTACATCATCTGGTATTCTTTGGCAGTCAACCATCCAAACACGAATCAGGACTGACTTTGCTTAGTTTCAAAGATTCAGATCTTATGCCTTTAAAATATTTATCTGAACCATATTGCCTAACTCCCTCCATGGTTAGTACACAGGGAAATAATAAAGAGTGGCTTTCTCAGGAAGATCAACCCAGTGGTACAGTAGGGAGATTTCCCCATTCCTATAGCTGTGGAATAGTTACTGTATTGTGTTGCCAGAGGCTTTAATGGCCAGAATCACTGGGTTGCTGTGAGTTTTCCGGGCTGTACGGCCATGTGCCAGACGCATTTTCTCCTGACATTTCACCCACATCTATGACAAGCATCCTCAAGGTTGTGAGGTGCTCACACCTCTAAGGATGCCTGCCATAGATGTGGGTGAAATGCCAGGAGAGAATGCTTCTGGAACATGGCCATAAAGCCCGGAAAACTCACAGCAACCCACTTGCTGCATTATTTGCACCTGTAAGCTGCCACTCACAAGTGACTATGAGGGAATTGTTGCATGAGGATACTATTTCTCAAGGAAATGTGAGGTTGTCCTGAACCCACTTATTTTGGGCTTCGTCCTCCTGATGGTTTCTCTGCTGCTCATAGACAATAATTTTGTGTTGCTTTCTCTGATGGTGTCACCTGGTGCAATCTGAACCCTACATATTTCCCTAGTGACAACACCGTTTCTTTGTTTCTTCTAATGTTCCGATTGTCTTGTGTTTGTCTTGTAAATAAAGGAAATTCTTCAAAGTTGCCTGGAGAAGTCTCCACTTCTACTTGTTTTCAAAGGAAATTAAAATCTTGTAGTGCTGCCTTTGAAATGTCTTTTTGCTTGGGGAAGGAGGGAGCACATAATATTAAGCTCTTCATCACATAATAAAACATTGCTCCTCTATACAGTGCACCTGATTGAAGCAGTAGCCAGGGGTGGGGGTTTCCCTTTCAGAGCTCTCAAAATGTTATAGGTTCAAATGAAGTCCAAGGTGCCAATGATCAGAGTTAGAGGAGGAAAAAGTTTGTTTTCCTGAGCAGGGTCTTGACACAATGACTTCATTCAGTAGCTACTGTTCACGCACAGAAAGGTTTGGGAAAGAAATCCCACAGAGTTCAAAACCTGTGGCCTAACTTTGCTTGAGGCTCCCTTCCTCCTCCCAATCCCCCTTATTTGCCTTCCAAGTTGCTGCCAGAGATAACAAAAATAGTCACCAGTTGATATTTGCCGGAGCTGCAAAGTTATGAATGGAGGCCAACTGGTCTCCCCTGATCATGCCCCATCGGCAAAATGGCATCTCCCAGAGTTCGCTCACAGCCGAACGGCACTTTTGAAATCCTTTGAGTGTACTTGCAAGCTTTTCAAGTATAGTTAGTTTTTTTTAAAAAATCATTTAATGCACAAAGCAGAGGTGCTGTCTGTCTAACATTTACCTTGGGATTAAAGGCAGGGGGGAGGACTTTGTACTAAGCTTTAAACTCTGTGCTGCCTTGACGTAATAGGAAGAAATGTTGGCAGCTCAAAGCCTCAGTTTCTTAACTGTGGATGTGAAAGCTTCAAGGTTTCCCCTCACTGAATCAAAAACCAGACACTGACATGGTCTTATTGTACAGAAGCGCTATTGCTTTGGGTCCCTTAATACTGCTTTCTTAACCACCTGGAGCTGTCAGAAGGAACCACATCGCATTGGGAAAACACATGAATCACACTTCCTTAAAACTTGTCTTAAAGCCTTTGTAACCTGAAAACCTTTTTTTTTAAAAGAGTACTCCATCTGAGGCTGTAAAACTTCATGTGGAATTATACTGAAGTGTAAAAAGCTCCCTGCCATGACTGCAGCATAGAATAGCCAATGCAATTGCCACATTGCTCTCTCCACAGCAAGATAAAGGCACACACCCTTGAATCAAGCCAGACCCAAGTGAATCACAAAAAACAGGTACATGAGAGAAAGGACACCCTAGCACTTGATCAAGTCAAGACAGAGT
Organism: Anolis carolinensis; assembly: GCF_035594765.1. NCBI lineage: Eukaryota > Metazoa > Chordata > Lepidosauria > Squamata > Anolidae > Anolis > Anolis carolinensis. Next base: position 159,642,228 of record NC_085841.1, read on the forward strand.
TCCCTGTCAGCCATCGCCACCCCCAGCTCCTTCAAGGTCAAGCCAGTCACTTCAAGGATACCATCCATCCATCTTGCCCTTGGTCGGCCCCTCTTCCTTTTTCCTTCCTTTTTCCCCAGCATCATAATCTTTTCCAAGTTGATAAATAGATATTAGCAAGGCATAGGATTCTTGAGCTTGAGAGCACTTGAGAAAGCGAGTTGACTCAGGTGTACTTTCTAAAAATCACACACTCTATAATCTTATGAAAATGTTTGTAGTAGACTCAAGGAGGAAAGGAAGATTTGGAAAAGGTTCTATTGACTACAGACTTTTCCAATCATTATGGACAGTGGGGATTCTGGTAGCTAGAGCCCAATGTGCTACTTTTCCAATTTTTTTAAAAAAAGAAGAACCAGACAAAAATACCCCAGTGAGCATACAAACTACTTAGCGCTTCATTGATTTCAAGGCAGCCTAAGCAAAGCAAACTGTCAAAGACATTTGGCAGTCATCTGCATGCAAAAACATGGTGGACAGTTTAAGACACCTTCCAGCTTACCTTGATGTAAAGCCAACAAACACTTTACAGATGACTGATGCACAACACCACTTCAAAAATGAACAGAGCAGAGTATAATCCAAAACCAGGGAACCCGTAGTCCTGCAGATGTTTTGGGATTCCACTTCCCAAAAGTCACTAAACAGTCTTGTGAAATGTGTGGGGTAATGGATGTAACGGTTCAATATGAATGATTGATATTAGCAAAATACAGCTTTCTCGTCCTCTGAACATATGGCTATACAACAAAATGTTTTTGCTCGATCAAGGGTGTCAAACTCATTTTCACTGAAGGTCACAACAGCTTTACTGTTGTCTTAAAAGGTCAATTTGTAATTGTAAGACAGTATTAATGTAACCATGTTGTTCTGGCATTGAAAGCCTGGTGGACCACATAAAATGATGTGGTGGGTCAGATTCAGCCCACGGGCCTTGTGTTTCACATGTGTCCTCTAGATGCTCATAAGTAAAATTGGGCGGGGGAGGGGGGGAGAGACATATAGATATATTGTTTCATGAAATCCATTTAAACATAATACAGAGTAACTGATGTGGTTACAGAAGCAGCAAGTGCTGGCTTCCACAAGAGGCCATTGTTAACAATTGCAGTGCTACCTCTTTCTAGCTGGGATAGCTGGAGTGATCACATGAAAGGCAGAGGATATAAAGCCTAAGCATATCACACTGCACACAAATGTAAAAAAGAAAAAAGAAAAAAAAGAGGTAAACACCATGGTATATTTATCCCTGAATTACTAATCCACAGATCCAGATTCCTTATAAAAGTTTTGATGTTTTAGGATTTCTGTTTCTGCACACTTCTAAGACAATATTCCACCTATTACATCAAACACACACAACCCATTTCATGGATTGCCCTTGGGATTCCATCTTCAAAGTGTGTAGAATCAGGTGGATTTCAAAGACAGGCTGGAATCGGATCAGTTCATCTCCCTGCACTTTGAAACACTTCGATACTGGTATTTTTTGTAAGATGGGAAATGGTGCATTTGGCGGTTTCCATTCATTTTGTGACATTTCACTGTGGGCATGCATGTGGGCAGTCTTTTCATGCCCCTCAATGCTCCTTCTGCGACCATTACTCTTCAGACACAGAAAAGGACTGATAAATAATTTTATCATCCACAATTTTGAACCTTTGAAATTCTGCCTTATTAATCATTTCCTTTTGAAAGTTCTTCCACAATTGCTCAATTAAAAATCTGAGGGGGTGATGTGGGCACTCATGGATGATAGAATGGGAGGAGACAACAGCTACCTTTGTTTTGAGGAAATATGTGCATTGGTTAACTAGAAACGGGTAGAAGTACATCCTGTGTGATAGGGGTGAATAAAGGCGGAAAGCTACAGAATATGACAGGAATCTCCCACCCACCCCCCTTTGTGTGATGAGGTCCTTTATTTCCAACAGGTTTGCCAACATTTGGAAGGCCATAGCTTCCCTAGCTCCAAATATACTCCATTACCTTCTCTTGGCAAGTCCTTTGTCAATAGAGAGAGGAAAACAATAATATACTGTTGTGATTATATTTTGCATGGTTTTGCAGGTAGTCTTTTATGTTACTGACTGCCCCTTCAATCAAAATGGATGTTTTCAGTCCATCAGCAGACAAACCAGAAGATGATTAAAACAGAGCTTCATTTTAGGCGCAACAGTCCGGGGGGGGTGGGGAGGGGGGAATCCATTGCTTTCTTATTTTAAGATTTTGATAAACACTGGGATATGATTCCATGAATACCAAAATCTGTAGATGCTCAAGTTCTATTATATACAGTGGTGTAGTAAAATGATATGGTTTAATTTAAAGGGCTGCCTATGTGTTCTAGACAAGGGCCATAAAATTGCAGACCCTTGTGTGTGACTTAAAGAATCTACAAAAATTTACTCTCAATAATGTCTACTAATTAAAATGGTAATTATTATTATAATTATTTTAGAGTGTCATTTGATCTTCCTATGTGATAACTTAGGCAAACATTAGTGATCAAACATATTTATCTGTTGCTTCTATTGTGTGTTTAAGATCTGAACAGAAAAACATGTTTGTAGTCTGGTAGTTTTAGAAGATACTGGAAAACAAATAAACCCCTGACATAAATAGAGATCAGATTTCAGAGTCATTCTGCTCCCTTTGTTTGCTAAGAAATAAGCTAATACATAAATCTGATTTAAACAGTTCCGGTGATTTTGTGAGAGGTTGAAATGTGACATATAAGGCCTCATCAGACAGGATCAATTTAGCATCCTAAGATGTTTCCACCCTGTCTTGGGGACAGAGCCCCACACTGGACATCACACGACTTCTCATTACTTCCGGTGGAAATTTTGTCCCCAAGTGGGGTGGAAGCATCCTTGGAGGCTTGTCATGTTGTGCATAGGTCCTTGTCGGGAGGGCGATGCTTCCCATGTGTGATAGGGAAAGCGCTGCTGCAAAGGAGTGAAGCGCAGGGCGACAAATCTGCCCCACTGTCCCCTCTGTCTGGCAGCAAAGCCAAGCAAAGCAGGACTCTACCTGGCCTTTCAGGTGAGCAGAAGTGTAATAATGATAAGCTGATATTTAGGCAAACCCTTTCCACAATAGCTCATAGTACTGCCACTAAAAGGGTCAAGGAACTAGTTTGATGTATGTTTGACTAGTTAGAACCACCCATATAACGAATACATCACTCATGATAACAGATTTAGATGACATATGTTGGAAAACAACAATGAAACATTCTGCCCCAGAGTATGGTGGAGTCTCTATCTTTGAAGGGTTTTAAACAGAGGCTGGATGGCCATCTTCTGGGAGTACTCTGATTTTTTATTCCTGCATGGCAGAATGGGGTAGCTTGGGATGGCCCTGGTGGTCTCTTCCTGCTCCATAATTATGTAACTTAATTTCCTCACGGTGCATAAACAAATAGTATCTGGCTAGCTACACAGTGCTGGGATATCATCATTAGGATGTACTGCTTCATAGCTTGGGATCCCACTCAAGGTGTAATAGAATATGAAAGAAAATGGAGGGAAGAGAAATAGGGTAAGCAGGAAAGTGCCTTCAAAAAGTTTCAAGCTAAAACAATGAAAGCTGTGTTGCTTTGAAAAAATCATTTTGAAGTAGAAAAAAGGAAAACGTATGGCTCTGAATGGGAAATATTCTCAACTGATACCTAGACATCATATAACATAAGTGGATTACACCAACTGAGGAAGTGCCTCAACACTGCTCAAGAAGCTTTCTAAGAGTACTCAAGGAAGCCAATATCTTTGCGCCCTGTGATGAAGAGTGTGTTTACAAATGGGCTTCCATGATGTCTGAAGCCAAGTTTTCACATGAAAAGGAGCTCTATTAAGAAGCAAAGGCCTTAGGACAAGGTTCAGAGTACAATCATGACTTCAGAAGCCAGCATTCCCCATGCTCCCGGTATTTGATTTCAGGCTGAAAACCATTCAAGGAAGCCAAAACAAGCAGAGCCATTCCTTCCCTACTTCCACAGGGTTGCTTCATCTCGGAGTCTCTTGCATATCCAACAGGATCCTGAAAAAGCCACACTGCTTCATTTATCAAAAGGGAATTACTCAACCTCCAGTTTATTAATGTTCAGAAGGGCTCAGTTAGACAGACAAGTTGAACACATAAGTGGTATTTTTATTTTGGTTGGGTTTTTCAAAAACCTTTTCCCTTCTGGTATTGTGGAAACGGTAACATTAAATAATACTTCGCAGCAGATCGCTTCTGTTTAGTTTGGCTTTGGGTGACCAAAAAATAAAAGAGCTCAATGCTGAAGGGTAAGACGAAGGTCACTACAAAACTGATGATGGGAAATTCATTGTACTGAAGACAGAAAACCTTCAGCTGAAGACTTCTTTTGGTGTGTGTGTGCCTATGTGTGTGTCTGTGTCATTGCGAAATCATTAAGAATCTACCAGTGGGTGTCATTGTGGCATAAAGAACAACCGACAAGTCTATGTTGCTTAGACTTAAGGGTCCACCATTCCTTGACAGAGCTCAGAAAGGCTACTTTTCTGGACTCCACATCCCAGAATACTTATTGAGAAATTCTGGAAGTTAGTGTCCTCAAAAGTAACTTTTCTAAGCTGTGCCTTCTCACAGAGCTAAATTGACTGTTTGCATCTTCGAAGATCCAACGACAGTCTTGAAGCCTAGGATTCGCCTTTTCAATTACTGGCGTGGAATTTTAAAAAATACATTTATTAGGAAACTTATTGCCAGTATTTGTTAGTATGACATGCTGAGAAGGAAATGGGCTTTTTTGTCTCCAAGGCTTTGGAAATTATGAGTCGTTATATAAGCAGTAACAGTGTATATGTGGAAGGGGGGCAATGTTTTTGGCATTACATCTCATAGTGAACTCCAGTTTAGCTTACTGTTCTTAAAGACTTGTTTTTGAGATTTGTTAAGTCTGTGAACATTTTTGCCAAGATCTCACACCTTCCTTTTTCATTATTTTCTACATATATCCTCACTAAGGATGTGTTCACACTATGTTCATTGTTGATATTTGTTGATGTTTGGAATTTAAATCAAACAAATTTAAAATATGGATGTATTGAACTTATTCAAGTTTTGGCATATGATGGCGATCCTTTGTGATACAAAATCCAAGTCCTATTTGAACAAATTCACATAAATGCTACTACTTCAACAATAATGTGCAATTTTGCTGTAACACACACATGTGCATATAAAAATGCACCTTGAGGTGCATTTTGATCCCAAGCTTAGCTGATCCCAAGCTTAACTCAGCCATCACACATAGAAAAAAAGGGGATCCCTTTCATTTCAACCACAACCATGCAACTAAACTAGCCTGCCTGCATTCCAGAAGTCCAAGAAGCACTGCCCCATACCACTCGGATATTCCTCTTGACCACCATGACCTAGAAGCCATTGCAAAACGTTGTGATTTCCACTTAATTATCAGTGTGCTTAACTGGTCAGGATTAATAAACACATCTAATCTCTGTTAACCTTCATCTTAACAGCAATGCCAGAACTATTTTGCGTGCCGAGGGGTGTGACATAATAGAAAAGCAATCAACTCTGAGCTTAAACACAACATTAGGCAAACAAACCTAGAAGCTCACTCTAGCAATAACTCTCAACTTCTTCATTAAGCACTTCATTAGCTCTCGGCCAGAACATACCGGAAACATCCTAAGGTTGAATGGGGTTGAAATCTTTTTGCCCAAAATTTGGAATGTGATCCCCAGCATATAAACACAGGACACAACCATCCATTCTCTGAATTTATATTATCTAAAATAAACAACGCCTGATGTTTTCTGTAACTGACATGCAGCAAAGTCCACATTGCAGCAAATACGATAAGCACAGTAAACAATAGAAACTACTCTTCATTACACACTGAGAAACATTTGCTTAGCCTCCGTACACAGAAGTCTGGTTGCCATGTAAATAAAGTACAGAATTTTGCAAATAAGGACAAGCAGTTGGCTGCATCTGTCTTTTCTGATCATGCCTTCATTTTGACTTCTTTTTCTGTTTCATCACCATTTAGAACCAAGGACTCATCTAAACTGTTGCAAAAGGTATTATTTAACTACCATCACTCCCTCTGGCTAGGAAGGAGATGTTCAAGTCAAAGATTCATATCAAAACGTATTTTACACTGTGCATACTGCACCCTACTCACAAAAACATGATGCCCAAATGAAGGACACGGTGGCCATGCTTTTTGGGAGCATGGGAAAATGAAACACTGAATATTATCAAATCCATGGGTAAGGGGGGGGGGGTTACAATGTAATTCCTTTTTCCCAAACAGACACATACATATCGTGTGCTCCAGTCATGCCCAGGCTTTATACCATGCTGTTCTCCCCACTTCTCTGAGGAGTGAAAAGTTCCATATGTATATCACTTCCCCAGCTTCGAATTTCTTTTGGAAGGTTACTAGAAGACAACCAAACCAAACCAATTGTTTTCAGCAGTAATCTGCCCAGATCCTGCTAGAAAGTTCACAAACAAGCCACAAAAGGAAGAGGAATTGCCTTTTTGCAGCTTTCTCAAGTATGCTTCCTGTTTTGCCATTATGGCTATTGATGGGTCTTTCTTCTCACACAAGCATGTTTCCAATTACTCATTAAAATCAGCTACGTCATTGGGTGCTACCATATCACAAAGAGGCAACTTCCAAAGTGATCACACGTTGTGCAAATAAGGACTTTTGTTCAGAAATTCATTGCTCAAATTGACTGGATGATGTGTAGAGAAAATAATTCCAATCCTATGATCCCTTTTATGATGTTTTCCCCCTTTTTTTGAATTATGCATGAGTAATAGTTGCACGCATAGCTTTGATTCTTGTTTTAATGTTTTCCTTTTACTTTGATTTTTTAGTTTTCAGTAGTCTCTATGAAAATAACTACACACTACTTAAACTTATTTTTCTAGAGTATTTTCCTCTCCAAACTGTGACTTTATTTTTCACCTTTACACCCAACTCTGCACACCATTTTTCCAGCTATTTTTTCAGTGGCTTCATTAGATGAATGTTTGACAGGCAAAAGGGGTGGGAGTTCATGAAAAATATAAATTAGTACTGAAAGAAAAGTCAACAATCCATCCATGCCCAGTGAGACTTGGGGCCTTTCCAGATAGGTCCTATATCCCAGGATTTGATCCCAGATTTTCTGCTTATCCCAGATTATCTGGACTCATATAGTCCAGTTTAAAGCAGAAACCTGCCCATAGTGGCCAATGGGTTGAAATTTTTCATTTTTTCAGGTGCAGAATGAAAACACCCATTCAGAAAGGTGCCTGTTTTTGGAAGGCACTTCAAAACGAAAATGGGGGCCTTACGAATGAAACAAACAGAAATGGATAGCAATTCTATACAAATGCACAAGTCTAATCCAGATCATACCACAACTGCCATTATTCCTCTGTATTGGCTAAGATATCTTAGGTAGATGGGAATTCTAGTCCTTTCTGGAGGAACACATTTGTCATTACAGGTAGGGGAGAACTGAGACTGTTCAAAATCTGAAATTCCAGGATGACTTCATGAGTTGGTTTAATCAGTTTGTATAGCTGTGTGTACACAAATTTAAAAACCATTTTACACTCCTCTATTTCCCACTGCCTCAGCTGTCCAACCTCTATAAACTTAACTTTCTTTTCCAGTACTCCGCTGCCAAAGGTATACGTGATGCCAGGTTGCTATATTCAGAAACCAGAGAATGATTAAATATTGAAGGCAATATCAAACTTGTATCCTTGGACTTCAGATTTCAGCTGTTCTTTTAATATAATGTGCTTTCCCACCATAAGCTTACTTTTTAAAAAAAAGCTCAAGTGCTCGCAGTCATGTGAGTCAACAGGTTCAAAGCAGCATTGCTAATATTTGTATAAGTACAGCTCAGTAAATCTCATTCCATCCGAACACTTACAGCATTGGAAAGTGACGACTTATAATACCCTAACTGGGAGTAATTCAGATTCTTATTTGGGCAACATATTTTATCACTTAGAATGGCTAAACATGGATGAAAGGACATTGACTCACCTGTCTAAATATTTCTAACATCTTCTTATCCCATTTCCTCTAAATGTTAAAATGATATCTTGACACATTTGGTACATTTGTAAAAGGAATCTTAAGATTCAAAGCTTAAGAAGAAGAGCATTTCATTTTGAACCAGATAAAATCCACTTTGGAGGCTTAATTTCACTTTGCACGCACACACCCCAGCCCTGTTTTTTAGTAAGAACTGACAAGTGATATGCAATCTATTTGACAGGTTGAGGTGAAGCAGAAAAGGCATCTACATCTTGGAGGCAGCCCACTGCTCTCTCCGTACCAATGTTCTGTCTATTGCTTCCACACTCTGACAGCCTGGAAAAGAAGAGAAACATTTGTAAAGGATTATCTATCCTAAACAGGCACTCCAATAATTTATTCAAAGGATTTATCTACTTGTTTGGTGATCCTCTGCCTGTTGAATCCTTACCCTCTCTGCTACAAATTCTCAGTAGACTTTGTCCTCTTTTCACTAGTATGAAAAGCCTTTCTTATTTAAATAGGCATTTAGCCTTAACTCTTTGGAGTAGAAGGATGTTGTTTTTAATGTATCATTGTGAGTTTGCAATTGTTTTAAGAGAAAGTTTGTTGTTGTTGTTGTTAACTGCCATCAAGTTAACATCAACTTATGTGACCCTAAGAATGAGAGATGTAAGTTTCCTTATCATCACTTGCCCTGTTAAGATCTTACAAATTCACAGTTGAAGTTTTAAAATCCATCCATTTGAAATAGAGTCTTCCTCTTTTCCTATTCTGATCTCCCTTACTGTTATTGTCTCTTCTGGTGACTCATGTTTTCTAAATTGTTTTAATTGTGACAGAACTGACTTGAGACAAGTTGCCTCTGGTGTGAAAGAATTGGTCATCTACAAAGACATTGCCCAAGGGATGCCTGGATGTGTTACCTTCCTGCTGGGAGGCTTTTCTCATGTCCCCGCAAGCTATTGCTGATAGACTGGAGCTCACCCCATTTTGTGGATCTTGTGGTCAGCAACCCAACCTTCAGGTCAGCAGTTCAGCCGGCATAAGGGTTTAACCCATTGAGTCACTGCAGCTCCCTACATTTTCTAATGATGTGACAGCCTCGTTTTGATCATCATCACTTCTAGGGAGAATTCAAGTTCAATTTGCTCATGGACCCATTTATTCATTCTTTCAATTGTGATGATCAGCTATTTCTAATTAAGATTGTAAGAAATCTCCAATGCAGTTTTAAACAATGAAAAAGGGGAGATATGTAGAGGCCAAAGGCCATTTAGAGTTCTATGCATAAAACAATGTGGATTGTGCATTATGCACAAACAGTCCTAGATTTTCTTTCTTGGTATCTCTAGCTGAAATGATCATGCTGCGAATGGTAGATAATAACCTGAAAACCAAATCAAACAAAAGTTTATTCAACATTCTACTGAGTAAAATTCTTACGTTTTGGAGCATTGTTGTTTTTTCAAGATGGAAAATAATAGTACAGGGAGGGTGAGAATAAGAATATTTCTATTGTATTCTGCATCTTACCCGAGAGAGCCATTGCTAGGTGGAATTCTTCTTTCAATATCTGAAGAACCTCCTTCACACCTTGTTCACCCTAATTAAAACAAATTACATAAACGTAGATGTTGTGGTTTCAATATTAACTCAAGGCATATACATTTGTAATGAAAATTCAACAACTGTAATTGAAGTATATTTGTTATACTGTTAATGTTTTCCCTAAATTCAGCTGATATCATCTCTAGCTCTGAAGGAGCAGCCATGTTGGATCTTCACTAGCTTCATTATTCAGTGCCATAAGGAATCTTTTCCCTTGAAACATGCTAGGGTATGTATTAACCACCCCAAAATAAATTGATGGATTGGATGTAAGGAAGCACGTTGAATTTCATTTCTGGCCACATGGAGATCTTCTTGCTCAAGAGACAAAACAAAGTGGGTTTTGGAGTGCTTTAATTTTGTATTCCTGCAGGGCAAAAGTTTGGACTGGGTGGCCTTTGTAGTCTTCTCCAATACTATGATTCTATTACAACAACTTCTTCTTGATATTTGCTATGCCACTTATGGGAAATAGGTGGATCTGCACAACACTGGAAGTCCAGTTGAGGATGGAGTCACAGGCACCATCATCTAATGGCTGCCATGGGGCTCTGTCCCTGAAGCTGGCTCTAAGCATCCTGGGATGCTTATTTTGAGCCATATGATGAGGTTGCAAGAGAAGTTGTTTTGACCAGATATATCAAGTGCTACTTTGTGTTGACTAAATATCTACAACCTTATCGGGGGGGAGGGTGTCTCCCCCAATGCTGTTTTGCCTGTGCACTGCTCCAGTGCAGAGATGCTTCACCCATCACTTGGGGGAACGTTGCCCAAACCAGGCAGAAATGGAGCCAGCACAATATGGGGAGGCTCCCAAGAATGCTTCTACCCCGGTTGGGGACAGGACCTCTGCCAGAAGTCACACAATGTCATGTGATGACAGGTGTGGGGTTCCATCCCCAAAACAGGCTGGATGAGTCTTTGGACACTTGATTTGGTCAATATTCAATAATATTCACAGTGAATCATGCCTAAAGGACTTCTCATTTACATCACCATAACATGTTATATTTGGAGACTGCTAAAAGTGTTCGGAAATCTCAGTTGAAACAGTGTTGCCTATACTTTCCCCTCTTTGTAGACCACCATAACATTCATTTTCAAACAATTTCACTGACTTCTTGTCTGTTTCCAGGCACAATTCAAGATGCTGGGTTTGAACTAAAAACAACTAAAGTTTAGGCCATCTTAGATGAGGATTACCTCTTTATATAAGAATCTACCCAATAATTCAAAGTCATGTAAAATGTCCCAGCAGCTAGAGATGTTAAGTTAGTGGTAAGAATATTTTTTCAGTGGCAACATCTTAATTATAAAACATCATCCTGAGAGATGTGAGGTTACCTTCTTCTTTACTTTGTTTTAGATGGGTAGGGTAGGTAATTTGCTTCCATTGAGCTTTTTGTTCCATATAATTCTTTACAGTTCTTTAAAGGCAATGCTATTGTAAGATTTTTACTTTTCAGCTTTTCATACCCATGTCTCTTGGTTTTGTGAGAAGTTTTTATATTATATCATCCCATGCACCTGCTAACTAGAAAGTGCAAGATTTAATTTAAATAAATGAAGAATTTACTTAATGGTTTTATCAAATAATTGCTTAGTTAAAAAAAGGTTAAATAGATAATTCCAGATAGCATAATTTATTTGTGCATTAGGTTTGTCTGAGGTTTAATGAGGAAAGATCTGTAGCAAAGTATCTAATGCACTAAGAATGAAGCTTGAACAGTCCATCATTTCTCACATCTCCCCACACAATATCCAGCAGATGAAAGATGTCAAATAGTCTTCTTCATAAGGTATATAAAGAGGACTTCTTTATTAATGGATAATTGTGCATAATCAACACAGGTTCATCTACCTGAGGAAAGATAACAAAGAAAACAACATGGAATCAGGCAAGTTTGAAACATCTCATTATGGACCATTTTACATGAGGCAAAAATGCTTCATTTTGTTGCCTTCATGCCTGGCTTTGATGGGACCTGCCATGCACTGTCACATGATACACAGCAGGCCCCACCCACTTTCCTCCCAAAGTGGAGACAAAGCCCCAAAAGGCACTTCGCTCTCCACTACGGGGAGGCAAGCATTTTTTGGGTAGCCCCAAAAGCCAGTGTTATGTCAGAAAGGGTGCCAACACACCCTTTCCCATCCTACATGTGTGATGAGGAGAGGAGGGAGGACGTGTGGGGTGCCACGAGTCACCCCCTGTGCCTTCCCTTTTGTCAGCAGGGCCACGTGACAAGGTCCTTAGAAAGAGCTCCTACTTCACATATAGGAGAGAAGGGAGGGAGAGCAAATGAACACATGCTAATACCAAAAGGAAAATCGACATTATGAAGAAGCAGAGATGTTCTGAGCAAGCACAAAGAATCTATGAACATGATTTTCCCAAACTCCTAGAGAGGGCATGCAATCTAACTACCAGTGAGTCCAAGCATATAAACTCAGAAGTGATTCAGGTTTCAGCGTGGAAGTTGGCAGTCAGAGGAGGAATTAGCCTCCCCAACACATACATGCAAATCTTAAAATCCCATAAAAAGAAGATTTTTACAGTGAACACAACACACTGAAATCTATTCTTCTTTTGGGAAACGCTTGACGGGAGGAAGGACTTATCGCATAATGCATAATGCTATATGTCACATTGTCTATTGTTACCTCTGCCACATTAAAAGGTTGTAAACTCTTTTGCCTTTTCTCCAGTAACTGAAAGTGAGGGATGTGGACACAACAAATCAGTCCAAAAAACTGTGACTTCTATTTCAGCTAAATACTTCTAAGAACACATTGTAGGAAATTGAATTAATTAGTAATGCAACACCATATCTTCTGCAGTGGCTTCAAGAGTACAGACTAAAAAATGAATGTGAAGATTTTTTTTTCTTTCACTAACCAATGCAGTAGACTTTTTAGTGAGTCCCTCCAGGGAAATAGGGTGGAATAAAAATGAAGAATTATTGTTGTTGTTGTTGTTGTTGTTGTTGTTATTATTATTATTATTATTATTATTATTATTATTTCCAGTCTATCTGGACTGCATGTCTACGGACAGGGTACTGCCAAATTAAGAATTTGTAAGCTATTCTGAGAACTTTCACAGTGAAAAAAGGGGATATGAATACTCTAAATAAATAAATAAATAAATAAATAAATGTATATTACCTGATAAGCAAGTCCCCAGATGATAGGTCTTCCCAAGAACACAGCTCTAGCTCCAAGGGCAAGAGCCTTGAGGACATCTGTGCCCTTTCGTATGCCACCATCAAGGAATACCTCAATTTTTCCTTCCACAGCTTCTATTATTTCAGGTAGGATTTCAATCTACAAATAAATGCATACACGTGATAGAGTGGGGAAGAGAACTTCTAAACGTTTTCCCAAAAACTAGGACTAAAATAAGCTGAAATAACAAAATCCACCTGAATCTTAGATTGGCTCTTTAGTTATGTCTGCATAAATAAGGACATCATCAGAAAAAAAAATCAGATGGATTTTCCCCCCCATCCTAGCATGCTGCCAGGACGGAGCCTGGATGGAGCCTGCCTGAGCCTGTCATATGATGCAGGGCTACTTCCGGTGGGGCTTTGTCCCAGTTCCATCTCAGCATACTCAAAAGAAGCCCAGAAGTACACACACACACACACACACACACACACACACAAACACACACACACACAGAGAGAGAGAGAGAGAGAGAGAGAGAGAGAGAGAGAGAGAGAGAGAGAGAGAGAGAGAGAGAGAGAGAAAGCCCGGATTTTGGGTTGGAGGTGGGGACGAAATCCCAGGATGAACTGGGATATAATATTCCAGTTCCTCCCAGAATTTTGTCCTGTGTAGAAGGTCCCTGAGCTCAAAGTGCAAAAATACTTGACATGGAATTAACTCAGCAGAGCAAAAGAGTGGCAGAAACCTTGCTTTCTAATACACTCAGGCAAAAGAAAATTGCTGCCGCCTCTGCTAGCTTCTCTGTTCTTCCTCAGTAATACCTTTTGCTATTTTGACTACACTCTCACATTGCTTAGCCAAACATATTTCTTTGTTATAATCTGTAAAATGTCAGAGAATATGCTGATATTCCTGGATTGTGTAATAAACCAGTGAAACTATTGGCAGTTCTGTTATGCTTACACCGATAGTGCCAAACAATTCATCTACTTGTTCATGATTATAATTGGACATAATCCTGTGACTGATGAGTCCCAAATCTTTAATCAAAAGACCACAACTTCTCCTGGGTTTCATATGTTGATATAAGAGGAAACAATCATGCACATGTACAAACTGATACTTGAATGATACTAAAGAGACAAGCAGGGGCAAGAGCCATTTCTTTGAAGACAAAAATGGTGGCCAGAGGGAATCAAAATGTGCAAATTCAATTTGCTTGTATATTCTAACTGAGGTTTTCTAGTCATCTGGCACATAATAAAAGGGTTGTTTCTCCTCTTTAAGTTTTGCTTTGTTGCCAGAAATACTTTGGTTCCACTTCCGCATATGTATGCTGACTTTCACATTGAGGCATACTGTGCCAAGCACTGTTACCTGAGTATGACAGAAGCCATAATTAAAGCATGCATTTCATCAGACACTAGGAAACATTCACCAGTTTGGACTTGATTTACTCTCAAACCCAAAATAAGTTAAACCATATAGTCAGGTTTCAAGAAACTAAGCATTTCGACCATTAGTCATTTTTATTATGAAATTGGAGGAAAGTATCACTCAGTGACAAAGCACATACTCGAAATGCAGAAAGATTCATCTTCAGTCCCTTCTAAATTTCAAGGAGATGCGTGTCTCAGGTGACGGGTGGAAATGTCAAGATTATGGGCCAATTTCCTTGTCCTCAACAAAAAGGGTGTTTTCATGCACTGAAGTGGTGCTCAATCTCTTCACTATGGCTAGCTGTTATTTTTCACCTTTCAGGACTTCATTTGTAAGAAGAATTAATTTGCAAGAAAATTGCTTGCTTTTTGCACAGAAAACAGATTCCTGAAGAAGTGAAAGAGGGGAAACTTTGTTCTAGGTTCAGAGAGAAATAAGGAGACAGAGCGAGGGAGGGAAGGAGAGATATCAGGAAAATGTAAGTGGAAAAATAAGAAAGATGAAACAGACCCGTGCAAAGAGTTTGAGGGGGATTCATTCAGCACTGGAAAGCATACCCATTGTAGAATGGCTAGACACAAGATTTTTCAAAAATATTAATCTAAAGGCAAAATTGTCTTCTCTATGTGTTTCTGAAAATGGACATTTCAGAGGATTGGAAATGGAAAGCATTACAACCCAAAGAAAAGACAGACCTGTGGCCTCAATTAATAGTAGTGCACAATGTCAGAGCAGATGCCAACCAGCTACCTGGGCAAGTGCTGGAGATGCCTAACCATATGGCTAAGTGTCGGGGAGTGAGAAGCCTTCCAGAATGCAACTTCCAGCATTCTTCAAGATGGGCAATGGGTGATGCAAATTACAGTCAAGTAACAAAGAGCCCCCAGGACGCAGCGGGTTAAACCACTGAGCTGCTGAACTTGCTGACCGCAAGGTCGGCAGTTTGAATCCAGGGAGCGGGATGAGCTCTCACTGTTAGCCCCAGCTTCTGCCAATTTAGCAGTTTGAAAACATGCAAAAGTGAGTAGATCAATAGGTACCGTTCCAGTGGGAAGGTAATGGCACTCCATGCAGTCATGCCGGCCACATGACCTTGGAGACGTCTATGGACAACGCTGGCTCTTTGGCTTAAAAATGGAGATGAGAACCACCCACCAGGGTCGGACACAACTAGACTTAATGTCAGGAGAAAACCTTTACCTAATATGTGGAGGGCTATCCAGGACCTACACATTTGCTATGTGAAATATTCTACTTCTGGTAGAGATGGCTATTTATCTATATAGAGAGGATGTTGCTATGTATATAGAAATTTTCTAAATCCTTGTGTTCTGCTACACAAAAGGTATATGGATTAGTACATCCTAATGTTGTTTAAGATGTAATAATACTCTTTTTTTTAGGTACAGAGAAGCTTGTCAAAGAAACTGAAATAATATAAAGGTTCAGGATTATGAAAGTGTCAACTCATGTAATGTAATGATCATGTAATGCCTTACATGTTGTGTAATAGGATAAAAGTAATGTGCGTAGACATTGAAATGTCTTAGTTCTGTTTGTATAGCTGAGACTTTATATAATAAATAGCACAAATATGCTAACAAATGTCTTGAGATTCCAATACTTAAGAATGCTAAAAAGAAATGCTAATGCTAACTCAGCCTGTCTGAAATTTTACCTCTGGTCACAAATTGGATGCTGAAGTGACCAGAATGTGATAAAAGGTATCCTCAGGCAAATACAGATTAGCCGACAAATGGTCAAGTGATGGGGTGGGAGACCACATTTGTTTCATGTTTCTTCTATGAGAACAGAATTACCCTTGTTCATTGATTGTTTATTCTATGTGGCACCTAGGAAACAGGTGTGGATTGAAGGATATTAACCTGTATAAAATGTCCAAATCAGCATTTTCAGGACCATTTCTGCAACCTGCATTTTCATATATATTAATCATACATTTTAATTTGCTATGTTTAATTCTCTCTTTTTCTAATATAAATGAGCTTGAAAACATTTTACTTACTTTAAAAAAAAGAATTTCTCTATATATTTTAAGCACACCAATACAAGTATTAAAGAAGCAATAGGAAAACCAACAGGAAGAGGTTTGAAGGTGATTGATATAGACTGTGGTTAGCAATAATATTTATGTTTCCTCCACACAAGCTATATGAAGAAGATCTGGTTATCTTTAGCCATTTTGAAACCAAATTCAAGGAGATCAAAACTTCCAGGAAGTTTCTGTACCACACTTATCAAAGAAAAGGAGGTTATTGTTTCTTTCTTTTTTTTTAGAACAGATAATTAAGACTGGAATTGCTACTACCACTATAACTACTATACACATGTATACATATATCCCCACAGTCTAGTAGTATTTTGCTTTATTATCCTATGAGAGCTAAGCTAACCAATGGTTTTTTTAAATCTATAGTTAAAAATAAATTTGCAAAGAACAAATGCTAACAGCAACAAAAGCAAATTATCTTCCTCCTTTCATTTGGTCTCCCAAAGACCAAGCACAAAAAGTAGGTATCTATGTATATAGATCTCATTAGAAAGCCTAGGTAAAATGTTGCACTTCGCTGGGCTTCTGCAAGGAAAGAGGGAGCAGCAGGGTGAATCTGTTACACTGTGCGCAGCTGCCTCTCCGAGATGCTTTCCCCTCAAAAAGCCCTACTCTAAACAACATTTCCCATAATTCTGCTCATGCCAGAAGAACACAGCTGCCCACATTAAAAGCTCAGTGTGACTAGGGGGAAAGGACCTCTTCACACGGCCCAAAGGGGTTACGCCATTTCACTGACTTTCGCTGGCAAAAGGAAAGTGTGTGGGGCAGCTCATGGTGCCCCGCACACCCTCTCTCCTTCCCTCATCACATGGAGGGTGGGAGAGGATGCTTTGGCACTCTTTCCCTCCCCTCCACCAGATGGCAGAAAGTGCAGAAAAGCCTGCTGCCCCGCTGCCCTTTCTACCATCTCATGAGCTTTTTAACCTCAAAATGCATGTATCTCCAACAAAGCTACCCAAAACACACTTACCTTCCTCCTGTAGTTGAGAGGAAGCACCTTTTGGCGCTTCCGCCTGACTCTGGGAGGAAAAATAGGCAAGGCGTCTGATGGCACCTGGCAAGCCCTGTTGAAGGACCTCCTTTGCTGCACTTAAAGGCGGCAAAACGAAGCTAAAGATCCCCTTTTGAAGAGGTCCCTAGTCAAATTCAAACTGCTACACCATGCTGACTCTTCTTAAATACTATGACTGCCTTGAAATAATATGCCAAACTCTGAGACTTAACTTGAAAATGTTCCTTGTATACTTACAGTAGCTGGAACCCCATCCAACTGACGTGCACCATGGTTTGACACCAGAATCCCATTAACACCATGCTTCACTGCTTCTCTAGCATCATCCGCTGTAGGGAGGAAAAGCATTGGGCCTCTACAGGTTATGGCTGTTTTTTACAGTGAGTCTAACATTTGTAACTTTTCAACTAACACACGGAGAACTATGATCAACTTTTCAGAAAGCAGTTACTTAAGGAGTCCAATGCAGCAGCTAGATTAAATGGAGCAACCTTGAACCCAGCTGAAATTAGCAATAGGCTTGTCTTTCAGGTCAAGGCCATCATTTATTGAATGAAAAGACCTTCAAGTGCCCTCTTCTAACTTGCCTACAAGCATTCATCTCACTAATCAGCTCTGCCTCAAAGTCAGCACTCTAGCTGAGAGATTTATGGCAGACAAAAATTAATGGTTACTGAAATTGTCTCCACATTGACTGTAATCATTTCATGATGTTCAAATGGATTTTGGTTAATTAACAGCAAACAGAGAAAGGAAGCGACCTTGTGATTCGACATAACATATGCAATTCAGGGGAGACTGTGGGCGTGCACATAAAGAGTGTTAAACAAGTTCAGACATACCCATTTCCTGATCACATCTGCTGTCACATTTAGTTACAAGCTAAACTCAGTTCTAATGCTTTCAAAGAATTAAAAGAGATATGCTTTCATATTTATCATGTGGTCTGGGCACGAACCTTTGAAAGTGTTACAGTATGCTTTGATTTTTTACTTCATACAAGCAGATATACTCTGATTCACCCACCCACTTCGAAGAAACAAAGGAGCAGAAATCTTCAGAAACAGGTTATTTTATGCTATAAAACTGTACATCTCTTTCATCATATTAAAGTGTTGAAGACAGTGTAGAACTTGTAGAAAAGCTAAGTTTGTGCTCTTTCGCTAGATTTAGATTGGAGCAGCAGATCTCAGCCAACCTACCACGGCTGACTGCCAACTCACTCCCTGCCATATTACTACACTGCACTATTTAACACCCTGACCATTAGTTCTGGTCTTAGTTCCTGCAATACTAAAGGGTTCATGCACTGTGGGGACTGTTGGCTTCTAAGTGAGCCATCCTGAAACTTTAAAGGAGCTATCCAAGAAAGTGGATCTATTTGAGGAATAGGATTTGCAACCTTAGTGCCTTGAAAGGTTGGACTATATTAACTGTAGATGTAGCATTTCTTCTGATGTAGATGTCATCAGGAGCCATTGGATCCGTGTTTTCCTTTTTCTCCCTCCCTGTCTTCTTTTCTCTGTTTACAACCTGTGTGTGTGTGTGTGTATACTATTTTGGTTTAAATTGAAGCTCTGAAGATTCAGATTTCTGCATTTTAGTTCAGGGTCTGAATCAATCACGGGCTGGTTTGAATCAATACAAACCAAATCAGATCCCAGTCTGAATCACCACATAAGGTCCCAAACCAAACTGGGAAGGAATGGGAGGGTTTGCACACCTACATTACCCATGACATAGCACCGATGCTTTAAACTGTTTTTTATGCACGTCATCTGTATTCTAAATGGAATAGAATATTTTAATATAATAAAATCTCTAAACAGTTTGCATTAAAACACATAAAACGATATACAATATGCAAAATTGTTTTTTTAAAAAAAAACTGTAATTGAATTTTAAAACTATTACAAAATAAACATTTACATACACTCTTGAAAATGCTTTCTTTTCATTTTATTTGGCGTGTTTATTCCCAAGCCATATGATTTTTTTACCTGGCAATTCCCTTAGAAGAGAATTACATTCCTGCCAGACTTCAGTTACCTGATATTGTGGATACAACCCAACACTATTGACCATTAAATTACTTCTAGTCCCAGCATACCATTGTGGACCTAGAGATTCCCAGAGATTCCTAAAACCACAGGTTTGTATTCTAACATTGCTGCTTCCAACCCAAAATAACCAGAATTGTTCCCAAACCATCAGGAAGTTAGCCAAATACCCTTTAAAGTTCTTGAAAATGCTGCTGAGTGGCCAATACTGGCTGCCCATCCCTCCACACATTTCCACTCTTGTTCCGTACCACAACAGGAGTATCTTCTAATGCCCCCCATCACCTGCATTTAAGTCATATTGAACCAACCTCTGATGATCCCTTTAGCAACAATGGGTAGTGAAGTCAGTCCTCTGAGCCACTTCATATCCTCCCAGTTAATTGAGGGATCAATGGCTTCCGCAACGTAAACAGACAGGCCACTGTTTTCACCATATCCTTTTTCAGATGAAAATGCCAAATCATTTGTTTCAAAGTTTTTCATCCTAGAGATTTTGGAGGGGAAAAGTTGACAGAAAATTCCCCTATTCAGACTAAGCTCCCAACAAAAAATGAACACTTATGACATTTGTAGGTTTAACATCTAGTAGTGTAGTGTGTACAAATATAAGTAAGTTTCTCTCTTTGCCTAAGTCATTGACTCTGAAAGGGCCATATTCTAGCAAGGCTAGATATGCTCAGAAGGAGAGGAAGAACAGTAGTCTTCAAGATTAATTCCCCTTGTGGTAGAGAAAGGCAGGATAAAAATATGGTAAATAAATAAATAATACTAAGTTTGTAAATGCCACTTCCAACAGTGTTGAGGCACACTTTCAATAAATGTGAGTAATAATGGTAGTTTAGAAAGTCTATTTCAAAAGGGATTTTAAAAAAAACCTCTTGTGTGATATTTGGTGTAAAATAATTATCTGCAAGTGACTAGCACCTATGACATACCTGAGATGTGGTGGGAGCTGAAACTTATTGCGTACATCATCTAAGCGCTTCCCAAGAAATGGTGTGTCCACAGTCACAAAGATGCCTTTGTATCCAGTTTTCTCTGCACGTCGCACCAAAGATTTGGTGACCTCCCGGTCCTTATAGATATAGAGCTGCAACCATCGAACTGCCTCTGGGGCTGCTTGAGCTACTTCTTCTATTGATGATGTGGCCCATGAACTCAACATCATTCCTGTACCCATAGATCTGCAAGCTGAAGAATACAACATTAATGTCTGCCCACATCATCATGCTAAATGTTTCTTCTACAGAATGAAAACAATATCCTGATTTTGTTTAAACTGATGCTCTTTTATATAACAGGCCAAACTGCTACCATTTTCTGCAATGATGACATTCAGCTTATCTTGTAACCATATTAAAGACATTCTCCACTACTGACTGCCTGATAGCTTTTACAATTGGATAGCAAAACTCATTTCTCTGCTACTCTTGTTTTGATTTCAACAATTCCTAAGCCATTGTAAATCCAGGAGTGGAAAACGAATTTAGAGCAATGCCACCCCTAAATAAGACCCCTCCTCCAATATTCTTCAGTTCCCAAAGTTTCTGGTGTTGCAGAGAAAGAGACATTGGAAATTGTTCACATCTAAACTTGTATATTTGCTGTGTTCACATTTCCTTGGTAACTTTGCCTGGCCCTCTATATCCTTCTGTATGGCTTATATATAAAAATCCCAAAAGCAATCCTTGATTTTTGCCATTTTACTATACCATTGTATGTGATGGGACTTGAGTATTCTTGGATTTGGGTACCCACAGGGGATCATAGAACCAAATCTCAGCAGATACCAAGGGACCAAAGCATTAGTCCCTGCCAGATTAGAAAAAAATGAACTGCCTGTCTCCCAAATCAGATTGTTTGGAAATCACTGGTGCAGATTGCAGGCTGCACCCGGGACTGCTGGGAGAGAGACACATTTAGTGGCAAATTCCCTCGTTTAAAAATAACAAAAGAACAGCATTTTTAACAAGATGATGAATTTAATCTTGTTGAACTTACAATACGTGTATTTATTATGATTAACTGACAGACATATTTAAATATTGTTGTTAATTTAAATGTTATTAAATATTGTTGCAAAATGTTTCAGCTTTTGCCTTCTTTCACTACTCTAGGTTCTTAGTTGCCACTTTAGATACAGTTCACTTTTATTTTGAGCAGCAGATGAAGCTGGAAGTTGAAACATCTTACAACATTTAAATAGTTCTGTTGGTTAATCACTCTAACAAATGTGTGTACATCTCTATACTGAAGCCAGTCTAAGTATATATGGCAGCAAAGGTGTCAGACTTTCACAGGGAAAGTGTCACATCATTGCTAACGGTTACATTTCCAGCATATTGTCTTCACATGGAGCCGCCGCTTGCTATTGGATGCATGTGTTTTGGTAGCATCCGTATGGCAATATGGATAAGAACACTGTGACAGGACTTTCCCATTTATTTCCCGCGCATACCAGATATTCAAAGTTCCAGTTAACATGGCTACCCTTCTTTAAGCATCTTTCTTCACTTTGCCAGGCAGAAAACAACGCTGTGACAGATCCAGAACTTTCTATCCCAAAAGATTGTCCAAATTGCAATAACTCCTGACATGACACAGTTTTCTGTGAAAGGTATTAGAGCTCCACCTTGCGGAATATGTATTTAATGACAACAAGAGTTGTTTAGCTGAATTACATCTTGAACAACCATGAGTCTTCCCCCATGCATGGCAGGAGGTTGGACTAGATGGCCATGTGGTCTCTTCCAACTCTATTATTCTATGATTCTATGAAAATCATTTGATTTCCATCTTATACAGTTACAGACCTTCTTGTTTCAATGTTCATTTAGATGGCTTCTGGAAATGATTCTTTCTGTCAATAGTTTGAAGCGTTCTGGAAATAAAATTCAAAGATGTGTAGCACTCCAAACAGCTTAGAAGAAAACTTTCCAAAAACATTTTTGACAGTTGCACGGGATAGAAATCCCTGCCCCATAAGCCGTAGATATCCACACACTGTTACCATACAAACATTTCCAGGAGCCTCTCTTTAATGTATGTTAGTGGAGGGGTGGGTGTGAAATAACACACATTAGAAGAACATTTAGTAAAGGAAGTGAACACTTAACAGAGATGAGGCTAAGTGGAGAGCAAGTATGTTGGCTGATACCAGAGAAAATTCTGCTACTTCTCTAGCTATGACAGTACAGCCTGCATGTTTGGCAAACCTGGGTCAATTCCCTCTACGTTTTTATCCTCCAGTGCAGAGCCTAGGACTGTATTTTTCATGAGGAAATGTTTTACCAGTTGTTTTGTTTTTCTAAAGGGCGAGATGTATCTTCTTCATTGCTCATTATTTATTTTCTGAAGAGTGCTGCATTAATATTTACTCATTAACAGTTTACGTTTTGTGACTTCAATGTTTTTTTTTTTAAAAAATACTGTAAAATGTTTAAGAACACAGAAGTGATCTCATGTTCTGTGAATCTGCCTTTCAGGATGTTCTGGGAATAGTTAGTAAATGCCACTTACTAAAGGAAAACATTAATGACATTACTAGACATTAATGATTATAAAATAAATAAACAAATAAATAAAATTGGAATGTCCTTCTTACCTTACAAATATATTAAAGGGAGCATCATTTCCTGTCCACAGACACAGGAAAATGGGCTACCTCTATAGGGACATCTGTGTTCCCCAATACAACTTTATGGAATGCTGGAACTAAAAATAACCTAGTTTGATGGTGTTTGGTCATGTCTGTGGTTCCAGGTAATTACAGTCCAGCCAAGAAGATATCCTGGATGAATATATGGGGGTCTTACTGTACTGATGGAGCCCCCGGTGGCACAATGGGTTAAACCCTTGTGCCGGCAGAACTGCTGACCGAAAGGTCGGCGGTTCGAATCCTGGGAGCAGGGTGAGCTCCCATCCATCAGCTCTAGCTCCCCATGTGGGGACATGAGAGAAGCCTCCCATAGAATGGTAAAACATCAAACATCCAAGCATCCCCTGGGCAATGTCCTTGCAGATGGCCAGTTCTCTCACACCAGAAGCTACTTGCAGTTTCTCAAGTTGCTCCTGAGATTAAAAAAACTATACTGATATCAAACCCTGCTCCACAGATAGGAGAATCCTAAATATTTGTTATGAAAAGCTCATTCTTGAAAGCACCCTGATCCCTGGCAGATACTTGGAGGACATCTACTTGGTCAGCAGACAAGAAAGGAATAGAGGGCAAGTGGGTCTATGTGGTTTTGGAACTTGTGGCTTTGTCATGATCCCTCAAGATACAATTTCCTCCTCTGGGCATGAAAAAGCAGATTGGTGAGGAATCAGGAATGTGTCTCCAATGAAGGAAGGTGGGCTTCTTGCATCTGCCTGGGCTCATTCTGATTGCCTTCACTCAGAAGGAACCAAACAGTGGCAGTTGGTGCCTTTCATGTTGGAAGTTCAGAGAATTCACTTCAGGTTTTAGTCCTACTTTGAGAGTAATATCCAAAGTGCTCAACTTTAGCCCCCAAAACTCATTGACCATCAGCTCATTTAAAGTTCTGATTAAAATACAGAATGAATTAGCCCCCTGCCATAGAAGCCACCAGCTTCCATGGATACTCAACCAACTGAGCATATCTTCATCGGGATCTCAAGGCATTCCTATAGTGGATGACAGCACCTTCCTAAATTGGAAATGTTCTTGAGCAAGAGGTGGTTTCCAGAGCCTTGAAAAATACTAATCATACAGATTCTCATGAATCCTAGTGACAGGTCCTAATGAATGGGATTTGCTTTCTGCTCAACTTACAACCACTTAACCCCAAGACCCTGAAATGTTTGCCTTCCTTGCCCATTGGAGCAAAGAAAGCACTAATCCTTTATCTCCTATCTCACGCTGCATATAGATTGACAAAGGCAAGCTGCTTTCAGGTGTTGCTGAAGGGGCTGTCTGACAAGAACTGCTTCACATATGAACCCTATTTGTCAAGCCTTTATGGAAAGTAAAGCAGGAGGCTTTCCTTGTCCTCAAGGATCTTGTTCAGTATAAAAAGGAAAGAGCTGTCCTATAAACAGAACAAACCTCGGCACATTATTTGTAATGTGGGCTAAGCATAGCTCCATTATTGGTCACTGAGTGTGCTTGATACTTCTGCTTCAAGAAGGGACTCCTCAAACAAGTGTAAGCCCATTTCAAGAAACACGTGATTTCCATATGTAGATCCACATGTCTCCCCCTGGCAAAACAAATACCAAACTGGACCTGAAACAGTATTTTGAAAGAAGCACTGTGGTTATTGTGTGCCTTCAAGTCATTTCTGACTGATGTTGAGCCTATCATAGAGTTTTCTTTGCAAGATGTGTTCAAAGAGGTTTGCCTTTATGTACTTCTGAAACTGAAAGCTTTCCCAAGGTCACCCATTGGGTATCCATGGCTGAGCACGAATTTGAACACTGGTCTCCAAAGCTGTATTCCACAGCTCAAACCACTGAACACACTAGTTCTCACCTGAAACATCGAGTAGGGTGATAACTGAACTTTTGGTGTGCCTTTGGTCAATGCTGTCCATTTTTGTTCTTCATGTTTTGTAGTTTCCTTAATCACCTGCAGACTCCCGCAGTTGGCCTGCTAGTCATTTCCCATGCCCACATTGTGCCCGATAACACTTCAGTGGCTTCAATTTATTACAGAAATGAGTGGCAGACCACAAACAGACATAGCATAAAGAAACCATTTCCTTAGCAACAGCCGACAGAAACCAAAAGAGAGTCATCTCATGAACTGAAAATACATCAGTGGACAATGATACCAGTCTGCTTGAGGAGATATAAATGTACCTTTCTGGAGATTAGTAAGGAGAATGGGGGGAAGAATTAAGGCAATCAAGTATCTCACTGAAATAGTTGGCAACATGGGAGAGTGGTAATAGTAAGCAATAAACAGAAGATCTTGAGGAGCCGTGGTGGCACAATGGGCTAAATGATTGTGCCAGCTGAACAGCTGACCTGAAGGTTGGCAGTTTGAATCCGCAAGATGGAGTGAGCTCCCATCTGTCAGCCCTAGCTTCCCATGTGGAGACATGAGAGAAGCCTCTCAGCAAGATGGTAACACATCTGGGCATTCCCTGGGCAATATCTCTGTAGACAGCGGATTCTCTCACACTAGACAAGACTGGAAGTATGTTCTCAATTCACTTCTAACACAATAAAAATGTATTCTCTTCTTTTCACCTTTCAATTGGAGTTCTATGGGGCGCTGTTCTGGGCCCTCTGTTGTTTCCTGTATTTAGGTAAACTTAGGTAAAAGTAAAGGTTTCCCCTGATATTAAGTCTAGTCGTGACCAACTCTGGGGGTTGGTACTTATCTCTATTTCTAAGCAGAAGAGCCGGCATTGTCCATAGACACCTCCAGAGTCTATGGGCATGACTGAATGGAGCACCGTTACCTTCCTACCAAAGCGGTACCTATTGATCTACTCACATTTTGCATGTGAACTTAGAGGTATGGTTTTCAGAATAATCTTTATGTTGGTGACACTGAGCTATATTTTTCCACTCTAGGGTGCTTCATCATTGCTTAAAACCTAATATGGCATAGACTGAACTCATGTTTTTCTTACAAGATGATACATTCTTCATCACAGTTAGTAGTGCTCGCATTTATCCTGTAAAAAAAGCACAGAGTCTTGGCTTTATTTTATTTTGTACTCTTTATCTTTTGCTCCTCACACTGAAGCTGTAGCAAAATCATAACTGTTTTTTCCAACATTGCTAAAATCAAAATCATAAAGTTCATAAAATCAAAAGTGTTATGTCTGCCTCCTCTGCTAAGAGCATAATCCATGCCTTAGTCATTTCCTGACTTGATTGCAATCTTGTTTTGAGTGGTCTTCCATTATCTCACCTTAGTCCTCTGGCTTCCATTCAACATTCTGCTGCTAAGATGATTGGGGGGGGGGGGTATAAATAATATTATCCCACTTTTGATAATTTTTATTTGTTACCCACTCATCCTAAGATTTAGTACAAGCTTTTTGTGTTGATGTTCAAAACCCTACACAACCTAGCACTCTCTCCTGTCTTTCAGCTCATGTTTCCTTTTGCCAAACTGCTTGAGATTTCCATTCTAGGATCTCTAGGCTTCTCAATCAGCCTCCCCTCACCTATCACCCACTCCAGGCTGGACAGTAGTTATGGAATGGTATGTGTTCAACTTGACTCAGCTGCATGTAAGCTGCATCAATATGAAGTCACAATGGCATCAGCTAGCCAGATAAGAAAGGTCAACATGTGATGTCACAATGAATCATCTCATTTCTGATGAGTTGTACCAGCACAACAGTGTCCGAGTGGCTGTCTCTATCACTCTTTCAAACAGGAAGCCTAGCACCATGGGTTATAATGACCAGTGTTCTTCCTCCTTTAAAAAGGCAGCACTTTAGTGAAGTCAATCTGCCCTATTCAGATAGGGAAACAGTAATATCTGATCTCTGTCTTTAAGATAGCAAATTAAGATGCTTCATCCAAGGAATTGGCCAATCTCCGATTTCCTGAAGGAGGGTGTAAGTAAGTAAAACAGGCTGCAGTCTATAGACAGAGAAGAAACAAGCAAGAAGAGAAGAGCTGGTAGCAGTCACCTTGGCTAGTACTGGGTTTCTACTCGTAGCAAAAGCCAACATGGTGTAGTGATTTGAATGTTGTACTGGATATTTAGCTGATCGATTCAAATCCCCTTTCAGGCATGGAAATTTCTAAATGACTGTGGGGACATCATATTCTCTTAGCCTTAGAGGAAGGAAATAGCAAACCTATTGGAAATTGGAAAAGCAAACTTGTGATAGAGCTACCTTAAGGTGGAGCCAATTTGAACGCAGATAACAATAAGGCACAGCAAGCACTATAGAGTGGGATAACATCAAAAGATAGTGGCAGCAGAAACTGAATCAGTTGAATAAACAAAGCAGCGTCTCAAACTCTAGGGGTGCATCTGCACTATAGAAATAATGCAGTTTGACATCACTTTAAGTGCCACAGCTCAATGCTTTGGAATCATGGGTGAGACATCAACATCCCTTGCCAAAGGAGGCTTACAGATCTTGTAAAACTAGAACTCTCATGATTCCACAGTATTACACCATAGCAGTGTGTATTAAATTCTTGTTTAATAGTTGAGTGGATCTTTAAATCTTCAGTTATTTTCAGAAGGGCTGTGGGGATGGGCCCCTAGGTGACACATGTAGCCCATAGACTGCACCTTGCTCACACCTATCCTACAAGTCTAAGCTTATTTTTATAATAAGAATTTTTAAGCATAGCTTCCAATCATGGGACTGTGGCTTCAGCTGACCACTAGAGGGAAGTCGTTTGTTAAACACTTGGAACTTGAATCTATCCTTTGGACAACTTGAAGGTTTTGAAAAAAACAGATGTGGTTGAAGGAGTCAAGTGAAAAGGACAAGCAAAGTGAACATTACCACCAAACATCCCTTGATATCATAGCAGCATAGCAGTCACAGTCAGCTTTCATTGTAGGAATGCATGGGGAGAAACACCACTGATTTCCTTTCAGCCACACATTTTTACATCCTTGTCACCAAGCCCAAAGAGCTGTGCTTTAATGTTAGTGGCGTCAGAATGAGTCATATGCTCAATACAAACTCAGAAGCTTTTATCTGCTTGAAGTGATCACAGTCCTTAAGAAAGAACTTTCCTAAATTGCCCCCTTGAAAGGACTCTGCTTTGCTCACAATAGCATCATTGGCTTGCAAAATCCATCTTGAGCCAAAAGGGATAGTGAGGAACATAGAACTGGATTGTTCAGATGGGGAAATCAGTGAAACACTAAGGACCACAAATCTATATATTTCTAAACAACTAAAATCTCATGTTTTGAAGGGGTTGTGATGCAAATTTAACAAAATATAGTGTTGTCCCAATTCCAAATGTGGTACAATATAAAATAGTCTTCCTGGTCTTGATTTTTTTTTTTCGTGTCAGAAGCAACCGGAGTTGCTTCTGGAGTGAGAGAATTGGCGGTCTGCAAGGACGTTGCCCAGGGGACGCCCGGATGTTTTGCTGTTTTACCATCCTTGTGGGAGGCTTCTCTCATGTCCCTGCGTGGAGCTGGAGCTGATAGAGGGAGCTCATCCGCGCTCTCCCCGGGTGGGATTCGAGCCTGGCAGCCTTCAGGTCAGCAACCCAACCTTCAAGTCACAAGGCTTTTATCCCCTAGGCCACCGGAGGCTCCTCTTGGTCTTGATGGGAAGCAGGGTAAACAAACAAATATAGGATGTAGGAAGAGCAGCAAAAAAAAAAAACTAGTGTGAACCAGTTGGGCAGTAGAGGGTGGACACTAGATTTTTCATTCCTCAAAACCCCAGATGG
Source organism: Anolis carolinensis (assembly GCF_035594765.1). Taxonomy (NCBI): domain Eukaryota; kingdom Metazoa; phylum Chordata; class Lepidosauria; order Squamata; family Anolidae; genus Anolis; species Anolis carolinensis. Next base: position 159,671,060 of record NC_085841.1, read on the forward strand.
TATTGCACAGTCTTATCTTCACAAGTTCCAGAGATGAGCACTGTTCCACGGACGACCATTATAAGTAACACTGGGTTGCAACACACATTAGGAAATATGAGAGTTTGTAACGTATCTTTCAAGCAGAGCATCTGATGTGCTAGGCATGAGTTAGAACAGCACACCAATCTATTCCATCCCACACACAATATCTAGCAGAGAGAAAAAACAAACTTAGGCCCCTTCTACACTCCCATATAATCCAAATTATCAAAGCAGATAATCTACTATCTGCTTTGAACTGGATTATATGAGTCTACACTGCCATATAATCCAGTTCAAAGCATATAGTCTGGATTTTATATGGCAGTGTAGAAGGAGCCTTAGAAGGAGTTTGTATCAATACTTGCTTCATGGAGGACAGGCAGAGAGATGGGAGTGAGGTATAACAGCACACAAAACTCCAAAAAAGGGTAAAAAAACAAGGTTATATGATCAAGGAAAAGTGGATGTAAACCAATACACAAACAAGAAGTAACCAGAAACTAAAGAGTGACACACAATTTATTTACCATTGAGTATAGGAGTGCAAAGTTTACAAACTCCAACAACAGATATCTATATCTCAAAATTACAGAGAAAGTTTTATTAGGGCATTGTTGCATACATGTGCCACTAACAGGAAAGGCTGGTTATTGTTTATTTATTTTTAAAAATCAGTTCAAACAAAAGGTTATGCTTTAATTTAGAAGTTCTAATGAGACTGTAACTGTCTGGGTCAGAGCAACCTTGAGTCGAGCTTTATTACAGAATGTCAGGTGTGGTTTTTGTATTAAAATGGAACAATATTTTACTTTTAAGGATGTAGCTCTTATACCAAACTTGAAAGAGCAGTAAGTGATCATTCAGCTGAAGTCACTGATGCCTCATTTAAGCCTGGCTCTTGATGATATCAATATGTCATTGCCATCATCATCATTACTTCTGCAGTCAATTTTGCTAAAGTTCCAAGTTTTTATAATGAGTGGTGGACTTTTTTTCCTTTTTACTTAGCCAAGAGATGCTCACTTTACAAAAGTTTTGTAGCGTTGGTTAATGTTTTTGCATTGCAATCTGAAGTTTAAAATTGCAAGCTAGCAGTTCAATCCATAACTAAATACACAAAAAGCTATCTTTGGATACACAGCATTAATCACATTTACTTGGACAGAGATGAGTATCCTGTAGCACTCATATGTTGTTGAACTGCAATTTCCAACATTCATCCTACTGCCTATTCTGGGCAAGGCTGCTGGGAATTCTGGAAATCCACACAATTTCTATTCCTGTTCTTGAAAGTAAGTGCCTTTGAACACAAGAGTTACTCCTGAATGCACAGAATTTGTCTCAGAGAGCTGCCTTCTTGGAGCTTTTGTTACTGTGGCGAACCTATGGTTGCACACCATTTCTGAAGCTTAAGGCACTGAGAGGATATCTTTAGTGTCTTGAGGATCTCATCACATTATCTTTGGGAAGCATCCTAGGATGGTTCCGGGATGCTTCTTTGATAGAGCCCAATGGATCTCATCAAACGACACACGGCTACTTTCATCGGGGCACCATGCAGGAAGCATCCTAGCAGCATCCTAGGATACTGACTAGAGAACAGTGGAGGCTTCTTGTGTTCTCATTAGATAGAATGGGGACAACGGGGGGGGGGGGGGGGAGCCTGGTGGCAACACTTCCTCCCATGAGATGAAGAAGTAGGCAATATGTGACATGGGGTGACAGGTTCCCACGCTGCCTGCCAGATTTGCCCCACTCTCCAACAAATGCCTCTGCTGTTCCTCAGGATCAGGACCTCAGTGAGATGATGTCCTTAGTCCAGTGTGAAGTTATGAAGACTGTGAGCTAAACTCCTTCAGTGATCCTGGAAGACCCATGTGTCTCAGTGGGGTAGGCAACAGGACTCTTACGAAGCTCCCCCCACCTCACAAATATCTCATACCCATCTACTAAAACATTTTGAATTGTAGCATCTTGAGCTAGGAACCAGTTCATTTTCAAGACTGCCATTCTTGATCTGTAGTTCTACCTTCTCAATAAGTTTTAAACAAGCTTGGGCGGGGGGGGGGGGGGGGGGGGCTTAATTTGGTAGCAAACCTAACTGTTAAGCGCCAGCACTGAATGTGGACTTCCTTATTAGTCAAAATCATCTTGTCTCAGTATAAAGTGTTCAATCTTAAGATATTCATCAAGCCTCACATGAAAGTGGGGAAAGCAGGTGAAAGTGGAGAGAACCATCTTCTTTTGTTCTCTATCATCAGGTCCTGTGCCTTTCCATGTTCAGGGATGTCAGCCAGCCCACATCCTTTCCCTGTTTCTACCCGGCTTCCCTCTGGCATCTTTTGTTGGGAGTTGGGTAACACCCAACTCCTGAAAATGCAGTCTGCTTCCCTGCGCTGCCACAACAGAGTCCCATGGGCAACTACCAGAAGTGGCCTTGCATCAGATTAAGGCCCTCCGTGGGACTCCATTTCAATCATGCAGATAAGTGGATGGAAGATGGCATCTGATGAGATCCATCAGTCACATTATACAATTCAACCATAAGAACTTTGTATGTTGTCCTGACTTACCTCTAACAGTAGCAATTTCCCCATCTGCATGAGCCATGCACTGCATGGCAGTTGCTGCGACACATATTGGCATGCTGACCTTCTGTCCCAAGACTGAAGTCGACAGGTCCAGGGAAGACACATCCTTCAACATCCGGGGGTATAATTTTAATCTAGCACAGATGGAAATGGAGAATTCAGCTATTGGCTTATTATCATTAAGCCTTTGTTCAGTATACAATATTCACAATGTAAACAAAATAAGATGGTGCCTCCAGTTCTAAGGTAAGTTAACTGTTACATCAAACCTTCAGGTCAATTAAAAACCCCTCTCTGAAAACGCTGCAGGTCTAATTTCTGTGACTTTGTTCAAACTCAGCTACAGAGAAGCAATGACGTGCTTTGCTTCAACAGACCTCACAACCTCTTATGATGCCTGCCATAGTGTGGGGGTGAAACACCAGGAGAGAATGCTTTTGGAATATGACCATACAGCCCAGAAGACTCACAGCAACCCAAAGCAAATGAGCAATATAAACAAAAGATTGCACGGGGCTCCCAACACATCTTTCAGAAATTTAGTTTGTGCAACTTCGAAAGTATAGTAGCCATAAGTAGAAAGAGAGCCATATAACATCTCAGCTGTAAATATCTGCCAAGTTGAGGGATTATGATATAAAATATTCAGTATGGTATATTTTGAGTTTTCCAGGAGCATGATGAATGGAAAATTAACCTCAAATATCTAGAGGATGTAACCTGCTTAATCCTTAAATCTCCATTTTGTGTCTGATACTCTAAGTAAATATGAGAAACATAGAATAATTTATAGTCAACAGTTCATTTTTACAAAAAAAATGAACTGTTTATCCACATGCTTGCTTACATGCTTATTTTATAGCCTACTTTCTGCTAGTACAGATTCACGATGGCTCACGCTTATTGTAAAGTGCAATAAAAATACAATTAACAAAAGTGAATGGAGAATGTTTTAGAACAGTATTTGTTAGAGACAAGAGACAATGTGAATGGTAGATCAACCCCATCTTCTAAGCCACCTTATTGCTCCAGCCAATCTAGTATTTTCTTTTCATAGATGACTTGCCCTATAATCTGCAGATAACCCTTAATAAACAGATTGGACAATAGTTGGCAGACTTCAATGCTTTTCCCTTTTTTGTAAATTGGAACAGCAGCAAACCCCTGGTCCTCTCAAATGCATGATGAACATACCATTATAAGAATTGGGTGAAAAAACTGGAGATCACCATTTGGCACTAGCCTTAACCAATTCAGTTGGAATATTATGGACATCAGGTGCTTCTGCACAAGGAACAAAATTTTCTGTGTAGAACATTTTTAAAAGTGCAAATTTTATGTGCAAATTTTGCACATAAAAGTCCCTAACCACCATGCTTTCTGCATAGGAAACAGCAATATCGCCACATAATATATTTTTGTGGAGAATTTATTTTTGCATAAAAATGATGTCTTTGACACACACACACAAATACAGCTAAATATTGTGCAGAAAGCCTTTAGCTACTTTCTCTGCCAGAAGTAGCATTTTCTGTACTGAAAATGGTATTTCCTCCAGCCTCATTGAATGTTGCATTTTTAGTACGGTGACATGTCAAAAAGGCAAGATTTGAGTTGAATGTTAATCCTGTTTTGCAGAAACCTATGAAGGACTAGTGCTGAAAGGTGCCAGAAGTAAGTTCATAATAATTCCTTCAGACAATACATTTTTTTACCACAATTTCACCCCATCATATATGCCCTTCTATTAATGTTTCTCCTCTTCATACATTAACATTTATTGCACTTATAATATTTAAACCATCAAATACCTTGAAAAGGCAGCGACATTTTCAGCCAGTGTTTGCTGTTCATCAGCCCCGGATTTGTAATAATCATACACAGATTTTCCAAGAAATGCCTTGGCATAGTGTTCAAAGTCAGCAATGCAAATTGGTTTTTCCGACATATTATTTATAAGCAAGCAAGTTATTTTGCTTTCTTTCGCTTCTTGGATTGTCCTGAGTGGCTCATTTTCTGATTGTTAATCATTAAATTAAAGCAAAGTTCAGGTACCTTTACCTTCTTTTTTTAAAACAAGCAACCAAATATATGAGTCCCCTATTAACATTTCTGTACTACTGCTTTGGACTTTGACACTGAATTCTCATTCACCAAACTAGGGTAATGTATCTAATGCTTATCATCAACCAGAGTACAAAAAGGAACAAAAGGAAATGTTTGGACATTTAGTACCTCACAAGCAGCACAATACTTCTAAAATGTGGATGTTATAGCATCTGAGACTGAAGGAAGAAACTGAATCTAAAACTTTCAGAGTCTAATCCCAGTTTTAACTTTTTAAAGGCACACAATGCATCTGAGGAAGTAGACTAAAGGTGGATTTATGCTGTACCACTTTAATTGCTACAACTAATGCTATGGAATAATGGGAGTTGTAGTTTTACAAGGACTTTAACCTTCTCTGCCAGAGTCTTCTTTACCAAAGTGTTCACTTTAACTGGCATTCATTCTAGAGTGTAGATGCAATCTATGTCTATGAAAGCTTGTGCTACCTACTTCCTTCTCACAAGGTCAAAGATGCTACAAGTTCATTTTGCATACTGATATTCCATATTAACATGGCTATGTCTTTGACTATTTCTAAGCAGGCAGGCATGGTCTGAGATAAATTTTCCAAGTGGACTTGAATATCATTTCAACTTGCAGGAACAAGCAAGTCACCAGATCTTGTCTGCGAGTTTCATCCAAGTAACTGATCTCCAAGTACTCCCTTCAAGAAATATTGCAGAAAGTGGATGAGAGGATCCTGCTACCTGGGAACTAACTGGGTGAGGTGGCTCCAAGTGCCATGGAACATTGGTAGAGTTTGATTTGAAACTGCAAAATTGTCACCAAATGATGTTAGTGGACAGAGTTTGAGCTAAAGAAACTCCAAACGCAAACCATACCAAACGCAAACTTTTACAGTAAAGGCATGCAAGAGGGAAATTGAAAGGAAACAGTGTGTGTAGAGGTTGGAATCAGAGTCATCACAATAAGAGAAAGCTGGAAAATATCACATTTGCTAGCCTAAGAATAAAAACTTCCTCATTTGGTGGTTCCAATGGGGAGAGCTAAGCAAAGAACACTATATTTGATGCAGGCAACAGTGGGTTATAACAGTAGCATTATCTGTTATAACAGTAGTATTATAGCAGTAGTATTTACAAGATCATGGGAGACCTTGTCAAATGCCTTACTGAAATCAAAATATACTACATCCACAGCATTCGCTGTATCCATCAAGTTTGTAACCCTATAAAAAAAAGAGATAAGATTAGTCTGGCATGACTTGTCTTTAAGAAATCTATATTAACCTTTAGTGATCACAGGATTCAAGAAATAAAGAAATGCAAAGAATGTTTTCAACACCATTAAATTACATGGACACAAGACTTGAAATAAATATTTTTATAGTTAACAAAGAAATAGACAACAGCATTTTAGTATAAATTTTTGCATAAAAATGTGTCACAAACTAAATTATGTTTCAACTAATCACAAATATTGCATTTTTTCCAGCACAATCTGTTTCTAAGTTACAAATGAGTTTGAACAAACCACTTTGCTTGCCCAGTACTAATTCCTTAACAATTATTTTCTCCAAGAATAATTTCTCTTCACTTGTTGAAAGCTTGGCACCTTTAGAAATAAGACATCTATGCATATTAAAACATCTGAAAAAACCTTGTGGGTCATAGCACATTCTTATGTATAGTCATGACTTCAACAGCATTTCACAACTTATGTTGCTTAAAAGCTGCTACATGTACTTTTTTTGGTGAGACCCAAGGATCTCACTAATGGAAGGACTACTCTGAATACTCATGTCTATAACATGATAGCAAACTTTCCAGCGACAAAGAGAATTGAACACCTGATGAACTGAATTGTCTTTATTATAACACATATAGGCACAAAGATAGTACAGTATGACCCCATATCTGAAGGGAATATGTTCCAAGACAGTCTGTGGACCTGAAACCATGAAAAATAGTGGACCCTATATTGTGAGGATACTTGGGCCTAAGGCTCACCACAGAACGGACCTAGAAAGGCCCATAAACTCTTCCAGAGGGAAATATTTTTTGGAAAATGGATAAGTAAAACTGGATATAGAATCCATGGATAAGAGGGTTGTACTGCACTGCAATTCAAGGCCTAATACTTCAAGCTGCAAACATAGCAGATAACAATGACATACTGTACAACATGAGGGGCCACATGTCAAGAGATCATTGCAACTTAATTTTGGCTACTTTACTTGGAACGATGCCCCTCTGAATTCAAAAGGGAGTGACACACTCTTAGGATTGCCACCTTAATATATCTTCTTCTCTTGAGTGTATATAGAAAACTATCTCAATATCATCTTAAGCACATTTAGAAAAATATACCTTTTCTACAAGTGCTTTTAGAAAATTATTTATTTCTGTGACCAAAGTTACAACACATGAACTATCTGTTAATATACTCTAAGCATTTTTATCAGTGGAGCACACAACTAAGACATATTCTACCTGTAATTGTGGGACAGAAGTCAATTAACTATGTCCATCTTTCCTTTGTGGGGAACTAAAGAGATCAGCTTCCAAAGCCTATCTGTCATTATGTACCTGAAAAACAACCTTGACCATACTACTAATCAATTGTATCAGGATGGTTCCGTAATCAATTGCAGTGACGATGTTATTTTCCTGACATTTTAGTAGCTTGAAAAGTGCACTTAGTGTATAATTGAAGTATAGTCCCAAATTATGAACAAGATAGGTTCTGTAAGTTTGGTAAGTTGAATTTGTTTGCAAGTCAGAACAGGTACATTTCAAGGATAACTCTAGCCATATATATAAAGGTAAAGATAAAGGTTTTCCCCTGACGTTAAGTCCAGTTGTGACCGACTCGGGGGGTTGGTGCTCATCTCCATTTCTAAGCCAAAGAGCCAGCGTTGTCCATAGACATCTCCAAGGTCATGTGGCCAACATGAATGCATGGAGCCCCATTACCTTCCCACCAGAGCGGTACCTATTGATCTACTCACATTTGCATGTTTTCGAACTGCTAGGTCGGCAGGAGCTGGGGCTAACATATATAATATATAATCCATATATATAGGATTGCTAATACATCTGTGGTGTTTGTTTTGCTATCTGTGCTCCTGTTTAGAAGATTTCACCTCACTTTCCGCTCCTGTGATAATTGGGATTTAAAAAAAAGAATGGCTTGTTGTGGAAAGGAAAGGTGCTAAAGCTTCAGTGGAGACATCTTTTCCCCATGATAACTCTTCCAGAAGTGAATTTCCCTTCCTAGGGATAGATTCCTCTCACTTCTTGATGTCTCGCCCCCATCCTTAACTATGAGTCATTTGTAAGTCAGATGCTTGTAACTTGGGGACTGCCAATATTCATGAAGTTTGTTAATTATCATTTAAACTTCTATTTGTATTTTTAGAAAAGTAAAGGACCCACTAAAGCATTTCTAGTAATATACCTTAAGAATGGCTATTCTGCACATGCAATTATTTATCTTGTATGCAGGACAGCATAAATGTGAATTGCAACTATTACTGTTTATTTTTAATAGTTTTCTGGGGCTTCAATGATCCGTTAAGCATGGAAACTGAACATCATATCTAGCTGCCATTTGTTTTTACTTCTAGTTCCCTGAACCCTAAGATGTATTTCATTATCCTGTAATACTAACATTGTTTTGATTGTTTTGATGCAGTGAAAGTACTGAAAATGAGATTTACAAAGAGTAAGAAAATATAGTGATATACCAATACCGATATGCCATACTGATTTGTATATGGGATGTATGAAGTCAGTAAACATTCTTATCAGTTCAGAAACCAAGACATCAGTTACACAAATTAGCCTAACAACTATGTAACAAAATACACAGTATTTTGGTCACTGGTGATAATCTGGAAATCACTTCAGGTTATCAGTCATCCTTTTAAATAGCAGTGGTGGCCCCTGGGCCCTTCAGATGGCAGTGATACTTTCTCTTCTCTGTAGAATGACCCTTGATTTACCCATGGGTCATATCAAAATCCAGAATTTTGGCCCCAAAATCTGTCCTTGATTTATATACATGAGTATATATGGTAAGCATTATGGTACAAAATGTGGCATTTTCTAATTCTGCACTATGGGGATGCATCTTGTATTGGAATGCATGTTGGATAGTAACAGTACCAAAACTATCCTGAAAAGTCACATTATGCTCAGCAGGTTAATAAGTGAGAAAGTCAACTTGGAATACACACAAAGGACAACCAAGGTAGTGTTGGATTACAATTCCTAGCATTCCTCAGCACTGACTATATTGAGTAGGGCCAATGGTATATTGAGTAGGGCCAATGTAATACAACATTATCTTGGAGGTCCACATTTTCCCCAGCCTTGCCTTAGAGACAAGTTTTTAAATAAAGAAGCCATTTACATGCTAGCACAGAAATAGATGTGTACAATTAGTTAATAGCTTTTCTTAGATATAAGTGAAACTTTGTGGTTTATAAGCTTTTATAACTATTTACACTGGAAGACACTTTAGAAATTAAAAAGTCCACTCTTCAATTTATACTAGGCAACTGAAGCTATGAAATAAACATGCAACTGATGCACTCGGTTATTTCAAAACATGATGGTGCCTTACACATATATGCAACTTCATTTAAAAATATCTTAATTTGTCGTGTTCCAAGCTGCCCTATGTCTACTGAAGAATGTTAGCTTTTTAATATACAGTTTTTATGCTCTATTTGCTGACTTATTCCAATAAAGGACACAGTTTTATCAGATTAACTAAGATTTGTCATTACTAAGTACTAAAATATATGGAATTTGCATTTTTGTAGGAAGCACATTTCCCTTGCTTCTGGCATTGCTTAAATATAAAGTTTAACCCGCTCCACACAATCCATAAAAAATAGAATTTGCTTTTTGATTGTCATGGCTATAATCTTAGCATTAGAATATTATCTTTCAGAGCAAACTTTAGAAAATACTGGCCCTAAAAGAATGCAATAACCATCTGGCACAAATCATAAACTGTAACAGTTTACAGGTCAAGTGTTTGGATACAGCTGCAAAAAAAAGGGGGGAATCTTGATGCGTCTTTGGTCCACATAGAAATATGTATACAGCAAACTGCACTATAGTTCAGCAGCCTCCACCTGGTTTTTACGTTGCCTTACAGAGCTTTGCTCTACTTTGTCAGATTCCTGATGTTCCAATTCATCTTCTGACTGAGATCCTTCAACCGCAGAGTCATCTGATGAATTCTCTTGAGACTCTTCTTCCCCACCTTCCTCGTTGTCTCCTTCAGGCAACTCCTTTTCTGTAACTGTCTCTCCTGCTGCTCGCTGCAGTGGCTCCCGTTGCTCTTCTATTTTATCCTCATTGGGAACCATCAAATCTAAAAGAAGAAAAACTAATAAAATCCAGTCCTCTGATTCTATTTCCTCCACAGTCTATCTTGTAACAAGTGGCTCTCCTGTATGCTGTGATTTTTCCTATTCTTGCGCAAAAAGCAAAATGAATTTTATATTTGTTAATGTCAGAATACGGGCATTATTTTGTAGTTTGCTTATCTCCCACCATATAATTTTTTCTCTCTTTCTCACCAAGGTAGTTATTTCCAAGTTTAAGTGGTTTATCATTCTTTCAGTAGCAATAGCAAGCCATTCACTAATCTCTAGTTGGAAATAAATCTGCTCATTTAGTATTAAGTACTATACAGATTACAGATAAGAGGTGATGCTACAATATGGACTGATTAAAAACAGCACTCCAGTCCAATGTTAAGGATCACAGAATTTTAACTCCAGGCTTAAATTATAGTGTAAATAAACCACATTTCTTCATAGTTGGCAGGAAGCTTTCTAATATACTTTACACATTCTAATACTGTTTTTCCACCACTGGCTTTACGACTCCTCCCATAATACATGCTGCTGCTGTATACTTCAATTTGTTTCTGACTTATGGCAACCAAAAGTAAACCTATCCCAAGGTTTTCTTGGCAAGATTTGTTCAGAGAGGCTTGCCTTTGCCTTCCTCTGAGGCTGAGAGTGTGGTTTACCCAAGGCAACCCAGTGGGTTGACCTCAGATTGAAATCCAGTTCTCTAGGATCATAATCTAACACTCAAACCACTGTTGCTTGCTACTAACATAATACCCAGGTGACTGTAAAATATTCTCCTAATCTGGGTGTCCTAAAAAATGTGGTCACCACAGTAAAATGAAACACTGCTATTGCCATGATAATATATGATGTATGGTTTGAATGAATTATATGAAAGATGTATGGATGGGGCCTAACTGGGCTGAAGACACAATTCTAAGGAGATAAGGGATGGAAAACAACTACACTCATGGGCTGTAACTAAAAGTTGCTGAACTGCTGACATTGATAACAACTGTGACAAATGATTAACTGTTGACATTACTGACCTGATGAACTTTTGGGGAAGAACAACTTGTTTACATTAATCAGAGACAATGGCTCTTTAAATTAAGGAAATATTTACAATGTTAGGAAGGAAGTCAACACAAGGTTGCTTGCGTTTATCAATACCAATTACGCAGAATCAACATCTGGCCAAAAAATTGAGACAACATCAGCGAAATATTGCTATATAAGCCAGCCCGTGCCTGCGTCTTGTCTCTGTCTCTGTTCTATGTTATGGCATTGAATGTTTGCCTTTATGTGTGCAATGTGATCCGCCCTGAGTCCCCTTCGGGGTGAGAAGGCCGGAATATAAATGCTGTAAATAATAAATAAATAAATAAGATACCTTATTACAATCCAATAATTGTGACAGAAAACAGAGCTGTTCAGCCACCATGTTCTATGAAGATGTTTTGTGTGTGTGTGTGTGTGTGTGTGTGTGTGTGTGTGTGTCAGAAGCAACTTGAGAAACTACAAGTCGCTTCTGGGTGAGAGAATTGGCCATCTGCAAGTACGTTCCCCAGATGCTCGGATGTTTCTGATGTTTTACCATCCTTGTGGGAGGCTTCTCTCATGTCACATGGGGACCTGGCGCTGACAGAAGGGAGCTCATCCATGCTCTCCCAGGTTGGATTTGAACCAGCAGCCTTCAGGTCAGCAGCCCAACCTTCAAGTCAGCGGTCCTGCGCAGGTTATGCGCCACCTATGGAGATGGTGTATAGGGAGTGTCAGATCTGCAATGGAAAGCAGAATTCTGGACACTTTGCTTCCTTTTATCAAGGGAAGAGAAAGGTGTGTGTTTTGAGTCATGTTCTTTTTGGTGTTTTGGCATTTTTGAGCTTTAGAAATTTTGTGCATTGGCAGATTTTCAAGGAAGCAATCTGGCCTAACAGGTGTTCTTCATGGTGGAAGAATGGAGAAATAGTGATGTATGCATGAAGATGAATGTTTGTACTGTATGTGAATGCTGAGTGTTGTGAATGAGTCTTCTGAGGCTGTGAGTGATAATGGAGAGATCAGGAGAGGAAGGAAGAACCCTCGCGAGGAAGGCTCACTGGAAGATTTACACAGGAAGAGAATCAGGGAGATTGATGGGGAGTCTTCCGAGGAGGATTCATGTGGGGACTTGGGAGGGGATCTTGAGCTGGAAATGGATGCTGAGGAACTGGTGGTGACAGAGGAAGTTGGCATAGATTGGGCACGGGCTCCGGAGGATCTTGGGGAGGAATCTGGGTCCATGGATGCTGTAGATGCTGGAGAGGCTTGGGTATCTTCAGAAGCAGATCCCACATGGTCTGCCTGGAGGAATGAGGATAGTTCCACAGGTATGGACAGAGTTGGGTGTGGGCAGGATGATGTTGATTCTGATGAGGAGTTTGGGACGCCTGATTCTAGGGCGTTGGCTGTTTGGAGCTCAGATTCTGATGAGGAACTTGGGACACCTGACCCTAGGGCGTTGGAAGTTTGGACACTCAAGGAAACCTAAATAAATTGGGGATTTTTGGCCACTATTCTTTGCGTGTGGCAAGTTGTTGCTGGGCGCCATTGGGTTTCTTGTACGTGATTCTGAAGACTGGCTTGGAACTTTGCAACAGATGTAAGTTTGCTCCGAGTTATTCTTCAACAGAGGGCTGGAATTGTGTGGGTTTTCCTGGACTGCACTGTTATTACTATTTTGAATTAGCTGCTGTTTGCCTTCGTTGTCTTGGCTTTTTGTGCCATCCCTTGACGTGGACCTTCTTGTGATGACTTCACCTTCTGGACCTTGGACTGAATCTCGACTTGGCTTATCTCTTCACTCCCAAACTCAGCTTGGCATTGTTCTCATCTCCGTGGTTGTCTACCGTTGACGACTGCTGGCTTCGTTCCCGACCCTGACGCTGTTCCCTTATCCCGACTTCGGACCGGCTTGACTTCGCTACAACGCTACGCTCCTTTGGCTCCTGGCCTGGCTTCCGTCTCTGCAGTGGCTTGCCGCTAACTTCTCAGCATTTTCCAGTTTTGTTTGTTTGTGCCGCTTTCGGCGAAGAGCTTTTAACCTGGTTTGGGTTTTTGCCTCAGTTTGGAATCGCTGCTGTACTCTTGGGTTTTGGGGAAGGTTTTGGGGCTTTGCGGTGATTTACCTTTGTTTGTTTTGCCATTTTTAGCCCGTTTTGTGTCTTTGGACTGAGTTTAAGTACTTTATGCTAAATCCGGATTATATCTCTTGTTAATCCGGATTATATGCCAGTTCATGTTTTTGGCATTTTTTCTGGTTTGACTGCTTAATAACACTGAAGATTAAGTGTTTTAAGCCTCTGACAATTTACTGAGCTATTTTTGAGTTGTTACTTAAATAAACTATATTTTGCTCTCAGTTGGCGTCTGACCTTTGACACTGAGTAAAAATGTAATTTCCCTTTGTTTGTTAGCCAATGTTTGTTAGCATTTTGTAACATAATGCTTATATACGGTAAGTACTATGGTACAAAATGTGGCATTTTCTAATTCTGTACTATGGGGATGCACCTTGTATTGGAATGCTTGTTGGATAGCAACAGTATCAAAGGTTTGTGAATCTAATGTAGTTGCATAGAATCTGTATGTCTGTTATATCCAATGTTGTCCTTTGTGTAAAAGTGTAAAAGTTCTTATACACCCTCTCACACTAAAATTGCAATAAAATGAACCTTTGTTTAAAAAGTATTCATGATACTACAGGCTCAACATCACTTATGTAGCACAAGAAAGAGGTATAGAGCTGCTTGTCTGACATCACAACTTTTGCATGGAAAAAATAGAATCTGCTGAATAAATTGCATTTTGATATTGTTTGCTTTTATTAATGATCTTATCGGCAATGGAATGCTAACAAAATTGTACGCTGCAATACTACTCTTGATTATGAACTTACCAGGATCTTCTGTTTTGGACTTTGATGGGAAAATGCAGTCTGAAAGCAAAACCAGTATCTGCAAAAAGAAAATATTGCAACAACCTCATTAATTACAACCAAATTGCTTCATGTCTAGATGTTATCTTAACTTTTGGAATTTTTTTAACCATTCATCTATACCTCTGGGCTACATATCTAATTTATATTTAACCACAAATCCATGAAGCTCATACAATTAAACAGTTTACTAAAATCTTAATTCAACAAGTTGCTTGGAAGACCCTTATACTACAATTACAAATATTACACTATGTAACACGATTTTTGTTCCTGGCTTATAAACATCATTTCTTAATTGGCTGTATCATAAAAACATGGAAAAAGTTTATTAGGCTGCAAAAACTTTTTTCTTGTGGGACAGCTTGCAGCACATTTTGCTAAGTTTTTCAATGAATAGCTCATTGAGTCTCAACCACAATTCAACATAGTTTGTGACAGCTACAAAAACAACTTTTAAAGTAGTTATCGCACAATTAAACAGGAAATAATGCTTTAAAATCAGGAGCAGATTTTGGAATTCAAGTGTTATCCCAGAAATTAAGTAATTAGATAGCTCCACTCAAGACATGCCAAGTTTGCTTACACATACACACCTCTCTATTTATAAGGATTATACTTATGATCTAGCTTATAAAGCTGGTTGTATTGAGTGTAACAAGTGAGTGTCAATCATTCTGGATATTGAAAAAAAACTTATAAAAGTATATAGCAACTTTATCTAGTTTACATTACCCGCTTTGGAAGCAAGAGGTGGCAATTTAAACTTTTCCCCACCCTCCAGCTCTCCCCAAATTGTTTCCCCTCTCTTCCCCTAAGTATCCATAAGGAAGGAAAAATGAGATGCAAGCTGAACTTATTCCTCTCTGAAAAAGAATAAATGTCAAAACAGAATTGAAAATACAAAAAATCAACATTAGAATTTGAGATGAATAAAGTTTAGGTTATATAAATAAACTGACGTCTATAAAAGCCATCTGGGTTTACCAGATCCAAATTGCAAGCCCAGAAGTGCTAGACTACGCCTAGCCTGTCCACTTAATTTTGAAAGATGTATAAATGGTTTCTCTCTTAGCCCTCTAATGCTTTTACAGAACTGATAAAATAGTTTGTGTTTTAAAACTTTATATTAGTATAGCAGTATAAAATATTACTTATGGTCTGCAGCATGTATGGTGCTTGGGTGACAGGTTAGATGAAATTAAATACAAATGGTTGATGGAGACAAAGGGGTGCAGTAAGGAAGATATAATGAAAGCAAAGAGGATGAGTGTTAAGCAGGATTAGCATTTAAATGAAGACAAAGACAGAGCATGTCTGGTGCTCAAGAGTGAGATGGGTGAGACTGGACTGTATACTGCATTACTGTATATACCCGGCGTTAGCCAGGTGTTGTTGGGACAGCTGCCTGCTGGCTTTCTCCTGTCTCCAGCTCTGAGAAGTTCTGCCTCACAATCTCCATGGCAAAATTCTGGCAACAGTGGGCAGAGTCTTTTACTTTTCTTTGTCTATTTTCCACATACACCTTCTGCATCTCTTTTCTTTCTTTCCTTCTTCCCTTGCTTTCCCTCATAAACCTTCCTCCTCTTCTTCCTTTCATTTCTCTTCCCTTTTTCTTTCTTTCTTCCCTCCTTTCCTTCATCCCTTTTTCTTCAATTCCTTTCTCCTTTCCTCCCCTCCCCTCGTACCTTTTTCCCTTTCCTTCTTTTGTTTCTTCCCCCCTTTTTTCTTACTTCCTTATCTTTTTTCTTCTTCCTTATCTACTGTTCATTCATTGCCTTCTTTTTCCTCCTTTCTCCTTTACCCTCATACAAATATCAAGCCACTTTATTCCCTTTCTTTCCCAGTGACATCACAGAGAATAATTTCATCTAACATCAGGCAATCCTTCATCTAGCCTCAGCCAATCTTTTTTGTTGTTATTCTTTCCCTCAGTTCTGGGCCTGAAAGGGGTGGATATATATATTTTTAGTTCAAACACCTTGATTATTTTAAATTGAGTAATAAAAGATATTTGTGCCAATTTGGTCCAGGTCTGTCAAGCCACGTAGGAGCTTCTTTGGTAGCAACCAACCTACAAACTTTGACTTTTATATAGATAGATAAAGACTATTAGCTAAGGGTTACATCACTAGAGGTAGTTAGGAGTGGGATCATCTCTGTTGCTTTATCTGCAGATCTCTACTAGGACCAGCAAATACTTTTCTCTTAACCCTACTCATTTGTCACCATTAAACCTCTTTTTCTAGACATGTTTTCTGATGTGGTGATGACTTTATAAAAAAGGAAATCAAGAGCCATAAATACCTATTACAAACTTCCAAGCACTTATATTACTTAGTCAATAACCCATTTGACTAAGAGGCAACATGACAGGCCAGCCATCAAATAATAATAATAATAATAATAATAATAATAATAATAAATTTTATTTGTAGACTGCCCTATTTCCCTGAAGGGACTCAGGGCGGTTTCCAACATATATGGCAAACATTCAATGCCAACGAGAAAATATATAAAACAATTATATCAAAACAGAACACACTGAACAATATAAAACCACCTAGCTTTGAGCTTAATAACAGACAAAATATTTATTACTTCACTGTTTACAAAATCAGTTCCTGTCACTGAACGAAGCAGATTCAATTACACCACCATTGGAATTTATATGAGATGCTTATTTGCAGTAGAATGCTGTAATTTTTTGACAGTAAAAACTCTCTACATCTTTTTTTCATAATATACACATAAAATATTTCTTACCAAGCCCAAGATAAGACCAACCAATAAAGTGCCCAGTATGAAGACAGCATAGGAAACCCAAATGTGAAGTCCAAGAGTGTCTGTTAAGTAGTTGTGGATTTGCTGTAAAGACGACAAATTAACTTATGTCACCAATGGTATGATATGACATTCAGACAATTCATCAAATTAACCAGGCATATTCTAACGCAAAAGAACCGTTTTTTAAAATCCTTTTCACATCTTAAAGATCAACACATATAAAATGGTGTAAGATTTTGCAGGCTACAGCATACTTCATCTAGGGAAGAGCTTCCAAACAATGACATTAAAGGAAAAGGAAAATGCAGAAAATAGAGGTAAAAGGTAAAGGTTTCCCCTGATGTTAAGTCCAGTCGTGTCCGACTCTGGGGGTTGGTGCTCATCTCCATTTCTAAAGCCGAAGAGCCGGCGTTGTCCGTAGACACCTCCAAAGTCATGTGGCCGGCATGACTGCATGTTGCGCCATTACCTTCCAGCCGGAGCGGTACCTATTGATCTACTCACATTTGCATGTTTTCGAACTGCTAGGCTGGCAGGAGCTGGAGCTAACAGGGGGCGCTCACTCCAATCCCGGATTTGAACTTGGGACCTTTCGGCTTGCAAGTTCAGCAGCTCAGCGCTTTAACACACGGAGCCACCGGAGGCTCTGTGTGTTAAAGCAAATGTCATGTTTGTGCCCATTTACTCACTACAAATTGACTTAGCTAACTCCTTATATAATTAAAGATTTTTTCAGAAGCCACTAACAAAAAGACTGTACAAACTGACTCAGTGATGTCAGCCAGTTTCACACAAAGTACACAAATAAATATCCATTGTAAATTAAAGCTTATCATTGATTATATCCCACAATGATATGATAGTGTCAGGGGGCAATTCTGCAGTATAGAGGCTATATACCAGACTTTCCCAAAATGGTGTTTTACCTTGACTAATAGATTTATAGCCTGAATTATCTGGAGGACATCAGGTTGGGAAAGGTTTTAACTGAATGGTATAATGGGAAGAAGAAGACATGTTCTCAAAATTAACTCTAGCACTATGTTAGGTGTGCAAATTTCTTAGGCTGGTGGAATATTTGAGAACATGCACTCCATACAGAGGAATACACAACCCACCATACTACTTAATAAGCATCTTGCTTACTCACCCTGATCCATCCAGATAAATAGAAGAGTCCTGCCATTCCATGCATCCTAATGTGAAAGTCATATAGTTAGTTCAGTAGTGAAAGACAGTTACTCCTCAATAACCTAAATGTTCTTGCATGTTCAACTACAAAGTATTATTTCTCATTTTTCTTGACCATCTGAACACTGTTTTTAGTTTACTACACCACTGTATACTGCTAGGACACCAAGGAAGAAGTCTTTCAAATATAGAAAGGGTGCATTTTGATCATTATAAAAGCTAGGTGAAAATATTTATTATTTATATGTTTCTAAAACTATATCCTGCATTATCTCAACATGATATCCAAGACAAGCCATTCTTTCAAATATTGAGGCTCCAAGCTACTCAGAAGTTTAAACACTGCACATAGATAACAAATTTTTTGTTAAAGGTCCATGAGTGATCAACATATAAACATGGCCACTGTGGAGAAGTCATAGTTATTATGTTTAATTTTAACTGTTAGAGTATGTATTTGTGTTTAGTTGACACAGTAGCTGAAACAGAAGCCATCTTGTTTCAATCCACAGAAGTGCTGTTACCAAGGAGATGGAGCTGGCTAGCTCACCAGAGGGAGAAGTAGGCGGAGCCACAAAAAGGAAAAAGTGGGAGTTAAAAAAAAAGAAGCCAGGGAGTGCGTGGCTGGAGGCTTTTCAGTCAAGAGGGGCTGAGGAGACAGGCCTGACCAAAAAAAATCTTTAGTCAAGGCAGACTAAAGGGAGCCTAGTCAAGATCTCTAGTTGGGAAGGACTAGTGATCAGGAATTTGATTGGTAGATCAAATTAAAGGCTTTTATTGTAGTTGGGACATTGTTCACTAAGGAGCTCAGCTGAGGTTAGAGCTCGCTACAATTTATATCATCAGTAGTAGAGTGAGAGGGGAAGTACACCAGAGACTACTGTTGTGGTGGTTATAAGAGTTATTAAACCACTTGTTTATCTAAAGTTCCATAAGTAAATCAGTCAACCTGCAACCATAAGCTTTGTACACAATAAACTTGTTCTTTGTCAACAACCGACTCATTTCATCTCATCTGCGTCTGTGGAGCCAAATTTCATTGGTGATAATTCAAAAGCCTCACGTTGGTGGCAGTTACCTTAACAAATCACCTAATTGGGGAAGAGCAATAGTCACAGTTACCTCAGAAAGGGAACAACAACACAGAAATCCCTAACTACAGAGAAAGAGGCTGGGACCTTGAAATAAAGATCACCCCCTGTAATCCTTCCCCTCATATAAAGGTGATATATATATAATCTAGAGGGATTAAAAGATTCAAAAATCCCCTCAGCAGTGGAAACAGCATTTACAATTTGCTTTGACACCATTACAATTGGTTTGAGTCTTCCCAATTGGCGTTAGCACCATCACAATTGGTGGCAGCGTTGGGATTGAGTCTTCGTGATTAGATCAAACCATCCCAATTGGAAGTAACGTCTGCGCAGCCACCATTACACATATTATACCAATATTTCTGAATAAGCAGTCCACAATCTCATTCTCAGATCATTAAGTGAAAACTGTAGCAACTGAATGTCTTTTAAAGAACTGCATCAACCAACAAGCCACTTCCTGGCTCAGCTTAGCGGTTAGTGATGGTGTTTAAAGCTTGGATTAGCTTGGAATGGCAATAGTTGAAAGACTCTGTGAGTATACACCCATCAAAGTACTGTGGTCTCCTGATGGCTCCCTTCTCTAGCCACTTTAGCACATTGAGAAATTTCTCAGTCATAGGAAACTTTAGCCTCCTTTTAAGCATGGAGAGGGACTGAACTCATCACATGAGTTAAACTTTCTCTGGCTGTCATACATAGCCCTTCGTGGTTGAAAAGAGGCAGAAGTGTCCTGAAAGGAGGGAACTCTAGCAATCAACCGTATCATATTGAGAAATTTCCCCCTCGTAGTGCACTTCAGCCTCTTTTGTAGCATTGAGAGACACAGAGCTCATCACATGTTCCAGGGTTAAAGAGGCAGAAATGTCCTGAAAGGAGGGAATTCTGAACACAGGCCAGCAGTCATGTTCAGAGCTCCTACCTCTTATCACACTTTACTCCCATCTTTACAACTGAAAAACAGGTGGGATGGGAACCATCAAAGGTTCCCCATCCTGCTTCATTGCCCAACTGTCAGCAGTCTGTTGTATCCTATGGGGTTCGGTGCAGAACAATAGGATCCCATGAAAAGCAACAGCTTTAATCTGACTCACTGTCTGTTGTATCTTCTGGGGTTCCATGCAGATCAATAAGATCCCATAGAAACCAATAGTTTTAACCTGAACCCCTGTCTTCTGTACCCTATGGGATTTGGTGCAGAACAATAGGATCCCATGGAAAGCAATGGTTTTAACTTGGATCACTGCTTTTTGTATCCTATGAGGTTTGGGACAGATCCATAGGATACCATTAAATAAGTGGTTTTAAACTGGTGTCAGTCTCCTTTAATGTAAGGGGCTTTGGGGAGGGCAAGTGATCTCTTGGTTTTCGGATATTGTTGTTTCTCCTGACTAAAAAAAGTAATACTGACCTTGTGATGAATGTAAAAGATGAATGCATTGCCAGCTCTTAAGTTTCCAGTGTGAGTTTGATGGGGAGGCAGAACTCCAAATGGGGCAATTTTCTCGCTTAAAGAGACGATTCTCTCCCTTAGAGGGATGGTCACCCATGCTTTCCCCACTCAATGTGATGAGGTGGTTAGCTCATCCAAAAGGAGTGATGCATTATGCAGATATACAACAGGGATTTCTTGCTGTAGAATGCCCTCCATTTGATCAAGTGATACTGACACCAGCTTCTTTATAACAACAAACTAGCTGTGCCCTGCCACGCGTTGCTGTGGCCAATTGGAATTGCACTGAATAGCCTTGCTGCTTCAAAACCTGGCTGCTTTCTATATAGGCACATCCTTCCTTGGGCAGGTTGAATGGGACGGAGTAGCCTCGTGGCTTCAAAACAGGAGGGTTTTCTATCTAGGGGGAATTTTGGTTGGCCAGGTTGAACAGCCCTGAATAGCCTTGCTGCTTGCAAGCCTGGCCGCTTTCTACCTTGTGGAATTTGTTTGGCCAGGTTGAATAGCAATGGTCTCAGTGCAGCAAGTATGAATGCTGCAATTAGTTACCTTGATTAGCATTTAATGGCCTTGCAGCTTCAAAGCCTGGCTGCTTCCTGCCTGTTGGGAGGTGTTAGCTGGTCCTGATTGTTTCCTGTCTGGAATTCCCGTCTTCTGAGTGTTGTTCTTTATTTACTGTCCTGATTTTAGATATTATATTGTTCTGTATTGCTATACCACAGTAATTATTACATATTATATTTATAATCTTATATTATCTGCTTAGAAGTGGATTATATGAGCCCCCTTCTACACAACTTTATAAAATCCACACTGAACTGGATTATATGGCAGTGTAGACTCAAGATAATCCAGTTCAAAGTAGATTATCCTGCCTTGGCATTCAGGGTTATATAGGTGTGTAGTAGGGCCTTGAGTCTGCACTGCCATATAATCCAGTTCAAATCAGATAATCTGTATTTTATAGGCAGTGTGGAAGAGGCCAGCAAGGATTACATTTAAATAAATAAATAAATGAAATACACATTGGTAAAGATACAGCGAATGCAAACCTGTATCTTTCTTCAACACATTAACGTCACAATATATTCCATAAAGTCGTAAGAAGAAGCAGGAATGAGAAGACAATGGATAATTGCAGTTTGCAACAACAGTCATTTCTTAAAACCTGAAAGGTAATTACAGTTTAAGACAAGAAAATATAAGATAATTACAGTATAGATGATGGGGACTTCCATCCTGCCACAGGTTCTACAGCTTCCCATTTTTTCTCCAGGATATAGCCCTCTAGATCCTCGAGTGACCTTGAGCCACGATATCTGCGGAAAATTCCATCCTTTGCACTGAAAATAGATAACAATGTAATTATACTTCCAAGGCTACAAGTGCCAGGGCACTGCATGCTCACAATTCTAAGTACAATCTTGAGGAGAGGCCAAAGAAGCAAGTCCACCTGTTCATACTGCCTCCTCCCTAGGTCTTTATCTCTGTGCCATTGTAGCAGAACAAGTACAAGAGTATAGTGCGCATGTGTTGGACAAAAGGAAGCAAACCTCTACAGCAGTGGTTCTCAATCTGGTGTCTCCAGATGTTTTTGGCCTACAACTCCCAGAAACCCCAGCCAGTTTACCAGCTGTTAGGATTTCTGGGAGTTGAAGGCCACAAACATCTGGGGACCCCAGGTTGAGAACCACTGCTCTACAAGCTTATTTCTTGCTATTCTTCTTTCTCTTTTAACTTGATGAAGGGAAGATGGATCCTTGTCTGTAATCTATGTTAGAATTCAGATTTTAGGAGAAAAACCCTAATCAAACAACACACACTGAACACTGTATAACTTTACTTTATTAACACAACAATTTCAGACTAACTTAAGAATTGTGCAAATAAACCACTAAGAATCCAATGGCTATAGTGATGTTTGCCTGCAAAGAGGTAAATCCCATTCTAGTTCCAGTGGTGGGTCTGCTGTAATTTCCACGCTTCAACACATTGAATTCAGTGCAGTCTTGTCTCCAATAACTGCACTAGGGAATATGTTCCTCCAATTGCTTATAAAGAATACTGTTCCCCATGAACATGAAAAGGCTTGACATCTAACCTTTTCAAGGCATTAGTTGCACCTCCACTAAGAAGTACACTTAACAGGATCTCTAATTGGTAGACTGCTATATTGCTTCTGCTTCTCCATTACTTTGTTGTCTGTTTCATCCTCACAATGCAACCCTCATCACAATCATACAGAAATATTGTACTGCAACAGCAAACAGTGGTTATTGTCAGGAAAAATGAAGTGAGGTACTTACTGGTAGATAGTGGGAAGTGTAGTGACAAAGAAACGACCACTTACGCCTAAAGAGTAAAGAGGTTTTCTTCAGTGGGGTTTCTTTAAGTGCATTATCTTGCTTTTCTAGACATAATTATTAACAGCCTCAGAACCAACTTGTTAAGACATATTTTTAATGAAAGGTTTTAACTAAGGTTACTTTAGAATACATTCCAGTGAATGACCAAAATTCATGATCCATTGTGTTTCCAGATGACTGAATATACAGTTCCTTATATACTACTATACAGTACATCAACAATGGAAGGAGAAACAGCTGGCATTCCTCATTGCAGATTAAACTTTTACAGATTTTATTAATACGATCTTTCTAGTGCAACTCTATGGTCAACTTCTATTAGAGACTAATCATAGAGTTATGGAGCAGATGTGCCCCAGAGGACCTCAGTGTGTGAGACGGATTGCTCCAATCTCTTGTAGTCCCAAGGGCCACATACTGAACAAAACTGGAAGCTCAAGCCAGAGGTTTGCCTCCCCTACTCTACTGTGTGGCAAGTAAGTATGGCTGAGAATTTTCACAAATGAAAGGCACCATTTTAAGATAATCCTCTGCTTTATTACAGTTAGTTCCAAATTAAAACTACATTTTTAAACCTACCTGGTTCCTGTGTAACATCCACCTTGCCCACATTGAGTTCGAGGTCTTTGCCATTTCTCGCAAATGCTTCCCATGCTGATTCCATCTGCTGGCAGGCAGGGCACCAAGGGGCATAGCTAGAGAGCAAGAGAGAGAGACAGTATGAAATCAGCCCAATACACACTTTCTTATCTGGTTAACTGTATTGATAAAGTGTGTTAATGTGGCTTTTTAAACAATACAAGCCCTATTTAATGCACCAATATTGTTTCCAAAAGAATTCAATCAAACTGAATAGATTGTTGTACAGATTTTTTTAAAAAAACTGTTCAGAAATTTCAGTTGGCATAAAATACTGATTCCAGGATGCTGCCTACCACTGAAGCAGTTCAACCCTAATGTTTTACATTACTTACATTTATTTCTAGGCTTGATTTAAAGTGTTAAACTAGACCTTCAAGACAATAAAATGAGGTGGACATTATTTGAGAAATATGCTTCCCCATGAAATTGCTTAGCATTTAAAGGTGGCTTTGGAGGTCTTCCTAGGCCCCTTCTACACTGCCATATAAAACAGATTATCAAATCAGTTAATCCACATTATCTGCTTTGAACTGGATTATATGAGTCTATACTGCCATATAATCCAATTTAAATCAGATAATCTGGATTTTAAATGGGAGTGTAGAGTGGGCCAACATTTCCCTCTGCAAAACAGAGACACCCATATTGTCACATTCAGTGTGTACATGTATGCCTTCAAGTCACTTCAAGACTTATGGTGATAATGGACAATTTCAAAGGGCAAGGAATACTCGGGAGGTGGTTTGTTATTGTCTTCCTCTGAAAAATAGCCTACAACATCTAGTACTATTAACATATAAAATAAATATTGGAAAATGTTTCCAGCTCATTGTTTCCATCAACCACTACCAAGCCCTAGATATCACAATGATAAGCCACTAGGCTCTATTATAATTCCAAAGTGTCACAAAGGCCAATACTAGTTAAAAGAGAGCAGCATATTGAAGGTGAAACCTTATCTTGATTTCTGTCACATATGGGTGCAACAAATTTTCACCTCCTTAGTAACAACTCACTGTGGCAGGGTGGAGAAAAAGAGAACCTGAACAATACAAACATTGGGTTGCTGTATGTTTTCCAGGCTGTATGGTCATGTTCCAGAAGCATTCTCTCATGACATTTTACCCACATCTATGGCAGGCATCCTCAAAGGTTGTGAGGTCTGTTGGAAACTAGGCAAGTGGCGTTTATATATCTGTGGAATGTCCACTGTGGGAGAAAGAACTCCTGTCTATTGGAGGCAAGTGTGAATGTTGCAACTGACCACCTTGATTATCATTAAATGGGCTTGCAGCTTCAAAGCCTGGCTGCTTTCTTCCTGGGGGAATCCTTTGTTAGGAGGTGTTAGCTGGCCCTGGATTGTTTCCTGTCAGGAACATATTTCCTGCGAGATGGGTATCAATAGCAAATGTAGTCCAGACAAGTGACTTTATGTTTAGGTTTTTTTAAAAAACACTATCAGCTCTCCTTCTGCGAAATTTGTGGCTGGACTCGCCCACCACAGTAGCATTTAATGAATTGGCAAGTACTTCCCCTCCCAGCAGCTATTCTGTACATTCAATCTCAACAAAACCAATAGCACAAAACACTGGTGACTGTATTCTATCAACCGGGGTTTCTGCAATGGAACAAATGCTTAAGGGTGTGTGTGTATGCATCTGAAAAGGAAGTGAAAAATGCCTAGATTGACCTTCAACCACTGTTACTACTGTGTATCAACAACAGTAATTCTGATTAAGTAAGAACACCACTTTAACAGGCAAGTCATTGTTATTCAAGGGCATGGCCTGCTGAGATATGCAGATGCTGCCCAATTTCAATAAAAATCAGAAGAAATACATGTTTGAGAAGAAAGCCAGAAGAAGTTCAACAGGGCTTTCTCTGAAATCACTGTGCATTGGAATGCAGCATTTATGCTTAACAAGGTTGCTTACTCAGCTTTAAGGAGTTAAAGGAATTTTGAGATATTTTTGTATTATCTAAGAAATTAACATTTGCTAGCTGTCACAATAAAAGTTCTGTTAAGTTACACATTTTAAAAGCACAAAAGCCTTTAGGGTCTTTCTGTTATTTTGACATTTTAACTAGATACAGCTGAAATATATTGGCATAGCCCTTTATGTTTCATTATTTTCAAACAAGGCTATCCTCCTTCACAAACAGTAACATTGTATTTCATAACTTTAAAAAAGCATATCTTGAATTATATGCCAACTTTCTATAATCTAGGTTCATTTTAAAATCATAAACATGTCTAGTTTCGTATACAGATAGCAAGAATATCTTCAACACATTAAGCAGGGATGAGAAATTAAGCTGCTAGATAAAGATGAATGATAACATTTAAATAGAACAACATTTTATTAGAACTATGCTCCTGAGAGTAGATTATTCTGCTTTGATTTTTTTTTTTAAAATGAAACATAGTCTTACATCCAGGAATACACCTGTTCAATTTCTTATTTGCTTTGAACACATAATGAGTGTTCTTGTTTACTAAAGGATTTACTTCTGTGCCACACACGTTCACCAGGGACTAACTATCTAGGAATAAACAGTGAGTGTGGACTCAGATAACCCAGTTCAAAGCACAGGGGTCCCCAAACTAAGGCCTGAGGGCTGGATGCGGCCCTCCAAGATCATTTACCTGGCTGCTGCCCTGTTTTAGACTTAGGCTCGCCCAAAGTCTGAAATGACTTGAAGACACACAACAACAACAATCCTAATTAACTTGACTATCTCATTGGCCAGAAGCAAGCCCACACTTCCCACTGAAATCCCGATAGGTTTATGTTGGTTTAAAATTGTTTTTATTTTTAAAAATTGTATTGTTCTTTCATTGTTGTTGTTATTGATTTTTGCACTACAAATAAGACATGCAGTGTGCATAGCAATTTGTTTGGGGTTTTTTGGGTTTTTTTCAAATGATAATTCGGCCCCTAATTTTCCCTAAAATTTTCCCTAAACAGCAACATACTGTCCTGATAAAAAAGAAAATATGACACTGCATCACGCCTAAATGAGGTATTACTTTCAATATGTATTTGTTGATGTGACTGATCAATCAGTCACATCAAAAAAAAGTACAAAACAAAACAAAAATTCCATATACATAGTTTGTGATAATCACCACAAAGGTTACTTTTATAGGCCCTTAGAAAGCATGTCAATGAGTGATGGTGCCTGACCAAGCCACATCTCCCAGGAAGCGACAGCAGTGAGCCATGGTGATTAAAGTGGTATCAAGATACATTAATTCTAGTTTGGATGCACCTTGATGTAGTTTAGATGTAGCCACAATTTAGGGCCCTTCTACACAGCCATATAACCCAGAATATCAAGACAGATAATCCACAATATCTGCTTTGGATTATCTGAAGCCCCTTCCACACAGCTGAATAAAATCCCACATTATCTGCTTTGAACTGGAATATATGGCAGTGTGGACTCAGATGACCCAGTTCAAAGCAGATATGGTGGGGATTTTTGCCTTGATATTCTGGGTTATATGGATGTGTGGAAGGGCCCTACAATCCCACATTATCTGCTTTGATTTGGGTTAGATGGCAGTGTGGCCTCAGATAATCCAGTTCAATGCAGATATTGTGGGATTTTATGCCTTGATATTCTGGGTTATATGGCTGTGTGGAAGGGCCCCGAGTCTATATTGCCATATAACCCAGTTCAAAGCAGACATAGTGGGATTTTGTACAGCTGTGCAGAACGATAGCAGTTTTGCACCATTTTGTCCAGGAATGCTGAAATTTGTAGTGTGGAGCGCCACTGAGCCCTGACTGTCAGGGCGCTACAAGCCCAGATATGGGCAAACTTTGGCCGCCCAGGTGTTTTGGACTTCAGCTCCCACAATTCCTAACAGTATCGGCTGTTAGGAATTGTTGGAGATGGGAGTCCAAAACACCAGGAGGGCTAAAGTCTGCCCATGCCTGTACAAGCCCCAAGATCAAGTAGCATTGACCCAGTCACGGCGGTTCAAGCGGTGCCATGCAGTGCGCCTCCTCCTTGCCAAAGAGACTCACAATTCCACCATCCAGTGGCCCTGCAGCAGGAGGCTCCAGTTGGAGCCGCGTAGCTCTAGCACTGGGCTCAAGGAGAGCGACGCGGCCTGGTCCTCCGGGGAAAGAGATGACGACGCCCAGGTGGCCCCACACAGATACAGCAGCAGCAGAAGAAGCGTCGCCGCCGTCGCCCTCTTCTTCCTGCCGTCCCGGTTAAGAGAAACGGCCCCATTCGCGCCCGCCGCCGCCATCTTGAAGGAAATCAAACCGCCGCCAAAGGGACCTCCGCGTCTGTAGAGAGGGAGGAGAAGGCTATAGAGTTCCGGCAACACGACGGAGCAGCCCACTCTTCCGGTTCCCGTGCCGAACGAATTCCAAATAAACATGTCACTTACTCTAACCACCCAAACTTTACGACTTCCGGCTTCTTGAAAACGGGCATGTTAGATGCTTATCTTAGATAATGTTTAGATAATCATCTACCCACCCCCTTTTTTTAATTCTTCTTTCCCTCCCCCCTCCCTTACCTTAAATATCTCTCACTTTTTCCTTTAGTCCATGTCTATGTATCACTGCAAAACCTTAATAAAAATATTTAATAAAAAAAAGAAAAAGAAAACGGGCATGTTAGAACTATGCTGGCTAATAATCAGGCTCGTATCCAGAAAAAAAGTTAGGGAGGGTTTTTCCCCCGAGATAAGTTTTGAGGCCAGTGTCTCCTGATCTGGCAGGAGATCTCAATAAGGCCCTGGAATTACCATCATTATGCAAAGTTGAAATATTTTGGCCACATCATGAGAAGTCAGGAAAACTTGGAAAAGATCACGATGCTGGGGGAAATGGAAGGAAGAAGGAAGAGAGGCCGACCAAGGGCGAGATGGATGGACAGTATCCTTGAAGTGACTGGCTTGACCTTGAAGGAACTGGGGGTGGCGACGGCCGACAGGGAGCTCTGGCGTGGACTGGTCCATGAGGTCACAAAGAGTCGGAGATGCAAAAATTCTTCACAGGTAATAGGTCCTGAATCATTGCTTCCTCTTGAAGCCAGATCTTGTTGACCACAAAGGATAATAATCTACGCAATCAGAAGAAGTTTCTTTCTGTTTTCTTCTTTTTTCTTTTTTCCTTTATCCCCTATTTGGATATCAGCCAGCACGCCAATGCCTTACATCAAGAAATAGTTTTCTAAGATCTACAGAGGATCACAGGAACACCTCAGCAAGCAAGAGTCCAAAAGTGGCAGGCTAGTACCTGGAACCTCAATCCATGACTGACACCGGATGAGAGAGACTCCCCTGTGCACACAGAAGACTGGGCGACTTTGAAGGCACTGAACAGGCTTGATAATAATAATAAGAAGAAGAAGAAGAAGAAGAAGAAGAAGAAGAAGAAGAAGAAGAAGACAAAGAGTGAATACCGTAAAAATACACTGCAAAACAGATGAGAAAACTGGCAAAAGAAGCCTCTCCATGGACAGTTCCTAGAAAAAATTGAGGGCAAACTGACAAGGAAAAAATATAATAATAATAAATCTTTATTTATATCCTGCTTTTCTCCCACAAAGGAACCTGAAGCGGCTTCCAACATACTAAGTACAGTACAAAATAACAGCAATTTAAACACATATAAAACATATAAAACAATAAAAAACATAAATATGCATTTTAAAAACAATATATGTTAATGTGGAGTCTTGGCAGATCATATCATATTGCACTTTGCACATGGATGTGGCTCACAAATGGAACTTTGAGAAATGAGACAGAGGGCCTGATTCTTGCAGCCAAGAACAAGCAATTACAGCAAATGTCATCGAAGCCAGTATTGAAAAGTTGACTGCAGATTCAAAGTGTAGACTCTGCAAGGAAGCAGATCAAACAGCAAAGACACTAGCACAAGCCAGTCAAGGTGGTCCCAGTGATCACCTGCCGTCCCGGTTAAGAGAAACGGCCCCATTCGCGCCCGCCGCTGCCATCTTGAAGGAAATCAAACCGCCGCCAAAGGGACCTCCGCGTCTGTAGAGAGACCTAAAGACCTTGGCCAGCACTTGAAAACAATCAGCGCTGACAAAATTACCATCTCTCAGCTGCAAAAGGCCACCCTACTCAGAGATGCATGCATTATTCACCGATGAATCATAGTCCTACTAAAATACTTAGGAAGTATCTGACGTGTGATCCAATAAAAGAGCCAGCTTGGTGATCTTGTTTGCTGTGTACTAATCTTGTTGTGTATCGATGATGATGATGATGACGATGATGATGATGATAATAATAATAATTTATTTCTTGACCACCTCTCCTTAGGGCTCAAAGAGGGTCACAATATTGTAAAATACACATTCATCCCAAAACATTATTTAAAACCCATTAAGATACATATTAAAATATGAAATAAAATCCATATAAAATCCAAATTGAACTGGATTATCTGGCAGTGTAGACTCAGGGCCCTTCCACACAGCCAAATAATCCAGAATATCAAGGCGGACAATCCACAATAACTGCTTTGAAATGGATGATCTGAGTCCACACTGCCATATCATCCAATTCAAAGCAGAAAATGTGGGATTTTATTCAGATGTGTGGAAGGGGCCTCAAAACATATTGGCTCCAAGTTTTTTGCCTTGTGTCTTCCCTATCGCGCCACCTTCTCTTCCTGCACATGCGTGGATCCTAACAGCTGCAAACGGGAACCGGACGTCTTGCAAGGGAGCTATTACTTCCCTAATCCCTTGGGAGCAGAGAGTTGCTGCTCTGTAGGAGTCACTAGAAGCGAAGGAGAGGCTTGGGAAAGGGAGCAGTTACCGTAATCTGCCTATTTAAGGGTAGAGACAAATTTTGTGCTCCGAATGGGAATCTGCGTAGAGTCCATTATCATTATGTGGGAGGCATCTCCACTGTAGAATGAATGCCTTTTGATACCATTTTTAATTGCCATGGTGGGATTGCGCTGTGGGAATTCTGGGATTGCGCTGTGGGAATTCTGGGATTTGTAGTTCAGTAAGGCAAGAGTACTCCGAAGACCTTGTAAAACTTGTCACTCACATAAATGAATGCACACTTGCACCGTGTGCTTCCTAGGATGTCTGTAGCTCCATCCTGCATTACCTCTGGCTTCTCAATACACAAGCTTTCCTTGGTTTGGATAGTGGCTGATTGCCTTTACTCCTTAGATTGATGCAAGAGCTACACTATGGAACAACATTTGAAAATGTTTCTGTTCCTGATTTGAAAGTGTTATTTCCTGTTTAATTGTGCGAGTGCGATACTTTGTTTGCAAGCAATTGTTATACTCCAGAACCTTTGTTTTTTTGAGGTTGCCACAAACTATGTTGAATTGGTTGAGATTCAATGAGATATTCATTGAAAAACTATAGCAAAATGTGCCGCAGGATGTCCCGCAAAAACAAAGTGTTGGCAGTTTAATAAACTTTTCCCATGTTTTTATGATTAAACCAATTAGGAAATGACATTTATAAACCAGGAGCAAAATCGTGTTATACAATGTATTCAAAGAACATCTGGAGGCACCATGGGTTCCCTGTTGTGGCCTAAGCTAATCAAAACTATTTAGTTTTAGGGCAAGGGGAGAACCTGTGATGCTCCCAGATGCTGTTGGGTTAAAACTCTCATCATGTCAGGTTATTAGCATGGAATCATCGAATCCTAGAGTTGGAAGAGACCTCGTGAGCCATCAAGTCCAACCCTCTGCCAAGAAGCAGGAACATAGCATTTAGAGCATCCCTGACAGATGGTCATCCAGCCTATGCTTAAAAGCCTCCAAAGGAGGAGCCTCCACCACACTGGGGCAGAGAGTTCTACTGCTGAACAACTCTCACAGTTAGGGAGATCTTCCTAATGTTCAGGTGGAATCTTCTGAACAAGCCTCAAAACCACTTTCTTCAATACTGATTTGAAACTGCATAAAGGGCCAGGGTTGAGATGGCCCCTAAGACATTGGAAAGCAGGTAGGAAGGAATTAGGCAAAAAAATTAAGTGCAAAGATTTATCATTGAATACTAAAATTAGATTTGCTTGTTCCATTGATTTTACCATTGTTATGCCTAGTTGTGAAAGTTGGACGGTGAAGAAAGTTGGTAAGGAGAAACTCGACTAATTTAAAATGTGGTGCTGCAGAAAAGTTGTACAGACACTGAATTTCTAAAAAGAAAAATGAAAGGGCCCTAGAGCAGATCAAGCTCGAACTCTCCCTAGAAGCCCAGATGACTAAACTGAAACATCACACTTTAACCATATCATAAGAAATCATGACTCACTAGATAAGGCAATGATACTTGGCAAGACAGAAGGCAATAGGGAAGACGAAGACCACACTTCAGATGGATAGACTCAATCAAGGAAGCCATGGCCCTGAATCTATGAGACTTGAACAGAACTGTTGAGAATAGGGTCATTTGGCAGCTTCTCATCCTTGGGGTCAACTCAATGGCAGTTAACAACTGTCATAATCACATGCTATCACTTGTCACTAAGTATGAATGTCTTTTCAGTGTCGAGTCTTATTGTTGGGTCTGCAAATGACTATAGCGACGTATTCTGGATCTGCATGGTCTTTCACAGTAAGGACATACATTTCCAGATGGAAGGTGATCCCTAGAAGGGTTTACTTGAGGCTCTTTCTTCCCCTTGTTTCTCCCTTCTGTCCTCTATTCGTGCCTCTTCAAAATTCACAGCCCTATTGGGAACAGCTGACCTCCAGTTAGAATGCTCGAGGGCCAGGACTTCCCAGTTCTCGGTATTTATTCCACATTTTTTGAGGTTAGCTTTAAGCCCACCTTGACATCTCCTTTGCTGTTAAACTGATGAGCTGCTGAACTTGGTGACTGGAAGATTGGAGGTTCGAATCCATGGAATGAGGTGAGCTCCCGTTCTTAGCCCCAGCTTCTGCCAACCTAGCAGTTCAAAAACATGCAAATGTGAGTAGATCAATAGGTACCGCCTTGGTGGGAAGGTAATGGCGCTCCAGGCTGTCATGCTGGTCACATGACCTAGAAGGTGTCTACGGACAACGCTGGCTTTTCGGCTTAGAAATGGATATGAGCACCATCCCACAGAGCCGGAAAGGAAGCTTTTACCATTATCTGTGTTATGGGTGTTTCTAGGCATTGAATGTGTGTTTGTGTATACTGGAATCCACCCTGAGTCCCCTCGGGGAGATAGGGTGGAATATAAATAAAGTGTTGTTGTTGTTGTTGTTGTTGTTGTTATTTTATTGCATGCTGTTTTACCATTAGAGCAAAGCAAATATTACAGTCAAAGATGCTCAAGTCCTGAAGCTAAGTCCACCTTCTTCCTACAAGTTCAAAGAAAGTCACTTTTATTCTCAACTACACCTTCTAAAATGTTGAGCAACATTTCCCCCTCCCTTTTGCTTTTCTCACTTTCTCACTGGGTTTGTGTTTAAAGAAAAGTCACTAGGAAAACAAAAGGTTTTACATTCCTCATCTTGAATGCATCACATAAATGAGCGCCATATTTTATCGCTTCCCATTAGAAGAGGAGGAGTCAGCAGTAAGGGTCTGCAAGAGGGAACAATGGCTCTTCCTGAAGAGTTTCCTCTTATCCTAATGTGCTGTTTCCACTACCTGCCACTTGAGGCCGGCCTTTTTCATTGTGGTGCAGTGCGTTAAACCCTTGTGTCAGCAGGACTGATTACTTGAAGATTGGGTTGCTGGCCTGAAGGTTGCTGGTTTGGATCCAACCGGGGAGAGCGTGAACGAGCTCCCTCTATCAGCTCCAGCTTCATGCAGGGACATGAGAGAAGCCTCCCTCAAGAATGGTAAAACATCAAACATCCGGGCATCTCCTGGGCAACGTCCTTGCAGATGGCCAATTCTCTCACACTAGAAGCGACTTGCAGTTCTTAAGTTGCTCCTGACACACACAAAAGGTTGTGGATATACCTTCCACTGTTCAGACAGCATTTTCTCTTTGTAAGGTAAAGGTAAAAGTTTTGCCCTGACATTAACTCTTGTGTCCGACTCTGGGGGGGTTGGTAGTCATCTCCATTTCTAAGCCGAAGAGCCAGTGTTGTCCGTAGACACCTCCAAGGTCATGTGACCAGCATGACTGCAGGAAACACCGTTACCTTCCTGCTGGAGCAGTATCTATTGATCTACTCACATTTGCATGTTTTTGAACTGCTAGGTTGGTGGAAGCTGGAGCTAACAGCAGGAGCTCACCCTGCTCCCTGGATTCAAACCGCCAACCTTTCGGTCAGCACACACCTGGAATATTGTGTCCAATTCTGGGCACCACAGTTAAAGGGAGATGTTGACAAGCTGGAAAGCGTCCAGAGGAGGGTGACTAAAATGATCAAGGGCCTGGAGAACAAACCCTATGAGGAGCAGCTTAAAGAGCTGGGCATGTTTAGCCTGCAGAAGAGAAGGGTGAGAGGAGACATGATAGCCATATACAAATATGTGAGGGGAAGTCATAGGGAAGAGGGAGCAAGCTTGTTTTCTGCTTCCCTGGAGACTAGGATGTGGAACAATGGCTTCAAACTACAGGAAAGGAGATTCCACCTGAACATTAGGAAGAACTTCCTAACTGTGAGAGCTGTCAGCAGTGGAACTCTCTCCCCCGGACTGTGGCTCCTTCTTTGGAGGCTTTTAAGCAGAGGCTAGATGGCCATCTGTCGGGGGTGCTTTGAATGAGATTTTCCTGCTTCTTGCAGGGGGTTGGACTGGATGGCCCATGAGGTCTCTTCCAACTCTACGATTCTATGATTCTATAGGTTCAGCAGCTCAGCAGTTTAACCTGCTGTGCTACGAGAGGCTCTTGGTATTGACATTGTATATCATGATCCTTATTTTTAGTCTCAAGTAACATTTTTACTCTATATTCATCTGTTACTTTCAATTATTATTATTATCATTGTTGTTTTGTTGTTGTTGTTGTTGTTGATAGAATTTTGGAGCAGAATGGTCATTTCTTATTACAGTCCCAAATTGCTAGGCATATAATGTTTTTTGCTTTGTTGAATTTGGCTATTTGTTAAATTGCTGCCTAGTACAGCTTCCAATTAAAGTACAGTAAAACCCCGCTCGTTCGAGCCCCGCTCATCCTAGCCTCTGTGCAATCCGAGCGGGTGAATGGGGAGGGCCACAAAGGCCCTCCCCGTTCACCTGCTTGCTGGCATGCATGTTGCTAGGTAGATAGCAAGCTACCTAGCAACACGCACGGCTGGCTCCTTCGACACGCCGGACCCCGGTGCTGCTGGCCCCTGGTGTGATGAAGGAGCCGAGGCACGGGCGGGCGGGTGGGTGAACGGGGAGGGCTTTTGCGGCCCTCCCCCTTCACCCGCTCAATGGCTGGCCCAAACGCCCACCGAAGGGAGAAGTTTCCTCTCCATTCAGCGGGTGCTTGGACCCAGAGAAGCGGCAAGCTCCCCTGGATTCAAACCGCGGCCATGGAGCCTCTCCTCCGTTGGGAGGAAGCGTGGATTCAGAGGGGCTCCGGATCCAAGCTGCCTCCCAACCGAGAGGCCTGGTAATCCGAGTCATCCAGGTTGACCGAGCTGAGGTCCGCCCGTTTAACTCGGACTACCGGGGTTCTACTGTAATATCATTCAGGAATGTTTCAATAGCTTCATTCACTCTGACCCATATGATTCATTTATTTCACTCTAGGCAATGTACAATTCTAATTTTCTGCAAATACATCTAATTCTTTCACTATTCTCCAGTATTTACTCTTCCACTGCCACCATCATTTTCTGAGCTCCAAAATGCCCCCACCGTCTCCCTCCTAAATGTTATTTAGAACTGTGACAACATTATTTTTCATACTATATCTCCAAAAATTCTCCAGAGCTTGAGATGAGTGATAGAAGTAATAAACACCTCTGGTGACTATCAAACTACTCAGAAGGCTGGTATAAAGTACTGAAGTAGCCAAAGATTCATCATTTTAAATAAAGTATAGATTGCAAGGTTATATTGGGAACTATGGGCAGGAAGAAAAACCTTGAGAATGAACAGACAGGAATGGAAGGATGGTTCAGAATACAGAGGTTTAAGTTATTTTGAAGACCATACATTAGAGAAAATTCAAAAAGCAGGAGCAGGATAGTATAATGCATCAGTGACTTGTTGCAAAGCAGGGAAAGCATTTGTACATATTTCATAGTTTTTCTTCAGACTAAATGTAACATATTATTATTATTATATTTATTTATACCCTGCTTTATCTCTCCCAAAGGGGACTCAAAGCAGCTTAACATAAAAGCATTCATACACAATTTTAAATATACAAATATACAAACATTAAAATAGAATTAAATAAAAAAGGATTAAAAATTCACAGTTAAAAACCATTCAAACATATTCACTGCATATTAAAAGTTAAAACTGGAGCCTCCGGTGGTGCAATGGGTTAAACCCTTGTGCCAGCAGGACTGTTGACTGAAAAGTCAGCAGTTCAAATCCGGGGAGTGGGGTGAGCTCCCATCTGTCAGCTCTACCTCCCCATGTGGGGACATGAGAGAAGCCTCCCACGGAGTCCCACAGGATGGTAAAATATCAAACATTCGGGCATCCCCTGGGCATCCTTGCAGACAGCCAATTCTCCCACATCAGAAGCCACTTGCAGTTTCTTAAGTCGCTCCTGACATGAAAAAAAGTTAAAATCACAGCATGCCCTGAATTGATCTGAAATACTTTCATAGATGGCGGAAGGGAGAAATCAAAATGTTGCTTTGAAGCAGAGCTTGGAAAATGGATTTTGAGGGGATTCTTTTCATGTTTGAATTTTTATTTTATCCTTCTGTATGTGTCATTTCCCCCCCCCCCCCCAAACAAACTAACAAACTAAAAAATAAAAAGCAAGAGAAAGGGAATGAGTAATGTGACATAGCACAACTAGTTTAATGACAATATAGCAAGTTACTTTTATTAAAATATATTATACTAATGGTGACACATTACATAAAATGTTATTCTCATGGCATTTTGTAATGAGGCAAAAACATGGACCTTGGTTTGACATGATATTAGGATGACATTGTACAGCAAAGAGTGTTCTTCTAGCTGAGATGGAGATTAGTACGAGTACATCACCCTTTCCTCTTGCCTGGAGCTAAATTCACCCACATTGGAGAATTTCCAGCCTTGTCTCCTGCCAGGAGAAGATTCATGAAAAATGAGATCTGGAAGAAACTTGTCATGCAGAAAGGTCAATAACAAAACACTACCACTGCCCACACTGCCGCAACAAGGTGGGAGAGGAGAAAACAGTCACTTTGTAAGACAGCATTTGGAAACACCTCACTATAGCAGACCTAAAATCAGCCTACCTGGTACTGGTTGACAATTTCTCTCAACAGTCGTCGTCAAGGTTGCCATTGTTACATTTGTGTCACATAGCTGAGCTTCCCATAAGCAGCTGATTGGCCACTATCTGAACAGAACGTTGAGCTAAATAGGCATCTCATCTGATCCATTGTCACCTTCCTATGTTTCCGTTTTTTGTTCATCAAGATCCAAAACCGGAATCCCCGGTGGTGCAATGGGTTAAACCCTTGCACTGGCAGACTGCTGATTTGAAGGTTAGGTTGCTGACCAGAAGGTTGCTGGTTCAAATCCAACCTGGGGAGAGCACGGATGAGCTCCCTCTGTCTGCTCTAGCTCCATGAGGGGACATGAGAGAAGCCTCCCACAAGAATGGTAAAATATCAAACATCCAGGCTTCCCCTGGGCAACATCCTTGCAGATGGCCAATTCTCTCACAACAGAAGCAACTTGCAGTTTCTCAAGTCGCTCCTGACATGGAAAAAAAAACCCCACCCCAATCTGTATAAATTAGCAAGCTTGAAGTCTCATGCTCATTTCTGCTCCAAAATCCAGCACCTTGCTTTTCTAAAATCTTACTCATATCTACGTTGGGGAAGCTGGTGCTGGGACAGACAAAACCATACCTCTGATGCCTACAAAGAGTGTCATCAACCTCCTCACTCTGAAATTACTTCAGTAATTTGTGTGGGGCATGGTAGAGGTGCTTTAGACCATTTTTCAAAAGGTATGATGATTCATAGATGTATATTTCTTTGGTCTTAATGATACATTGAGACTAATTTCATGGTAACATCTGTTGCAATGTCCAGGGTATCCAAATGCAGCTCCCCAATTTAGCAAGCTTCAGAATCCAAGCAATGCCTAAAGTAGCCTTCAAATAGACATCTCCTCCCTTCTAA
Organism: Anolis carolinensis; assembly: GCF_035594765.1. NCBI lineage: Eukaryota > Metazoa > Chordata > Lepidosauria > Squamata > Anolidae > Anolis > Anolis carolinensis. The sequence continues at coordinate 159,708,868 of NC_085841.1, forward strand.
CAATACAGGCCTCTTTAAATCCCATGTGAATTAGAAATATCAGACCTCAAGCTCTCTTTGACAGGCTAGCAGCGGGTAAACAATAGTAGCTGTACTCAAGGGGCTGGAGCTGAGCCTTTGTGATTGGCACTCTGTGTGCTTGAGACCTCACCTTTCATTTGGGCTCTCAAAGAAAAAGGCTGCCCAGGAGGATAAACATCTTCCACAGAGGGGAGAAAACACTTTGAAGCAAATGTATGACAGTGAACAGCTCTCTAAACAACAGCAACAAAAATCCCTTTGAATGTGTGCACAACAGAACCACTGATGCTGGTGGATGCTTTGTGCATTATTTCTGAACAATCCATATCTGAAATTTTTCATCCTGGGAAAAAGAAGGAGAGCAGTTGCAAGCAGAGATGATTGGTAGCTTCCATGCCATGGTGTGATAAGTCCACCCTAGTCCTTAGTTTGAATTTTTAAGGATTTATACAAGGGGTTGAACTCAACCCATAGATAAGTTGAGCACTTTGGACAACTTCTTTAATATTTCTAGGTATATTAAGAGCAGGGGCCCCTTGTGGCACAGTGCGTTAAAGTGCTGAGCTGCTGAACTTGCGGACCAAAAGGTCCCAGGTTCAAATCCCGGGAGCGGAATGAGCACCCGCTGTTAGCCCCAGCTCCTGCCAACCTAACAGTTCGAAAACATGCAAATGTGAGTAGATCAATAGGTACCACTCTGGCGGGAAGGTAACGGCGCTCCATGCAGTCATGCCGGCCACATGACCTTGGAGGTGTCTTCAGACAACGCCGGCTCTTCGGCTTAGAAATGGAGATGAGCACCAACCCTCAGAGTCGGTCACGACGGGACTTAACGTCAGGGGAAAACCTTTACCTTTACTATATTAAGAGCAGATTCACTATCAAAATGACATGGGAAATTGGCAAAAACATGTCAACTCTGAGGAGAAGATCTAGTTATAAGTACTTTCACGTTCATTCAATTGTGCACAGAAGAAACTGGTCCCTCCCACCTTGAGAGGAATAAAACTTGGCCCTTGTCCAAACAAGATAGAGAACAGAGACCGTCCTGTGCATTTTCACACCTGGAGAACCTGGGACAGCTATGCACCATCCCACATAGAGTAAAGCCCAGTGCCATGACCTTGTTCCCAAAAAGGGGTTTGGGGCCCAGTCAACTGTATCTCACTCTAACAGTAAGGAACCCTGGGAAACAGGAGTGGTGAACTTGTGTCCAGATGCTGTTGGCTTCCACCAGTTCAAGTGTAGCCAAAAGTGAGGCAGAAGAAGAGCTGTGGTTCAGCAGCATCTGATGAGTTCCCCATCTGAGCTTAAAAGGAAAGCAAAGAAAAGGCACTCCTTCTCTGGGGGACCCACAACCAGTGACAGGGATTGGCAGAAGACTAACTCAGTCCAGTGGAGTCATGGAAATAAAACAAACACAGGCTCTGATTGTCCTTGAATCACTGTCCTTGAAGCTGATAGTACTCTAGTAATCATCTGCATGTCATTTTCCTTATTTGTCATTGCTTCTCAGCAAAATAAACCATACCATGCAGGCAGTTCCTGGGGCCGCTGTTAACACAGTGGGTTAAAATGCCAGCTACAGAAAATCTTGCCAACCGGAAGGTCAGCAGTTCAAGCTGCGGGTCAAAGTGAGCTCCTGCTGTCAGCCCCAGCTTCTGCTTACCTAGCAGTTCAAAAACAGCAATGTGAGTAGATAAATAGGTACTGCTTTGGTAGGGAGGTAAAACGCACCCTGAAGACATACTGGCAATTTGATCAGGAAAGCATCCATGGACAACAGGCTCCTTGGCATGGAAAAATGGAACAACAGCACCTCCCCGTGGCCGAGTTGATTACAGCCTCCAGATGCCAGAAATGAAAAAAAAGAAAAAGAAGAGGGAAGCCTTGCCTCTGTCTATGTATTATCTGTCTGTTGTTAATTGCATAACGACATTGGATGTTTGCCTTATATGTATTCTGTAATCCGCTCTGAGTCCCCTCAGGGCGATAGAGTGGAATACAAATAAAGTATATTATATTATTATTATTGCAAACATACAACTTGCAAATGACTCATAGTTACAAACGGGTGAGACAACAGGACGTGAGAGAAATCTACTCCTCGGAAGGGAAATTCACTTCTGAAAGAGTTATTATCATAGAGAAAAGGTGTCTCAATTGAAGCTTTCTTACCAACCCTTGTTTCTACAACAAGCCAAATTTTTCAAAGTCCAATTCTCACAGGAACAGAAAGGGGGGTGAACTCTGGGGCACAGACAGCAAAGCAAATGTTGCAAAGCATGCGCGCAAATACCCACACACACAAGCCTGGAGTTACACTAAAAAATGTACCTGTTCTGGCTTACAAACAAATTTAACTTAAGAAGGGTCATGGTGGGGCAGTGGGTTAAACTCTTGTGCCACTAAATCTGCTGACCTGAAGGCAGTTCGAATCTGTGAGACAGGGTGAGCTCCCATCTGTCAGCCCTAGCTCTTTGCCAACCTAGCAATTTGAAAACATGCAAATGTGAGTAGATAAATAGGTACTGCTTCGGTGGGAAAAGACAAATAGATGTTCCAAGCAATCTTGCTGGCCACATGACCTGGAGGTAACAACCCAGACTCCTTGGCTTGAAAATGGAGAAAGAGCACCTCCCAGAGATGAGCACTGCCTCCAAAGCTGGAGATGAAAGGAGATCTTTCTGTGTTGTTTGCTTGTAAATAAGGCATTGAACCTTTGCCTTTGTCTGTTCTATGACACTGTAATCCTCTCTGAGTTCCTCTAAGAAGGGCAGAATATAATTGAAGTGTGTTGTTGTTGTTGTTGTTGTTGTTGTTGTTGTTGTTGTTGTTATTATTATTATTATTATTATTATTATTATTATTATTATTATTATTATTATTATTAAGAAACCTACAGAATCTATCTTGTTCATAACTTGTGGACTGCCTGTATTAGAGAAAATGAATGCTGTTTCAATGTTTTCATCTTAGCTTAAACCCAGAATAACTACTGATGATACTAGAAGTCACAAGAAAAGATTACACTCGCTTTCAAAGCTCAATCAAGCAAAGATGGTAAATAAATCATGTAGAGAAGCAAAGTGACCCAGTTGGAGTCAAAGGTCTGTCTCTTGTCTGTTTGGGATGTTATTGAGAGAAGATCTCTGCAGATGAAATCTTCAAGACACTTTTCCCTCTGCAAAAGAGCCAGGAAATGAACCATGACAAAGGCAGTCAAAGCAGGCAATTAAATATCAGTTCTTCACTGGTAGATAAAGAGTCTGTGCCAATCAGACATACATACATACATACATAGAATAAGTTTGTACAAACATGATGCAGACTAACAACTACAACAAGGTCATATTTCGTCTCCTGCATTGTTATTTTTTACCATCTTTACCTGATGAAGACACCAATGGACTTCAAAATCCAGCATTATGGTTTTTTTTTTCAGCCTTTGGTTCACCTAATAAAGGTATCACAAATAGGTACTTTTCATTCTGGATTTAATTTATGGTCAGCATGATTACACTTGGTTTTCTTTTTTTCATTTTCAAATGTTCTCTGAGCAAATCTTTGCCTCAGGTTCACCCTAAATCAGACATTACCTGAAAGCACACAACACAAATGTTTTCTTGGGAATTGATTATTTAGTCATTGGAAAGACCGTGTTCAGATATTTGCTATGGGTAGAACAATGTCAGTTTGATCAAGGGTATATCGGTATTGGCAATTGGCCAGTATGGTTACTGTGAATGGTTGGTCAGAGATAAAAGAATGTTAATGTTTAAAGATCATGATTGTTTTTTAAATGAAAAGTTCCCTTGCAGAGGTCAGATTGTAGTCAGGCACTTTGTGGGAAGAGAGAAAAAGAGAAACAGTTTGGAGTTAATTAGACTCAGAGGAAAAAAGAATTGAGGATTTAGTTGGAGTAAATGAAAAACTGAGGCAGAGGGGCTTGGATTCTAGATTCTGAAGCATCATTAGCAGCTAATAAGCACCCTTGTCTCTGTTAATATATTTATAAATGAAAGCTCATTTTAAGATGCTGTATAACTTTAGTGTTCTGTCAGCCATTCAAAGAAAAACTAAACCCTAAGGTGGAATCCTGAAACTTGGTGCCATGTAGGGAATTAAGAACATGTAGCTCAGGTGTAAAAAAATGGGTCTGTGTTTCCCTGAAGGCAGCCTGCGAATTGGGAAGGGACCCAAGACAGAACAGGGGAGAGCAGTACAGAAAGAGGCAGGAGCATTAGAGCAGTAGTCTGAGGAAGACATCAAGGCACTTGTGAATATTAAAGTGGCATGAGACAACTCCAATGCACTCTCAGGAAAATGACACTAAGCATTGTATCATTGTGACATCAATTCACCTTGGAATGTTGCACCACTGAAAATCTCGACATATTTTACGTGCATGAAAGTGTTGCAATCACATCCAAAACTCTAAATGGCTTGAGCTTATAATTCTAGATCAGTGGTTTTCAACCTGTGGGTCCCCAGATGTTTTGTCCTTCAACTCCCAGAAATCATAACAGCTGGTAAACTGGCTTGGATTTCTGGGAGTTGTAGGCCAAAACACCTGGGGACCAGCAGGTTTGTTGCATGGTTGTGTAAAATAAAATAAAGATAGATATGTAAATGGAAACTTATCACCATCTTTAAATCAAGATAAACTCTGCTGTGCAATAAGACTTGTCACTTTAGGCTTGAGTGAAACAATAACAGTATCTTTATTCTGGTTCAAGAGTTCAAACACATATATGTAACAATATGTAACAATCCTTTTAAATATGCCTCATCTCTTCTTTAAATATTCAAACTTTGGAGAGCATGACAGCCATTACATTCCTGACTAAAAATCTAGTCAGCTCATTTCCCCTTCCTCTCCAGAAGAGAAGAAAAACTGAAAATGTCAGTTGGAAAAACCGTTGGTCTGCCTCTGCCAAGCCAGAGACAGCAACCAATCAGAATGCTGCTGGCTTAGCAGCTGTCGCCATAGCAACCCTTTCCAGTGAACTCATCCAATATGGAGTCTTTATTTCATATTCCCTCACAAGGTTGAGAACCAATGTTCTAGATGAAACATTTCTTCATGTGCCATACATGCCTATCTGAGTTTGGGGATCTGCTGAATGGGGGCTTCTTTGTATCACATCATACAGAACAATATGCTTGGGAAGGACATAGAAGAGGACTTTCTTTTCTTTTGCACCTCCATTATGGTACACTCTCACATGATTCCATAGTATTGAGCCATGGTAGAAAAGACGGTGTCAAACTGCATTAATTCTACAGTGCAGATCAACCCTGTGTTCTGAGTTTGGAGAAGTATCTGAAATGAAATGACACTGCCAATCACATTGTTTAATTCATGTCACTTGAGCACTTTTGGCTGAAGATTGTAAAAAAAACAAAAACCAACCTACATTCTAGCCAAATTTACATGCATCAGAAATCCGGGGCATTAACACTTTGTATAGCAAAAACATATGATCTTTTTATACTTGGTGTATATTGTCAACATTAGCCTTTGCCACATTATATTGGATTGCATCCAAAGAGTGATAAAAGTTAAGAGGAGTTTTGCCTTTTTTGTGGCTTAAACTCCTCTGAAACTGTCCTGTTAACAACAATGTTTGGAACACTTTTTCAGGGTGGAGTTTAGATAAGAGAGATAGTAATATTTAACATCACTTCCTCACTTTTTTTCAGGCATGCCTGTTTTTCTTCTTTCCTCTCATTCCACTGCTGCATTAGGAATTATTTACAAGAGAAGGAAGGAGGATAGCCACCAAATAGCCTAAATCTCCCAATGATGGCAATTTTATTTTGACATCTTCAGTTTTTCTAAATGAGAAATGAAAGCAAAGATAAACCACCACAAGAACACATTTTTGATAAAGCAACCTCATCTTTCCAACAGTTGCTTTAAGTAGGGAGTATATGGCTCATCACATGTGGGATTATAGCTTCCATCAACCTTGGTCAATCTGTCCAGTGGTAAGTGCTGAAGAGAGATGCAGCCCAACAACACATGGAAGGCCACATGTTTCCACTCCTGCTTGACTCATCTGATGGGTTTTTTAAAGCAACATATCCAAATACATATTGTATTGCAAGTGGCTTGACAAAGTAATATGTTTATTGTGTTTGGCAGAGTGGTATCTCTGTTGCACTTCTCAAAGGACCTCATCAGATTGACATGGGGAAAGTGGGGGAAAGCAGAGGGAACTGTCTTGCACCATTCCCTCCCATCTTTCCCAGTATTCAGGGATGGCCAGCCATCCCACGTGCTTACCGTACTGTCTTTTGTCTTCCCTGCACTTTACTCTATCTTTCTCTATCAGGAGTTTATTGACGCCTGACTCCTAATAATAATAGTAATAATAATAATAATAATAATAATAATAATAATAATAATAATAATAATTTTATTTTTATACCCCACCCCATCTCCCCGAAGGGACTCGGGGCGGCTTACATGGGGCCTTGCCCGATAAAACAATCAAATATCAAAACACAGCAATAAAACAATTATCCAATAAAAACATCAATTACAGTAAAAACAATCGTTAAAATCGACATAAAACATACAATATTAACACAGGAGACTAATTCATAGAACCCAGGCAAAGTGCAAAATGTGCCGAAATGGGCCGAAATGGGGAAGGTAATTTCACAGTAGAAATGGACAAAGTGCAATATAACATTGGTAACACCTCGAGAATGGGGATATTATAAAATGGGCAGATAGATCAGTCTGACAACAAATGTGTCAAAGGCCTTTTGAAAGAGCCAGGTTTTTAAGCTCCTACGGAAGGAGAGGAGGGTAGGGGCCTGCCTGATCTCTCTAGGGAGCGAGTTCCAAAGCCGGGGGGCCACGACGGAGAAGGCCCTCTCTCTCGTCCCCACCAACCGCGACTGTGAGGGTGGTGGGAGCGAGAGGAGGGCCTCCCCCGACGAGCGAAGAGAACGTGTGGGTTCATAGGGGGAGATGCGGTCTCTAAGGTAGGTGGGTCCCAAACCGTTTAGGGCTTTGTAGGTGATAACCTGCACCTTGAATTGGGCCCAGAAAATAAACGGCAGCCAGTGGAGCTCCTTAAACATAGATGTCTTCAGGCTCTATTCCATGTGCTTAAGAAACAGAGTGCTACGGAGTCCCATCGGAAGTGCCCATACGTCTGATGGGGGACTCTCTTGGGGCTCCATTTCCCAAGCACGTGGAAATAGAGCCTGAAGATTATGGGATGATGTTGTAAGATCCTTAAATATTTATTTTTAAATAAAATAAATAAATAAATGAAGAGAATCTAAGAGATAAACTGGGGAATGAGACTGTGCAGCTGGCATAATATACTGTAGACAAGCTAATTGTCCTTCCAATGTCTGTGCTCAGTTGGAAATGTGAGACACTACTATGCAATCCACAAAAGATTCTGCTGTAAGGTAAAGGTTTTCCCCTGACATTAAGTCCAGTCATGTCTGACTCTGGGGGTTGATGCTCATCTCCATTTATAAGCCGAAGAGCCGGTGTTGTCCATAGACACCTCCAAAGTCATGTGTCCGGCATGACTGCATGGAGTGCTATTACCTTCCCACCGGAGCAGTACCTATTGATCTACTCACATTTGCATATTTTCGAACTGCTAGGTTGGCAGAATCAGGGGCTAACAGCGGAAGCTCACCCCACCCCCTGGATTTAAACCTCTGACCTTTTGGTCAGCAAATTTACCAGCTCAGCGGTTTAACCTGCTGAGCCACTGGCGGCTCCAAATAATTCTGCTGTAATTCACACAAAAATCCGATTAGTGTGGATGTGCTATTGGAGTGGGGTACATCTGTGAGGAAGGATGACTTCTTGTATAGTCAACAGTATCCCTAGAAATCTGTGTGTACATTAATGCCTGTGTGTGGACGTATATTTGTTATTGGTGAAGCTTACTACTGCCCACTGATGTAAAGGAGATATGTAGAAATGCTATACAAGCAGAGATCTGTGTAAAGGATATGGTGGCGAAAGACATGAAAGCATTTGTGAGTAGAAGAACCTTGATTCTGTCTCCAGCACTCCAAGATCCCTTGTTAGGGCTCAAAAGATTCCTACCTGAAGCTCTAAGGAGTTGCTTGTAGTCAATGTTGACAGTAGTGAATGAGGTGGAACAATGGTCTAACTCAGTATAAATCAGCTTCCAATGTCCCTAAATGAAGATTTCAAGATTTTTAAATAGGTCACAAAATTTGCCCATGTGCAATGCGCATATGTCCCTAACTTGTTTGGAAGGTATAAGACACTGCCTGGAGCTACTCTTAATTAGTTTTTTGAAAACTTTCATGTTCTATTTGGAGAGGTTGAAAATATGCACTTCCTTAACAAATTGTGATATGCTAATAGAGAAAGCCTCATTAAACCCAAAAGAGGTCTCAAGCCCAGTGTGTGAAATTGTACTTCTGTGGGAAATCTAAGAGTAAACTGAAAAATAAAACCTAAGAGATAGGAGCACATCACAAGGGAAGAAGAATGTTGCCGAGTGAAAGGTTCCTGAGAATTAAGAAAGTCTTTGTGATAATATTATGATGTAATATAATGTAATAATAATTATAATTCACTATTATAATTGTATATTTATATTACATGCAATATTACTAATAATATTGCGATATAGTTGTATAATATAATATATTGTATGTATATATACTTGTAAACCGCCCTGAGTCCCCTTCGGGGTGAGAAGGGCGGTATATAAATGTCGCAAATAAATAAATAAATAAATAATGTATAGAACATTGTCATAGGCTGTGCAATGGGGATTCTTCAAGACCCCGCATACTGGATCTTTATAATTCTTTGGTTGTGTATTAATTAACAAAGTATTCTTCTTATAGGTGAAAATAAAGTGTCCCTTGAGTCCAGCAGATTCATGTGCACCAGGCAATAGGTACTACAAAAGTTGTACAAGCTTCACTTTCATTGTAGAAAGGAGAATCGGGATTTCCCCAAACTCCAGCTGAAATATATATGCCCAATGGATATTGCTGTGAGAGCCATAACAATATAATGTTTTACAGGATGTGATAGTATGATCATAATGATAACTGCACTCACATCTTTAAAAACGGGCATGTAAGTGTGTTTTTGAGTTTGGAGAAGTGTCTCAAATGAAATTGCCACTCACATTTCTTAACTTATGACATTTCAGCACTTTCTGAAGAAGATTGCAAAAATTAATTCTAGCCAAATCTGACTTCATGGATCAGAAATCCTGGTTCATTAACATTTTGCGTAGCAAAAGCATAGATACTTTTGATACTTGGTGGATACTGGCAATATTAGCCTTTGCCACATGATGTTGAATTGTTTTCAAAGATGTGATGGATAATTAAGAGCAGTTTTCCCTTCTTTGTGTCTCTAGGGTTTACAAACACATTTACACCTATGGAATTGTCCTGTTATAAATAAGGTTTGGAGTATTTTCACCAACTTGCAGAACCAAGAGTGGAGTTTAGAGATAGAGATACAATGGATCAGAAAGGTAGCCCTGAGTATTATTTTCACACATTCTTTTCATTCAGGTTTGTTTCTGTTCTTTCCTCCCATTCTGCTACTTCTTTGGGAAAACAGTATGAGAAAAGGGATGAAAAAGACAACGGAATAGGCAAAATCTCTTGACAATGCCAATTTTATTTTGACATTTTCAGTTTTTCAGTGCCCATTGGGCCACAGCTATAGCACAGCAGGTTAAACCACTAGCTACAAAAGATCTTGCCGACCGGAAGGTTGACAGTTTAAGCCATGGGTGGGGTGAGCTCCCACTGTCAGCCTAGCTTCTGTCTACCTAGCAGTTTGAAAACAGCTGTGAGTAGATAAATAGGTACTGCTTTAGCGGGGAGGTAAAAGGCACTCCTGAGAAACATGCTGGAGGTTAGATCAACTGGCTCCTCGGCATGGAAGAATAAAGCAACAGCACCTCCCCATGGCCGAGTTGAGCACAGCCTCCAGATGTCGGAAATGAAAGAGGGAAGCCTGCCTCTGTTTATATATTGCCTGTCTCTGTCAATTGTATAATGACATTGAATGTTTGCCATATATATGTACCTGTAATCCACTTTGAGTCCCCTCGGGGAGATAGAGCAGAATATAAATAAAGTATATTATTAGATGCAGACTGTAGACAGGAAATCAGAAGATGTCTACCTCTTGAGAGGAGAGCAATGGCTAACCTTGATAAAATAGTGAAAAGCAGAGACATCACACTGTTAACGAAGGCTCACATAGTTAAAGCAATGCTATTCCCCACAGTAACCTATGGTTGCGAGAGCTGGACCATAAGGAAGGCTGAAAATCCTGAGAGTGCCTTGGACCGCAAGAAGATCCAACCAGTCCATAGTCCAGGAAATAATGCCCGGCTGCTCACTGGAGGGAAGGATATTAGAGGCAAAGATGAAGTATTTTGGCCACATCACGAGAAGACAGGAAAGCTTGGAAAAGATCATGATGCTGGGGAAAATGGAAGGCCGACCAAGGGTGAGATGGCTGGCTGGTATCCTTGAAGTGACTGGCTTGACCTTGAAGGAGCTGGGGGCGGCGATGGCTGACAGGGAACTCTGGCATGAACTATTACATGAGGTCACGAAGAGCCGGAAACAACTGTGTGAATGAAGATATTATTATTATTATTATTATTATTATTATTATTATTATTATTATTATTATTATTATTATTACACAGCAAACAAGATAGATATGCTAGATTTCATATCACAAAATCACAAGTCGAACACTTCCAAAGTGTCTAGGACTGTGTGATGTATTTTCGGATGATGATGATGATTATTATTATTGACATAAAGACATAGTATGACACAGCAAGTGAGATATATATGCTGGATTTTGTATTACAAAATCACAAGTCAAACACTTCCCAAGTGTTTAGGACTATGTGATGTATTTTTGGATGATCTCAGTAAGGTGGCCTTTTGTAGTTAACAGATCGTAATTTTGTCAATGTTTATCGTTTCCAAATGCCAGCTGAGATGTTTTGGCAAGGCACCCAATGTGCGATTACCACTGGCAGGGCTGTAGCCAGGAATTTTTTTCGGGGGGGGGGTGTTGAAAATTTCAGGGGGGGGGTTGAACCCCTAACCCGCCCCCCCGCCCCGGCTATAGGCCCATCAATATCTGCTTGAGATAGTGCCTGGAGGGAATCTTAATTTTTTGCGTCTCATAGACTTAGCATGGGGATTTGGTTAACCAGTTAACATTCATGAGTAAACCAGGTTTTTTTTTAACCTGAAAATTTTCAGGGGGGGGGGGGGTTGAACCTACAGGCCTGACCACTGGGACCACCTGTATTGGTTTATGTCAGAGCCTTTGCAGTTCGATTTTGAGGTCATGATAATGGCTGAATTTTTCCTGTTGTTTTTCATCAATTTGACTGTCACCTGGTATGGCAACATCAATAATCCAACTGTGAGGTCTGGTGTGTTGTGTTCCAAAACTTTGTCAGTCTGGATTCGGAAGTCTCATAGTATTTTTGCGTGTTCATTTTCCATTACCTTTGCAGGTTTGTGATCCCACCAATTCGTAACTGCTGGGAGGTGGTACTTGTGGCATAAGTTCCAATGAATCATTTGGGCCAAATAGCTGTGCCTCTGTAGTCTGTTTGTGCAATTTTCTTACAGCAGCTGAGGATATGATCAATAGTTTCGTCAACTTCTTTGCACAGTCTGCATTTTGGGTCATCAGCTGATTTTTCAATATTGGTCTGAATTGCATTTGTTCTAATGGCTTGCTCCTGGGCTGCAAGGATCAGGCCTTCTGTCTCCTTCTTCAGGGTCCCATTCGTGAGCCATAGCCAGGCCTTCTCCTTGTCAGCTTTTCCTTCAATTTTGTCAATGAACTTTCCATGCAATGTTTTGTTGTGCCAGCTGTCAGCTCTAGTTCATAGTGCAGTTTTCTTGTACTGATTTTTTGTCTGCTGTGCTTTGAGGAGTTTCTGATTTTTTACTTCAATCAAAACAGGTTCTGCACTTTCCTTTACATATTCTGCCAATGCATGTTTTTCTTCTTTGACTGCTTGTTTAACTTGTAAAAGTCCTTCCACCCGATCTTCTAGGCAGATATAGCCGGTCAACATCACTGCGAGGGTGTAGTGATAATGAATGGTTATGAGTTTTCTTGTTTTTCTGTCCAAATTGTCCAGTTCCACCTGTGTCCAGTTTATAATGCCAGCAGTATATCTTATGACAGGTATGGCCCAGGTGTTTATGGCCTTGATGGTGTTTCCTCCATTGAGCTTGCTTTTGAGAATTTTTCTGACCCTTTGGGTGTATTCTTTGCTGACCACGGTTTTTACATGTTTATGTTTGATGTTGTCCAGTTGCAGTATACCCAGATATTTATAGGCCTCTGGTAATGGCCAAACTTTATTGTTTGGCCATAATAATAATAATAATAATAATAATAATAATAATAATAATAATAATAATAACCCTAACCCTAACCCTACGCTGCAAATCTTAACACAGTGGCTAGAATCACGTTTAATTACATCTTGCCTGGTTAGTTTCATTTATACGCTGACCACAGCTAAGTTTTCAGTGGTTGTAGTTATAACATTTAATTAAAAGACTAGGAGGAATTATATAGGAATAATAGGTTATGGCTTAAAGTGAAAATTTACTAGATGTAAAATTAACGTTTACTATAAAGTGGGGCTTTTCAGTCCTGCTGTTTGCAAGAGAAGAAGAAATGGAAGGTATGGAAAGTACAAAGGATCATATGTCCATTCAATCCTGAGAGCAATCCAGCCACATTTTGCATTTGTACAAAATAAATTGTTGAATTAAACAATGAAACCAATACATTTCCTCTTTCTCATTTTAGTCTGTATTTGCCAAAAGAAAATATGTGGCTGTAAATTACAGCATTAATTTATAACAAATATAAAACTAGATGCTTAACATGTTTTCAGAATGGCAACCAAAACCGGGTAGAGAAATTTCCCCAAAAGTGTTTCTAGAAAGTCTCAGAACTAAATGCATATTTAGACACTAAACATTAAATATTGTATTATCATGCATGATTATTGATCAAATATCAATTGATCAAAAACTTAGTATTTGAATGTGATCAAGTTAGATTTCAATGTAGTTTAATTTGATTTTTTAAATTTTGGACTTAAAGGATGGGAAGTCAATTTTATGCATCTTTTTGTAGAAGTAGTTATTAGTGTTTCATGTTAGTTATTTTTATTTAAGATATTATATCATTTTTTTCTAAATATCGTATTAATGGTATGTTGGGGAGTGCTTAGAATATATTTATAGTGCTTTGGAAAAGAATAAAAAATATATACTTTTAAAAGATTTGATTTTATTGTTCCTTGACTTTAAAGATATGAGAAAAAATGAATATTAAATTTGAAGGAACAAGATTTTAACTAAGAAAAAAATAACAATTCTGGAAGTTCCAAGGAAGTCATGAGTGATTTTATTTTAGCTGCTTTTCTGGACAGGTACACTTTAATTTTTATACTGACCCAAAGAGTTTTACTGTTTACATTTTAAATCTTAATTATTAAGAGTTCAGAAACATTTAAAGGGCCAAATATCGCAGGCTTGGAACAAGTGTAAAGTCAGATGTAAGAACGATTTAAAGAAAGACATGAAGGCTGTCACAAATGCACACATAAATGGGTTCACTGATCTTTTAGAGAGGATTTTGGGATTGCCTGTGGGATTTCCAGAAGCACTAAGTGATGAAGATTTAAGTCAAAGGAATGATGTTTCTTTCAGTGAGAAAGATGACTGGGAAAGTGCAGGCCTTCAAGGTCAGTCAAAGCAGCCAGAGATACTAGAGTTGAAGGAAGAGTTGAGCAGAGAATTAAATGATGCAGAAGGCTCCCAGGAAAAAGGACCTGAAGATATGGAAATCAACACAGGTGTTTGTTTACAAATCAGAACAGACAATAGACATTGCAGGGCAGAGTGTTTGTGTGAGAAAGCTGGGGAGAGGTTTCAAGGGAGATGAAATGTTTTCATGGGCAGTTGTTTACAATTTATTGGCAAGTTAATTGGCAAGTTATTTACTTTCAAACGTAGCATTTGGCATAAGAAGCTAGGCCTGAGTTCCTGGTCCATGTTTCAAGTCAAGCCTTTGGTTTTGGGATTCAAGAATATTGGAAGTTTCTATATTCCTGGGGTTATATTCACAATCAAGTTTTTCTAAAGATACTTTTTGCTTGTGGACTTAAGCTGTTCTTATGATTTTTGGCTATTCCTGGACTGTATTACCTTTTAATCTGTTTGAGACATTTGGACTCCTGTTGGATTATTGCTTATTGCTAAACCCTTTTTGGATAATTATTCTTTATCTATTCCTGATTTTTTCCTATACTTTTGATATATTTTATAATAAACTGTTTGCTTCTGGAATCTTGCATGGTAGTGTGATCATAGGGGATTCCAGGCCTGGGGTGCAACAAATACACATATAAATATATACACACAGAGGATTATGGCTCTTAGCTGACTGCTACAGAGTGATGTTTTAGGCCCATCTCCACTGCCATATAAAATCCAGATTATCTGCTTTGAACTGGATTATATGAGTCCACACTACCATATAATCCAGTTCAAAGCAGATAATCTGGATTTTATATAGCAGTGTAGAAGGGACCTAAATTATATGATTTGTGGATGACCAGGGTGATTATTACTGCAATAATTAGTTAGATAGTGAAGTCTTTAAAAATATTTTTCTTGTACATGTTTAAAAATTGAAAAAATGATGTGATAGTTTGATAATATCTGTTGAAGGGTTTAATGATTAATTATTACAGTAATGAATTTAAGGAAATACTTTATGAGTACAATATATATATATATATGAATTTTATATTTGTGCCGTCCGCCAGACAATAAAAAAAACTATAAAGCTGAAACGTGCTGTCCTTTATCCGGGCAAACTGCAAATCCCTATAAGCTGTCCTAAAAATATTGAACGACTGAGTCTGGAAAACTTAAAAAAAAAAAGATGTTTATTCACACAAAGTTGTAAACTTGGCACAGATCTTAAAGTTACAGAAAATGAAACCAATTTCTATAGGTTTTAGTTACAGAATTATCCCTGGTTCCAGAAGGCAAAGGTGATTATAAAACCACTACACCCTAATCACGCTGTCTATAATAGAAGGAGAAACTCTTTCCTTCCCTATCTTTACAGCAAAGATTAGTTCTAGAAGCGACGGAACAACCTTGCTCCTCTAATTAGATTTTCTATTCCAGATCAGTATAATTCAATACTTATCTAATTTGGATAGGCTTAGATTGGCCTGGTTTTGAGGATGATTTGTCCCAGTTAGCTTTACACAGCTGCAGCACGTTGGAAGACTATAGCCAAAATGAGGCTCCAAAATGGAGACTAGACCCTGGTAAAAAAGGGCGGTCCTAAGATGTTGTACTCTTTGACCAATCATTGCAAAGAAGACTGCAGCCAGCTCTTGCAGACTCCAAGCCACTTTTCCTGGGCCTTTGCAGCCAGAGGCTGAAACAAAATGTAAAGGAGGGAAAACAAACAAACGACCAATAGGTAAGGCAAACCATCGTCCTGGGGGACGGAACAATATTAATAACGTTTAATACTTTTACTGGAAATATAGTTTATTATATGCTAAGATGGACCACATATTGATAAGATATTGGTGAATTTCAGAGGTAGGTATCAATTATTGGATTTGAAAAATAGCAATAGTACAAATAGGTAGTAGTGTAGGTAACTGCTAATGATATTTGAAAATGAAATGACTGTATGGGAATATGAAAAAAGTGACAGATATTGCATTTTCTGGAATAGCTGTTATTTCAATTAAAAATCCTCTTAATTCTTACAGAAACACTGGCAGCTTAACATTGACCGAAAATTACTTTTCAGGCCAGAACAAGCAAAATGATTGCTGAGGACCCAGCATAAAGTGCCTTAAGTCATTTCTGAACATCTCCAGTTCCTTGTCAATTGCCCCATATCTTGTTTTGTAACTAATCTCATAAGCAATACAAAGGCAAACTTCAAATTGTATTTGTGTCTAGTTTTATCCCCCAAACATCTTCTTTCAGAAATGATTTAGCTTCGGCTTTGAGAGGCGTATTGGATTAAGAATCACAGCAATGATTTTAGCAACAATTACAGACTGTAATACGAGTAACATGCACTTGTATTGATGTTACAGCTATTGATTAGAAAAGGAAAAAAACTGTGTTGGGAAAGCATGCTTCTCTTCATACATGGATATAAAATGCACGGTGGTATATTGCTGGGCTTGAAGAAAATGTATGAAATTTTGTCTTAAAAGGATGACATTAATTTTCATTTTGATTAAAGCACATGGTGCTACTTAGAATTACAATCTACATAAGACATAATCATAAATCAGATGTAATATGTAAGACTGCCCCCCCCCCATGGCCAGAGGAATGGCAATTGAAGACACTGGAAGGGACTTTCAATAGCTGGTGGACAAGACATGATGGAGCTGTTCCATGTGTTCTCCAGCTAGATAGTAAAGGGAAAAGTTTCCCTTGACGTTAAGTCTAGGAGTCTGGCTCTGGGGGTGGTGCTCATCTCCATTTCTAAGCCGAAGAGCCGGCATTGTCCATAGACACCTCCTTAGTCATGTGGCCGGCATGACTGCATGGAGCACCGTTACCTTCCCTCTGGGCGTTACCTATTGATCTACTCACATTTGCAAGTTTCCAAACTAACAATGGGAGCTCACCCCATCCTGCGGATTCAAACCGCCGACCTTCTGATCACCAAGTTCTGCAGCTTTGTGGTTTAACCCACTGCACCACCATGGCCTCAGCTTGATATACTCTGCCAAATAATGCAATTTCAGAATGTAGTTTAACAGCATTGAACTGACTATATGAGTCTACATTGCAATATGCAGTAAAACTGCATTCTGACACGGCATTATATGACAATGTATACCCAGCCTTAGACCGAGGGACTGCAACTTATGGTGAGGGAGCTGCTGCTCAATGATTTCTGAAATAGCAGACGTTGCCTGTTGCTGATGTGCTGAAAAAAAGTTGAAGGATGTGGTTGCCACTGAGGAACATAGATATCTCAATGCAAATGGCTGTGTGGTGGAGTTTTTGTTGCCTCTTTCCTGCTGCCTGGCAAACCTGGGAAACTGGAGAGAAAGAGCAGGATATTGATATTGAACTAACTCTTTGGGCTCCTTAAAAAAAAAAACAAATCTGAAGAATTAAAGATCAATACAATAGGAGCCCCTGATGGTGTAGTGGGTTAAAGCCTTGCGACTTGAAGGTTGGGTTGCTGACCTGAAGGCTGCCAGGTTTGAATCCAACCTGGGGAGAGCGTCGATGAGCTCCCTCTATCAGCTCCAGCTCCATGTGGGGACATGAGAGAAGCCTCCCACAAGGATGGTAAAATATCAAAAAAACAAAACAAAACAAAACATCCAGGAGTCCCCTGGGCAACATCCTTGCAGACGGCCAGTTCTCTCACACCAGAAGCAACTTTCAGTTTCTCAAGTCGCTCCTGACATGAAAAAAAAAGTAACAATAGCCAAATCACAGAGAACAAATGCTCATTGTATAATTAATCCATACTAATAATATTTGGTTTACTAGTAGCAATTATACAATATTACAAAGTTGGTGTCCTGGAGGAATAACTGAGATAGATGAAAATCTGTAGCAAAAAGTCTTACAGTTTTAGAACAAAAGGTGAGAAATGTTATCAGCTTTCTTTGGAGTTTCTGCGCTTGAGAGCCAATTGTTTATGATTTAACGATCTGTGATCAGAATATCCCGCTGTTTTTTAAAACAGGTAATTGGTATAGGGTTCCTGAATTGGAACCAGATTCTTTCCACACTTATGTTTGAAAGAAAACAAATGATTTCCCCTGTGCAATTTTAGTTAGGGTTCTGCAAGCATTGGGAATTGCTGTGTGGTCCAAAGCAGGCGAGGGTTGAACTAGAGAGAGGTCAAAATCCAGGGCAATGACCAGAAACAAGACAAGCAGTCATCTCCCTTAAGAAAAGTTGCACAAGCCAGAGTTTGGCAGAATAGAATAGATGCAATACAAATAGCCACCTGGGGCCTTGGGCAGGTCGGCACTGCAGCCTAAGACATGTAGGGGCAAGAGAGGCTCTTTGCCACTGTTGTCCATGAGTGCCACATAAAATGTATTAATCTTTAAACTGCCTCTTCCTCTGATGTGACTAGCATTTTTTTCTTTCTGCTGAAATTCCGAGCCAGACCTCCGTGCTTCTGGGGAAGTGAGCTAAATAGTCCAGGGAAGTTTGTGCTTCTATACATGTTGTCAAGTATTTAAGCTGTCACAGGATACTTTGTTTTTTGTTTCTCTTTATTGCAAGTATCAACAAGCTATACAGCAATCTTTGGTATCTGCTAGGGTTTGATTCCAGGATCCCTATGGATACCAAAAATCCATGGATGCTCAAATCACATTATATACACACACACACACACACACACACACACACACAATCAAGGAAAAATCAAGGGCCTTTAAAAAAAAGGAGTATACATCCATAGATAATTGAAACTGGGGGTGAGGAATTTGTAAATAAGGAGGGCCAACTGTACAGACAGTCCACAAGTTACAAATGAGATCCTGCTGATCGAAAGGTCAGCACTTCGAGTCTGGGTCAGAGAGAGCACCCTCCATCAGCCCCAAGTCACCTGCCCACCTAGCAGATCGAAATCAGAAATGCGAGTAGAGAAATATGTAGCACTTTTAGCAGGTAGGTAATAAAAAGGCGCCCTTAAGGACATTGATTGAGATGACATCTAAGGACGACAAAAAACTCCTCAACATGGAAGATGAAGCAACAGCACCCCTCGTGGCTGGAGTTGAGCACAGCCTCCAAGATGCCAGAAATATGATGCCTTTACCTCTGTATGTGTATTGTCCGTCCTGCTTAATTGCATAATGGCATTGCATGCTTGCCATATGTGTGTTCTGTAAGCTGCTCTGAGTCACCTTCGGGGTGAAAAGGCAGGTTATGAATACTGTAAATAAAATAAATAAATTAGCTTGCCCCCTGGCTCCCACCCTATTTCCCCTTTCAGGAAATGCTTGATTGCCTTTAAAACTGACACTAATCTTAATTTTTTTGGTATGGAGTATTGCTAATACTAATTAGTGTTTTTTTTTTTAAACCTGATTCTGTTGTTGCTTCGGCTGAGTGAGCTGGGTATGTTTAGCTTGGAGAAAAGAAGGCCGAGAGGGTACATGATAGCCATGTTTAAATGTCTGAGAGGATGTCATTTTGAAGATGAAAGGGACTTCTATTCTGCTGCTATGACACAATGGAGCAGTGGATTCAAGTTGAAGGAATGGAGATTCCACCCAAACATTAGGAAGAACTTCCGGTATTGTTCCATTATTGGAGGGGGGAGACCACCAGGGGGCACTAGAGAAAGAATAGTCCATTTTATGGGGGTGGAGAATGGGTTGAAGGAGGAAAACCATTTCGTCCTGTTTTCCTATTATTCCCCCCACCCATATCCCTGTTGTGGAAACAATACGTTTATGAGATGAGAAAGGGAGGGGGAATAACCAGTGAAAACGGGGGAAATGGTTTTTATCCTTCAACTCCCCCATTAAATGGACTATGATTTTCTGTCTAGGCCCCCTTTTGAAGTAAGCCCAGATAATGGAACAGTAACAGCCATCTTTTGTTGGAAATTGCCCTGAGTCCCCGCGAGGAGATAGGATGGGTTATAAATAAAGTTATTTGATTTATTTTATGTTGAAGTGGTTGAAAGCCCATGCGAGATTTGTTGAAATCCTATAGCATAAGTTGCTTCAGGATGTCCATCCATCCAAAACAAAGCTTTGACAGTTTGGGTTGCTGTGAGTTTTCCAGGCTGCTAATCAATATGGTCAGTTGCAATATTCCCACTTGCCAAAAACAGACAAGAGTTTTTTCTCCCACCCTGGACAGTCCACAGATATAAAAACCTCACTTGCCTAGTTTCCAACATCTCACAACCTCTGAGGATGCCTGCCGTAGACGCGGGCAAAACGTCAGGAGAGAATGCTTCTGGAACATGGCCATATAGCCCAGAAAGCTCACAGCAAACTATTCGTTGTAAAGTTCTGTGTACTTGTTCAAGATGGATTTTAAATGGCCAAAATTAATAGGCTCCTGAATTACTTCCCTGGTGCCTTGTAAACCTTTCTTGAAGCTGACTGCAGAAGTCCAGAAACAGGATCCACACATTTAGTGTATGATATTCCGTGGGCATCGGTGAAGCTGCCTGCATGTTGCTTTGACAAGTCTGCCTTGAACAGAAGCGGGGAATCCTCCCTTCTCCACCCATAGACTCCACCGCCATCTTGCTGTGCCAAAGATTTGAAATGACTGTGATTGCCATGTAAATATGTGAAAAGATATTGAAGTGAATGGCTTGACCATGAAGGAGCTGAGGGTGGCGACGGCTGACTGGGAGCTCTGGCGTGGGCTAGTCCATGAGGTCACAAAGAGTCGGAAGCAATTGATTGAATGAATAAACAACAATGATAGTGTGAAAACATGGTCAAAAATGTGGGTGGGCTGGTGCTTGCTGTTCTGGAGGGACTCTCATTTTGGGTTCTCATAGACCAGTGGTTCTCAACCTGTGGGTCCCCAGATGTTTTGGCCTCCAACTCCCAGAAATCCCGGCCAGTTTACCAGCTGTTAGGATTTCTGGGAGTTGAAGGCCAAAACATCTGGGGACCCACAGGCTGAGAACCAGTGTCATAGAGTTACCATTGGTTAAGGGCTCTCCGAGAGAAAAGTTTTGGGAGAGGAAGAGAGGGAAAGGGAGGGTTGGGGGTCCGGCTTTGGATCGCTTGCTTCTTCTTTCCTCCATCGGGTGGCGCTCCTTTCCTGCCTCCAAGCCAAGAAACAGAAAGAGAAGGGAGGGGGAATTGTTGGGAGGAATCCGCCGGGGAAGGAAGACGAGGGCGGCTGCGAGATTTGCTTGAAGAGAGAGAGAGAGAGAGAAATAGAGGGAAGGAGTGCGCGCGCCTTGGGCCCAGGAACGCGCGCGCGCCTGGGTGCCCCCCTCGCGCGCCCGCCCGCCCGCCCGCTCGCCCGCTCGCTCTTTCTGCCTATATAGGATGTGCCGCGGCATGGTTGGCTCCTTGCGGTGAAGCGCACACAGGCGCGTGCGGCTCGCCTTCCCTTGCCTGGCTTTGCAGCAGGAGCGGCTGGGTCTCTTTCCCTTCCTTGAGCAGAGGAGAGCCTTTGCTAGCTGGTGCCGCCGCCCGATCCGATCTCCTCGCCTCTTCTCCTTCTCCAGCTGCCCTCTTTTCTTCCCTTCCCTCCGGAGGAAAAGCCTCGATGTGCTGCCGCCCATGGCAGGGGCACAGCCAGGGGTCCACGCTCTCCAGCTGCAGCCGGTCCGCGTCTCCGCCAGCCTCAAGAAGGGCACCGCCTTCCTCAAGTGGGACGATGTAAGTTGGGGCGCTCACCTGCACCCTCTGGGGCCAGAAAGGCAAGGCAAGGCAGGCTCAACGGGTCCAGGGCCGGCGGCCACATGGGCTCAAGGACGCCTTCAGCATTGCGCGGCTGGGCGGCGTGGGCTTTCTCGAAGCGAGTGGCTCTAGTTTGGCAGGCAGAATGTTTCCCGGAACACATGCTTCTTGCTGTGAGTTTTCAGGGCTGTATGGCCATGTGTCAGAAGCAATCTCTCCCAATGTTTCGCCCACTTCTATGGCAGGCATCCTCAGAGGTTGTGAAGTCTGTTGGAAAACTAGGCAAGTGGCGTGCATATATCTATGGAAGGTCCAGGGTGGGAGAAAGAACTCATGGTCTGTCTGAAGCAACTGTGAATGCTGCATTTAATTAATCACCTTGATTAGCATTAAATAGCCTTGTAGCTTCAGAGCCTGCCTGCCTCCTGCCTGGGGGCATCCAAATGGTGATGACACCTTCACCATTTGGAGCCATGGAGAAGAAGAACTAAACTAGTTCTCGGTCCACCTCAACATCTAAGGCGAATCCCATGTTGGGAGATGTTAGCTGGCCCTGATTGTTTCCTGCCTGGAATTCCCCCAGACACAGTATATTATTTGAGAACACAGAAATGCTGGACCACTCTCAGACGACACAGAGAAGTCACTGAAATCCACAAGCATGGGGACAATTTCAACAGAAAGGAGGGAACCATGAAAATGAACACAATCTGGCTACCAGTATTTTAAAAAACTCTACAATCAGAACAGTAAATAAAGAACAATGCTCAGAAGACGGGAATACTATACAAGAAACAATCAGGGCCAGCTAACACCTCCCAACAAATGATCTCCTGTTTTGATTTACTTATTTATTCATTTACTACATTACTACACCGCTCTTCACACCTGAAGGGGAATCAGAGTGTCTTACAGTTTGGCCACTTCAGTGCCACATTGCAAATACACAGGTTTTTTTACGTGTCAGGAGTGACTTGAGGAACTGCAAGTCGCTGCTGGTGTGAGAGAATTGGCCGTCTGCATGGACGTTGCCCAGGGGATAAACAGTGTATAAATACGATACAGCACAAATCAAAGCAACATTTAACATAAAATACAAGATAACAATCACAAAAAGCATAATCACATCCAGAAATAAGACCTAAATAAATATGAAGCATTGAAAACATTGAAAACCAATTACAGTGATTGTGGAGACTCATCAGTTGAATAGTACATTTTGCTAAACTTAGTGATAAACATGAGCTGGCAAGAAAATTAAGAGAAGTCTCCACAAAATAGATAAATAAAAATAAAATAAATTAGGCAATGGTTTTGAGCATTGTTCTTTATTTACTGTCCTGACTTTAGAGTTTTTTTTAACACTGGTAGCCAGATTTTGTTCATTTTCATGGCTTCCTCCTTTCTGTTGAAATTGTCCACATGCTTGTGGATTTCAGTGGCTTCTCTGTGTAGTCTGACATGATAGTTGTTGGAGTGGTCGAGCATTTCTGTGTTCTCAGATAATATACTGTGTCCAGGTTGGTTCATCAAGTGCTCTGCTATGGCTGATTTCTCTGGTTGAGTTAGTCTGCAGTGCCTTTCATGTTCCTTGATTTGTGTTTGGGCAATGCTGCTGCGTTTGGTGGTCCCTATGTAGACTTGTCCACAGCTGCATGGTATACGGTAGACTCCTGCAGAGGTAAGAAGATCTCTTTTGTCCTTTGTTGAATGTATTATTTGTTGGATTTTCTTAGTGTGTATGTAGATAGTTTCCCCCACGCAGGAAGCAGCCAGACTTTGAAGCTGCAAGGCCATTAATTCTAAGCAAGGTGGCCAATCGCACCATTCACACCTCTTCCAACAGACAAGAGTTCTTTCTCCCAATTTGGACTTTTCCCAGATATATGCACCCCACTTGCCTAGTTTCCAGCAGACCTCACGACCTCTGAGGATGCCTGCCATGGATGTGGGTGAAATGTCAGGAGAGAATGCTTTTGGAACATAGCCATACAGCCTGGAAAACTCACAGCAACCCAGTGATTCTGGCCATGAAAGCCTTCAACAATGAGCAAGATGCTCTGTTCCCTCCCCCTGGCATCTCCGTTGCTGGAGGAAGAGGTAGACCAGATCCAACTTGGGCCACAAGTGACCTGTCTCAAGGGTTAGACGGCACCTTCCTCTTGTGCTTGGGCAGAGATTCCCTAGTGGAGGAGGATTTGGTGCCTATTTCCCCCTATAAACAGATGGACTCATGAGGAAGGAGCCAGGAATAAGGATGAGACATAGTTTTAGCCGTGACCTTCTCACGACCCAGAAAGTGGAGGAGATGGGAAAGCCTAAGTGCTGTCCAGCAGCCCTCAAAGTTGGGAAAGGAACTAGAAAGTCGAGCTTGCCATTCCCCCCTTTTGTAGTGAACCATTGGAAAGGCTGGCTTCTTCTGCCAAGTTACCCTTAGCAACAAGCATCTGAGATGAATTGTTGTGGAGGTTGGCAAGCTGCTTAGCACCAGGTTGAAGAGAAGCATGCAGGCTGTGTGTGTATGCACAGTTTTTGGGACGGAGGCCAAATAAAGGTGTCTTAGGCAAAACTTCAGTCCCAATGAATTAAGGAACTTCTTCTTGAGGAACTGACTGAGGCCCCTTCCACACAGCTGAATAAAATCCCACATTCTCTGATTTGAACTGGAATATATTGATTTTTGTTGATTTTAATGTATAACGCGTATTGTATTTGTATGTTTATGTTTATTGTGGCATTGAATTATTGCCATTTCGGAAGCCTCTCTGAGCCCCCTTCAGGGTTGAGATAGAGCGGGATAAAAATACAGTAAATATATAAATAAAACAAATAATATATAGCAGTGTGGACTTAGGGTCTCTCCACGCAGCCATATAACCCAGAACATCAAGGCGGAAAACCCCACAGTATCTGCTTTGAACTGGGTTTTCTGAGTCCACACTGCCATATATTCCAGTTCAAAGCAGAAAATGTGAGATTTTATTCAACTATGTGGATAACCCAGTTCAGATAGCCCAGTTCAAACCAGATATTGTGGGATTTTCTCCCTTGATATTCTGGGTAATATGACTGTGATGAAGGGCCCAGGTTATCTGCTTTGAACTGGATTATATGAGTCTCCACTGCCATATAATCTGGGATAATCAGATAATCTGGAATCGGATCCTGGGATATAAGGACAATGTAGAAGGGGCCTGAGGTCCCTTCCATACAGCCATATAACCCAGGACCCTTCCACATTGCTCTGTTTCCCAGAATATCAAGGCAGAAAATCCCACATTATTTGAGTTTCAACTCAGATAACCCAGTTCAAAGCAGATATTGTGAGATTTTCTGCCTTGATATTCTGGGACATAGGCTGTGTGGAAGGGCCCCCAGAATAACAAGGAAGAAAATCCATAATATCTACTTTGAATTGAGTTATCTGAAGCCACTTCTTCACAGCTGAATATAATCCGACATCTATTTTGAACTGGAATATGTGGCAGTGTTCCCTCATAGAATCACAGAATCATACAGCTGGAAGAGACCTCATGGGCCATCCAGTCCAACCCCCTGCCAAGAAGCAGGAAAATTGCATTCAAAGCACCCCTGACAGATGGCCACCCAGCCTCTGTTTAAAAGCCTCCAAAGAAGGAGCCTCCACCACACTCCGGGGCAGAGAGTTCCACTGCTGAACAGCTCTCACAGTTAGGAAATTCGTCCCAATGTTTCGGTGGAATGTCCTTTCCTGTAGTTTGAAGCCATTGTTGTAGGAGTTCCAGGCAGACAGACCTCTTCCATCAATTTAGCACAGTTTTTCTCTGTCCATGCTGTTTTAATGCAATACAAATACTGGTTTATTTTATTGATAGCTACATTCCATTTAATCAATGTCTCTGAAATATTAATGACTTGTGTAGGCAAAAAATTAGACAGATCTCTGCTTACGAGGTGGCTTACAGTCTAAAATGAGTAAAGAGAAATTGGGATGAATGTATGGACATGGGGAGGTTTGATCGATAGGGAGAGGCTCCTTTTTCACTACTGTATAATCCATATAATTCTGATTATCAAATCAGATAATCCACATTATCTGCTTTAGATTATATGAGTCTACATTGCCATATAATCCAGTTTAATGCAAATATACTGATTTTATATGGCAGTGTAGAAGGGGTCAGAGAGAGAGAGAGAGAGAGAGAGAGAGAGAGAGAGAGAAAAGGGTGACAAAGAGTCAA
The DNA here is from genome assembly GCF_035594765.1 of Anolis carolinensis. Taxonomy (NCBI): domain Eukaryota; kingdom Metazoa; phylum Chordata; class Lepidosauria; order Squamata; family Anolidae; genus Anolis; species Anolis carolinensis. The sequence goes on from NC_085841.1 coordinate 159,734,621, forward strand.
TGTTTGGCAAGACGAGCATGCATACTTAAAACTCCTGGTTTATTTTTGCTACCTTTATGGCTGTTGCCATCTCTGTTTTGCCTTAGATAAAGGCAATGAGGTGACATTGTTCAATTTAAGATAGTCAGTGTGTGTTTGAACCGAGGATGCAGGTGTCGCCTGTCACAATTCAGTGCTTTTCTATACCAAATGCCATGTTACCAAAATTACAAAATTACCAAATCAGAAGAAAGATCCCAATCTGGCCTTCCTAGCAGACTTGTCTGTAGCTTTGCAGATGTAAATACTTTAAAAATAATAACTTTTTAGTGAGATTGTTTTGAGTTATTGATTGTTATATATGGGATGTTCAATTTATTTTCTAAACTGGTGTGTGATGTTTTTAGTTGATTATGTATTTTATTTATTGATGTATATGTATTTGTATTTTTTTAATCTTTTGTACATCACTTTGAATCCCACCCATGGGAAAAAGCGGGATAGAAATGAATAAATAATTATAAAACATTTTAATGTCCCAGCTGAACTTGGAAGCTAGACAGGGTCAGCCCTGGTTAATACATAGATGGGAGACCACCCAGATACCAGGTGCTGCAAGCTATATTTCTTAGGAGGAGACTGACACAATTATGTCTGGGTATTCCTTGCCAAAGAAAACCTTACGAAATTCATAGGGATGCCTTAAGTTGACAGGCAACCTGAAGGCACATATACAAATGATTTTGCAGATAAACTAATTTTGATTCATATACTTCTGTCAATTATTTCATACTGTGAAGGGTGCATGTTCTTGAAGCATGTACCTGAACCGGTCCACAGCTTTTTGGCAGGAGAAATTTCAACTTCCCATCCACTGGGAGTGGAACCTAACCAAAGATGAAAGATTAAGCCCCTTTTTACTTTCCTATATTAGTCTCGGGGCCCTTCCACACAGCCATATAACCCAGAATATCTAGGTGGAAAATCCAGCAATATCTGCTTTGAACTGGGTTATCTGAGTCCACACTGCCATATATTCCAGTTCAAAGCAGATAATGCGGGATTTTATTCAGCTGTGTGGAAGGGGCCCCACTCTGTATTATGTTTACCACAAAGTAAGAACTAAAAGCTGCCATAGCTTCCATTTTTATCTTTAAAGTATTATCATTGGGTCCTGACTTCTCAAAATTTGGTTTTGTAAATAGAGATTCCAGTGAGAACAAAAAAAAACCTTCTTTCCCCTTCTATCAGAGATTCAGAAGGCAACAGGTGTGTGTGCTTCATTTCTATTAAAAGAAATGGCTGTTTGGAGTGGATGTTTTTGGATTGAATGATAGTGTCGATATTCAGTATCTGTGGGAAGAAGGACACAAATATGGTTTAGCTTTATGGTGGCTGTTTCCAGTAATGTGCTGTTTCCATATCTTGGGTCTTGTTGGCTAGATACGGTTATGCAAAGCTGTGAAACACAGAGAGCAGTTAAAAAGCTTAAGATAAAGAGGATTTCCGCCAGGGCTTAAGCAGCGATCAGCCACTTTAGCCAGGAAGATGTCGGACTTGTTTTGTGATTCTTATCTGTATTTATATACAGCACATTAAACTGTACGAGAACTTCAATAAAGTTTTAAAATTAAGTGATCCCTAAAGGTGCCAAAGCATGCAGCTATTTAAAAACAGCATTCTAAGTGGAAAAAGTACAGCAAAAAGTGGAATATGAGTAGAACTACTGGAGACCTGTGAAACACTGAAGACGCAGTCCAGTATGTGTGCTATGGAGAGATAAGATTTCCCGAGGAAGGTGTTAAAAGTCGTCCTTCTGGCCGTAGACAGGTGCATACCACTTTTTGTCTAATGCATAATCAGATTATAGTATAGTTGACACTGCTGTCTCTTCAGTGAATAATTGGAGTTAGCTTGGTGTTACAGGCACTGGATTGTAATAATAAGGTATCCGTTTGTATCCAGGAAGGCTGGAAATGACATTTCATGCCAAACATACAGCTGCAGCATTAATAGCACATTTGTGCACATTGAGTGTATAGCAGGGCTGAGCAAATGAGAGTGGATTGGGATCCTCTGTTAGGTGTCTGAGTGATTTGTAATAGTTTCTGACCCCCAAATATTTAGCAACAAAAACAACTTTTCCACTTAAATTTATTTGTTGAAATGAAGGAACCCTGGGGTTACTAAGAGTAGAATTTCAGGTACAAAGACTGTGTGTTCCTCTCTGTTACTGGAAATGAATGTGTAGGGGCAAAATGTGATTAAGATGCTGCATCATTTAATTCCAAGTTTGTAACCTTTTCGCTTGGCTCTGTTTGGTTTATCTCAGGTTTCAAACAAATACAATAAAAAGCAGACTTTTAGGTCTTTGTGCCTCTGACTTGATCAAGAGGATCAAATCAAGCATGCTTTTTTGCTTTAAAGGTTGAAATGATGATGAACAGACAGCATGTTTTGATAGAAATCTGACCCGGTTTGCAAGTCTGGAACCCCCGGTGGTGCAGCAGATTAAACCACTGAGTTCCTGAACTTGTTGACTGAAAGGTCGGTTGTTCGAATCTGGGGAGTGGGGTGAGCTCCCACTGTTTGCCCCAGCTTCTGCTGACCTAGCAGTTTGAAAATATGCAAATGTGAGTAGATAAATAGGTACCACTCCGGCAAGAAGGTAATGGCGCTCCATGCAGTCATGCTGGCCACATGACCTAGGAGGTTTCTATGGACAACACTGGCTCTTTGGCTTAGAAATGGAGATGAGCACCAACCCTTAGAGTTGGACATGACTAGACTTAACATCAGGAGAAAACCTTTACCTTTACCTTGCAAGTCTGGCTGCTTGAACATTTATTGTGTTAGGTAATACTGTAATAATAATAATAATAAAACTTTATTTATACCCCGCCACCATCTCTCCAACGGGGACTCGGGGCGGCTTACATGGGGCCTTGCCCAAAACCATACAATATGACAAAATATAAAACAACATATCATAACACAATATAACAATACAATAAATAATAACATACATTACAACCCAAAATTCAGAAAAGCAATAAAAACCAGGGCAGGCTGTAACTAGGATCCACAAATTAGGTACTAAAGAGAGGAACCTTCTGAACAAAAAGACACCACTTCAGACAGGTAACATCTATTAAAGTTAAACGTATTCTCTATTTCTGTAATGCATAATTTCAGGATATGGATGCTCCAAGTCATTCAGTGCTCACATTGGTGTTGCTTACAAGAGATACCGTATTACTAGTATCGTGAACATGGGTCCAATTATTTTGTGGCTCAAATTCTTCAAAACCATTTGAGACAGCTATTCCACCACTATTTACATATTTCAAGTAGTCTTAACTCATTTTACATATACTCTTGGCATAGCATCAAGCAGCATAAACACTGTGTTGACATTAAGTCCTGCAAGTGTTGCTTTGCTTTGTAAAGTTGAAAGAAGGAAAACCAACCACTCACAAAACTGAAAAGTCCCTTGGGGCAAATTAGCCCTGGGAATTAGAACCATAATGGTCTCAGGACTAAAAATAAATAAAAAAACCAATATATATATAATAATAACTCCTGTATTCTAATTTTCAATGTACATAGCTGAGATAGGATTTCCTAGCATTTGTTTCTCTGGCTAAAATCAACCATGTTAACATTTAACATGGGAGATATTTTAAGACTTTTTTTCATTCCCCATCATGTAACACTGTCCCAGGGACTACTGTTAGTTAACTCTTAGGGAGAAAAAACCCCCATATAAGCATCAAGTTACACTTTTCGGTCTTTTTCTCTCGGCATTTAATAGCAGCTAGGGAAGGAGAGGAAATTTGGGACCCTGTGTGTTCCTCTGATTCTGCTGGCTGTAACTTCAATCCAATATAGTCTATAGATTTATTTCTGATGTGTAGATTGTCTCTGAATATAAAGAGAGTCTGTATTGGGTCTTATGAAGAGTCCACATACCCAATGGTTTGGCAAACCCGAAGCCAGCTGTTGGCAGCCCTAGCAAACTGAGGATGTTAGATCTATTTAAGGACAATTGCTGAACGTGGCTGGATTCTGATATGTCTGTTTACATACAGGTTGTGCTAGAGTCAAGTGAACCTCTCCTATTACTGCTTGCTTATTCTTTACTTCTCTCTTGTCCCCCTCTCCATATTTGGCTGCTGGTCCAATTTTAATTCTTAGTGCTGATGAACAGCAGAAGCAGGTATACCAAAACAGAATGGAAAATATCTTTGCTGCCTGAGGACTGCAAGGGTGAAAGAGAAACATAAAAACATTAAACACATCTTATATTGGTATCTGAGCATGAAGGATACAATAGAAATTAATTATCTTGCCCATTTTTTAAAATGAACAGAGTCAGAAATAGGTACCATGATCTTTAAGACACATTGCTATTGGGAGTTGATTCTAACCATTAGTCCGCTGTGCTTCAATGACAGATAAAGACTTCATTTATCCCTAATTCAGGCTCTCACATGCTCGTGATATAATAATAATAATAATAATAATAATAATAATAATAATAATAATAATAATATTTTTTGTCAGGAGCGACTTAATACACTTTATTGATATTCCACCCTTCTCCCCTAGGAGACTTAGAGTGGATTACAGTATTTACATAGGCAAACATTCAATGTCTTTACAGTCAAATATAAATGAGACATACAAACAAAGGCAAAGGCTTCTCCTTTCATTTCCGGCTTCTGGATGCGATGCCCATCTCTGACTCTGAGGAAGTACTTTCCTCATTTGTTCAAGCTAAGGAATCTGCATTGTCACCTCCTGGTCATGTAGCCGGCAAGATTGCTCTTTGCCTTTTCCCACCATGCCTTTTCCCACCTATTTATCTACTGGCATTTGCATGTGTTTGAACTGCTAGGTTGGCAGGAGCTATAGCTTCACAGATGGGAGCTCAACCTGTCTTGCATACTCGAACTGCCAGCCTTCAGGTCAGCAGTTCAGCAGCACAAGGGTTTAACCCATTGCGCCACCGCAGCCCCTTCAGGTTCAAGGTCCCTATCTCCAGTTCAAATGGCTCACAGTATCATAACACTGGAAATTGTGAACAACCAGTATCAGTTGCTATCAGAGAAAACTAGAGAGAAACAAATCAATACCTTGGAGTTGTGAGGCAACTTTATATGTCGGTAAAGTATCAGAATGTTGATGTATGTTTATTTGGCTTGACATGTTAAGCAAGAATGTCAAGGAAACCTGGTTTGGTATTAGAATTTTCAATTGTCTGTTCAGAGAAGGGGTTGGTGGAAGTTCATTTGAATAACAAGCGATTAGTTAAGCATTTAAATGATTTGGAATGTACATTGTGTAACCTTGACATAAGAGTGCTGAGCTGAAGATTGGGGGTGGGGGGTGGGAATGGTAGCACAGGAGGGATGCAATGAGTTCTCCTATACCTCCAGATGATATAGTTTCCACTATGTATAGATTCTGCTCTGATTAATCCTTGTAGTCATTGGGTTTTACCTGCTTTTTATCTCTTCAACCCTGAATGGAAAGAAGCTATATGAACTGTTATGTAGGGATGGAAAGGACAGTTAAAAATATCTAGAAAATGTTCAGAAAATGTGTTACTCATGTGTTGGCAAATGTGGAGAGGAGAATCATAGATAGGGAAGAATTTTTTCATCTCAGTACTTATTCTGTGTAGGAAATGGACAGGTGTTTTTTGGCAGGTGGTTGGAGGTTGGATGGGAGGACACAAAAAAACAGCATTTCTACAGCAGAGGTTTTTGCTTTTTATTGAATTGATCTATTTAGTAACAAGAAGATACAACCTCCCACATGTTACAGTATAGTTCTAGTGGGACAATGAGCAGAAGGCTTCATGAGAAATAACACTAAATAAAAAATGTTCCTGGTTGTGTTCTGGTTCTAAAAACCCTGCATTAAACATACCAGATTGCTTTGGAGTCAAGCTCCACTCTTCACAGCCAACTCGCTCAAAGAGCACCAGTGCTGTAATCGAAATAATTTCTCTCTGCAGTCTTGGTTTCAGACCTGCAGATCTAAGTGTAACAGCTGCATATTTGTTCTCCTTTACTTCACAGAACTACCTGATATTGAGTCAGACCATTTGTTTACTTTGCTCTGGCAGTGTGTGCTCTGGTCACTTCCAGGTTAGATTACTTTAGTACGCTATACCAGCGGTTGCCTTTGAAGATGCAGTCCGTGCACAGTTGTAGCAGTTCAATTTGTTCACGGGAACTGGAAGGTCTGCTCATATGAAACAAACACTGGCCTGTTTGAATGACTTCTAGTACATCTCTGGGCTCAAATTAAAGTGCTGATTTTAACTTATAAAACTGGGTGAAAATTTTGTGTTCCACCTGACATTCTTCAACTTTAAATCCCAGCAGCCCTGGCTAGCTTGATTAAAGGTGAATAATGCAGAAGTCCAGCAACACATAATTCCCACCTCTGATATTTAAAACCTTTATATTGCTTGTGATCTCAACACCTCCCATCGTGAACCTACTTTTCTTCCTTGAGAGCGCACATTGGATATCTTCTTCTGAGTATCCTTTCAGTTGGGCTCCCTCCTCCTTCCTTATGGAATTCTCTTCTCAGGACAGTTCTAGACAGGGGAGAAGTCTGGCCAACCCAAGTTTAAAAAAACATGGGTCAGGGCAGCATTCTGTCTTCATACCAGCCCAAAAGCCTGCACTGGGTGTCCAGATGCATTCCCAAAACCTTTCCTGCTGGCCCTCTTCTGGCACTTAGGAATGACGTGCTAGGAGAAGGGGGGCAGGAGTGATTTTCCTCCCCCCTTCTCCTGACGCGTCATTCCTAAGTGCCAGGAAAGGACCAGCAGCATGGAAATGCAAGTCCCGTAAGTTATTTTCTTTTTGAAAGGGTTTTTAAGAGGTTTTGGGGAGGGGGTTTGTGCCCTCGACATTTTCCATGCTGATTTAGCCCAGAAAAACATGAGACTGCTGTCTGGACTGCCCCCTCAGAAGTCCAGGACACGGAACAAACCCACTAACCAATTAATTTGCTACAAAGCAGGGTTTGTGGCAAATGCAATCACTTTTCTGTGGGACGTCATCTGGACACCCCACTTGAAGAAGCAGGAGGGCACGTGCTCACGGCCTGTCTGGATGGGCCCCCAGAGATGACTGCCTGGCCCCAGATTTATCACTATTTGTAGCGCCAGGTTCAGATATTTCTCTGTTTGCACACATTTGATCCGGTGTGATTGGCCAATTTTAAAATATCAGCATCAGGACAACTGAACAGCCTGTAATTTGTTCTGGCATAGTAAGTTTGCTTTATGTCATTCATACTATTTTTAGCCTTTCTGTGTTTTAGCTGTTTGATGCTTTGAGTCTCAAAAGAAAAAAAACCTCCAAAAATGGGAGATAGGGATGATGATAGCAGCTCAGTACTACTTCCCTGGCCAAGAGAGGGATCTTTAACTCTTTCTCCCATGTTCTTTCCTGAGGAAAAAAGGGTTGTGACCCTACAAGTTATTTCTGTCTTATGGGATTTCTTCAGAGGAGGTTTGCCTTGGTCTTCTGCTGAACCTGAGGGAGTGTGACTTACCCAAGGTGGGTATATATGACCAAGAGGGGATTTGAACCCTGGTCTCCAGAATTGTAGTCCAGTGCTCTAAACACACTACACTATGCTGCCATTTTTAACTACATTAACACAGCTGTTTCCCCTTGATTGTGCCTTTGCATTTCATGAGTTGATGGAGAAGTGTCAGGCTCATAGCCAGAAAAAAAATTCAGGAGGGGTTGAAACTTTTTTCCCCCGAGAAAAAAGTTTCCAGGCCAGTGTCTCCTGATCTGGCACGAGATCTCAATAAAGCCCTGAAATTACTGTACCACCATTGTGCAAAAGGTCTTCACAGGTTACAGGTCCTGAATCATTGCTCCCTCTTCAAGTCAGTTCTTATCGGCCACTAAGGACAATAGTTTCCACAGCTGGCAGAGGTTTATTTCTGTTTTCTTCTGCTTTCTTCTTATTTCTTTTATCATGATGACGGGTTACATCAAGACGCTTTCCACTGTGAATTATTATTATTTATTTATTTACCACACTTGTACCCAGAGCGGCCTTACAAAGGCAACGATTCAATGACACACACACACACACACACACACACACACACACACACACACATAATGGTAAATAAACGTTAAAACCAAAAAATTAAAAAGAGCAACATTAAAACATCAGTTAAAATTACGCAATCCAAGACAATCCATTATTAGCAAGAAGTTTTCAGCCAAGCGCAAGTTGTTCTGATGGTAGTTTTTTGGCATCTATTGAAGACTTCTGTTGCATTTTTCTATTGCACAAATGGTTTAGCAACCAATGCACCAAGCTTCTGATGATCACCTTTACCCCCAACTTCTCCTCCAAACACCACACCATACTTATAGAGTGCACCTTGTAGATGAAATGAGTAGGTCAACCAGGGAAATCTGTTGAACCATTTGGGTTGAAAACTTAAGTGCTCCTTCTTATCCATAGGAAATACATATTCTGTCAATAGAGTTTGTGGATTTTGCACTAATTGAACTTTCACTTGGTCATCAGAAGCAGTCTTGTTCGTATGAAGTCCAAGGTCTAACAATGTCACAGCTTCTTCTCTTTGCTCCAGTTCTATTGTTTCTTTGGCAGGGCTAGGATTAGATGAACCAGTGGGAGACACCTCAGTTTCCACAATTTCCTCAGTTTCCACCTGCACTCCAGGTCAATGCCCCCTCCATGCCTTAGGCTTTTCCTGCCGGCTGCAGGTAGACAAAACTATGTCAGCAACTGCTGCTAGTGCAATGTAAATTGGTAGAAAGGTAGATAATGAGTGTGAATAATCAAAATTTGATTGAGATAGTGCTTGCAGTTCTGGGGGGGGGGGGGCTCTACTTTTTACTTCTCATATATTTGACATTGGTTAACCAGTTAAAATTCATGAGTAAGCCTTTTTTTTTACCTGAAAAAATCTAGGCTTGAAAGAGGTTACTGTTTTGGACTGCTACTCCAATATCCTTCTCAGCCAGCATAACACTAACCCTCCCAATCCAGGGAAAGGAATCATGTGATCCTTCAGATTTTGTTGGATTGTAACTCCCAGCATTCATCACCCACTGGCTCTCTAGGCTGATGGAATGTGTACCCTAGGCATGGGCAAACTTTGGCCCTCCAGGTGTTTTGGACTCCAACTCTCACAATTCCTAACAGCCAGTAGGTTTGCCCATGCTTGGTGTAGCCCAACAACACCTGGAGGGCCAATATGATTCTCAGCCACATTGTGGCTGCTGCCAGAAGGAGATACAGAATGACTGTCTAGTGCAAATCCTATGCCTTCCTGGCATTATAATTTCTCTTAAAAAGTGGTGCAGGGCAGAAGATAAAAAAGAAATTGCTGCTCTAGCCTTTCATGTGTTGGGGCTTCAGTAGAGACCAATGAGGCAATATTACATGAACATTAAATAGGAACAGAAGGACTGAAAGATTAATCCCTCATAATTTTCCAAAGCCTTTTCTGATGTTTGAGGCAAAAGCAAGAGCTCGATATTTCAAACAGTTTTTTAACTGGAACTGAATATTTAATAAATTGAATCCCTACTTTGTTTCAGCTCAACAGATTTTCTCTCCCCAGGTGAGGAAATCTCCTTTCTCTTTGAAGATGGTACTGTCATACCCTGATTGCCTTATAATCTATATTTGAATTTTGCGATTTAAATAAACACAGCTATTTTTAGAACTGCACATAAAGGGATATATGAGTGTATTTCCTGTACAGTAGGCATAGAATATGGGCACCTTGTTTGAGTCTGAAATATTTAAAAGTTTTCTTTACGTGCCACTGTGAATACAAAATCTGCTCAGTCAAAATCAAACAAACAAATCTTGACCAGTTTGCCCAAGGCCAGAACAAGGAAAATTTACTCTTTTGGACTACAACTCCCAATGTCCTGAGCCATAAAATGTTTTAATAAGATGTAAACTATGCCTACAGAAAATACTGAGGGTACATCTACACTGTAGAATTACAGTCGTCCCTCCACATTTGCAATTTTGACTTTTGTGACTTTGACTATTCGTGGATTTGATTAAATATGTTCTCTCTGGGAATCTCTAGGTCCTCCAGTGTGATTCTTCTAGCAAAAGGTAACCATAGAGTCATGCTGGAAGTCCTAGAAATTCCTAGAGAGGAGTTCTCTCAGGTTAAAAAATAGCAATTTCTTTATTCACAGTTTTCACTTTCATATGAGTCCTTTGTTGCTAATCCTAGCTAATCTGGAGGGATGGCTATAATGTGCATTAATTCTACAGCCTACATGCACCCTGGCAGTTTCTGGTGTTACTGTTTTGTTTTTTTAAAAGTACCATTACTAGCTCTTCATATGATTTATGCCATGACTTTGTCTCAGTCTATTATTCTAGTGATAGGCAGAATGTTAAACAAATGAAGTGGTGATAGAAGTATTTCTGAGCAGTGCTAGAACATTTATCTCATTTGCTTCCTCTGCATTCTCCTCACCTCCTGTTTCACCTTTTATTGTTCCTTGCTGGTACCACTACTTGTCTCTCAAAATGATGCATCCTTTACAGATCAACTCATGCATATCACATCACACATGCCACAAGCAGTCACGGACTTGCTTAGAGCAAATAACCCCCAATGCCATTAAACGAGTTAAACTACATAGCAAGGAAAATAAGTGTGGGTCAGTAGTCAATTTGATGTGCGGGAAATTCTTTCTGAACTCAATTTGTGCACTTTAAGAGCCAGAATTCATATGAGCTTGCTACTATCTGCATCTTTATGTATCCTCAATGTATATGTGTGTCTTGGATTAGATTCCCTGTGGATACTCTACTGCTTCCATATCAAGTTGGGCCCTGAGTATAAAATGTTTTCAGTGCATGGGATGGGTAATGTCTCACAAGAGTTGAGAATTAATCTTCCTGTCCTTGACCTCACTTTGTTATGCAAGATATACTGACATTTGCCTCTGTAGCAGTGTGCAAGGGAATTAGGTCTGCCTTTCCCAACCTGGCATCCTGTAGTTGGTAGGGTAATGATAGATATTGCAATTCAATATACAGTAGAGTCTCACTTATCCAAGCTAAACGGGCTGGCAGAAGCTTGGATAAGCGAATATCTTGCATAATAAGGAGGGATGAAGGAAAAGCCTATTAAACATCAAATTAGGTTATGATTTTACAAATTAAGCACCAAAACATCATGTTATACAACAAATTTCACAGAAAAAGTAGTTCAATACGCAGTAATGTTATGTTGCAATTACTGTATCTACGAATTTAGCACCAAAATATCATGATATATTGAAAACATTGACTACAAAAATGGCTTGGATAATCCAGAAGCTTGGATAAGTGAAGCTTGGATAAGTGAGACTCTACTGTACTTGGAAAATGCTAAGGTGATACAGGAAAAACTTAATTTATGTATCCAGCTCAGGGCGCTTCTTTACAGCCATTTAATCTGGGGACAGTTGTGTTTAAAAAACATGAATGTTCCCATGCTTTCTGAGGCAGGTGTCCAGATGCGCGCCCGGATCTTTCTGGGAGAACACCTGGACATCCAACCCCCTTCCCAAAACCCGCCTGTAATGAAGTATGATTTTTTGATTTGCAGATATTATGTTTAATTGTGTATTTGTGTTTTAAAAGGGTGAGTATTGCAGTTATTGCTTCTCAGCCCTCAGAGGCTGGTTGCCATGGAGAAGTAGGCAGAGCCAACTGCTGTTTTGTTGAAGAAGTGCAGAGTTTAAAAAAGGGTTTTAGTCTGTGCTCTGATGTGGCACAGGGAAGATTGATCCTAGGTTGAGGGGATCAAGGGACTCAATTGTTCATTTTGAGTCGGTTTAAAATAAGTTTGGTGACTTATTTTATGTAGTCTGTGTCCTAGTAAGGGACAGAGAATCTGTGATTGTATATCACTGGGGTGACTATGGTTTAAAAGTGGCAGAGGATGAAGTTCTGACTACTTTAAGTTAAAGAAGTGACACTTTAGGGAGTTTGACTCATCTTATTCTATTATTGTAACTGTTAATGAAAGTGGATCTAAGTGAGAACAATATTGTAACCACTAAGCTCTGTGCCTGAATAAACTTGTTATTGTTCCTCCAGTATATAAGCCTCTGTCGCATATATTATAAACTAAGTTACGCTACCATCTAAAGTGAAGAAGAAGAAAGAAAAAAAAGTAAAAGGTCTCCTCTTTGAGTCTTTGGTGGCTGCATCTTACAAATTGGTGGCAGCGGTGGGATAAAAAGAGCCCCCCTGCCTGAAAGAACCTTAGTAGTTATTAGTCCTTTACAAATGGGTGGCAGTCGTTATTAGCTCCTTACACCGCCAAACTATGTATAAAAGTAAAAGAACTTACACATCCTCCATTCATGTGGTGCAGGAGCTCTCCTGGCATGGAGGAATGATGTGCCAGGAGAAGGGGGGGAGGAAAATCTCTCCTCCCCCCCCCCCCCCCCCCCGCTGCCCCTGCTCATTCCTACATGCCAGGAGAGCTCCGGCACCATATGAATGGAGGCTGGGTAAGTTCTTTTACTTTTAAAAGGGGTTTTGGAGAGGGGGTTGGAGTCCTTGCGGTTTTCCAGGATAATTTAGCCTGAAAAACTGTGGGACTACTTCCCTCCTCAAAAGCCCAGAACATTTGAGGGAGCAGTCCAGACAGCGGTAGTAGTGGGTTTATCCCACGCCTTCCAAGAAGGTGCAGAATAAATCCACTAAGAAATTAATTCACCACAAACCAGGGTTTTCTTGGTTTGTGGCGAATTAATTCGTGTTCCTCTGAGACATTATCTGGATGGCCCCTTTTTAATTGCGGGAACTCCTGCCTTAAGGGGCTGTCTGGATGGGCCCTCAGGATTTAGGAAATTCCTATAAAAGATACCGGTACATCTCTGGGAATCCTAGGTCCTCTCTAGGATGACACTTTGGGAGACTGGGACCAGAGGTCAGGTAACTTAATGGTATTGGGTCATATCATTGGTTTCAGATAACTGTGGTCTTACTAGGAACACATCTCCAGCTGATATGGGGTCTTGCACTTTATGGACTTTATGATGGAAACCTGTTGTGTAACAACAGTTGTGTCAGTGTAGATCAGTGTTTGTCAAACTCTGTTCCTCCAGGTGTTTTGGATTTCAGCTCAGGCAGTGTTCCCAGTGTCACTGGGCAATGCCAGATATATAAGATAGTGTATATTAAAAAGTAAAGCAACCAGCTTGGCAATAGTGAGAGGAAGGTGGGAGAGGAGGAGAATCTAGGTTACTGACATCATATGATTGCCAACATGCCACCACAGAAGTGGAAGGGAGCCATAACATCAAGGTAAGTAATGGGAATGTTGCAGAATAGGGTATCTATTGATAGGTTTTCTTAGGCCCCTTCTACACTGCCTGTATTGGAGGATCTGATCCCAGATTATCAGCTTTAAACTGAATTATACGAGGGTCTTTCCAGACAATACCTTTATCCCAGGAACTCCCACTTCAAAATAGCGAGTGGCCAAACGCCGTCTCCTGAAATTGCGGGCACAATTACTACAAAGGCCAAACACCACGAGATTTTTGGTTGCGGGAATATCATAGAATCATAGAATAGTAGAGTTGGAAGAGACCTCATGGGCCATCTAGTCCAACCCCCTGCCAAGAAGCAGGAAATCGCATTCAAAGCACCCCTGACAGATGGCCTGGTTCTGGCCAGAAAATGCCGATATTCAAATCTCTATAAACTCAGAAAATATATGCTTTTTTATGTTGGCTTGTTCCCGGGTTATACATATTGGTTCCTGATTGATTGTGTCCTAAAAACATGGCAACAGTTGATTAGAGGGCAAAAACTCTATCCTGGCAAGAGAAACTTTGTCCTCCACATGTTTAATGAAGTTTGTGACACACAAACAAAGGTTATGCCATGTAAACAACTTTCCCCATATTTTGTGATAAAAGCAAAGAGGAACAGACATGTATAACCCTGGAACATCAACCTGTTGTTCCCAGGCACAAGTACATGGCTAAACTTGTCTGCATAGATGGCCACACAGCTTCTATAACCCAGTAATGGAACTTATACAATGATTTGCATATTCACATATTGGCATCTTGGGGTTTTTTTTGAGCCAAAATTTCTGGTGGATGTCCCGCGGGGGCCATCTTGGCAGCTGCGAAATCCCAGGACAAAGCAGCAAGGGTGGACAACAGGCAAAAATCCTGGGACCAACAGGTCTTCTCAGATCTCTGGGTTTTTTTTTGCCCCTGACTAACACCCATGATTTGGTGCTGTTTGGAACCGCCCTTAGTCTCCACTGTCAGATAATCTGAGATAAATAGATAATTTGGGATCAGATCCTGGGATATAGGGACAGTGTGGAAGAAGTCCTAGAAACAGCAGAATCATGTGGGGAGGCAAACCTCTAGCAGATAGCATTGTGTAATACTTGCCAGCCACCATAAAAATGATGTTCCAGCTAGAATGCCAATATCAAAAAACAAGGTAACTGAGCCATTGAAGTACTATATGAATTTCCAAATATAAATCTAAAGAAGACTGAAACTAAAAGTCCCTGAAAATGGACTATGATAAGGGGGAAGACTTAAAAAAAATTACTAAGAGAATTAATAATATAAAATAACACAGAGAAGACTAGAAGACAAAAAAAAATCCCTCCCTTTTTTTCACCTTCCCATTTTCTCACCTTTTTTTCACCTTTTTCACTTTTTTCCCTACCTTCCCTATCCCAAATCAACACCTCCCTTTTCAACCTCCTCTACCTTTTAATTATAGCTGATTCAGAAACTTTCAATAAAGATAAAAAATAACCACAAAAAACAGGGTTTTACTTACTAAACAGCATTTATTGTCTGATGCATTTATACCCTCCTCTTTAGCTGGGAAATGCACATGAATGAGTTGTTCCCAGTACATGTCTTTTCAATAAAGCGTGAGCTAGTAGAAGGCAACATATGGTACGGGGTGGTGTCCGTGGTTTAACTTCCAGATGGATATTTTCCAGGGAGGAATTGGATTCCTTCTGAAAGCTCTGTGTACTTACTGCAGTATTTTCAGTGTCAGGGCACATTTAATAAGGAAAGTTCTGACATAAAGCTTGCAAGTTAACATGGGGCTCATCATTCTCCACAAAGCCCATGTATGAAAGACTTCCAAGCTTACTGAAAAACTATAAATACCATTGTTTTGGGCTCTTTTGTCATTTCCTGATTACATTCTGTTCTTTAACCATTTTCAAAGTACTAGTACACATATTACTTATATTTATAATGGCATTTTATATATCGTTAAAGAGAAGCGCATCATGGCCTAATGACAAAGGCACTCAAAAAGAATGGATGGCTATATGCATTATCCTGGAGTGGGCTGCCTCGCTATCTTTGGAAACGACTCAGGCTCTTTCTAATCAAGGGATGGGGAATATATGGCCCTGCAGATAATGTTGCACTTCAATAACTTCCATCACCCTCCACAACTTTGCTGTTGTGACTGGTAGATGCTGTAGTCCAACAACACTGGAAGGGGCATGTTTCTTTCTTGTTCCCCCTGTCCCTTGTTCAGCTTAACTTGGAGTGCTTTAGTCATGCTTTTAGGAGTGTCCCTCATTAAACTGAATCACTGTTTGGATTTTAGACTTGAGAAATGAATAGGTTGTTTACCAAGTGGTAGTCGGGGAGTCTCATGATGATAAATATAATATTGTTGATTTATTTGTTCATGTTTCAGTTGTTTTTTCGTTTTAAAAAAAATCTTAAAAGTTGTTTATGATATCATAAAATTAGTCACCAACAAGTAATAAAAATCAAAAACCATAAAATCTATTAAAATAATTCATTAATAGAGAGACAACTGACAGCATTGTAAGACTGCAAAATTATCAGACAAATGCTCAACAAACAAGTCTTTCATTGAAAAGAGAAAGAAGCAATACTGAAAGTCTCCCTATTCGCAATGAAATACAATGTGTACCTTCAAAATCCAGGACCGAACCTACACTGCCATATAATGTAGTTTGAATCTGCATTGTACAGTCTGTGTAGCCCCATATAACAGCATTATATGGATCTATACTGACAATATTATACAGTTTCAAATTGCATTATATGGCTGTGTAGATCTAACCTAAGAGAGATGGAGAGATAGAGAAGAATGTGTTGGATAGTTGTTTGACTAAATCAAGGGTGGGAGCGAGGAGGATATATTATAATTTTTGTGCCAGTTAGAACCACACAAAGCTTTAATTACAGTATTTTCCTAGGTGAGCAGATGCTTGCTGAAAATAGTGTAGCTGTCAAGCATCTCCATATTTCAGGCCTTTAGGCTACAGCGAATAGACAATGTTGACTGTCTGTTCTTCTTGCTGTCCTTTATCACCATACACTGGTTGTGTAAATAATAGGTTTCAAATGCTGTTTTATCCGTACCTTTGAACCTGCAATTATAAATACATTTAAAAATCATATGTATGTGTCTTAAAGTCGATTTTATGGCATCACCATTAATTTAATTGGGTGTTCTGAGGCAAGGGATACTTAGTTGTAGTTTTTCATTGCCTCCCTCTGAAATTTTTTGGGAGGGTACTTTTTTTTGCTAAATTTTCTAGACATATATATACTGTAATTGGGGTCAAGTTGAAATTTGCACCAGAGTTGTCATTTTGCTCATTTATAGCTCTTACAGAAATTCCAGCATGGCTTCAAATCATCAATTTTTAAAAACCATAGTAGGAAAAAAGTGAAGTACTCTTTGTATATCTCTGAAAAATATATTGCTTTACCATTTTTATCTTGCTTTTTAACAAACAAACAAACAAAAAAAGAGCTCACTGAGGAACCCCAAAGTTTTTTTTTTAAAAAAATGCAGCAAATGTAGCAAAATTCAAATAGATGCGGTATGTTTGAGTTTTTTCTTCTGCAAGCTTGTTTCTAAACAGGTGTGTTCCTTTGGAATTTTTCCTTAGGTGGATGCAAGAGGATGAAAGAGTTTAGAGTGGCATAAACAAATATGCATCAAGCTAGGCATTGAATATTATAAAAAATCATTTTGAACTTGGAGCATTCCTACTTTCAATCTTCCTTTCTACATTTGTACTGCATCTCCATCCAGAATTGCTTCTGGTTCTACAGCAGTTAACTCTACAGCATTGTTTTGGAATGTGGTGAGAGTGAAGCTAGACTCAGGCCCCTTCCACAGAGCTGTATAAAATCCACACTGAATTGGATTATCTGGCAGTGTGGACTCAGATAATACAGTTCAGATATTGTGGATTATCCGCCTTGAAATTCTGGGTTATGTGGCTGTGTGAAAGGCCCCTAAGGCCCCTTCTTCACTGCCATATTAAATCCAGATTATCTGCTTTGAACAGTATTATATGGCAGTGTAGACTCATATAATCCAGTTCAAAGCAAATAATGTGGGTTATCTGCTTTGATAATATGGGTTATATGGCCCCTTCTACACTGCCCTATATCCCAGAATCTGATCCCAGATTCTCTGCTTTAAACTGGATTATATTAATCTACACTGTCAGATAATCTGGGATAAGCAGAGAATCTGGGATCAGATTTTGGGATATAGGGCCATTTAGATCCAGCCTAAAACCTTTCCTGCAAATGTTAGTTTTCTAACTGGAAAAGTTCCTTTCCTATTAATGATTTGTTGGTACTGTCCAGTCACAAGGCTGTGAGAACTTGGCATGTTCGTGATGGGAATTCATGCTTTCTAGCCATTCATTGTGTACCAATTTCACCTGCCCTCAGTAAAAAAAAAGGTTCAGTCACATTTTACACTTACATCTGTGAAGTACTTCCTTTTAAAATTTGGCCTCCAGGGATTTTAAAGCACTGTATTACTGTACAATATTTTTTTTGTGTTTAGCACCTTCTTCATAAAGCACCATTCATTAACACAGAGAATATGACACAACTTATAGTGTTTACTCATGAGGCCAATTTAATTAATGTTCTGAAAGTGAAATCTGTGTGAATGCTTCAGAATGGGATTAATGTTGCATTTTTCTCTTCCCCACCTCTTAGTAAAGGTAATGGTTTTCCCTTGACTTTAAGTCTAGTCATATCATGTCTGAAGAGCCGGCATTGTCCGTAGACACCTCCAAGGTCATGTGGCTGGCATGACTGCATGGAGTGCCATTACCTTCCCGCTGGAGCAGTACATATGGATCTACTCACATTTTCATGCTTTCGAACAGCTAGGTTGGCAGAAGCTGGAGCTAACAGCAGGAGCTCACCCTGCTCCCAGAATTCAAACCACCGACCTTTCAGTCAGCAAGTTCAGCAGCTCATTTAAGCTATCCCCATCTCTTAGATAATGATAATGTAAACACACACAAGAAGTATGCTGCTGTGTGTATGTTTTTTTTTAAACTTAGATATATTTTATCCAGTATGTGACCTGATAAAAATCAGCTTAAAATCAAACCTGTATTTTGGTACAATACATATAATGTGATTTCCCTCCAGGCCTATAAAGGTAAAAAAAAAGTAGGTAATATCTTTCTGGTAGGTAACAGTAATGGCTAAATGGATGGAGTTCATACATGCATTTAAATACTGAACTAGCCATTTTAAAAAAAAAACATGGGATTCCCAACAGAGTGTGAAAATGTTATTATTATTATTATTATTATTTTTAAACTAGAATTCTCTGAGTGGTTATCATGCTGGTTGGAGAATTCCAGAAAGGCAACTTCTCAGTTTATTTATCCCTAATCCTAAAAATGCTGCAGTCAACTAGACACATTAGAAAGGAAGAATTGAGAGAATACTGAGTGTTTTCTCTTTGCTGACTTCCTCTTACAAATGTCCTCCTGCCCCCTTTTGCGGTGCTATTTTTAAAATTGAGTTTAAATCATTTTTTGAGGGAAAGAACAGGTGCTAGGGTGGACTTTTCTATAAAACAATTGATTGAAATAGTGGGATTTACACCAGGGAGGAGGAATCTTTGGTTTTCCAGATGTTTTAGAACATCCTTTCTCAACGTTTTACCCTGGAGGAATCCTCAAAATAATGTTCAGATCACAGAAAAATTGTGTTTGAGACGACAGTGATACCTTAATGTAAGAGTTTAATTTGTCCCGTGATTGAGTTCTTAACCCAAAACTTTCTTGTCTCAAATCAAATTTTCCCACTGAAATGTATTGAAATGCTATCAATCTGTACCAGACTCCCACCCCCATTTTTTGTTACATGTATTAAAATAAGAACATGTACTTTATAAATAATAAATAATGTATACATGTACATTCACACAGAACATAAAAAAAAAGATAGACCAACTTTAAAATGGTGGCAAAAAAAACAGAAAGTGAAGAGGCAGAAGCATCATTTTCTTCATACTGTACTCATTCCAACCTCCCTCCCTCTCTTGCTCTGTCTCTCTCTCTCTCTCCCCTCCCCCCTTCTTGAAGCCAAACATATCAGGAATAAAAATCACACAAAATCAACTAACTCAACTTTCCTCAAAGCGGACAAGAACAATGTGGACAGCAATCTCCTAAAGCGGGCAAGAGCACAAGGCATGAGACACGGAGGCTGCTCCCTTGAGCCTCTAAGGCCCTGTAGTCTGGTGCTATTTCTCCCCCTGGCACTAGTTTTTAACGCAAAATGCTGCTCTTGTGTCAAAACAAAACCACGGCTGAGCAACAGCTTGTAACCCAAAACACTCTTAAATTGGAATGCTCTTAAGTCGAGGTTCCACTGTACTGTACTGGCCATGCTGGTTGGGCTTCTTTGATTTGAAACTGAAAACATTTAGATGGCAAGGTGTTCTATGGCCTTAGTCACCAAAGGCTGGAAATGACTTGAAGACACACAACATAAACTCCACACTCTTTATTGTTGATTTAGTAAAATTCCCTGTGTCTATGTTTTCTTCAGCCTAGAACCGAAATGTAGAGTTGCAGCACCTTCTGTCTACCATGTAAATGTAACATATAATCTATTCTCATGTATAGCCTAGAAGGAAGTGAAATGAATGTCTGTAAAGGTATTCTTACCGAATAGGACAGTGCAACTAGAAGTGGTGGACAAAATGAGGCATTTTGCAGATGACTAATATGGACTGATTGCAAAACAGCTGTTGCAGAAAAATGCTGGCAGCAGCTCCAGCAGAAGGTGAAAAATGTTTATTTGTTGACCAAGAAAGCTGAGAACAGGATGGCAAAAAGAGGATTGGAATGATAGACAGCTTGTATACTGAGACACTTGAAAGTAGCATTAATTTTGACATTAGGGTTGTTTTGTGAATGAATCTGTGTGAACTCATTCCTCAGGTCTTTTATTGGAATGGAAGAGTTCTTGCACATATTGTGGAACGTGTTCTGCTTAGGGGGAAATGAAGCACTTCTTGAGAGAAGCTAGTTGTCCAAAGTTGTATGGTAGCAGGCACTGAAAATTGCAGATATGATGCATGGTATGATGCATGGTGATCTCCACCATTTAATTTGTCAGGTTGTACATGAAGGTTTTCCATGAAGACAGCCATTTACAAACAGCACTCTGCAAGACCTGGCAACTCTGATTTCCATCTGCTTTCATCCTGTGCCTCTTGCAGCATAAATGTTATGCTTCAGCTTGTTTGAAACTTGATTAAAACGGGTCTTGGGCAAGTTAAGCAAATATGTCTTTGCAAACTGTCCATTTTAATCTGTAAAGGACATTGTGTAAACCCTTTCCTTTGATAGCATCAACCCCTTTCTTTGGCATGGCACTTGCATGCTCTTTGATATGCCATCAGAAGTGTGTTCTTATCAGAGCTGTCAAAATTTCAGTTATTTTGTTCTTTGATCTAAGTTTTAAATCTGACTTTCCTCCTCCTTGGGCAAGATTATGAGAGTTTCAGAGTGAAGCTATGCCTTCATGTTCCTTCTTCTGTTTCCTGATGATGGTATGAGTGGCAAGAACACCCAAGACCTTAACATTTCTAGCAGTTCTAGTGGAGCAATATTTGAGATAAATATCTTTTCTAGCATAGCAGTATTCAGTGGGAAGCAGAATTTAGCTCTTATGAATACAGAGAGAAGACCCTGCCTCTTATTGGCTTTGGTTGCTATGGTTTGACTCCGCTGATGTTAAAGCTTCCACATTGAAAGGGCAAATATTGTCTTTTGGGAGGCAGACAGTCAACAGTGCTTTTAAAATGGTTGTATGTATCTGTGTCACCAGGAATGAGAGAACTTTCATCTCACCCATTTCCGTCCAGTAATCCTTAAGCACTCTAGTAAAAACTATTCAGACTACCTGGCAAGGTGTAAATTAGAAATCTTGTTTTTTGTGGACTAACAAACGTTTTGGTCCTTTGAGTGATGAACTTGAATTTATGATTAATGGAAACCTTACCTTTGAGTGACCTTCCCCTGATGTGCTTTTCACGAGTCCAGCTCTTATGGCCTCTTCCACTTGAATTTATTGATAGATGAGGTAGGGGGTGATTGTGGGTAATCCTGGCAGCCTTTTCTTCTTCAAGTTTCCTTGGTGATATTTTTCTGTGAGGCAAATCTGCTTCTTAATTTTCTGGCATGTGCTTGTAAAGCCATGGGCTGCCTTTTAGGTCCCCTTTTAGGTTTATAAAATGGAAATTACAATTGATATACGAAGCAAACACACTATCTACATGGGACAAGTTGCATTTTAGAATTAACTTGTTATCCTCAATTAATCAATTTGTTTTCTTGTGTGAATAAGTGTTTTTTAATTGTTTGCCCCCTTTTGCTCTGAACCCTTTGAATCTACCTGTGCTATCGCACCTAAGCTGCTGTGGTGCAGGCAGGGCTGTGATGCAGGCTGGTTAGTAGCCAGCTGCAATAAATCGCTATCACCAAGAAGTCATGTGTTCGAGGCCAACCTGTGCCAGAGTGAGCACCTGACTATTAAAATAAAAAATAGTCCTGCTCGTTGTTGACTTAAGCAACCCGAAAGATAGTTACATCTGTCAAGTAGGAAATTTAGGTACCACTTATGTGGGGAAGCTAATTTAACTAATTTACGACACCATAAAAATCGTCCAGCAGCGTTTGGAATGAGGAAGTATCCAAGGATTCAGTGTCACAGTGGATGATGAAGCAGCTGCTCCCCTGTGGCTGGAATCGAGCATCCCCTCAGGAAGCTGGAAGCTAGATAAGGTTAAATTGCCCCTGTGTCTGTCTATGTCTCTATGTTCATATGACATTGAATGTTTGCCATGTATGTGTACATTGTGATCCGCCCTGAGTCCCCTTCGGGGTGAGAAGGGCGGAATATAAATACTGTAAATAAATAAATAAAGTTAAGGTCTGTTTGGCATTAACATGTCTTAACTTTCTGTTCAGCTTGGGGAATGCTGAATGCCTTCTTTTGGACCAAGGAACCCCACAGAATTGATGTCCACGCTGTTACTTTAGGGCAGTGGTTCCCAACCTTTTTTTTTGACCAGGGCCCACTTTGACCAGGGCCCACTCTCCAACATTAGTACAAAAAGGGTTACAAATGAGTTTTTGGTTAACTTTAGATTCGGTTTGGTTATTTAGGGTACTGATTCAGAAAATTACATTGGATAGACCATATCAGCTTTAGTTTCTGATACAGAACATATGCCATCCAGTAGTTGCCATTTGCTCGCCCACAGAAAACCATATTTAATAATCTAGAGCTGATGTTGTCTATCTAATACAATAGTAAGCTCTTCGAAAAGGAGCAGAAAAAAATTAATAAAATAAAATAAATAAATAAAGAGGAAGGAGGTTCGCGGTCCAGATTTTCGTTCTCACAGCCCACTGTTGGGCCATAGCCCACAGGTTAAGAACCACTGTTTTAGGGAAATGATAATGATTTATTAATAAGTCTTGAGTTTAACTCCACCCAAGCACAAACTTCGTTTCCCCACAACAAAGTTCATATTTAAAACTTGAAAAATAACTTAATGATTCTGGAGCTGCCATACATGGATGTTTCTGTGGAGAATAGATGACAGTTTTCCTGAGGAGAATAGATGGCAGTTTTCCTGAGGAGAATAGATGGCAGTTTTCCTGAGGAGAATAGATGGCAGTTTTCCTGAGGAGAATAGATGGCAGTTTTCCTGAGGAGAATAGATGGCAGTTTTCCTGAGGAGAATAGATGACAGTTTTCCTGAGGAGAATAGATGACAGTTTTCCTGAGGAGAATAGATAGCAGTTTTCCTGAGGAGAATAGATGGCAGTTTTCCTGAGGAGAATAGATGACAGTTTTCCTGAGGAGAATAGATGGCAGTTTTCCTGAGGAGAATAGATGGCAGTTTTCCTGAGGAGAATAGATGACAGTTTTCCTGAGGAGAATAGATGGCAGTTTTCCTGAGGAGAATATATGACAGTTTCCTTGCTCTCAGTCTCTGGTATAGGGACATCTGAGACTCCCAATGCCCAAAGCATTAACCAGTTGGTGTTTAACTATTGGTTGGTTGTAGAAGTAGTACTGGTTTGAAAGTAGTAAAACTGCTTGTAAAGTAGTAAAACTAGTTTGAGAGTAACTGGTTAGAAGTAACTGGTTGAAAGGTATTGATATGAAATGGCTTGTCCAAGCCAGGAACTCTGGGACCAACTGAAGACATGTCCTGCCTCCAGATTTCCCTGGTGGTTTATGATCGATAGTAGCTCCTTTTTCCTCAGACAAAAGGGGAATGGCCAACTTACTGACACAAAATTGCTCCCTTTTCCTCAGGCAAAGGGGCAAACAAAATGGCTGGCACAAATCAGGAAGGGTTTTTCTAAACTCCACCCTCATAAACTAACATAAAAGTAACTGCTCTAAAACCATGGTCTAGGAAGCCAGACAAAGGGAAATTGGAGCATATGCAGTTCCAGCAGACTACCCAGTTGATTAAGTACAGTGTGGTGATGTATGCTGCTAGTAATCATTACTGGTATAAGAGCCTAGACACTCGAAATACACTAGTTCCTGTCTGGTCTTAGGAGCTAAGCAGAGTAAGCTCTGATTAGTACTTGTATGGGAGGCCATACAAGTACTATGGTGCTGTAGGCTATATTTCAGAAAAAGGAACTATCTCTGAGTATTTCTTGCCTAAGAAACTGCTATGAAATGAATGGGGTCTTCATAAGTAGACAATCAACTTGAAGGCACACACACACACAAATATCTCTATTTGTTTAATAAAAGAAGACGTGAAAACTCCAAATTATTAAGGAACAACAAAAATGAATGTATAAAAGTCAGTTTTAGATTAGTGATCACTAAAATTTACTGCCTCTCTGATTCCTGCAATTTATCTTGGATGCACGTGATAACATATCCTAAAACAGAGCTTTCCAACATTTCATATTGATGACACATTTTTAGACATGCATGATTTTGTGACATAGTAATTCAGCTTTACTAGTAAACCAGAGGTTTAACCAACCCTTATAAGACATGGACACACACACACACACACACACACACACACACACACACACAAAAGTTGGTATTGCTTATTTCACATAGTCTCAGAAGTTTTATTACATTTGTGTGACACACCTACACACTGCAGCTGACACATTAGCATGTCATGAAACACAAGTTGGAAAGCCCTGTCCTAAAGTATCTCCTGAGGAGGTATCAAGTTTTCTACAGTGCATACATTTTTATATACAAGTATTCTCCCATCTCATTTCTCTATTTCTTCTGGGATGGTGCATCTTGAATGTTCCACCAAGAAAAATGGAAGTGATATAACACAGTTAATATTTGAAGTTTCCTCAGGGAAGAAGTCTTGGCGCATTTGCAGACCTTATGTTGAATCCACTTAGCCTCTGGGATGGTAAAGTAGATGAGCAGGTTGCAAACCATGTGCAAAGTAATATTTTTAAATGGAATCATGGGCAGTTATACATTTAAATATCAACTTGGCTTATCTTCAGAATGAGGGCATATTTCTTAAAGGCAAAGAAGAGAAAACAGGACAAAAACATTTGCTAGCTATCTCCTGAGTGACAGATCGTTACTTAAATGTATGCTAGATAAGTTGCAAAATCCATCAGTGGCTTAAAAAGCTAAGTGTCTTTTTATCTGGGTCAGCTAAATGATGGAGTGTAAGGAACAATCCTATGTACTATGTTGGACAGCTGCATTTAAGAGAGAAGAATGTGGGTGGGGGTGAGAGAGAAATGAACAAAATCCCTGCAAGTGAAGTCAGATTCCTCAGGAATGTATAAATATGTCTTTCAGTGATACCCTGTTGGGATGTTGCTTACAAAAAGATTATATATTTACAGTAGAGTCTCACTAATCCAAGCTAAACGGGCCGGCAGAAGCTTGGATAAGCGAATATCTTGGATTATAAGGACTGATCAAGGAAAAGCTTATTAAACATCAAATTAGGTTATGATTTTACAAATTAAGCACCAAAACTTCATGTTATACAACAAATTTGACAGAAAAAGTAGTTCAATACGCAGTAATGTTATGTTGTAATTACTGTATTTATGAATTTAGCACCAAAATATCACGATTTATTGAAAACATTGACTACAAAAATGGCTTGGATTATCCAGAGGCTTGGATAAGCGAGGCTTGGATTAGTGAGACTCTACTGTATTTAGAAATTGTGCCTGCTGATAGTATGGGTCTGGCAGGAAAAAAAAATTACATGTGGTATAGCATCACCAAGCATCACTAATGCAAGAGTGATTTATGAACTGCAAAGGATGTTTGGTTGCTTATATTTTGGCTGGGATGGATAGAGGAAAGACCTCTAGTGTGGACCTGTCAAGTCATGTCTAAACCAGTGGTTTTGCCAACCAGGGAAAGGTCTTGAAGGACCTTGATGTTGTAATTGATGTTAGATGAAATATACATGCAAGGTAGGCATATGGCTCAAGATCTTTTTGTTTTGTTTTGCTACAATCAGTACTCCCCAGAATTATTTTAAAAATGATATTGATCTTTGCAGTCAAATTTGATCCTGAAGTTGTTTATTAATTGCCTTCAAATTAGCTTTGCCTTATTGTTACCCTATGAATAAGAGATCTTTAAGATAGCCAGTAGGCTTGTGCTTTCAGGGTAAACTTTCCCCCGTTTTGTGTCCTGGCTTTCATTGGGAGCCCTGATCCATTTTCAAGAGCCTCCCAAAATTGGGAGGACGTTTTAGGTTTGGGGCCCTGAAATTCGGACCATTATTGGGGGGGGGGTGCTTCTCACCAACTGGCTCTCCTTCCTGGCATTGGGCTTACCTGGAACTTGCTGTTTCTCTTCTAGAGTAAGAGGTGCTCAGCTGCAGGCATGCTCCTGGCCTGCCTGCGTGTCCCGCCAGGCACCACACATGCCCCATCACACTCTCTGAGCCTGCCTGCATGCCCTGCCAGCTGCCACACATGTCCTGCCACACTTTCAGTAAGTGAGTGGCAGGGTATGCAAGCGAGCTCCGGGCCTGCCTGCATGCCCTGTGTCAGCCACCACACACAATCCACCACACTCTCCGAGAGTGCATGTGTGGTGGGACATTCAGGCTGGCCCAGAACGTGCCTACACACCCCACCAGCCGCCACACTCTCATAGAGTGTGTGTGTGGCAGGGCCTGCAGGTAGGCTTGTAGTGTGCCTGCAGCCAAGCTCCAGGCCTGCCTACACGCAGGCCAGGAGGCAATTTCAGCTTGACACGAAAGCAAGATTTCGTGTTGAGCAGATTTCCATGTTGAGAGGGGGATTCCCATTTCATGCTTCCAAAGAAACAGAAGACATGAAATAAACAGTAGGAACGAATTTTGCGCACATGTCTAATAGCCAGTCACAGATTCATGCACAGGACCTGCAAACTCAGAGCAGCCATGGCTTTCTTGATTGAGGTTATTTATCTATACAGACAGTTCCAGAGTTACAAACATTCAACTTCCATATGACTCCTAATTAAGAACGGCCGTGAGACAACAGGAAGTGAGAGAAATCTACCTCTCAGAAGGAAAATTCACATGAGGAATATGTGTCTCAGCTGAAGCTTGTTTCTACAACAATCCTTGTTTCCACAACAATCCACATTTTTCAAAGTCCAATTATCACAGAGACAGCAAGTGAGGTGAATCTTCTGAACAGGAGCACAGACAGCAAAATAAGCCCCACAGGGGTGATATTTCTCTTTGCTTTCTCCACTGTCTAGCTCTCACAACCACTACTGTAAATGTATATTACTCACTAGAAAAAGGCATACATACGAGGGCTATCAGAAATTAGATTACGTTTCGGAAAGTGCCTAAATTTGATAAGTGCCTAAATTTGAATGGTGACTATGTTGAGAAGTGGTATTTAGGTGTGGCTTTCAACTGCATATGGTAAATATTTTCTCCTATACTTTGTTCATTTTTAATTCCAAAATGTAATCTACTTTCTGGTTAACCCTCGTATGTAGTTTATGTAAATGAGCATTGGCAAAATATGGTCTATGAGTATGGTCTGGATAATGGGGCCCCAATTTGTAGTCCCTGAAGTCCACCAACTCCCCCCCCCCCCAAACTCTCATATGTTTGGAAAAAGACACCACCATGGCTTAAACCCATTGAAATTCAGCAGTTTTGCTTCCTAAATTCCCTTAAACTAGAAAAAATGGCTGAAAATAAAATGACAATGAAGAAAATTTTGCATCCCACTGCAGTTTCCCACCTCAGGGTGGGCTTTAGTAATAGAGATTCTTAACCAGGAGTCCATGAGCTTAATAATACTGCAAATAAATAAATAAATAAATATTCATTAATAGTGAAATGTAAATATTAAAAATATTTTATATTTAAGCCCTATGAGGAGTGGCTTAAAGAGCTGGGCATGTTTAGCCTGCAGAAGAGAAGGCTGAGAGGAGACATGATAGCCATGTACAAATATGTGAGGGGAAGTCATAGGGATGAGGGAGCAAGCTTGTTTTCTGCTGCCCTGGAGACTAGGACACGCAACAATGGCTTCAAACTATAGGAAAGGAGATTTCACCTAAACATCAGGAAGAACTTCCTCACTGTGAGGGCTGTTCGGCAGTGGAACTCTTTCCACTGGGCTGTGGTGGAGGCTCCTTCTTTGGAGGCTTTTAAGCAGAGGCTGGATGGCCATCTGTCGGGGGTGCTTTGAATGCGATTTCCTGCTACTTGGCAGGGGGTTGAACTAGATGGCCCATGAGGTCTCTTCCAACTCTACTATTCTATGATTCTATGAAAATGGAAAAGTACAAATTTTAGCTTATATTTTTTATTAGTTTGCTAAGCTATACCTTTCTCCTTTGGCTATGCTGTTTGGTTATGTGGCCCTTTAGCATAGGCCTTATTATTATTATTATTATTATTATTATTATTATTATTATTATTACTGTTATTGATATTTATACCCTGCTTTATCTCTCCTGAAGGAGACTCAAAGCAGCTTAATATGAAAGGATTTTTTATCTTGTCAGAAGCGAATTAAGACAAGTTGTTTCTGATGTGAGAGAATCTGCCGTCTAAAGAGACGTTGCCCAGGGGATGCCCGGATGTGTTACCATCATGCTGGGAGGCTTCTCTCATGTCCCCACATGGAAAGCTAGAGCTGACAGACAGGAGCTCACCCCAACTCATGGATTCGAACCTTCAACTTTCAGGTCAACAGTTCAGCCGGCACAAGGTTTAATTCATTGTGCCACCGCGGCTCCTACATAAAAGAATTAGCATACTATTTAAAATATACAATTATGCAAACATTAAAACAGAATTAAATATAAACAGTTTTTTAAAAATTCACAGTTAAAATCCATCAAAATGTATTCAAAGTTAAAAGTGGATATATGAAAAGTGTCTCCTTTCCCCATAGAAGTTGCCCTTAGCTTAGCAGTCATAAGCTAAAAACATCTAATTTACAGTGGATAGTTTCCACGTGGCTTACATGCTTAACTGATTTTCACAATATTTTATCGTTCATTAGAACAGGACGTAGCTGTATCTGGGATTAACTGAGAATGCACGTGGTTTTTTAAAAAAAATCTCTCTATAAAGATATGAAAGGAAATGTGGGATAATTCTGAGTTTATGTTTGCCACAGTTACATGAATTATAGAATCCATACTTAAAAATAGTAAGGGGAAAATGAGGGGAAAATGACAGACTCTGGCATGTTGTAATAGTAGCTTGCCTCATTTCACATGGTTTTTCTCTGGAGACTTTGGATCAAATAATTTTTCTAAAGAAAGTTTCAGCTGTGGCTGTATTATAGCACTCTCTACATATTTTTGATTTGCAAGTCTCTACATATTTTTGAACCAGCCCTAGTCAGCATGGGTGCAGGCTAATCACAAGTTGCTTATATTCTTTCATCAGGACAAAGATGTAATAAAATGTGGGGTTGTCACCATTTGCAGGTCAAAGCTGCAGTTCTTTTTTGTCATTTCTCTGAGCAGTCTAAAAGCTGAAATAAAAGACGATAACGTGTTCTAATTAAGCAGGCCATAGAGGACTTCTCAATGAGGGTGACTAACTTGGGAATGTAATTTAGACTTCAAAATAACTGCAGGAAAGCTGATCTGAAAGCTCCATAGAATAAAAACGAATAGAAGCTGAATTACAATGAAAATAATTATGGCAGCCTGTAGTGACCTGTATATTTAAGTGAGGCTCAGAATAAGATAGGCCAGTGTTCCCTCACTTATTGCGGGGGTTACGTTCCAAGACCACCCGCGAAAAGTGAAAATCTTTGACTCCTTCCTTCCTTCCTTCCTTCCTTCCTTCCTTCCTTCCTTCCTTCCTTCCTTCGACTTCTCCTTAGGAAGGAAGTAGAAAGAGGGATTTATAATATTATTTTATGATTTATACTATTATTTTAGTGTTTATTAAAAACTGTGAAACAGCGAGTCCACGAAAAGTGAACCGCGAAGTAGCGAAGGAACACTGTATATAATAAATAAAACATAATGTTTTATTTCTACTTTTATCTGATGCCATGATTAGGAACCACCTGGATTGTGCATGTTCAGATATGAGTTCCATAAAGGGATATAATTGCAAAATTGATCAAGGAACACTTATTAGACCAAGTTGATGAAAACCTATAGCAATTTTGGAAAACCTGTGTTTTTAAAACATTGCAGTACTTGCAAGACCAGAAACCAGTAACAATAGCTTGCAGGAAGAAGTAATACTGTATTAGTGGGGACTTTCATTTATGCCATTTTTTTCTGGGGAAGGCCAACACTTGTTAATAATAATAATAATACACTTTATTTATATTCCACCCTTCTCCCCGAAGGCACTCAAAGCGGATTATAGTATATAAACAGATACAGGCAAACATTCAATGCCTTATTACAATACAGTGAGACACATACACAGACAAAGGCTTCTCCTTTCATTTCCGGCTCTGGAGGTGGTGCTCAACTCTGGCTCTTAGGGGAGGTGCTCATCATTTCCAAACTGAGGAGCCTGCGTTGTCATCTCCTGGTCATGTGGCCAGCATGACTGCTTTTGGCTTTTCCCGCCAAAGCAGCACCTATTTATTTACTCAAATTTGCATGTGTTTGAACTGCTAGGTTGGCAGGAGCTAGGGCTGACAGCGGAAGCTCATCCTGTCCCGTGGATTCGAACTGCCAACCTTTAGGTCAGCAGTTCAGCAGCACAAGGGTTTAACTCATTGGTCAGATGAGTGAACGTGGGTCACTTCTATCATGGCTTGGAGTGGTTTTCAAAGGTTTTATAGCCAAATGGGAGACCACACTTATCCGAGGCAGTGATGAAGAGAGGAAATTATAGATCTAAAAATGGAAATGGGATCAAAGAAAGAAGAAGAAAACCAGACAGGGAGTTAAAATCCAGTCAGAAGGAGCAGAAGAATATGATTTGTTATATGTTGGTGTGTGCATATCTATCTTTATCTCTCTATCTGGATGCAGATGGCCTTATTTAAAAACCAGAGATTCTTGAGTAATTTGGTATGTTTTAGTACTTGTGAGATCTGGAGCTGTCAAGATCACAGCTGTGATGTCTCATGGGCCTTGTAGTCCCGTTCCTAGTACTATTGTGGCAGATGAGGAGGAAAACATGGGATTTCCACCGGTTCAGCCAGAATCGGAGCCCCTGCACCTGGAGGATGTTTGCCCTCAAGAAGTCAGCCAGACAAGTCTTGGGCAGAATTCTCCCCCGTTTTCTCGAAGGGACAATTATAATAGAGATAGAGGAACTAGGGAGGCGAATCGCCGGAGCGCCAGAATCGCAGCCAAACAATTAGCTGATTAGGTTTGCTTCCCTTGGGAAATTCTAAGGAGTCATGCATCTGGACAGAGTTGGGTTTCACTTCTAGTTCTCCAGGGAAAGTGTTCTTCTGGCGGGAAACGAGACCCTATTTAGGTGTTTTGCCGCGAAGGAAACCTTGCGGAGTCAACTCGTCAGCTTGAGGAGTGAGATCGTGTGTGGACTACGCAACTCCAGTTCCTTGTTTCCAGGACCAAGTTCCAAGCCTGCCTTGTTCCCCGGACCTCGCCACGGACCTTGTTCTTGCTTCTTGTTGCCTCGTATCAAGTCTTGTTTGCCAAGAATCTAGTTTGTTTTCCAGCCTTGTTGTCAAGCTCCAATGGACTAAAAGACCTTGTCATTTCCCCACACTTTTGCTTGGCAAAGTGTGTGTTTCGGTTATTGGATTATAACTTTGGACCTTAATATCACATATTGGACATTATTTTCCTGGACTATATTTGACCTTTCCTGAAAGGTCTATTTCTGAACCTTATTCTTCACTTGTTTTTATTGACCTTATATATTCCTTTAATAAAGATATTAGATAGAATCTGGCCTCTGCGCATGGTTATTGGTGCGCCGTAGCCTGGGTCCTGACAACAGCTTAGAAAAGTGAACTGTTCTAAGCTCTGGTCAAGATTTAACTCTCAGGGGCCACGGTAGCTCAACAGGTTAAACCTCTAGTTCCAGGAAATCTGTCGACCAGAGGGTTGGCAGTTCAAAGCCATGAGTCGGGGTGGGGGAAGCTCCTTCTTTGGAGGTTTTTAAGCAGAGGCTGGATGGCCATCTATCGAGGGTGCTCTGAATGTGATTTTTCTGCTTCTTGGCAAGGTATTGGACTGGATGGCCCATGAGGTCTCTTCCAACTCTAGGATTCTATGATTCTATTATTCTAGCCTGATTGTCAGCCCTTGCTTCTGTTAACCTAGCAGTTTGAAAGCATGCAATGCAAGCAGGTCAATAGCTACCGCCTCGGCGGGAAGGTAAAAGGTTGCCCCGTGCAGATATGCAAAACATCAGAGATATCTACAAATAACAGGCTCCTTGGCATGGAAGGATGGAACAAGAGCACCTCCCCATGGCTGGATGTAGAGCATCGCCTCCAGACGCCGGATATGAAAAAAAGGGGGGGGAGACCTTTAACTCTGTCTGTGTTATTGTATTTTGTTGTGTAAAAGACATTAAATGTTTGCCTCATATGTGTTCTGTAATCCACTCTGAGTCTCTCCGAGGAGATAGGGTGGAATATAAACAAAGTGTATTATAAATTGTATTATGGGTCAGTTTGGAAAATATGGAAGAAAAAAATTAAGTCTTCCAAAATACTTATGAATAGATGTATCATATTTGCACTAAACTTGAAGAAGAACTTAGTACAATAAGCAAAGTGGAATATCTCTTGGTTTTTGTATCTTGGAACTGCCTCAGGGCAGGCACAAATAATGAACTTGGGAAGGGCTTCTTCTGTCCTAAGTGAGCAGCATCTCACCTCCTTCATACTTTCAGAAGATGTTTTAAGTATCAAAAAGCAGGACTGTCAATCTGAATAAACTTAAGTATAGCCACATCAGCATGCTCAGGAGTAAACCCCAGCCGTAATTTTTGGACAGTAAAATTGAGTTTGATGCTGTAGCTTCTGGTATCCAAAGCATAATTTAGTTCTGTACAAAAATATCCTGTTTTCCAAAGTGCTGAACTCTACCCCGCAGAAAGTTTCAAAACTCTGGACAAGTCATTTACAGTTAAATTTAAAACCCAGGACAAATTAATCACCCCCATTAACTTTGGAAACACCAACTGCTACTATTGGCTGTGTTATATGACTTGCTTTTTAAAAAAAATCACTAAGTGTTGTAGGCTAGGTGAGGAACCTCTATCACCACCAGAATAAGCACCTCTTCCTAGGAACATCATCACTCCTCTAACTTACATTCCATTCCACTCAGTCTTCCATGGAAGCAATTGCATGAAATTGAGCTGCCCAACCAGCCTACAAAACTGATGATTGGAGCTTACACTACAATTTTTCTTTTAACTAATTTTCACCCAGCATTTATATAAACCTGTACTATAACAATAGGGGGTTTTGTTGGACACTAGAGGTCTCTCTGCTGTGGTTAACAGATGCTAATAAAAAATCTCAGTTGAAGAAAGAAGAGGTTAATTAAATAGCACTGTTGGTATGTATCAGGACTTGAGCTTTGCTAGAAGTGATGTACAACAAATAAGTATAGTTGTACGTACTGTACACACCTGTATATATCATTGGTATGCAACTACTAAGATGCAAAAATTTAAGGAACTAGCAAAGGTTAATGTAACGGAAAGCATTATTTTATTGGTAAATTTTGCCTATGTTATTTAGTGTTGATTTGGAGATAAAAGTGGGCAGAAGTTAGCTACTGATGATTGGCTATATGTCACCATGGTAACATAGCTGCTTCGGTAGAAATGTAACAATTTCTAGGCTAGTGAAGGGGGCGGAGCTAGCTGGAGGAGAAAAGGAGAAAGTGTTAAAAAGAAAAGTCAGTCAGATCTGGGTTTTCTAGTGAGGTAGAACTGAAAAGAAAAGGAATAGGGGAGAGACAAAGTTTCAGTCAAGTGGTTAATGTTGAAGAATGAAAGATATGTTTGATATTGTATATATGTGAAACTGAAGAAGTAAACTATTGACACAAGTTACGATTGTTGGACTGAAGTAACCATAAATAAATAGTTCTCTGTTTCAAATAAAGAAAGTGCTTCTGAGTGGTAAATTGCTTGACTTAGTATCAGTAGAAGATTTGTCTCAAATATTGCCCCTAAGTGACTCATCATATTGTACATGCACACGTACAGACTCAAGGGTTTATAACTGGCAGTGGCTGGGATCCTGAAAGAAGGATTGCCCCCTGCCTGTTTATGAAGTGAACAATGCTATTGCGCTATATTAATTAATTTTTGGAGCCGTTAAGAGTTTTTGTGTCTAGCTGATCCAAGGATACTCTCGAAACACCCTGTCTGTGTATGTGCTTTTAGGTTGCCTGTTGGCTTATGATGAGTTTTATAGGATTTTCTTAGGCAAGAAACACTCAGAAGTAGTTTTGCCAGTTCCTTTCTCTGAAATATAGTCTACAGCATTTATTGGTGGTCTTCCATCTAATTACTAATAGAACTAACTCTGCTAGCTTTCAGCATCAGCCTTTAGCGTATTTAGGCCCTTTCCAGAACACCCTAGATTGGGTTCCTGTTAGTAGATTTTTCTTTGGTAGTTTTTCTTAGTTTTTCTTTGGGTTATGAAATTGCAAGCCTTTCTGCACCAATAGAGAGAGGCTATTGCTTCCCTCCTAAGTACCTCAACTGGCCTTGGGTTGTAGATTATCAACAGTGTCATTTTAACTCTCCTGCACCACCCGCAGAGATGCTTAGAGAAGGATCTACCAAAAGTTGTACTAGTCTTTAGGAAGTATGAATCACAGTTCAAGAAGCATGATTCTATCATCTAGCAGTTTTGAAATGACAAAGCTTAAAAGGTGTTCATAACTGGCAGTCGTTAGGTTGTAGGCATAAATGGAAATGATGTGGAATGAAAATAAAGATGAGAGGAACATCTGAAAACATTTGAGTAACATACTGTATACTTCAAGGGGACTGGAGCTGGGAGATAGTGGCTTAAAATGCTGCTGTATGGAAATCTGCTTAGAACGTAAACTCTAAAATAAATGTAACAACTTGAGCTTTCAACAAATGTTTATATACTTGAGGCGGCATCCCCAAGAGGGGAGCCAAGCTAAATGCTTGGCTTTGAAATGTGCTTGGCTTCTAAGGTGTTAGGTTACAGTATAATTGTCAGCTGATTCCGTCCAGCAATTGTGAAGTACTGGAAGGTTTAAAGTGTACAGCAAATATATTTACTTTGCAAGATTCATCAGTGTTTTGAAGCATGGGGGGGATGGAATGTTGACATTTGAGCAATTCTGCATTCATTTGACATGGGGAGCATCTAAAGCATGGTGTAAATGAACTATTGACAGATGTTTATCCTCAGAAATGCACTGCAGGGATTGAGAGGAACACTGCTAGTAAACTGTACTTCTGCTTTGAATGGTTGAATGACATGTTGTTATTTAGCTAGTCTTTGTAAAATTAGTTGCATCAGATTCCTATAAAATGAGGAGGACATGAACACAAATAGCACAGCTTTTTATGCAGTTTGTTTCAGGGCAGTGATGCTAGATTTAATTTAGGTTATGCTGGTTATTGTGCAAAAGGACTTTATTTATTTATTTATTTCCATCATTTCTATCCCGCCCTTCTCACCCGAGGGGACTCACCCATGCATTAAGGTGTCCTTTCTTTCTTTTTCAGGACTCTACCAGTGTGACATCTGTTTTTCTCCGAACAGACCCCAATGGATTTTTCTTGTATTGGACTGACCAAAATAAAGTAAGTACTTTGAAATACTTGAAGCTTTACTATTTCATTATCTTCTTGCCAACTAAATGCTTTTGTTGGCATACCGTGTTTCCCCATAACTAAGACAATGAATGTCTTATATTTATTTTTCCTCAAGAAGACACACTATGGCTTATTTTCAGGGGATGGCTTGTTTTTATTAGGTATGGTACAGCAATCCGCATTTATGGGATCATCTCTCTGGGCTCAGTAGCAGACAGCTTTCTCCGTATCCCCTGATGTTTGTGTAGGGTGAGAGAGACCCACAGACTGTTGCTGGTCAGTGCTGGAGAGCAGCAGGTTTACTGGTGTTTGTGTGGGGTGAGAGAGACCCACAGACTGTTGTTGGTTGGTGATGGGGGAGAGAGACCCACAGTGCTGGGTGAAATGGCAGCCACAGCTTTGCTTCTTCCCCCTGAGGACATACAATACCTAAAGCAGAGCGTCCTGCTCCTCACTTCTCTGCAGAAACTTTTACTTTCACTTTCTATGTCTCCCTCTATGCCTCAGTTTGCAGCACACAGAGAATGATGGGACCTGACAAGGGGAGGCGACCTTGTACGCTGCATAGGCATGCCTATCACTATGTCTTATTTTCAGGGTATGGCTTATATTGTGCAAATGTTTAGAAATCCTACTACAGCTTATTTTATGGGTATGTCATATTTTCAGAGAAATTGTATTTGAAAATGCCATTGTTTTGTTTGGTTGTTGTTGTTGTTGTTAGGTGATGAGGTAGAAGTAAAGGAAAGAACAAGGAGGACAGCAGTCCTTAACTTGATCCAAACCAACAGGGATGAGTTGGTCACTGGAATCAAAATAGCCCATACTTTGGAGGAAGTGGTCATATATGCTAGATTTTGCAATTGTGGGAGAGGGCAAAGAAGAATATGTTCCAACACAGACCTTTGATTTCAGGAAAGTTGATTTAAAAAATGTCAGGGCATTATTGCGTAGAAAAGGATATACAAAATGCACAATTAGAAGCAATCTCATGGAAGAAGAAAATGGGAAACATCTGCAAATGACAATATGGTTGCACAGAAAATTCAAGTAAGAAATGAAAAGAGAGAGGAATATGTATGTAGAATAAAAGGAAGGACAATTCACAAAGGAAGAATACAGGTGTGCAGCTCAAGCTTTTAGAACTAGTATAAGGAAAACTAAAGTACAATACGAACTGAGGCTGGTTAGTAAGCAAAGAGGAATGAATAAACATGAGGAATTTCAGATACATTCAAGGCAAGAAAACGACAAAGTAGACAGTGGGTGTTTAATAAGGATGACAGACTGAAATGGAAAGGGAAAACTATTCAATACCATTTTGCTTCAGTTTTCTCCCAAAAAGAGAACTGTGTAGTTCTGTGCATGGGATCTAGATTGAAAAGATTGATAGGGAGTTAGCCAGGAATCATCCAGCTGACATAAACACATTCAAATATTCAGACCCAAATGAATTACATTCCAAAATATTGAAGGAACTGTACTGTTTGAGCAGCTTGCCATTATTTTTGAGAAAATTGGAGAGTAGGTGAGATGTGAAAGAAACGGAGAAAAGTAAATATTGTGGCTCTTCTCAAAACAGGCAAAAAAGAAGGTCCAGAAAACTACAGACGAGTCAACCTAACTTGAATACTGGAAATGGGCTATGCAAGACTCTGCAAATATTGATGACATTGCAGTGATGAATAGAAGCCCAGGTTGAATCCTACCAAAATAATCTTATATCTTTTTTTTCTATCAGATCACTAATTTAATAGACTGTAGGAATGCCATGGGTGTCATTTTTCTGGATTTCAGCAAAGCATTAAATGAGGTCCCCCATAAAATTTTGATTGGCAAGCTGATTACATGTGAAATAGATGGAACTGCTGTCAGATGGATCCATAACCAATTGGAAAACTCCGCTGAACAGAGTCATCAGCAATGGCTCCACTTCAAACTCAGAGGAGTTCGCGAGTGGGATGCCTTAGAGTTCTGTCAAAGGGTCTTGCCATGACTCTTCAATGTTTTTATCATCAGTTTAGATGAAGGTGTAGAGGGAATTCTTATCAAATTTACAGATTTACAGAAAACTAGGATGGGTGTTTAACATGTTGTAATATAAGAATCAATTCAAAAGGACCTAGATAAACTATAAAATTGGACAGAAATTTATAAAATGAAACCTAATACAGACAAATGCTAAATTCAACATTTAGACCACAAAAATCAGGGGAACAGGATGGGGTATACATGGCTTAGCAGTACAATATGCAAAGAGGACTTTGGGATTATTGTTGATCATATTGAACCTGAGTCAGCAGCAGTGTAAAAAGGGGGACAAGTATATTAACCTGCATGAAGAGAAGCATGGTTTCCAAACTGGGGGAAAGTAATAGTTCCATTATATTCCTTGGCAGCCAGACAGCATCTGGAGCACTGTGCTCATTTCTGGGCATCTCATTTTAAGAAAAATATAGAAAAGTTAGAGCAGGTTTACAGAAAGGCAACAAGGATGATAAAATGTATTGAGAACAAAACATATGAAGAAAAGGTGGAGGAACTGAGCACATTCAGTTTGGTGAAGAGACTATGGAGGGGGTGATGTGATTGCATTCTTTAAGTACCACAAAGGCTATCACAGAGAAGAGGGGCAGGACCAGGTATGATGGTTTGAAGGTAAAGGAGAGTAGCTTTCCATTGAATATTAGAAGCAGGGCTTGATTAAGACATTTAGAAGATTTTGGTAACCCCCATATATATCTAAATCAAAACATTAAAAAAGAAATGTTTATTTTACAAAATGAAACAAAATGTACAGTAAGATGGAAAATAATGTTTATTTTTGTATGTTTCTAGTTTATTTATATTTGAAAGTTTTCTATTTTTTTCCTAATTGCAATGTGTTTTTTGTGGAAGCCACTTTTTGTGTAACCTGGTGCAGCTGCACATTATGCATAGGCCCCATTGTAAATTCAGCAGTGAAAAATTCTGTGGTGTCCGTTTTCCCTTGATACATTGAGCAAGTGATTATTTTGCTTAATGGTTATTTCACCCCTGATTAGAAGAACCCTCTTGACATTAAGGGAAGTTTGGCAGTGGAATCAATTGTCTAAGAAGGTGGTGGGTCTCCTTCTTTGGGTGTCTTCAGAAAGAGGCTAGACTGCTACCTGCTGGGGGTGCTTTAGCTAGAGATCTTGGAGAACTCTGTTCAGAGTTCTCATAGAGTCTTGAGAACCTGGACGTTTTCACCAGGTGTGAATGTGTTTTGAGAATCGTCCTGGTTATTAATCCTTTAGTAGCATGCATGAGAATATTGGCTATGCCAGATAGGGATGATGGAAGATGTAGTCCAGCACATCTGGGAGTGTACATTCCCAGTAGGTATGATGCATTCTAATCAATTGTGGTAGATCACAAGAGAAGGTAATCTTGCAACATCTATAACCACAGGAGATAGCTTTAAAGATAGCATGCAGTGAGTAGGAATGCACATTGTTAATGAGAAAATGCAGGAGACTTTAGATATTTAGATGATCTGGCACCAGCACATTCCTTTGCATTTTCCCATGTGCATTAAAAAGAAAATACCTTGCTATTCAGGAATCTCAAAATGTATCATCACTGCATGAAACATTCCAACCAGTTAGAGGCAAACAAAACAAAAATAGACCAGCAGCCTGAGAGCTTTGCTTAGAAACTGAATACAATCAATGCTGACAGCTATTGGAAGATGGGTTGTACAAAGGCTTGTAGGAAGAGCTATGTACTAATGCCAGCACTTGCTTATAATGGTCTTTATTGGAGGGAGTTGGGAAGATGAGACACAAATATTCATCTGTTCCTGCTCTTAGCCTGTCGTATCTACAGCTAGTAGGTACAGTTGGGTGGAGGAACCTGCCCTCATTTTGCCCCCTCACCCAAATAAAGCAATTTCACAGCTGGGCAAACAAAGGCCATAGTTTTATTGAACAGAAAATGAAACATTACTGAGCTATGGATTTAATTTTTAAGCTTCAGTTCGTTCTCTCCCTAGAGCTAAGTGAAGTCAGTATGGCAAGAGGTTAGTAAAATGTCACAAGCTGAAATTAGGGTTCCAACATAGCATGTCCTGGTGGACAAACACTGTCTCATTTCTGGATTTACTACACTGGCATTCAGTCCATTGAAAGAGAAAAGCATGATTTGGAGTTACATACTTGCAAACATATAGATATTCTTATCCTATTTAATTTTCTTATTTTCTCTCTCAATTGTTATTTTTGTCTAATTTTGTCTAATTGACAAAACACCGGAGGTGCAGGATCCAGGAGGTCTTTGAGGAAG
The DNA here is from genome assembly GCF_035594765.1 of Anolis carolinensis. Taxonomy (NCBI): domain Eukaryota; kingdom Metazoa; phylum Chordata; class Lepidosauria; order Squamata; family Anolidae; genus Anolis; species Anolis carolinensis. Next base: position 159,774,578 of record NC_085841.1, read on the forward strand.
GAAGTGTGGTTATTGCGTATTAGCAAACATCTGTGATTATAATTCTGTTTTTACTTAAATGAAGTCAAGGGACCAGTTTTGACTGGAGCAGTGACATGGGTGAAGACTTGTGTGACTTGGCTCATTATTCCAAATAGTGAGAATGCCATAAAGGGTCACGCTTCCAAATGGCTATGGAGATTCTGGTTTTCTAAAAAGTTGTGTCTCTAAAAAGTTATGCCTTTCCAAGAAAATGGGATATGGCCAAACCCAAAAGCCTACATTGCACAATTTCTCCTTTAAAACCACAACTTTGTCATCACATAATTATAGTTTCTTTTCGTTGTGTGCCTTTCATTTCTGATTTATGGAGACCATAGGTTTTTACGTAGGCCGAGAATGTGTGATTTGTCCAAGGATCAGCCTGTAGGTTTTTGTGGGCAAGTAGGAATATGAAACCTGGTTTCCAGAGATGTAGTCCATCATTCAAACCACTATGCCATGCTCCCATGGAATCCTGGGATTGATGGATTAGATAAAGGTATTTAGAGTCCACAGCCAGAGAGTTTCTCTGGTGACAACTGACCAAATTACAAACCCTAGGATTCCACAGGATGCAGCCATAGCTATACCGTGCATACTATCATGTTGAACCAGCTGGAAATGGCATCTTCCATAATGTATCCCAAACACTTTCAGTTCAGGTTTCCTGCATGGCAGGGGATTGGACGAGATGGCTCGTATGATCTCTTCCAACTCTATTATTCTAAGTTGAATATTCGTAGACGTTTTGTTTGTGACTCGATGTTATGGTGCAGGTGGAAGAATTTGCTGACAAACTGAATTGATTCATTTATGATGGCAAGATTGCAAATGAAGTGCATAGCAGTCTTGTAAGGCTTGCTGGGTGTTTGTCTTCTATTCAGATATTATGGATAATGTTAAAGATAATCTTCCTTTCCTGCAAGTCAGTGTGTGAATTGAAAATGATAACAATACGTGTTTAATCTGTACAATATTTCTTGCTTTTTTCCCATCAGAACCTATTTTATGCACAATGGTACTATAAATGAATAGAGCTGTACCTACAATATCTTTGTCTTGATAAGGCCAAGAAAACTCAAAATATTTGGAAGAGATCCACATGGTATTGGGATAACAAGTTAAGAGAATCACCTGTAGTGTGTGTGTGTAACATGCATAAGAGCATCTCTTCATTCCTGTTACCCCTGAAGAGGGGTAGATCACTTATTGACTTTTGATCATTTGCCCATTACTGAGGCATATCTTTTGAAAAAGTATCTCCCTTTTAATAGACTGGGTTTTCACTTATACCTTCAGAGGATGGGCCAAAAGAAGTGTGGAGCTAGTTCCATTGTGGATTGTGACAATAGTGCTGTTTCAAACAGCTGTGTGTACATCTGTGTGTATGTGCTTCTGGGTTGCTGTTTATTTTTAGTCACCCCAGGTATTTCATTGAGTTTTCCTAGGCAAGGAAGTGGCTTTGCTCTAAAAATATAACTCTCCGCATCTGGTATTAATTGGTGATCTCCCAACTAAGTACTAGTAATAATCAGCATTGGCCCTGTTAAGCTGGATCTACACTGCCATATGTCCCAGGATTTGATCCCAGATTATCTTCTTATTTCAGATTATCTGGCAGTGTAGACTCATATAATCCAATTAAAAGGAGATAATCTGAGATGAGATCCTGGGATACAGGGCAGTATAGACCCAGCCTTAGTTTCCAATAGACAAGATCTATTACATTTAGGGTGTTTGAGGCTCTTTTCTAACAACTTTTTTTAAAAAAATTCATGAACCCTAGAATGATGCTCTCTTGTCATAGTGTTACTCAGATTTAAGGGAAAAGAAAAGTATCAGCTGCCACTACAACAATATAACTGGCAGTGGAAGCTAAAAGGATGGGTTCAGGTGGTCATCATCTTCCTCCCATTCCATACAAAAGTCCCAAGAAAGAACTTACATGTTAGTTGTCTTCCTTTTTGTAAGACAACATTTGAAGATGTTTGTGTCTAAACACATTTAAATGTGACTTTTTTGTTTTGTTTTGGGTTACTTGTTTGTTTGTTTTTTGCATATCCATCCGGCTCCATCTGATTATTTTAAATCAGATGAAGCCGGATGGAATATATTTGAATGAGCTTGTGTAAAATTACATACACTGGAAATACACTGGCTCACAGCAATAATATTGGAGCAGTTATATACACAATGCCAAAGCATATAGAAGCACAATTAAGCAAGATTTACAGGTTATGTTTGAATGTTTCCATGGAAGCTCATTTTAATTTCCAGTAAAAAATAAATAAATGAGCAGGCAGATTAAAATAGATAGCAAAATAATTGCTCATGTACTACAAAAGCTGCATTTAATAAGTGTCATTTAACAAAAGCTCTATTTTATCAGTGCCATTTGTAACTCTGAAGGCTTTCTAACCATAAATTCCTTTTGAGAGACAGAAGTAACAGTAGGTACTAAATTGACATATATTTTGTGGAAAAGAAGGCTTGTGTATGTTGCTTGGATGAACACATTTTCATAATGTATCCTTAAAGTCAGGGGTCCCCAAACTAAGGCCCGTGGGCCGGATGCGGCCCATCGAAGCCATTTATCCGGCCCCCACGGCACAAGGGCAGAAGGGGGTTGGGATAAATGACCCAAGAGGTCTCTTCTTCTCTTACAACCATTATTATTGTTGTTGTTGTTGTTATTATTATTATTATTATTATTAGCATTGAGGCTGGGTGGCCATCTGTCAGGGGTGCTTTGCTTGTGCACAAAGGCAGAAGGAGGTTGGACTCAATGGCCCAAAGGGTCTCTTCCAACCCTCTTTTTATTATTATTATTGTTGTTGTTGTTGTTGTTGTTATTATTATTATTATTATTATTATTATTATTATTATTTATTGCTCGGTGGCCAACTATAGTCCGGCCCTCCAACGGTCTGAAGGATCGTGAACTGGCCCCCTGTTTAAAAAGTTTGGGGACCCCTGCTTAAAGTGATGCAAAGCTAACATATAGAGGTCTGTTTTCTGCATTCTAAAGGGAATGAGTTATCGATCTTGATGTTTTTTTTTTTGGCCAGGTACTATCTGCCAAAAATACCCTTTCAATAAAAGACTTTGAAAGTATTTTTTCAACACAAAACAGGGAGGACCACCATGACGCCCCTCCCTATTTGTTAGCCCTTTGAGACAATTGTATATTCCATTTGCTATTTGTAGGCCTTTCTTACATCTTCATGGGACTATTTTATATCCCAAAATAACATAATTGCATTTCCAAACATAGTTGGATTTGCAGTAGACTCCTGTTTTTCCATTCTGCGGTGGTCAGTCAGGCTTTGTAGGTCACTGATGTTGAAGATGACTGCAGTGCTAAAAAAATCTGGGAAAATGATAACCTGGGACTGCTGTTGTTGCTTTTATTTATTTATCATGTCAGAAACGATTTGAAAATGCAGTTATAATGCATAGAAAAATCACAAAGGAAAAAAACTTGGCATTATACTAAATGTCCTTTGATCAGAAGCTGGCCACTTGGTAGTGCCTCTGGTGTCGCTGTGAGAAGGTCCTCCATTGCGCATGTGGCAGGGCTCAGGTTGCATTGCAGTATGTGATCTGTGGTTTGTTGTTCTCTACACTCGTATGTTGTGGACACCACTTTGTAGCCCCATTTCTTAAGATTGGCTCTGAATCTCGTGGTACCAGCGTGTAGTCTGTTCAGCATCTTCTAAGTCGGCCTGTCTTCTGTGTGCCCAGGGGGAATTTCTCATCTGGTATCAGCCACTGATTAGAGCCCCCTGTTGCGCCCAGTGGGTTAAACCCTTGTGCTGGCAGGACTGATGACTGGAAGGTTTGATTGCTGACCTGAAAGTTGCCAATTTGAATCCACCCTGGGGAGAGCGCGGATGAGCTCCCTCTATCAGCTCCATACAGGGACATGCAAGAAGCCTCCCACAAGGATGGTAAAAAACATTTATCCGGGTGTCCCCTGGGCAGTTTCTCAAGTTGCTCCTGACACACACACACACACACAAAAGCCACTGATTGAGGTTCCGGGTGTTAACTTGCCACCTCCTGTTGTTGCTGAATTCAAAAAAAAGTAGCACTGAAAGAAGCATGAGGTAGAATACAAAGAAACAAAGGTGATCAGGGGCAAAGAGCAAGCCAGAAAGAAAGAGTGTGATACAATGAGATGTAGAGAGAGAGAGAGAGGGTACAGTAAGACGTCCACATTTGTGGACCTGATTATTAATTGATTTCATTAAAAATATTTTCTCTAGGAATCCCTAGGTCCTCCAGGATGGCTTTATAGTCAACTTCTGCCAAACCTTAGTGTTGTGCTGGAAGACCTAGAGATTCCTAGAGAGAAAAATAGCATTTTTCCTCACCGTTTTTCACATTTGCAATGATCATGTGCTCCCAACTCCAACTAGCATGGAGGGCTGCCTCTGTTGTGAAGTAGGAAAAGAAAAGGCAAGAATATCAAGAGACTTGAAAACAAATGATCAAGAAGAACTATGCACTGTAGATGGTGAGTGAGAGTTTAAGTGAGAATGGGGTTCAAAAAGGGCAGTCTAATATCCATACAACCCAGGATTGCAGCCTGATCAGAACAGATTTGTAAGGTATTGATGCAGCCTCCTTGAATGATTAAATGGAAAAAGTAGTTCTGTTGTGTGTGATTTTAGTTGTGTGCCTTTTTCTTCATGGTTTAATATTTCAGGTTTCTCTTTTGAGTCTCCCTAATGGATATTGGCGGCACAGTGTGTTAAAGCGCTGAGCTGCTGCTGAACTTGCGGACCAAAACGTCTTAGGTTCAAATCCCGGGAGCGGAATGAGCACCCACTGTTAGCCCCAGCTCCTGCCAACCTAGCAGTTCGAAAACATGCCAATGTGAGTAGATCAATAGGTACTGCTCTGGCGGGAACGGCGCTCCATGCAGTCATACCGGCCACATGACCTGGAGATGTCTATGGACAACGCTGGCTCTTCGGCTTAGAAATGGAGATGAGCACCAACCCCCAGAGTCGGTCATGACTGGGGAAACCTTTACCTTTTATCTAATTGATATTCAGGCACAGGTATGACTTATTAATGTGAAGAGAAAATAAAAGAGGAGGATATGTAGCTTGAGTGTCTACAATGCATGTTTGATCTTCCTTATCAAAAACTCCTTTAAGTAGGAACCATTTTAGCTGCATGTGTGAAACGCTCCTGATGCATTGCCTGTCTCTGTATCCTCCTCGATTGTGCTGTGAAAAAGTTATGGAAATGACTGACACAATTTTATCCTTATTAAATCTGAAGCTGTTGCTCAGGATCACTGAATGGTTTCAAATAGTTGTCATTATATTTGATTATATGAGGACCTGGAATCATTACAATGGAAAAATTGAATGAATACTTTGGGATCATAAAAAATCCACTGTTCTTTGTTGTTTGTTTCCTGATGCATGCATTTCAAATTCAAGAATACGTTGGTGGGATACAAATAACTTGTCAAGAGGGAGAACAAAGGGAATTAAACTCTGCTTTCAGTTGCTTTCCCTTCAAAATGGCTACCCCCCCCCCCCCACCCTTTTCCTCCAGAGCAGCACATTCATCAGATGGGGGAGGGTATCTGTCGCTTAACTATCCATTTCATATTCACATACTTTTCTTCCCTGGCAGCCTTCCATCAGGTTGGCTGGTACCTGCTATTGCAACAGTGAACCTAACATTCTGTAGTAAATATAGATGTGACCCAGCTATCAAAGAAGCTTGAGGCAAAGATTCAAAGCATCAGTGGTTCTGCAGCTTATTGATGGATGTCTTTGCAGAAAGAGTGAACATTTATGCCAACCTTCCCTAACATGTCTAAATGTTTCATATGTCAACTTCCATCAGCCCTGATCATTGGTCCTGCTTGCAGAAACTGATGGGAGTTGTAGTCAAAAAAGATCTGGAAGGACCAGAATGCTCTCATAGCAAGCAGAATTTGCAATAATGGGTTTTTGACTGAGCAATTGCCCCTTGATACTCAGGAAATCTTTTCAGGCTACACATCCTGATGGAATAAAAACATCTTGTGGTCAGATACTGTTTTCTGTAAAAATGTAATTTTGCATTATGGTAAGCAACATTTCTAGTAAATGAAATAGAAGTGATGTGAGTAAAATCCTCTTCAACCCTTTGTTGAGAAGTTTGCATCTTTGTTATTCTGGGAATCCAATGAATCATCTTTTTTTTAAAAAAAGTATTCAGTCCAGAAGTAAACACTGTATTATTGATGACCTTCTAAAAATGTTTGCTTGGAAAATGTTTATCAAGGAACTGCATGAGTATTCAACATTGGTGAACATGTAAAGTGTTTTTAAAAACTGGATGTGGTAATGTATGCAGCAAAGTAGTAATGTATTTGTTTGGATTTGGACACTAATTATTATCCTGTTTTCAGCAGAATACAACAGTCTCAGCAACAAATAGTGACTTTTAATTGCTTAAGACAGCGGTTCTTATAGTGTGCTCTACAGAGACTTTGGGGCTCCACAAAGCATACTGAGGGGCTCCATGCTTCTCTCCTCCTTCTCTCTCTTCCCCCTCCCCCTCCAAGCTTTCTTGCCTCTTTCCTGTTTCCCCCCCTCTCCCTGCCTCCCATGCTACCACACGTCTTTTTCCCTCCCACCGCTCAGGGGTGCTTTGATTGTGTTTTTCCTGCATGGCAGAAGGGAGTTGGGACTGGATGGCCTCTGGGGTTTCTGATATTACTGCTACTACTACTACTACTACTACTACTACTACTACTACTACTACTACAAAGACTGGTTGGCCATCTGTTGGAGGTGTTTTGGTTGTGCGTTTTTTGCATGGCAGAAAGGGGCTGGATTGGATGGCCCTGGGGGTCTTCCATTGAAATACTGTGAAGTGTATGTTGGCTGAAATTGTTCTTCATTTGAAATATTGTATTGTTCTTTCTTTCTTTGTTTGTTTTTGCAGTATAAACGAGATATGTGTAGTGTGCATAGGAATTTGTTTATGTTTTTTTCAATTAGTTTAAACAAACACTGTCCATTCATCTGCCTGTGGCTGGGTTCATCTGTCAAATTTTAAAATGCAATGGTTCAAAATGTTTGCCCATTCCTGATACATATATGTAATATGCTAGCTATGCCCGGCCACGCGTTGCTGTGGCGTTGTCTGGTGGTGTTGGTGAGAACTTGTTGAGGTAGTGGTGGTATTGAATGTCTGTTGTATGGTTGCCTTTATGTTTAGTATTCATTTGGTTGTTTGTGTACTGTGAAGGTGGTGAGGGTAGAGGGGGTCTATGTCTCTGTGTAGTATTGTATAGTATTTATACGTTGTCCATGTGTTGTGAATGCTTGGATTGTGTCCTGCTGCATAGTAGAAAGGGTTGGGCTGGATGGCTCTTAGGGGTCTCTCCAAACTCTTGGATTCTATGCTATTAGTATTATTATTATCATCATCTTCATCATCATTATTATGTAGAGGCTGGATGGCCATCTGTCAGGAGTGCTTGGATTGTGTCCTCCTGCATGGTAGAAGGAAGTTGATCTGGATGATCCTTAGGGGTCACTCCAAACCTTAGGATTGTATGGTGATGTTGTTATTATTATTAGTAGTAGTATTACCCTGTTTCCCCGAAAATAAGACAGGGTCTTATATTAATTTTTGCTCCCAAAGATGCACTAGGTCTTATTTTCAGGTGATGTCTTATTTTTCCATGAAGAAGAGCTCACATTTATTGTTGAACAACAAAATTAACATTTATTATATACTGTAAAGTAGTTGTCATCACAAACCAGCATAACCAGACAAACTATGAATCCTATCAAGAATTTCTTGTTACTACCATTATTTACATGTACAACAATCTATGGTACCTCTTGCAATTTAGGTTTCACAAGGTTTCCACGCTGATTTCTCTCTATTCTAGTTTCAATGTAGTCATGAATGATGAATAATATAATATACTATAATAATAATATGATAATATAATAATAATATAATGATATACAATATATTAATGAGATAATATAATATAGGATATAATAATAACAGAAAATGGTAATAATATGGTATTAATAGGATAATATAATAATGGGCTATAATAACAGAATAGCATAATAATATAATAATAATAATAGGATAATATAATAGAATAATAGAATGGAATAGAATGATATAAAATATATTAATAGGATAATATAAAATGGAATATAATAATAATAACAGAATATGCTAATAATAATAAAATAATAATATGATAATATAATAGAATAATAGTATAGAATATAATGATATAAAATATATTAATAGGGTAATATAAATTGGAATTTAATAATAACAGAATAATAATATAATAATATGAAAATATAATAGAATAATATAATAATAATAATATAATGATATAATAATAATAATAGAAAAATATAATATAATGATTTAAAATATATTAATAGGATAATATAATAATGGGATATAATAAGAGTAACAGAATATGATGATAATAATATGGCAATAGAATAATAGTATAAAATAATCAGTTTCATGGCATAGGATAGGAAGATGAGAGGAGAATCCCAATGCGTCCTGTACCTTTAAGGAGCAAAAGCAGCAGGACGAAAGCCCTCTTCCTTCCCTCCCTCCCACCCTCTCTTGCCCTGGCTCCAGGAGCCAATCAGAAGCCTCTGGGAAGCAAGGCAGCATGGCCAGGAGGGAGATGGAAGGAAGGAAGAAACGGCAGCGCAGCAACAGCCACGGAAGGTTCTTCAAGCCTCGGCTGGGGGACAGGCAAGGGAAGGCAAGGCAGGCAGGGAGGGAGGCACAGAAAGCAAGCACTTTCCCTCCCTCCCTCCAGTGTATGAATGAGTGCTGGTTCTGCCCGGCAGCCATGCTTCCCAATGGAACTCTGCTGCAGCCTCAGTTGCTAGGTCTTACTTTCAGGGGAGGCCTTATATTTGGCAATCCCCCAAACCCCTGCTAGGACTTATTCTTTGGGGAGGTCTTATTTTCGGGGAAACACGGTAGTATTGAGAGGCTAGGTGGCCATCTGTTGGGAGTGCTTGGATTGTGTGCTGCATGGCAGAATTGGGTTGGACTGGATGGCCTTTAGTTGTGTTTCCTAACTGTCTGTTGCTATGATTTGATGTGTATTATTATTGTGCAGACATTGGATGGCCATCTGTCAGGAGTGGTTGGATTGTGCCCTCCTGCATGATATAAGGAAGTTGAACTGGATTATCCTTAGGGGTATCTGCTAACCTTAGGATTGTATTATAGTCTTCTTCTTATTCTTATTATTATTGAGAGGCTGGCTGGCCATCTGTTGGGAGTGCTTGAATTGTATCGTCCAATGGCAGAGTTGGGTTGGACTGGATGGCCTTTAGGGGTCTCTCCTAACTGTCTAATTCTATGATTTGATTTGTATTATTACTGTGCAGATCTTGGATGGCCATCTGTTAGGAGTGCTTGGTTTGTGTCGTCCTGCATGGTAGAAGGAAGTTGAACTGGATGATCCTTAGGGGTGTCTCCTAACCTTATGATTGTATGATCTTCTTCTCCTTCTCCTTCTCCTTCTTCTCCTTCTTCTCCTTCTTCTCCTTCTTCTCCTTCTTCTCCTTCTCCTTCTTCTCCTTCTCCTCCTTCTCCTCCTTCTCCTCCTTCTCCTCCTTCTCCTCCTTCTCCTCCTTCTTCTCCTTCTTCTCCTTCTTCTCCTTCTTCTCCTTCTTCTCCTTCTTCTCCTTCTTCTCCTTCTCCTTCTCCTTCTCCTTCTCCTTCTCCTTCTCCTTCTCCTTCTCCTTCTCCTTCTCCTTCTCCTTCTCCTTCTCCTTCTCCTTCTCCTTCTCCTTCTCCTCCTCCTCCTCCTCCTCCTCCTCCTCCTCCTCCTCCTCCTCCTCCTCCTCCTCCTCCTCCTCCTCCTTCTTCTTCTTCTTATGGAGAGGCAGGGTGGCCATCTGTTGGGCGTGCTTGGATTGTGTCCTCCATGGCAGAATTGGGTTGGACTGGATTACCACAGTAATTATTTCATATTACAGTAGAATCTCACTTATCCAACATTCGCTTATCCAATGTTCTGGATTATCCAACGCAGTCTGCCTTTTAGTAGTCAATGTTTTTGTAGTCAATGTTTTAAATTCATTGTGATATTTTGGTGCTAAATTTGTAATTCCAGTAATTACAACATAGCATTACTGAGCATTGAACTACTTTTTCTGTCAAATTTGTTGTATAACATGATGTTTGGTGCTTAATTTGTATAATCATTACCTAATTTGATGTTTAATCGGCTTTTCCTGAATCCCTTCTTATTAGCCAACATATTCACTTATCCAATGTTCTGCTGGCCTGTTTATGTTGGATAAGTGAGACTCTACTGTATATTTACAATCTTATATTATCTGCTTAGAACTGGATTATATGAGGCCCCTTCAACACAGCTGTATAAAATGCACACTGAAGTGAATTATCTGGCAGTGTGGACTCAAGATAATCCAGTTCAAAGCAGATAATATAAGATTATAAATGGTTAATATAGCTGTGAGGAAGGGCCTTGAGTCTACACTGCATATAATCCAGTTAAAATCAGATAATCTGTATTTTATAGGCAGTGTGGAAGAGGCCTGAGGCCTAACTGTGCTGTTGTATCTTTCTGTCTTGTTTTCCATTTCCCCCACTGCTCAAGTACTTAGCATTTCACAACCATTTAAAATGTACAGACCTATTGAGCACCACATTATGAGCATCCAGATATCTCCTTATTTCAAACAAGGCTAATTTCAACCGTCAGGTCATCACAATACAGTCCATTAATTGTTATGGGGAATGAATGGAAGAAAGAGTAAGTCATGGAAGACCATAATAATTTTTTCCTCATTTTCACTATATCATATGTTATCTAAGAGCTGCACGGTGTTGAAAATGAATACGCACCCATAAATGTACATTGGATTTTTGAGAAGCAAACTCACGTTTGATAATATCTAGCAACTGACAGGACAGAATTGAGCAACAGATCAGGAATCCTTTCACACTTAACAATTATAGCACTGCTATGGATTGCCATCCTGTGAAATCCTGGCATTTGTAGTTCGAGGAGTTAGCGGAGCTACAGGAAACCTTGAGAACAGTTCATTTGTGATTGGTGGTATTACCTATAGGGAGAAATTAGACGGTGGGGGAAAAAAACTAGGATGGAATGAAGTAGCATTTTTAAATCACATTATAGCATGTGTTTCATCTAGTTTATTCAGCGTTTTGATCATGTACATTTTCTAAAAAATAATGTATTAATTAAAAGAGTAAACAACAATTGTGAATTAGATTATCATCCTATAAATAGATTAACCATTAGGTTATATATATCACTCATATCCCCATAGTTGTAATATTTCAAAAGACATGTATGGAAAGGGATCTTTGTAGTACTTAGCAACTAACCAAACACTTTATCACATGAAGCCACTATTTCATGGTATCAATACCAGATATATAACTGGGATCAGCACCTTCATTATCACACCTATGTTCATTTGCACAATTGTGCTGATTCACTGATCTCTAGTCCCATGAAAATAATTCTACATACCATCATAAACCCACCTTCCTACACCGTCACTGCTCTGTAACATTTTAAAGCAATGTTACAGTTATAGTAATGGTTTTTTTAAAGCAAATATTATTGAAAATATTCAAGGAACAGCTTGGGAATAGCAAGGGAGTGTGTGAGAGAATGAGAATCACACCCCGTGATGTTACTTCATTACTGGCATGACATCACAGAAGTGGTATGGCTCCATTGAACAAATAGCTGATGGAAACAGTGTAAGATTTGCAGCTATTAATGGGTATTGTCCATCAATAATGGGGAATGGGTTAGTGGCAGGAAGGAGGCAAACCAGCAGAGATGCGCAATGCCATATAATAAGGTTGGTCACCAAAGGCAGAGAGACCAAAGTTGGTAGCATAAGCTTCCATAAGTAGGCTTAGCTTATGTTGTCAATTTATTTCTCTCAGTGACCCAGGTGCTGCGAGATCCCGTTGTCTACTGATATTCCAGACTAACAAGGCTATGTTTCAGAACACCTTCTGCAATCTATTTGAAATTCTAATGCTGTCATGCTGTTGCCTTTAGAAGATAAAGAATGAGAGATGTAGATCTTTGTGGAGAAGACATTTGGGGTTGGATGTGATGCTGCTGGTGTCTGAGTTTGAGATCTCTAATTGAAGGAATTGTCTGAACACAAAATGCTTGTCACAAGATGAATGCATTGTTGACATTGACTTATGTCCGTTATTCAGTGTGATGTGTTTCAGCAATTAACTGCTAGAAGTGTAGTTTGCTTGTGGCTCTTTACTGATGCAAAAAAATGTAATGACTCCAGGAACATGACAGCATAGGTTACATTTTATTTATAACCAGTCACCCAAGAAATATCCATATGACTCAATTTCTAAAAATATATTGCAAAGGTGACTATGTTCACAGTATGCAGCTGTAGGCTTCACAGTAAGCAAGTGATTGTGGGAAAACTAGGTGGTGTATTATTTGTCTTCTATGTAACTATGTTTTGTGCAGTGAGAGAGCTAGCGGTCCATTACAGAGCTGCCCATGATGATAAAGGGAAATGGGGTGCTAACAGTTCATGGCAACTCCTGTTCACCAAGTAAAACTTCTCACCGGTCTGTTAATGTATTTTATTCATTTATTTTGCAAACTTTGGAGCAGGAAAATATAGGACTTCTCTGAGTGTGCGAATTTATTTTGTACAAAAATAATTCCTGAATGTTCACTGTGATTCACACTTATACAGTTTAGGTAATCTTTAGCTCATGCTGAAACATAGATCCCGTCTTCTCTCCATACTGTTATAGATTACACACAGTGGTTGAGAAAAGAGACATGTCATGTTGTTGAAACATGAACGCCACCTGAGTTCATGTAGAACCTCAATTCTGGCATCTCTTGCTTATTTCTACACAGATACTTCTGCTATGCTGGCATGTCTTTTAATACTTGTAGATGACAGCACAAAAGAAATGGATCATTCTATTCAGTTTTATGTCAGTTTCACATAATTCCATTTATAAGTCTGCACCAAACTCAATATGTATGAGTGCCTTTACAAAATATCTGCATGAAGATACATGTAGATTTTGTGGATGTATTTTATTTTAAAACTTCCATTTTATATATCTTTGGACCTAAAATACACTCTTTTTACACAGTTTGGTGTGTTTTTAATGTAATATCTCCTTCAATATTCGAAGAAGTGCAAAATATAAATGGTAAGTACATTCTGAATGGCCTTTTCACCTAGGCAATACAACTTAGGTCAGCCTACGTAAAAATGGGTACCAGAAGGAATCCTCAAGGGATCCCTAGTAGCATAGGTATGATGTACCACTGAGTTATTAGAGCAGTTTATCTCATACACTCAGCTGATTGTAGTTGGAATAGATACTTACCATTCTTGCGCAAATATTTCCTAGCTCTCTGATGAAACTAATTTTGTGCTTTTTCAGTATCATTTAGCTGTCTTGTATAGGATAGAAGGATAAAAATGGCTTTGAGCAACAAAGTACAAATTCTTATGCAGAATTTTGAAATGGACGTCCCTCCCCATTTGTGGTTTTGACTTTTGCAGGTTTGATTATTCACAAATTTAAAGATATTCTCTCTAGGAGTCTTTGAGACTTCCAGTATAACTCTGTTCTCATCTTTTTCTGATCATGCTGGGATACCTCTCTAGAAATCTCTGGATTCTCCAGTGTGATTTTGTGGCCAGCTTTCAGCAGCAGTTGATTGTAGAGTCATGCTGGAAGAGCTAGAATTTCATAGAAAGTTGTTGTCTCAAGTAAAATAATAATATAGAAATACCTTTATTTGTGGTTTTGTCACTTGGGGGAGGCAAATGTGGAGGGCTGATAGTACTGAAAAATTCCAAAATACTCCAAAATCCAAAATCGGCTATGCAGGTAGCCAGGAAAATGACATCATTGCTTTCTGATAGTTCAGTAGACACAAATCTTGTTTCTTACACAGAATTATTACAAATGTTCTATAAAATTACCTTCAGGCCATGTGTATATAAGGTATATGTATAAGGTATAAGGTAAGCCGCCCTGAGTCCCCTGTTGAGTGAGAAGGGCGGGATATAAATATTGTAATAAATAAATAATAAATAAATATATGTGATATTTAAATGATTTTTGTGATTAATTTTGGCTTCTGTCTCCAATATCACGTAGGTAAAGGTAAAGGTAATGGTAGGTAGGTAAAAGGTTTCCCATTGACATTAAGTCTAGTTGAGTCTGACTCTGGGGGGTGGTGCTCATTTCCTTTTCCAATCCAAAGAGCTGTCAATAGACATCTCCTCAGTCATGTGATTGACAGCAATACCTATTGATCTACTCACACTTGCATGTTTTCGAACTGCTAAGTTGGCAGAAGCTGGGGCTAACAACAGGAGCTCAACCTGTTCCCCGAATTTGAATTGCCAACCTTTCAGTCAGCAAGTTCCGCAGCTCAACTGTTTAATCCGCTGTGCTGCCATGGCCCAAGCTTGTGTACTTACAGTATGTGCAAATACAGGCATTCTGAAATTGGGGGGGGGGGACTCAAATCCTAAATACTTCAGGTGCTAAGCATTTCAGATAAGGATTACTCAAACTGTACTCGACTTCATAGAAGTAGTATGAAGTATGAACTGGAAAATGGTAAGAACAGAGGAAGACCACGCAAGAGATGGATTGAATCCATCAAGACCTGAGCTGAATCCATCAAGACTCCATCAAGACTTGAATCCATCAAGACTCTTGATGACTGGGGCTCATAGAGGTCTCTCATTAATAGTGTCTTAATAAGTTGAAACTGAGTTGATAGCAGGTAACAACACCATCAACAACAATGAAGTATATCTAGCAATTTAGAGAGTTTCTAAAGTGCTAGATATACTTCTCTTAGGATATTATCCCATGAGGCTGTAAACTCAATGGAGGCTCCCTAGACACAAACTAAAAAAACTTACCACCGTATTATGTCATTGTAAACCCATCCCAAACCAATCTTCAAGGTGTGTTAAAGTTGTAGTAAATTAAAATGTTTTCCCCACATTTTTTGGTTTCTGAACGTGCATTTAAAGAGCTTTAAGGTTCTGACATGCGATAACTGAATTCATTTCAGCCATGAATCTGAGAGACTGTGATGTATATTGTGGGTGTTTTGTGGATTGTTCTACTCAGCTGAAAAGCAAAACACTATCCCTTTCTCCCTTTTTATTCTAATTCCTTCCTTAAAAAAATTAAATGAATGAAATGCAAAGGTCCATGGCTGCTCAAAGCTCCTAATATGAGTTTCCCGTTAAGTGAACATTTCATTTTCTTGCGAGGCAATACCATTGTGCAGAATTTCCCACTCATGTATGCTTCTGCCCCATTACACAAGTTATAAAAGTCCAAACTACACCTCCCACTTGCCAAATAAACACAGTGCTCTTTTTTTTTTTTGAAGTTAATTGTGTGTATGACTGATGCGTCAGTACTCAGAAAACCTGGAAGTACAGAGGTGTGCAGCTTTGAACCTCTGAACTCTTGGAGCATCACAGTTCTAACATTTTAAAAAGTGTGTGTGTGTGGGGGGGGGGGGTGTATGAAGATGTGAAATACATATGTTAAGAGGAGTTATGTCCCTGTAGTAAAGTCAATATGCTTTGAGCTTTCTCAAAGCACTTCAACCATGCTTTGTGTGATAGGAAGAGGGGCTAGGTTGGCAGCCCCTCAAGCAAGACAGGTTTACAAGGGCAGAACCTATTTTAGGAGTTTTGTGTGATAATGTCCTTAGTGATAAATAACAGATTCTCTAGATACTTTGATCCTGAAGTGGCACTTTGTCATTGGATTTTTTAAAAGGGCTTGCTAGCTAGATTATAACTACCCCAACACAGTGGAATAACCATAAAAATCAGACATAGCATAAGGATAAAGGAATTTATGCCACCCTCTATTTGTTGATACAGGCAAATTTTTCTCATTTAAAAAACTAAAATGTCATGTTTAGATTTGAGTCCCATCTCCAATACAATAGCATCCCCAACATAAACGGGCTGGCAGAACATTGGATAAGCAAAAATGTTGGATAATAAAAAGAGATTGAGGAAAAGCCTATTAAACA
Source organism: Anolis carolinensis (assembly GCF_035594765.1). Lineage (NCBI taxonomy): Eukaryota > Metazoa > Chordata > Lepidosauria > Squamata > Anolidae > Anolis > Anolis carolinensis. The sequence goes on from NC_085841.1 coordinate 159,790,755, forward strand.
TCAAATTACGTTATTTATAAATTAAGCACCAAAATATCATGTTTTACAACAAATCGACAGAAAAAGCAGTTCACTACATGGTAATGTGTTGTGAGCAGCTGCTGTTAGCTTCAGCTCCTGCCAACCTAGCAGTTTGAAAACATGCCAATGTGAGTAGATCAATAGGTCTACTCCGGCGGGAAGGTAACGGCACTCCATGCAGTCATGCCGGCCACATAACCTTGGAGGTGTCTACGGACAACGCTGGCTCTTTGGCGTAGAAATGGAGATGAGCACCAACTCCCAGAGTCAGACATGACTAGACTTAACGTCAGGGGAAACCTTTACCTTTACCTTTACATGGTAATATTATGTAGTAATTACTGTATTTACGAATTTAGAACCAAAACATCGCAATGTATTGAAAACATTGACTGCAGAAACATTGACTACTAAAAAACTGACTACAAATAAAGATAGAATTGCATAAAATGAACTTACAGCAACAACATTGTCGGAAGTTAAATCCATAAAAAGTTCAGTCTTGTGAAGATTTTTAAAAGTCTGTGATTCTTGCCTGCCTAGAGAAACAGCTGTGGATCTGAGCAGGAGGCAGACTGTGTTGGATAATACAGAACGTTGGATGATTGAAGGTTGGATGAGCGAGATTCTACTGTATATCTCATTATGCATAGCAAGTATTCCAAAACTGGCCAAAAATCTGAAATATGGAAACTTCTGGTCTCAGGCATTTTGGATAAAGGATAATCAACCAGTATATGTATTTATTCCATGTTTTACTAAGAAATGTTGACAGTCTGTAAGTTTTATTTTGTTCTGTTGGGTGTTATTAAGTTGTATTTATTTCAATTACATTTTTGTTAAAAAAAACAGGTATATCCTCGGGGAGGCTAAGTTCTAAGAAATAAGCATAATCTTGTATTATAACACCAGATGCCATGGTACTGGCAAATTATAACTGTTTTGAAAGAATGTAAAAGGATAAAAGACTAAACTGAGTCGAGAAATTGGTGTCATTATGTAAAGGATAAGAGGTAAAGAAGAAATTGACAAGAAGACAATACGTGGAGGAAGGCAGGAGGGGCAAAGAATTCAGATAAAGCGATGGCAGGAACAGATGATCTTAGTTTCACAAAATATTTTGAACCAACTAACGTGTGTGTGCATGCGTGTGTATGTATTTATGTAATCAGGTGACATCTGATACAGACGCCCTCTTTCTTTGTCTACTGATTGATGGTTACTGAATTGCCCTGAAATGCCTCTAAAAAGGGAAGTTTCTTATGAAAACAGCAGCCCATATAGTATTCTGCTGTAACACAAGAAACAAATATTTCTTAGGTGATGGATTGCCTAGTGTCTGGTTGACTCTCCCAGGGCTGGAAGTTAATGTTTAAGGTTCTGCTGGGGATACTCAGTTTTATCAGTATTCAAGCTGTGATACCTTGTTGTGGATCTAACAATGCCATTTTCCATGAAATTAATGCTTCCTTTATGTTGTATACAGCATGTGCCACCAGATTGGCATAGGCAGCAAGTGTGCATGATGAGTAAGTTAGGCCTTCCCGCATGTTGTATTCTAATCTCTCATATATATATATATATATATATATATATATATATATATATATATATATATATACACACACACACACACACACACACACACACACACACACACACACACACACATACATATATGAGTGATGTGGGTTTTTTTCTTTAAAAATGCCCTGAGAATCTGTGCTCTCAGAGTTGCTGCAAATCATCAAGAGCATATAGTTGTCCTTAACCATGATTCATTGAGGGAATATTTATAGTAATCCCTTTTAGTGTTTGTCAAAGTATGCCCTATCTGTGTTTTTAGCTTGTCTTGCTATAGCCTTTATATACTGATAAAATGTTGACATTAATGTTTCATTTGAGAAGAAGTGACCCAAGGGCTCTACTGGCATCATTATTAAGAGTGGCTTGCGATGGTCTTATGACCCTCTTTGGCTAAGTGTAAAGACAGCCATGTAGATTTACAGTTGGCCCTCTATATTCATGGATTCTGCATCTACAGTTTCCAGTATCTGCTGCTTTGGTTTTTTTTTTTTTAAATCCAAAACCAAGCCTTAATTTTGCCATTTTATATACGTGGTGCCATTTTACTACACCATTGTATATTATTGGACTTGAGCATTCATAAATTTTGCTATCCATGGAGGGGGGATTCTGAAACCAGATCCCAGAGGATATTAAAGGTTGAACTTTCCTGCAGCAGCTGAAAAATGTAGAACACAACTGATAATACCAGGTGATGCTTGAGGAAATAGAATTGAGCTAGGTATGGGCAATATGTGACCTTACGGATATTACTGATCTGCACTTCCCATCTAACAAGAGGCAGATAGGTGTGCAGTTCAACTCTACATCAAGCACTAATTTTTCTTAACAATTGGCTCAACTTAAGGACATAAGTGGGTGGTTACAGCCGAAGAGAGCTGGGGTTCTACAACCTCTGAAAGGTCACGTGTTCCTTGCATATGTATAGAGCCTCTTGCTCTATACACACAGAGAGAGCACCTTAAAGAACCTAAAACCACCAGATCCCACCTGATCTTAGAAGCTAAGTAGGGCCAGCTCTGGTTAAAACTTACATGGGAGACCACTAACACATATAAAAGGTTGATGATTATATTTGAGAAGAAGGAAATGGCAAAACCATCTCTGAGTATTCCTTGCCTAACAAATCCTTGTAAAATTCATGGGGGTCTCAATAAATCGACACACACACATACACACACACACACACACACACACACCGTAGAACAGAAACAGAGGAAGAAAAAGGGAATTACTGATTCTCCCCCATATAATAATGTCAACATCTAGAGAAGTCCTTTATTCTACCTCAACATAACAGCAGGATGGTTGCTTAAAAAATTGTTTTAAAAGCCAGCTGCAGTTCTTAGTAGGCTTGTGCATTTTGGCTGCACCTCGATCTGTTTCTGCTGGCCAAATTCCAATAGACTTGTGGATCCATTTTTGCGCACTTCCTAAAAACAGGGGGGATGCCGAATAACCGTTTTCCACCCACAACCAAAAAACGCGGCTAGATTTGACCCATTGGCGCAATGGGAGGGGGGGGGGCTTCCTGGGCTCCCCTTCCCATCATTTTTAGGGCTTTTGGGATGAAAATGACCACACTTGGAGGACACAGCTAACACTGTTAGCCCACCAAGTTTCATAATGTTTAGGTCATCCCCTGATTTTTAGGAATTTCTTTTCTTTATAGAAATAAAATCTCATTTTAAAAATTCCCAAAAGGTATCTCTCTCTCTCTCTCTCTCCCCCCCCCCCCCCCCTCGGCCATTTATATTTTGCATAGATGGCTTCTGATAATAAACATTTACTCAGACTTGTCGGTGACTGCCAAATACATTGGATGGTGGCAGGGAAGGAAATTCCTCAACAACATTAAAATGGTTTCAAAAGAAAAAGCCCTGTACATTTGGACCCTTGTGGTTAAATGCTTGGGCAAAAGAACAAAACCTACTTTAGTTTGGCTACATGGTGTGTTAAATACCTTGGGTGGTAGTGGTGAAGCTTTTAGAGAGAGAAAGACAGAGAAAAATGAGCAGTTACAGGAAAATTGCACTTGAGTGGGTTGATGCCAGAAAGGTTTCCTATTATAATGCAGAAGTAAAGAACAAGAGGTAGATAAGTATGAAGTACTGTTCTACTTCAAGCACTCATTTTTTTTATCAACAATGTGTTCAGTTGAAACACATGAGTCGTTCAGTAATTTTTTTTAACTAAACTTAGTGTATTAAAGGAATTGCTTTAATGCAAAAAGCAAAGACCCTTATAATTGATTGCATCATATGAGTAATGCTATAATTGCCTTCAATTTCTATATGAAGAAAGACGGTGTCATGATTTGTGTACTTTTATTAAGAATATTGAACAAACAAATTACTTTATAATGAGACTTATCTGTAGAAAGTACAGGTCGGGAGAAATAACTTTTGTCTGCCTGAGGCAAATGTGAATGTTGCTATTGGCCACCATGATTAGCATTGAATTGCCTTGTAGCTTCAAAGCTTAGCTGCTTCCTTGCTGGCGGAATCCTTTGTTGGGAGGTGTTAACCGGACCTAATTGTTTCTTGACTGGAAATCCCCTGTCTTCTGAGTGTTGTTCTTTATTTACTGTCCTGATTTTAGAGGTTTTTTTTAATACTGGTAGCCAGATTTTGTTCATTTTCATGTTTCTGTTGAAATTGTCTACATGCTTGTGAATTTCAGTGACTTCTATGTGTAGTCTGACATGGTGGTTGTTAGAGTGTTTCAGCATTTCTGTGTTCTCAACTAATATGCTGTGTCCAGCTTGGTTCCTCAAGTGCTCTGCTACGGCCGACTTCACTGCAGTGCCTTTCATGTTCCTTGATTCGTGTTTGGGCGTTGCATTTGGTGGTCCTTATGTAGACTTAGCCACAGCTGCATAGTACACGGTAGACTGCTGCAGAGGTGAGAGGATATTACAAAAACAATTAGCATGCATTTGCATGATCTTACTATATGGTAGTGGTCCTCAACCTGTGGGTCCCCATGTGTTTTGGCCTACAACTCCCAGAAATCCCAGCCAGTTTATCAGCTGTTTGGATTTCTGGGAGTTGAAGGCCAAAACATTTGGGGACCCACAGATTAGCTACTGCTATATGAGATATTTGTCAAGGAAACCTTTTATTTCTGATGGTCTAGTAAAACCCAGTTAGGCCCCATCTACACTGCCATATAATCTGTGATAATATTGCATTAGCCTGGAACGCCCAAATGATGCCCCAGCCTAATGCAAATCAGCTTGGGATAAACATGTTAATGTAGGTTTGACCTGGGTTTAAAAACCCCCACCAGCAATGGCCCACATCTTCCCGGAGACTGCTATTGGGGATCACTATGTGCAATCCCTGATGGCAGCCTCCACAGCCATCCCATGCTCCCTATTCTGTGGCTGCCCGGGAAGTGCCCGGGAAGATGGAAGTGCTTCCCTTCCATCCTTGCCCCCATTCTCTCTCCCCACAAATTAAGAAAAAGCCCCTTTCTCTTACCCAGAGGATCTGTTGCACTTGGCTTTGCATCAGCAAGATGCAACCGGAGCTTTGGAGCAGGAAGCCCCTCCCTTCTTGTAAAGCTCCTATGAAGTCTTGCTGATGCAGAGCCAGGAGCAAAAAAGCTTCCGGAGAAGGGCAGGAGTTATTTCTTTACTTTTGGGCATGAAACGGAACAGAGAGGGGAGGGAGACATTGACCATGCCCACCTATGTTGAAACTGCCTTGGCATGGGTGGGGATATGTGCCCCCCCCCCAGCAATGAGGTGCCTCCCCAATGTGGCCTTAGAATGTGGTATGAATCAGCACTTTTAATGCTAGTTTCTGCCACATTTTGTTATGTGTGGAAGCAGCCTTTGACCATAGATGAAGAAATAATACATTTTACGGCCTGTTTTAAAAAGTGATTTGAAAGAACTTGAATTATTTTGAAGGTAGTAAATACAGATGAAGAGGAAGTTCAGGACATAATGTACATGGAAGCAATAGAATGCCTGACTAGTTGCAAGACCATGCCTCAGGTTGGCATGATCTAGTCCCAAAATAGTATTTGCACAACAAACCTAGAGATTTTACAAGTTCAAGACTTAGTTACTTGTTCAGGAATAGGCAGATGGAATGGGTTTTATGGCTGTGTGGAAGGGCCCTGTATTATATGGCAGTGTAGATCTAGCCTTAGGCTTCTTCTATACTTCTATATGAAATCCAATTGCCATATAATCTAGATGATCAAATATTATCATAATCCACATTATGTGCTTGCAACTGGATTATATGCCAGTGTAGATGCATATAATCCAGTTCAAGGAACATAATGTGGATTATGATAATATGAATTATATGGCAGCTTAGAAGGGACCTAATTCTTTCTTTATTTTTCAAGGCCTCTGATACTCAGGCCCCTTCTACACTGTCATTTAATCCAGATTATCAGAGATTATCATAATCCATATTATGTTCTTTGAACTGGATTACATGATTCTACACTATCATATAATCCACTTCAAATCAGATAATCTGGCTTTTATATGGAAGTCTAGAAAGCGTCACAGAGGGCCCTTCTGCACAGCCATACAACCCAGAATATCAAGGTAAATAATCTACAATATCTGCTTTGAACTGAGTTATCTGAGTCCGCAATGCTATATAATCCAGTTCAGTGTGGATTTCATACAACTGTGTGGAAGGGGCAAGAAAGGGGCTTCTTATTTGGGCATCAGGAAACTTAGGCCCCTTCCCCATAGCTGTATAAAATTCCTATTGAATTTTATTATATGGTAGTGTGGACTCAGATAATCCAGTTCAAAGCAGATATTATGGATTATCTGTCTTGATATTCAGGTTTATATGGTTGTGTGGAAGGACTCTTAAGAGCCCTAGCCAAATAATAATATGACTAGAACTGGCCACCAGTACTTGGAAGAGCATAGTTGCTGCCATCATAATATTTCCTTTGGCAGATTTGAGGAGATATAAGGAGGTTGGAAGACCTGGACCTAAACTCAGTTTTCAAATTGCAGGCAGTCTCCTGAAAGCAATGATGCTTCTATGTATGGAACAGAGTCACTGCATACAAAAGCGGCAGGCTGTTGATGTAGCTATTGCCCTGAAGCAAGAGCTTCTGCAGCTGAGAGTTGGCACCCTCCCATGCAAGCAGGTGTTGGCTGTGATAGTGAATGAATATGGGGTTTGTGCTGTATCATTTAACTTTATTACTTCAATAAATCAGCCAGGCATGAGTAGCCATTCGCTTATGCTGGCAGTTCTTCTCTCCCATGAAGACTCAACTAGCTCTGGTTTCTGTAGGTGAACAGTGAAGCAAAATTTAGCTCTGGGTAATGTTTGACAGCTTCAGTGTGCATGCATGTATAAAAGACTGGGGTGGCCAGTTTAAACATTAGCTCAGTTTTCCTAGTACCAATACAGGAACTGGAAACTAATGTTAGCACAAGATGGAACAATTGCTGAATTTTGCTGTTTGTGTACATATATAGTAAATAAACTACTTCCTGTTGGATGCTGAAATAGATCTTTATTGAATTGTTTCAAAATATTTGCCTAGTGTTTTGTTTGTGCCCCCTTTCTAGATAAACACCAGGTTGTCAAAACATGATGCACTAATAAGGAAAAGACATGTTACAAAATATTAGTGAGTTCAGATAAAGCATATATAGTGGGGGGAAATAAAATAAATATAACACTATAATGATATAATTGGTATTCAATACATACGTATACATTGAAATTTAATTTAAGAAACTAAAATAAAATTTACTCCTTGGACTTGCTTTGCTGCCACAGCAGTTCTGAAGAAGAGGAGTCACCTTCTCACTGGGCTAGATGTTGCTCAGTTTTCCCCTTCACATATCCTCATCAGGGTACTGATCGCTACAGAATGGAAATGCTTGACAGTAGCAATGGTTACCATCTTCCTCCACCAGCACCTTCTAGGTGATGTTCTTGCCACCAGTGCTGGTACTAATGCAGTAAAAATGTTTACGTTGGTAGCTTTTCAGTTCATTTAATATTAAGTGAAGTCTAATAGAAAGCAATGGTGAAAAGTCTTCTTGGAAAGTTATGACTTAAAAATAAGAATCCTTTAGTGCAGACTTCACCATGAAGCAGTGGGTGAAACTTCTGGATTCCAGGTTGCTTTAGGCCCCTTCTACACTGCCCTATTTCCCAGGATCTGATTCCAGATTATCTGATTTAAACTGGATTATACGAGTCTCCACTGCTAGATAATTTAGGATAAGAAGATAATCTGGGATGAGATCCTGGGATATAGGAGCAGTGTGGAACGGACCTTAGTGTCATGGTCTAAGCCATGACTCAGATTCTGAGGACAATGCACAACTTGTGGAATGGCAGCCACAGGTTACATCAAATCAGGACTCACCTGAGACTGAACAGCCATTTTCACTTCCAGACCATCGGGAAAAGTCAGGACCAGCTCCCAAACCCATAGTCCCATGGGCAGAAAAGAGAGCTGAACAAAAGCACTCAGTAAGGCTTCTTGATAAACAAAAACAGAACCTCCTTTAATCAAGTTCAGTTGGCTGTAGCTCTGACTCACAATCTTTGTTGGAAATAACTGAAGTTCCTTCTACACAGGCCCTAAAATCCAAGAGAAACCATGATAAAAAAGGACAGTGGTGGCGGCGACTAGATGATGCTTGCTGAAAATGTTCACTGAATCACATCATTGGCTGAAAAACACGGGTTAAAAAGGCGCTCTTAAAATCTGAGATCATCTGAAAAATGCACATATTTGCATCATTGTATATCCCTGCATTCAAGGGAAACTTGTGACTTCTTTGCTATACGCTGGTGTGGACTGCTCCAGCGCATGTATGCATTTGAAAATCCCAAAACTGCTGATGAAGGCTGTCAACAAATGGAGCCTCGGACACACAGGTGGCTGAATGGAAGCACAAATAGAAAGCAATTTCCATGAGAACTCTCTGAAAACATTCCTTTCTTCTCATATTTATGAAATTAAACAGAGCTTGAAATTACACAGTGGATACCAGCATGGCAGTTAAGTGACCCCAGCAGCAGCAGCAGCAGCAGCAGCAGCAGCAGCAGCAACAACAACAACAACAACTGGCAGGTGTCCTGCATCCATTTTACAGATTTCTAAAATCTGTTACAAACAAACCTTTTCAGAACACTGGGGGACTATTTGCCGAGACTGACAACTGTATTTGGACTTGCTTTCAAGTACCGCTGTTTTAAAATCCATTTCTTTGTCCCACATTATGAGGCTGTCTGGAAAAACCCTGAGCCCTCTTCTGCATTAGTGTGTTTCTTCACAATTCTGCTTCAAATCCCTGAAACCTTCATCTTGGACTGGCTAATGACCTTATGTGACTCCTGAAAATGTGGACTGGCTCTCAGACTTTTGTCTTAGGGCCCTTCCACATAGCCATATAACCCAGAATATCAAGGCAGATCAGACCCACAATATCTTTTTTGAACTCGGTCATCTGAGTCTACACTGCCATATATTCCAGTTCAATGCAGAGAATTTGGGATTTTATTCAGCTGTGTGGAAGGGGCCTTAGTTTTGACTTTTCCCCCTCTGTCTTCCCTTGTAAACTCTTTCCAGGCAAGGGTGCCTCCTGTATCTGTGTTTGATTTAGGCCCTGCCTTATCTGCAAAGTTCAGTGTTAACTACTTCCTCTCCAGCAATTGCTTGGGGAAATTTTATTTATTAATCTCATGGCTATATAGTAAAGCGCTCTGGCTTGAAATCAATGATTTGGAAGTCATCTTTGACAATAGCCATTCTTCCCCTTCTCTCACTGAGGCCAGCCTGGGATGTTTTGTATGAATGGGCATAGAACATTCATTGGACTTAATTCACAAGCAGTATCATAAACATAATAAGCTATGATGGATAAGAGTTTTAATACACATGTGGTGAACCTTCTACCTAGAAAAATTCTGTTCACACCCTCGGATTGTACAATTGGAAATGTGTCCATTATTATTGGACATGCAAATGCAAAAGTTGCCCACTGAATCTGTACTAATTGTAGCAGCCAACTCAGAACAGATAACTGAAGTTTTATCATTGTTTCCCTTTTCCTTTCCTGCCTTGTCAAGGTGTCTTGTTGGGTGATTTTGAAATGTAGAAGTTTCCTTTCACCTCTCACAAAATATTTATCCTATAGACATTATAGTATTTGACCAGTGTTTCCAGAAGCATCTTACTGCTGTATTATCTAATCTCCTGCTGATATTAACTTTTCAATCCCTCATCAAGATTCTTATGCAAACAGGATAATATTGGTGAGGATTTGTGTGGCTATTAGCATTTCAATAAGATTTTTGAAAGTTTCCTGTGAGAAATGAGCATGAATTATAAATGTATGTCTTTTGACAATAGGGGAATTATCCTAATTGGCCAAAGTTGTGAATTCCGAAAGCTTGACAATTAGTTTGTGTTGCTAACCGGTAAAGACTTGTCAGATTGGTTTACTCTACTCATAATTGCAGTAGGCACAAATAATCCTGAATCCTTCTCTTTTGAAACCAATATCAATATTCAGGGTCTCATTAAATTGTGATTACTGTAAAAGGCTTTGCAGCTGTATTTCATTAGTTCCCCAAAAATTCTCAGGGAAAAAAGGATGCCCCATTAAAGCACAGATGCTAAGCCTATATTAGAAATCTAACGTGTAATAATCAGTCAGCATGGAATTTCTGTCAAGTAACAGATGATATGAATTTGCATATTCTATTCTATGTAATTTGTATAAGTCTGGCGATTGCTAATTGTTTTGTGGTTTAAGCAGTGCCGTGTGAATGTCATCTCCCCAGAGTTTTGAATAGCTGAAATTCATGCATTTCACATGGAATATAACATGTTTTATATCCTATATTATTCCAGTAAAACAGTGGTTCTCAACCTGTGGGTCCCCATGTGTTTTGGTCTACAACTCCCAGAAATCCCAGTCAGTTTACCAGCTGTTAGGATTTCTAGGACCTGAAGGCCAAAACATCTGGGGACCCACAGGTTGAGAACCACTGCAGTAGAAGAAGGGTCCTCAAGATTGGCCTTCATATCTTAGAACAGGGAAGTAATTAGTGTAACACCTTGGCTTTTTAACTTGTTCATAAATTACCTGGTGTTATTTATTTCATTCATATCTCACCTTGCTCCTTTTACAGGACACAGGATGGTTTATAAGTATTTTTTAAAGAATTGTGCAGTTAAAATTATTTATACAGAAGAGAAAAAACAATAAATAAACCATATTTATTGTTTTTTTCACTTCTTTATAAATAATTTTATAAAAATTTTAAAAAAAATACTTATAAACTATCCTGGGTCCTGTAAAAGGAGCAAGGTGAGATATGAATGAAATAAATACGCACAACCGTATTAAAAGGGGCCAGGCTTAGCACAACGGGTTAAACCGACAAACTGCAGAAAATCCTGCCAATTGAAAGGTTGGCAGCTCAAGCCCGGATCAGGGTGAGCACCCGTCATCAGCCCCAGCTCCCTGCCCACCTAGCAGATAGAAAACAGAAATGTGAGTAGATAAATAGATACCACTTTAAGCAGGGAGGTAATAAAAAGGCACCCATAAGGACATGTCAACAATTCAATTGAGAGAACATCTAAGGATGACAAAGCTCCTCAGCATGAAAGGTGGAGTGACAGCATCCTCCCCCGCCCATGGCCAAAGTCAAAGATGCCAAAAATGGAAAAGATGGGAAAAGCCTTTACCTCATGTATTCTGTCCTGTTAATTGTACAACGGCATTGAATGTTTGCCATATGTGGGTTTTGTAATCCGCCCTGAGTCCCCTCAGGGAGATAGAGCAGAATATAAATAAAGTATAATCTGGGTTATCAACACAAATCATCTGCATCATCTGCTTTGAACTGGATTATATGAGTCTACACTGCCAGATAATCCAGTTCAAAGAAGATAATCTGGATTTTATATGGCAGTGTAGAAGGGAGCCCTGTCTGGGCCGGTAGGTCTTTGAGCTCTTCTTGTGTCTCAGTTTAGGCAGGTTTGCTGTTGTTTGCCTTCAAGTTCTTTCCAGGTTATGGTGACCTGATGAAACAATTGTCAGGTAATAAAGCCAGCAAGGTGTAGATCATAAAAGATCATAAGAAGTCAGTATAAAGGGTTGAAAACATATACTTTGGCAAAGTCTTCAGCCTTCTAAAACAAGCTCAGATCATTCTGCATCAGAATCTTTTGTGCCTGGAAATGGCAACAAGAAACAAAGTTATAGAAAGATTAATTTTCCACAACTTTCTTTCTGAAATTGCAGCAAGTCATTAGCCTATCCATTGAAACAGAGATAGGTGCATTTTTTTCTTGAATACTGCTTCGGTTTCTTCCAGTTGACAAAAACAAAACAAAACACCCTCCACTTTCTTTTGATTTTATTTAATTGCCTTTTCAGACTGCTGCTCTTTGCATAGAATAATCATTCATTCAATAACAAATAACATGTATTGAGAAGAAACAATTTCAGGTTATTTATTTGGAAACAGCCAGTTTTGCCTTGTGCTCCAGCAAAGAGTAAACATGTATTTTGATACCAGTCAATAAAACCACAGACCATTTTCGCAGAAGGCTTTTTAAACTTTTCTTTTTATTGTTGTTTTTAAAAAATTCTGCATAATCTTATCATTTATCTTGCTATTAGGACCTTCCTGACCTGCCTGGTCTTGTTTATGGGTATTGATAATAAAAACTCCAGGAAGAAAAGCCTGGAAGGGTTATTGTAATGATCATCCTGAATCTCAAACCTGGGTAGAAATTAAATGAGAATTTTGCAGCCTTTCTGACATAAAGCTGGAATGGCCATGTCAAACTAATAAATAAAACTTAGATATAGGATGCAACAAGGATTGCCTATTTGTGATTGCCAACCTTGAAAGGGGAAAGGGGATAACTAAAGCTATTGATCTCTATATCATATTACTATCATTAGGATAATCATTAGGACCATAGAAAATGATTTTGGATCCCAGTGATTTTTTTTCAACTCATTAAAATTTGTTTGGTCTCTCAGATTTCTTGAGTCTATATGAGGGAGGAATATATAATTAAAAAATACAGTTTATACCACCCTATTGCCTCAAGAGGACTCAGGGCAGTTTCCAACATAAAGCAAAATATTCAGTTGCCAAAAGGAGACCATGCAACAAAGTTAAACACAATCAACATAATAAAACAAGAACATACAATTGTACTAAAACAACCACAAAAAATAAAACCCAGTTTCAATATGCTCTATCAACAGGTTCAAAATACCAATGACCAGAGCTTCAGAATGGACGTGGCCAACTTTGAAGGGCTGGGCAAAGACTTGTCCATCAGAAACAGTTGCTGCCACCCCAAGCAGCATCTTCCTCTGGCCATATGTCCAACTGTACTATGACCTCCTTCCCCATATCATGTGCGCTCCTCCGCCCCAGCCAGTTGAGGCCAATGCGGAAATGGGATATGCTCTGGCAGACAGAGGAGTTGGTTGAGGACTAGGAGACTTATGCATTCATGTGGGTGGTCCTTCTCATCCTCATCCAGGTATCTTAAGCTAAGTTTAAGATCTCTGCTTTTAGTGCCACCACTCTCATTGCAAGTCTTGCAATTTACACATGGCTTCTTCAGAAACAATAGACATTGACAAAATCACGATCTGCCAACTGCAAAAGGCCACCCTGCTGGGATCTGCGCGCATCATCCAAAAATACATCACACAGTCCTAGACACTTGGGAAGTGTTCGACTTGTGATTTTGTGATACGAAATCCAGCATATCTATCTTGTTTGCTGTGTCATACAATAAAATAATAATAAATCTTTATTTATATCCTGCTTTTCTCCCTCACAGGACCCAAAGCGGCTTACCACATATTAAAATCACATAAACAACAATCAGTGTACATCAATAATATAAACATAATAGGATAAACAGATTAAGAAAAAACAACTACAGTATACATTCAAGTTCATAAACTCTTTTGCTGGCTGGACTGCTGACCTGAAGGCTGAGTTGCCAACCTGAAGATTGCTGATTCAAATCCACGAGGCAGGGTGCATTCCTGTCTGTCAGCTCTAGCTTGTGAGGACATGAGAAAAGTCTCCCAGCAGGATGGTAACACATCCGGGCATCCCCTGGGCAACGTCTCTGTAGACGGCCAATTCTCTCACATCAGAAGCACCTTGCAGTGTGTTTTCAAGTTGCTTCTGACACGATTGTTTTTTAAAAGGTACTACTACATCCGTTTGCTCATATGTAGCAACTTTCCCCTAATTTTGGCTTCAGTTCTGTCTTCTTTTGCAGCAAGGGTTAACTGACTCAAAATCTTTAGTGCAGTGGGCCCTTGGTAGTTGACAACCTTTGGACTTCAGCTCCCACTATTCCTAACAGCTGGTTAGATTGCTTGGAATTCTGGGAGTTGAAGTCCAGAAACACCTGGAAGACAAAAGGTTGGGAACCACTGCACTAGAGTTTGTTTCCAGGACACATACTCTCTCTGTACCACAGTAGATACTAAAATCTGTGGATGCTCAGGTTCCATTATACATAATGCCATAATTAAATATGTCCCTTATATAAAATGCCAATCAGATTTTTTAAAAATCCAAGCTGTGAATGGTTACATTAGTGAATGCAGCATCTGGGCCTTATATTGTAATACAGGATTTTGTGTATCAGTATTGTTTTCTTGAAAATTCACCAAATTTACAATGGGGGCCAGCGGGAGGGAATAATCTACATTGGTAATGCTATTACCAACAAAGACAAAAGGTATACTGTACAACCCTCAGGTTTTAGTCCCAGAATTCTGGATTGCCAGATCTTGGTAATTTGTTCTCCCCCACTCAACACATCAATTTTGGTAATTTGCAACATATTAGAACTTTTTATTTTAATTGATTTATTTGCCTAATAACAGAAATTGACATATATTGCTGCTGGAATATGCTGGTGATTTCTGAATACTTAAAAAAAATATTAACTGTAACAAGAGTACAAATGAAATAACAGCTTAATGTGAATACGGACAATATTGTTTCAGACGCATTGCACACTGCTATATAATCCAGTTCAATGTGGATTGTATACAGCTGTGTGGAAGGGGACTAAATTTTACTTAATGGTACTGTTTGATAAAATGCTCCACAGGGGTTGGATTCTCTGTCAAATTAAGCCTCATTATTCAAATTCAAATTATGTTTTGAGGCTCTCTCCCCCGCCCCACAAATAATCCTATCCTTATAATGGCTGTCATAATTGCTTTAGGACTTGAAAAAACACCAAAGATGAAAATGTCAAATTTTGCAATTTTTAAAACATAAGGAAATGTTCTGTTTTGTTATATGGATGATTAAAGTGAAGGTCGTTTTAAAAAAAGAATGAGGACACCAGCCCTTTTAGTTCCTTTGTTGCATGCGTATGTGCTTGTTTTGTACTGAAGTATAGTTCAGTGAAACTAATGGAAACTAAGTTCAGAGTAGACTACAGCTTATTGGCACAAAGAATAGACTATGAGAGTATAGAAGTGGTAATTTAATCCATAGCTGTGAACTGTTAAATCCAGATCCTGCTGATTTCCTACTGACCATGGTTGGAGAGAAGAAGCACATTATTTTCCTTTCTCTTAAACTTTTAATCCATCATGGCTGACCATGGCTGGTAGAGTTTCTCTTCCTTTTGCTGGGCCTGATTGAGTTATTAACAGTATGACATAGTGACATAAGATAACTATCTTTTTTTATAGGACAAACATGAGATGCAGCATTGCATATTACATTCCTCCAAAGAACCCCTAATTTTCAACACTTATGTGAAGATTTTGCTTTTCAGATTTACAGCATAAGAAAGTAACTGCACAGTACATTAATAAACGAATAGTTCTGTTAATAAGCATTATAAACTGCTTAAATATAAAAATTTCAAAGTGATACACAACAGTGATAAAATACAATGGAAAGTAGTTTGCAGGATGAAAATATGACTTCTATATTATTCTTAAAAGCAAAATGCACAGAAGACTGAATTGCACTGGAGGAACTTGTCAAAATATGTGTCTTTGTTATGTCCTCAAGACTTGTCAGTGCTTGTGGAGGGGTGATATGACTTTTGGGGCAAGAATAAGAGCCCCATGAATCCCACTCCAGACACACCTAGTTACAGTCCACACTTGTCAATCTCTGGATAGCATTAGAGCTTCAGTGGAGCATTTTGCTGCTTGACCAAGGTGGCTTTTGAAAACAGGCCTTTTGGAGGGTCTGTAATATCCTCTGACCTCATTTTGAGAAAATTATAATTAAGCCCTGATAGCAAAATGGAGTTTCTCATTTGAGAGGTGGTGTCCTTCTAAAGGTTTCTTGCTGTTACTGGATGAGAGTGCTGTTTTTATTTTCACATCCCACATGTGAATGTCCTGGAGGCATAAGTTGGAGCGCTGTGGAAGGCAGAATCCTGGCATAGATGTACCTCTTTTTTGAATCAGTGGGATGGTTACTATGGGCCCTTCTACATGAGCCCTAAAATCTGAAAGAAACTGGGATAAAAGGATAGGGGTGGCTAAATAATGCTTGCCGAAAATGTGTGCGGTATCACAGCATTGGATGAAAAGCATGAGTTTAAAAAGTGCACCTAAAAACCGAGATCAGCTTAAAAGTATGCATATTCGCATCACTATATATTTCTGCACTCACGAAAAACACTGGACTTTGCTGCAATATGTTGGTGTGGACTCACTGGACTGCTCCAGTGCATGTACTCTTTTTAAAGTCCCAACACAGCTGATGAGAGCTGTAAACAGATGGAGCTTGTGTGTACATTATTATATCCATGTCAGTGCTTATGAGGTCCATCCAGTGCATCATGGAGGGTCAATTAAAAGAAAACTTCAAGTGGATGTCCCATATCCATTTTATTTATTTCTAAAATCCACTGCAAACAAACCTTTCAGGATGCCAGGGAACTATTTGTTGAAACTGACAGCTCCGTGTTTGGACTTGCTTTCAAGTACTGTGACGTTTTGCCCACTTCTTTATTTCAGAAAATGAGGCTGTCTGGAAGGGCCTTTGCTATTCTGGAAATCATAATTTCTGCACCAATTAGTTGCAAACCAAATACCAGTTTTAGGAGAGTTTAATAAAGAATATATTTTGTTGTTGTTGTACACATTGTAACTGAAGGGTGTGTTCTGTTGGATGACCATGGATTTCCATTCCCATGAGCCCTATCCAACATAGCAAATTGTGAATGGAAGTTGCAGTCCATATAAAACATCTGTCTCCTACCCCACTTGTAAATAAAATTCATGCATTCTGAATTTCTCATGCACAGCTTTCTACACCTGGAGATGCTTAGAAAGGACCCTTAAGAGCTGATTAATATTTGGAAATGCTATTTCAAATCCCGGCTATTCAGATATCTCTGGGAAAGCCCAAGACCTTCCATGTTGCATCCTAACATCTCTGTTGTAGAGAATCTCTGCTATAGAGAGAAAAAGTGGGATATAAACAAACATAACAACAACAACAACAATATCTTGCAATCAACAAGATGAGAAATGTTTTGACAGATGGAATGATCTGACTGAGGAATGGGAGGTAGGAAGGAAGATGAAGGAGGGTTGAATTCTGGGCAGAGGGATGGCATGTAAAGGTGGCCAGAGGTTAGATTGTTTCTATCCAAACTATTACTTTTTTTGTATTTTAACTCCCAGAATTCCTCCAGCTGGCATGGCAACTTTCCTCCCTGGCTAAAGGATTCTGCCAGCTATAGTCCTGAAAACTAAAATGACCAGGCTCTGGTTTTGTTTCCCGAAGCATATACATCTCCCATTCTAACAGGGAAGGCTGACCAGCTTCATTCATTCATTGTTAAGATACAGACAGTGGAAGTTTGAAAAGATTTCCTATTGTCTAATCCATTTCTTTTTTCCTTCATGGATTTTAAAATTCCAAAGGAAAAGATTGGAAGAAAGGGAAAAAATAAGTGAGGAAAGAAAGGGAAAATACAGAGAATGTGAGTATGGGTTAAGCATATATATTGAGACAACCTGCCTATATTTCAAAAATACACTTTTTTGGAATTGATGTGTATAAAAATATATTTATGTATGGCTTAATGCTGTACAATTCTCTGACCATTGAATGATGGATATAAAATATTTATATTTACAAACCTGGGATATATAAATCTCTAATCTGTCTTGAACTGAAATCATTCATATTGCCCTCTGTTTTCATACATCTGCAGCATCCTCACTTAAAATATGCCTTGACTGGTTTCCCTCAAAACTGAAATCTCAGCTATGTTGGCATTTGGCACGTAGTTTGAGTGTACTGAAACAACCTCCTTTTGATATCATTTGACAGGCATTACATGATGAGGTTAGTATTTGTATCTTGATCTCACAATATGTGATGTCATTTAGAAGAAGGCAAGCCCATCACTGGGGTCTCCAGATTTAGCCTTGTGCTTGATACCAACCTTGATAGTGAACCACTGTATTCATAAACACTGCCTTTTAACCACTGGCTACAGAAAATATTGATGCTCTCTGCACTTTGATCTTTCAGTTTGCTCTGAAACAGAACAAATATCAACAGTAAGGTGGTTTTGCACTGACATTTAATATTGTTTGCAGCAAGATAAGTTTTAAATGGCATTAAAAAAAGCAAAAATACCCAAACCAAATGAAAGTTATTATGTTGCAAAGCTCAGAGGGAAGAAGTTTGTATTAGGAATCTGGCTATCTCAAGTTTCAGTATAGTAATTTACTAAGGGATGGAATTGTCAATTTCTTGATGGGCTGAGTTCTCGATCTGTTGAAAAACCTAGGTGGAAAGAAAAATCAGCAAATAAAAAGTTCTTGCAAATCTCAGGTCATTTTTTTGTTCCCAGAGCAAGTGTGGTGTACAGGCAGTGTCCATGTTATGAACAAGATAGGTTTTGTAGGTTTGTTCTGAAGTTGAATTTGTATGTAACTAAGAACAGATACATTTTAAGTGTAACTCCAGTCAAATTGTGTGTGTGTGTGTGCGTGTGTGTGTGTGTGTTTTATTTTGCTGTCTGTACTGCTGTTCAGGAAATTCTACCGTACTTTCCATCCCTGTGATAATTGGATTTTGGCCCCGCAAATGGAGTTCACCCAGACATATCCTGGGCCAAGATACATAGTTATCTTCTTCCTAAGGTGAGGGCCAATGGATCTGTCTTTCTTATCAAGGTGATGGGGTCTTCTGTTTAATCACAGAGGAATGTGGATTTGCTAACTTAGCCAAACTAAGACTAGAAATGTTTACATTAGGCTTCTCCTATCTGTTTACAGAAAGGATTATGCTAAAGAACCTGTGTGACTTTCCTTAAGAGGCCTGAGCCTGTATTGAGATCTAACTTAAATTCTCCCTGAATTCACTTGATCTGTTTGATGCCATTCTTCTGCTATACAGCCATGTGGGTGCCCTTGTGTACATGAATACCAATTCCTTCTGGAAGGGCCACTTCTTATGACAATGGGATTGGGGGGGGGGCTTGCTAGAGACAGGAAGGGTAATTATATTATTTCCTTAACTGCAAAGGTGTTTACTGAGGAGGTTCTAGATCATAACTTCCTCATTAGTTCTTTAGTCTCATGATTGAATTCAGTTACTAGTGGAGGAAATTACAAATTCTAGATACTTAGGAGGGTAGATGCTCCAAGAACCAAAAGTTGGAAAAATTACTCCTTGGACCTCAACTCCCATAATTCCCCAGTTAGCATGAAGAAACACAATTATGTTTTGTTTTAAAAGGGTATGTGACAAGAATATAAATCTAGAATCAGTCTCTCAAAACCCTTGAACAGTGGGGCCATGTTTTTCTTTGACCTTTTTGAGCAAAATAATGTCATGAAATAAACTACTGGTTAGGGTGAGGAAAATGGTGATTAGTTTAAAATTGTTAAAATGGAAGCAAAATATTGAAGTCATAGGACTTGCCACTTGAAGTTTTACACTATCAAGAAAGGCTCTTGATAGTGTAAATGATATTGCCCTATGACAGCCTTGGACACCTTGTGGTCCTCTTGATGTTGTTAGACTCCCATTAGACCTCACCATTTGCTCCGTTTGCTCAGGTTGATGGGAGTTACCACTACCAAAAATCTGGAATTCTAAACATTTCATGCCCTTGTTGTGTGAGAGAAGAAGAGTGTTGAAAATACTAGGGCTGATAGTTAGCAGAGTGTGTGGCTGACTGGCTCACTGCTGTTGGACGAAATCTGATAATGGAGTGCTACAGAGTCCTAACTGCAGTCCTGGCTATTGAGGAGTTGCTAGGAGGAGCTCCCATGTACAGCTTCAGGACATGGGAGAGCACATTGAGAGGTAGGAGGGGAACTTGATTAGAACTCTCAGGCCAGAGAACAATATAACATTGTAGGTTGTTTCACATATATTAAATATTCCTCAGTGGAGTATATCCTAGAGCATTTTCTCCTGGAGGAAATCCCTCAGCTAAAGGGCAATGCTATGTTGCTGAGATGTGCTCTGTGTCAAGACTGTTATATTTTCTGCTTTTCTAGCAATGTGAGGTGAAAAGTAGATATCACAAAGTGAGGGGTGCAAGTTTTTGGCATCCAAGTATATTTTCAGAGAAAAGTCATTGGCATCCAATAATATTTTCAGAAAAGCCGTCTTACTACAGAAGAAACATGATCTTTAAAGACTTATTATCTACCGTAGTTAAGAAAACATGTACAAGAAGTACTACATTACTGGCTTTGGGTTACTAAATCAGCGGCTTTCAGACTTTGGTGTGCCTAATATTCTGGACTTGAATTGCTTCAAACCAGATTCATCATGGTCAGTGTTCACCTGAAGTTGAAAACACTTGGAGGTCTGCTGGTTGAGAACTTCTGCATTAGGTTTTCTTCTTAGATCAAACCAGTAGCAGTCGTCTGTGGACATTCAGTCTTCTCATATAAGAAATGTGTGAGGAATAGATGTAGATATATATAATCCTTATCCCATGAGGCTCTGTCAAGGTTTCTGTGTTCAATTCTTTGAAAGCAAGTAGATGCAACTTTTGGCTTGAAAGAATAGAGATGTTGAGGGCCGCGCTTGTTTATAAATCTGTGACTCCTTCCCACTTTTAGCACTTAGTTGAACAGCCTGAATCACCCAGATTGTGTCTGTATGTGTTTGTATACTGTATCCTATCCTTGAATACCCATGTGTGTGTGTGAGGGAGAGAGAGAGGGAGGGTGAGAAAGAGAGAAAGTAAGATCTAGATAAATGATGTCAAGGGCTGATACTAGTTTCTACCATGAGAATATTTCCATTAATGTTATATCACCATTAGGCATTGAATTACTGCTACATTGTCAAGCTGCCCTGAGTCCCCTCCAGGGTGAGAAGGGTGGGGTAAAAGTATAGTAAGTAAGTAATAAACAAACAATGCTGATATCTTAGTACAGTGCAGCCCCCACTGTGGAAAGAAGACACTGCAGATTATAAGAAACCAGAGGCATATGAAAAAATGTGTCCTCTAGGAATTTGCTAGGTCTTCCAGGGTGACTCTGTGGTAATTTCCAGAGGAAGCATACTATAGTATCACCCAGAGATCTTAGGAAATTCCTATAGAGGACATATTTTGTCATATGTGCATAGATGAAACTGTGAGTAACGATCCCACAGGTACATGGATTGTACAGTGCTCCCTCACTTTTCGTGGGGGTTAGGTTCCAGGCCTGCCCGCGAAAAGTGAAAAACCGCAAAGTAGCGGCACTCTATTTATTTCAATAAATATAGCCCCCTTCCCTCCCTCTTTTCCTTTTTTAACGTACTATACTGTATTTCTTGTTGTTCCTGAGACAGCCTGGACACACCTCACGAGTGTTTCCCGTGGGCTTTGGGACCTGTTTCTCACCCAGAGCCCCGTGTGAGCCTCCCGCTCTGAGTCTGGGGTCTCCGTGGCTTCGTGAGGCGACTGGGCGACTGTTTGCCCCTTGACTCGCCTTTGGCTCCGAGAGCAGGACAGAGAGAGAGAGAGAGAGAGAGAGAGAGAGAGAGCAGAACCCTCGGGACAAAGATGGGGCAGGGCTGGGGGTGGGGCCGGGGCGCCAATCAGGGCACCGCAGGCAGGACAGCCGGGCCCCGCCCCTCCCCACAGGAAAGTCCAGGCCCGAAGGGAGCGCACGGCCTCCTCTCTGTGCATGCACCTCCCGTGGGCCTCCCTCCCTCCCCACCCAGAAAGAAAGGAAGGAAAGTAGGAAGGCCATCCTCTTCCAGAAGTGCCCCTCCCTCTCCTCTTTGGCCAACCAAGGGAGCCGAGGAGACCTCTCTGCCTGCCCCCCCCTTCTCTCTTTTTCCTGTGAGACTCCATCAGGTGAGGCTTCCTTGGGGGAGGGGGAGGGCGGGCCGGATGGGAAAAACTGCGATATAGTGAATCCACAGAACCCGAACCATGGATTAGCGAGGGAGCACTATACTTTCATGTATAGTTTTGGTGCATAGCTGTAATAGAGTGGTAATATAGTACCATGTGATAATCTTCAATTAATGTAAGACTGTTTAATTAGAACATGTAAAGATGTCAGGATCATTGTGTTTTATTCATGATTGCTATGTTTGGGTTGACTGTTTAAGGTTATATATTTCAGCTATTCTTATACAGAAGCTGGGAGCCTCTAAGGCATGGCCAGGAAAAGGGGCGTGGCTTCACCTTGCTGGTGGAAGCCTTAGAATTCAAATTTAGCAGTTGGAATTGGGCAGTTGGAGTTTGTCGGTTGACCAGAGCAGTTGGTTCTGTTCAGTGGGGAAGGAGTGAGATCGAGAGAAGAGATTGTGGGAGGAAGTTAAGCAGCTAGAGAGTTTTAGCGGAGAAGGGCTAAAATTAAAGTTGCTGAGCCTTTAGTAGAGATAACTAAAGAGCTGAGGCTGCATCCCTAAGTCAAGGAAGACTAGGGTTGACCAGTTAAACTCCCCAGTCCAAGTTTGATCGGGTACAGATCAACTAAGTTCAAGAAGGACAGTATTCCTAACTGAAAGAAACAAGTCATATAAAGCTGATACCATACTAAGCTCAGTGAAACTATTGAGAAATCTTGCAACACTTACTGTACAGAAGTAACATCGTTCACTTCAAGATATAACATTCTTGCGACTATCAAGCTTTGTGCTATAAATAAATAAGTTACTGTTTCTTCAAATGTTGCTTATTATTTGAGTAAAGCATCTTTCAAAGGTGGTGGCAGCGACAACATTGAAAAGTGGAATACATAGAGGTAGAAGTTGAATCCTTCGCAATTTGGTGGCAGCGGTGGGATCCAAAAAGATTCCATCCCTGTCATCATACTTCTTTACATTTGGTGGCAGCGGTGGGATCCAAAAAGATTCCATCCCTGTCATCATACTTCTTTACAGAACACAACACAAAATTAATCAAATACTGGTTCAGAATGTAGTAATTGGATTCTGACCAGTTTCTTTGTGTCATACAATTTGTTGCCCTTTGTCCTTTATGCTGTTAAGAAGTTAATTTGCTCTTAGGAGGGCTACCTCTAATGCAGTTCTTAAAGGCCATTCCATTTCACCACATTCCTCAAGCACTAGATGGCTATCAGTCTGCCAGGCACATTGCAAATTTTGTAAAGTTGTCAGAAACTATGTTCAAGCATGTTTTCTTGAAATGAATGTGATAGCACTAGTCCTACCTTTATCAGGTGGAAAACAATGTTTCTAAAAAGAACAGGTTCCCATTTGCATAGTAGCCCTTTCTGGACACTGAGACTGCAAAAATGTCATTTAAGATTTTAAAGCAGGGGTGGGCAACTCTCAATGGTTAGGTAGCCACATTATTCCCCTAGTGTACTTGGAATTCCTTGCATGTATGTACGTGCCTTCAAGTCATCTGCCAACCTATGGCAACCTCATGCATTTAATAGGGCTTTCTTAGTCAAGGAATACTCAGAGATGGTTTTGCTAGTTTTTCCTCTAAAATTGTAATACTTGGTATTCCTTGCCAATCTCCCATCCAAAAAGAAGCAACCTGAAGGTCCATTAAATAAAAAGAGAGAGGTGTACTTTTTTGTTTTATAAATCAGCAAGGTCTTTGGGAACTTTGCACATCTACTCTCCATTCCTTCCTCACTATCAGCCTGCCAAAAATTGGAAAAGATTGCAAAGAATTGACAGCCCCTCAGATAAGCATACAGTGAACACCCACTGTCATTCTTTGGCCACCAAAGTTTGGAGGTGATATGCACATACTGTCTCTTCTTTTTTGTTCACTGTGTGCTTAACTGAAATGTCTGGAAAGGGCTAATGTTTGACTGTGCATCTGTCAGTGTACAGTAAGTCATCGTCATCATCATTGTCCTAGGCAATCACTCATGGTAGAGCAGTGGTTCTCAACCTGTGGGTCCCCATGTGTTTTGGCCTACAACTCCCAGAAATCCCAGCCAGTTTACCATTTGTTAGGATTTCTGGGAATTGAAGGCCAAAAACATCTGGGCACCTCAGGTTGAGAACCACTGTGGTAGAGGGTAGAGTCTTGGTAGTGGGTTTGTAAGTGACTGTGAAGACCTGTTCTGGATTCACATGGTCGTTCACATTGTGCACATAGATTTTCAAATGGAAGGAGGTTATGACAAAGATTTGCTTGATGTGCCTTCTTCTCAATATGTTTCTTCCTTTCATCTTCTATTCATGCCTCCTCAAAATTAATAACACAGTTGGTAACAGCCGACCTCCACTTACAACGCTTGAGTGCCAGAACTTCCCAGTTCTCTGTGTTTATTTGACATTTTTTGAGGTTAGCTTTAAGCCCCTCTTTTTGTGTCCGCTGACATTCTGTTTTCTGATTTTGTGCTGAGAGTAAAGGAACTACTTTGGGAGCCAGTGATCAGGCATTTGGACAATGGGGCCAGTCCAGCGAAGTTTATGATGGAGACTAATCACTTGGAATCTCTTGCTTGGAAGATGCCTGTGCATGAATTTGTTTTATGTGTGGTAATCAATGAACAATGCACAATGTACAGTCTTCACAGAAAAAGGTTCTAATCAAATAGCATGAATATCACGATGACTAGTGGCCTTATATGTTGGAGCTTTCGTCCACCTTTACAGCTATTGTAACATGTGTACAGTAAGTAGCATAGCTTGGTAAAGACTCTGTAACTAAATGGACAATAGATGTTATTTGCCTCTTATAGGTCCTATGACCAATCATCAGTAGTATAGCCATTTAACAAATGACTACTTTTCTGGCCTGTCAAATGGGATAGATAAAAAGGATGGGTGTACGAGAATAAATTTCGAGGTGGAGGAGGGGAGAATGTGGAAATTAACTGTGTTTAAGAACAGGATTTTTTTTGAAAGCAGTTGCTTCCAAAACAGCTGGCTCCATTACTGTCTTAAACATCTTGCAGTTGTTAAGCTCTGTGTTAGAGGTTTAGCTTTAAAATGTACTTCAGACACATGGAAGAAGTGAAGACAGTTGTTTGAGAATGAGTAAATAAACATTTTTTGTTAAACTATAAACATGTTTCTATTAACCAATAATCCCTGTCACATGTTAATAATAACTAACAGTGAATCCTGTAGCAACACACACTGAAACAAAAGACTGCAATTTTCCATATTGTCATAGTCTTTCTTCTTCTTTTTAATCTCTGTCCTAACCAGTTACAATGAACTCTGATGAAATCTTAATTGTTTCAGGCCTCATCTACGCTGTCATAACATGCAAATTTGAAACTGCATGATATGGTCAGTGTAGACTAATATAATGCAGTTCAATGGAGTTTAATTCTATGTTTTTAATAAGTGTTTTTAAATTTTTGGTTAATGTGTAAATGCTACTACTGGTACATGTTATTGTTTGTTGATGTATTGTACATTGTTATTGTTTCGTATTTGATATTTCTGTGAGCTGCCCTGAGTCCCCTTCGGGGGAGATGGAGGCGGGATACAAATAAACTACTTCTACTTCTTCTTCTTCTTCTTCTTCTTCCACTGAGTATATAATGCAGTTTGAAACTGCATTATAGGGCAGTGTACATGGGGCCATAGAGTGCTCTTGCACCTCAACAGCATAGAAGAACTGAGCCATTCTGTTGTATGAAATATGCAGTAAATTGGCAAGTAGGTCCTGCAATGAAATGTTGCAATGTAGAATGGTCCTGTTCAGTGTCCTGTCTCCAGGACATTCCTTTTAATTTCCCTTTCTATCTAGTCCCCACCACCTACCGAACACACATATTAAAAGGACTAGTTTCCTTCCTTCACCTAAAGATTTTCCCCTGTTCCCACTCTAGGTATAATCTTGAATCCTTACACTCACTTTTGCAAGTTTCAGAAGTAGAATTGGTTTTCCTGAAGTATTTACATCTGTAAGGTATTTGGAGGCTTCAGCCTGAGCAAGGTGGTGTTTTTTAAAGATGTGGATTCAGATCTTTCTTGAAGTTTTGGACTTCTCTCTAAGGTTTTTTCTATGAAGTAAAAAGTTGTAGGTTATCGGTGCTGCTATGGTGTGTCTTTACTGTCCTTTGGTGTTTGGTCAGACCTTTCCATGGATACCATTATACAATGGTGTAGTAAAATGGTGTGCAGTAAATACAGTAAAACGTAGAGTTGGGGCACTTAATTTACTCTGCCCTGGCTAGGCTACAGATAGTAATTCAGTCTTTTTCTGTCCAATACTGGTTTTTAAAACAATTTCATTCTGTCTTAGGTGATTCCATAAAATTATGGTGTTCAAATGAATGGTCTTGTGAAAGAAAGTAGACAAAAATGTGGGGGTTTAGGATGAGAAGGTCCCCTCCCCCCAGCACGCATCATTTGTTTGACTGGTTGTTTGACTATGCACCTCCCTGTTGTCTACCTATTTAAACAGTTTTCCCAACCGCAACCCTTTTTTTACCCAAATGCCTCCTTATCACAGTGGTTCTCAACCTGTGAGTCCCCGGGTGTTTGAGAACCACTGCCATAGCATATTACATTAGGTTGAGCTAGTGGTAGCCACCAGGTAGTGCACTGCTAAATATCACTTTTTCTGTTTCAACCTTCAGATGCTTCAAATTCTGAAGAATTTACTACCTCAGTAGGGATAACAGAATGAGGGCTCTTCCAGACAGGGGTAAAACACACGCCAAAGTGGATTTTAAAAACATGTTCGACATGAGTTTTTGCCCCCACAAGCTGCCCAAAATCCAGACTTTCCCAGGCAGGGTGTAACTACCAGGAAGGCACTTAGTCACCCAGAAGCCCCCTGAAATAACCCCCTAAAAGAAAGTTGCCATTAAGGTACTCCTTCAGTCCTCCTGGAATGTAGAAATTATGTGCCAGGTTATGTGCCAAGTTATTTTCCTCCTCGCTCCCCCCCCCCCCCCAGTCGCTTGGTGTGTTATTTCTACATGCCAGGAGGACTCAAGGAATTCCATAATGGTGGGCCAGTAACCTTTCTTTCTTTTCAGCAGTTATTTGGGGTTTTGGGGGGCAGGGGTCCTCTCGGGTTTTCGAGCTCATGGATGGCTATGTGATCTGGGCCCGGGAATTGTGTGACATGGTCCCTGGGCCCAATCCACACTGAGCCCACACCTGGTAAGGCCCATATCTTGCCTAAGATCCAGATCTTACCAGGCGTCTAATTAATTCAGAACAAAGCAGGAAATCCTACTTAATTCTTAATTTGCTTTTACCTTTGTTTGGATGCCTCAGGAAAAAACGCGACAGGTTCTGCATTGTTGGGCCTGTTTGGAAGAGCTTTTGGTGTCAGGTTTCAATTTTATCTGAAATGTGTTGAAGACTGTTGTCTGGAATTTAGACAGTAGCCTTCTAGGAATAAATTGTTATTTTAGTTTGACTCAGTCAGTGGTTAGGGAAAAGGCAGAAATAACAAGTTCTCATTAAACTGCATGAGAATTCAAATTTGGACGAGATGTCTTTTATATTGCCAGTTATGCATCTGTGTATGGCACCTCTAAAAAACACTTAATTTTCCTCTAAAGACTGGAGATGTCAATTGGGAACATTACTATTTATTTATTGTATCAGAAGTGAATTGGGAATACAGTTATAATGTATAGAAAAACCACAAAGTTAAAAACTTGGCATTATACTAAATTTCCTTTGACCAAAAGCTGGCCACGTGTCCTCCATTGTGTATGTGGAAGGGCTCAGACTGCATTGTAGTAAGTGGTCTGTGGTTTGCTCTTCTCCACACTCGCATGTTGTGGACTCCACTTGTAGCTCCATTTCTTAAGGTTAGCTGGCTGAAGTAGGAAGTCATTTGAGGTGAGCAGCTGTACCCTCTTTGCCCCAACCTATTTATTATGGCTGCAACATTTAATTCTATTATCCTGTTAATGCAAGCCTTTTTAAGGCACTTTAAAGTTGAGTGAGCTAAACACATGAGTAGAGTGCAGTAGATTGCCTTTCTCTGTTGCTTTTTTCTCATGTGAAGAGCAACTTTCTGAAGAAGAAAAACATCTGCATCTGTAGAAGCTCTTCTTGTGATCTCAGATTCTGGTTCTCTAGATTAGTTTTCTGAAGCTGACAATATATGTTCTTGATACTGAGTTGTTTAAATAAAGGAGTAGGTCTTGTGCAATGCAGAGATTTCAAGTGCAGTTAGCATCCCTCATTTGGAAAGAAATGACCTGAAACAGATGGTTTTACCTTCAAAAGGTGTGATTGCTCTTTCCAACAGAAGGGTACAAACATGTGCTGTTATTTTGATTGTGTCAATTCTTGTACGCATTATACATAATAGTGTTGCAAGAAAACTCATCTGGTTTTCAATGTTTTATTTTCTGTTTTATTTAGCTGCAGTATGGCTTCAGCTAAGAAATCTGTGCTGTAGATATGTGCTAAATGTTTATAGACGAGAATTGCATGAGTCATGAAATATTGGAACAGAATACAGTGTGTTTAACCTTGCCCATAATGCAACAAATGATGAGGCCCAGGGCATATTTCTATGCTGACTAAAAGATACATATGAATATTACTGACAGAAACCAGGTTTTCCACTCTCCTTAGTAGAGTTCTCTAAATGCTAAACACATTGGATGATGCCTGGCTGGGATGGAGTGTAAAGCATTGGATCAGATAGGAACTGGTTAGCTGTTTCCAAGGTTTGGTACAATGTACTCAACTCTTTCAAAACAATAATGCTGAAAAAACGTATTCATCCAAGCATTATTTTAATTAATTCACTGATTTTTATTATTATGGAAAGAAGAGTTGGGCAAGCCTAGCTAGAGCCAGCCAAACACAGTTTGGAAAATGCTTTGATGGGAGGGAGTTGTGGAGGATACAAACTGGAGGCTGTTTGTAAAAAGAGTCAGATAGGAGTCAGATGGAGAAAAGAAACAGGATGATGAGCTGATAGGGTTTTGCAAGCTGTGGATGAGGAAAGAGTTCAGTAAGTTCCATGTTTAATCTAATGGTTATCAAATAAATCTTTTGTTTTGTTTTCTGCAGCAGTGCCTGACCGGCTCATTAAAGAATTGATAAGGAGATTGGTCACACCTTACCATATTGGACACATTAATCAATACAGTCATTTGCCTATAATAAGGATGCCCTTGAGACCTGATAACCAAATTCAGGGAAGTATCTTGAGGGCAAAAGTGCAAATGGGGAAATGGGAGCCCCAGCTTTGAAACTGTGGGTCCACCTGGCGAGGGATTTCTTCCCGGTCATATTCAGCACAAGCGCTGTTCTTATATACAGATTAGTTCAATATATTTCTTAGAACAGTTGACTCTCCTTATCCATAGATTCTATGTCCATGGATCCTTTCCCCAAAAGAAATTGGAAATCTTGATTTTGCCATTCTATATCAGGGACAACATTTATTATGTCATTGCATAATACATATATGAGATGTGGACATTAGGAAATTTTGGTAGCCAAGGGGCAGGTGGTGGTTATGGAGCCAAATCCCAGTGGATACCATGGGCACACTGAGGTTGCTTCCAGACAGTGTCAAAAATCGTGGGCAAAAATCGTGGGATCTGACAGCAAATCCAAACACAGACCTGTCAGTCCCGGTAGATGGTCCCCTGCCTCCTGACACCTATGTTTGTGGCAGATTTTTGAAATCCATAAGATAGACAGAGGACATCTTGTGAAAGTTTACTTTAAATTTTTAATTGACTCTCTGATATGCACTGAACCTTATATGTGGTCATTCGGATTTCTTATTATCTGTCCTTACCTTCATGTAAATTCAAGCTCTTTTTAATTTAATAAACATCAAAACAAAGGAATGATTGCAGAGAGTTGTCATTCTAATTACTTTCCAATTGTGCTTCCATTTAGCCACTTGTGTGTCCGTGGCTCTATTTGTTTATAGCTCTCATCAGCTGGTTCGGGATTTTAAAATGTGGGCATGCGCTGAAGCAGTCCACACCAAGTGTTATAGCTCAGCTGTCAGGATCTGGCCCTCCACAGGAGTTAGAGTGGGACTCAGAGGCTGATTTAGATTTTGAGCTTCTCCGGGATTTGGATCAGAGCCCAATGGCTTTGCAGGTGCCCGAAGTTCTGGTTATAGAGGAACAGCTAATTGGAGAACATTCCGATGTTAACTCAAGGCTAAATTCACCAGATAGAGTTGTTGTAGGGGAGGATGAGTCTTTTGATCGCAGGCAATCTATAGGAGTCAGAAGGAAGTGCTGAGAAGAAGTAAACGTTTGACTCTCAAACGCTTCAGTTAATAAACTTTCCTATGGGAAGTTGTGATTGTCCTGGATCTCATGAACAGTAGCCCTGAGGTTTCCTTAAAGGGACCTTGCACCTTGTTTTCTTTGTGGTGACAACGTTGCCTTCTTGGGAGAAGCATCTCCATTCCTGTCTCCTGCTCCTTGCCTTGTTCCCGTGCTGTTTCCAGGATATCCAGTTGCAGTTCGTGCCTTGTGACTCTCGAGTATACTTCTCCTTGTTACTCCTGTTTTCCCTGCTCTCCAAGGGATACCTTCCATGTGGATTACAGTTGGCATTTTTGCTGCGTCTTGTCCCTGGTTCCTGCAACTACTGGCAGTTTGCTGACTTCGACTCTTTGCTGGAACTCTTTGTGTTCTGTTTGCGGATTATAACTTTGAAAAACTTTGAAGAATCATCTTTTGAACTTTTGTGAACATTATATTATGGACTACTGACTCTTATTTCTCTTACTGATATTTACTTGCATATACACATATATATAACCTTCAATAAACTGTCTTGCTTGAATACCTGGCTTCCGTGTGGTTCCCAGAGTGCTCTCGTACCCTTGGGGTGCAACACCATGCATTCCTTGACTGCAGGGATATACAGTGATGCGAATATGTGCTTTTTTTTGTTGTTGCCAAAAACGGGTTTTAAGTGCATGTTTTAACACGTTTTTCAGCTGTCAATTCTAATCAGCACACATTTTCCTTAAACATCATTTAGCCACACACCCCTTTATCCTGGTTTTTTCGCGTTTAAGTGCCTGTGTAGAAGGGATCTGGAATTTTTGGGGTTTTTAAAAAATTGAACAAGGCCTAATGATAATTTTGATAAGATATCATTTATCTGACTGTCCTCTAATTGCCATTGCTTTTGCCAATAGGTATATTATAATAGTAGTAATAGTAGTAACAACAACTGCAACAATAATATTTGTTATCCACTTCTCCTCATGGCTCAAAGCAAGGCACACCTTAGATAAAATGCATAGTTAAAATAAAGGGCCATAAAATACATATATTAAAAAGTTAGAACAAAGATTAAAGCACCAATAATAATAAAAAGTACATTTTAAAATTCATATGTTAAAATTGACTGGGTAATATTGTCAAAGTTAGAATTAGCAAAAAGGAATCATTTTGCCAACTCATTGCTTTCTCATGTTTTTTTATTTTTAATTTAATGCTATTTCTGTAGATGCTAGAAGTACACATATTGCCAAGGCAATTAAGTGCAGACATTCTGGACCTCCACCTATTTTTAGACAAGGAGGTTTTGAGTTGCCACAACTGCTTGTAACATTTAATGGTCCACCCCTTTTTATTTATTTTTTTTAAAAGCCTCTTCCTGGTTGAATCAGGAAGACAGCATGATTCCCATTTAAATGGTGCTGCTGGTTCACTTTGCTTGGAATCTATAATGCAAACTTCTGGCATAGTCTAACAGTGTTCAGTTGCATACAGTCAGCTCCAAAGAACTTGACATATGGATGGAAGTAATTGCATAAGTTTAAACAATAGCACAAATCTAGACATGCACTTGGGAATGGCAGCTATTTTTAACTCTCTTTGACTTATAAATCTAGCTCACATTACTTGTGCCCATAAAATACTTAATGTACATAAGAATGCTAGCTAGTAAGTTCTGTATATAGCATCATGAAATCTATTAATGTAGTTTTTTTAAAAAAAAAAATCAACACATGAAACCTTTGGTAATGGCAGCCAAAACCATTTCTTGCTTATACTGGTTTCATGGGTCTGAAAAAGACAGTCTTAAGACTTCCCTGTTTTATGGGTAGTGATTCATTATACGAAATAGACATCTGCACATCTTGGGTTCCTTTACTCCGTTTCTCCAAGCAAGGATTTATCATTGCTAATGTATTTATTGTTGAAAAGTATCCCTTTTTGCTGCCTTGTTTTTTTTCCTTCAGTAATATTCATCTGTATCATATTTTTCATCCATATTCTAGACCACTTACTTTTGCAACAGTGGGACCCAGTCCCAAATGGGGGTCCCCTCAGCTAAATATTGGAGTCATGACAAATTTTAAAACAGTAAAAGGTTTCTAAATGTCACCCATTTACACAAATCTGTTACCAATAAGCTGCAGTGTTTATAGTGGATTTTGAAGACTATACTTAATTGTACAAAAAGGAAAATCAGCCTTTTTAGCAAGCCTTGCAAATCGTGATTTATTTTTTAGTAAATTTTTGTTTTATACCTATTTTATATTCCTGTATACCTGGGGTCACATAAAAATGTCTTGGATGGAAAAGGGGAAACATTTCAGAAGCCCTGTTCTAGACAAGGGCGGGGTAACCGTTGGCCTCCAGATGTTCTGACCTACAACTCCTTAAGTTCCTCAACATCGGCTTTGATGGATGAGATGTTTTGAACTTCAGCTCCCAGAATCTCTGCTCATTGGTCAAATCAACTGGGATTTATGGGTTTTGAAGTCCAAAACACCTGAAGGACTAGAGTTTGGGAATTACTGGCTGGACAAAGGTAAGTACAAGACTATTATCAGCTGCACTGATGGGATGAGGAAATGCTTTACAACCTCATGACACTTACCTTAAAGGACATCCTAAGACACTTCCACCTTGACTTGGGAATGGAGGCCCATGCTGGTCATCACACGATGTCGTATGACTTCCGGCTGGGACCCTGGGGTGAAAGTGTTGCTGAAGGCCTCACTCTCAACACTTCTTGTGATGTGCCAGCGTGGATCTTCGGCGCTCGGGCAACGCTTCCACCATGTGATGGGGAAAGCATTGCCAAGAGGGAGCTGCACATGGGGTGACAGATTTGTCCCACTGCCCCTCTCTTTTCTCCGGAAGCCAGATGAAGCGGGACACTTTGCCTGGCTTTTGTGATCAGACCCTTAGTCAGAATACATAAAGAGAGCCTACATTGGTGTTTTGCTTCATTGGACAGTGAACTTCCCTTAGTTTTCACAGTTCAGGGACTACATAGTACTTTTACTCCCAAAGCTTGGGAGTTTTCTCAGTGAGCCAGAGCATTTCAGTGGCTGCACAGAACCCGGAAAAGTGAAAAACAGTTTTTAAGCCAGTTCTGTTTGAGTTGTGATTCATATCCTGGATGTAGGCAAAAATATAAGTGGGCTTTGATTCACCATGCCTCACTGTTCAGTGGAAGGTTCTTCTTATGAACATACTGATTTAGACATGAAAATCAAAGCGTGTCAAAATTTGGTTTGCCCCTACACTACTTCTGTGCTACATTCAGCGGGGGAAGAAAACAGTAAGTTTAAATATCCTCTTGGCTTTGCAGAAGTACAAAATGCAATATTATGTACACATTTAGAAGGTCAGTGTAAAGAAGTATGATGACAGGGATGGAATCTTTTTGGATCCCACCGCTGCCACCAAATTGCGAAGGATTCAACTTCTACCTCTATGTATTCCACTTTTCAATGTTGTCGCTGCCACCACCTTTGAAAGATGCTTTACTCAAATAATAAGCAACATTTGAAGAAACAGTAACTTGTTTATTTATAGCACAAAGCTTGATAGTCGCAAGAATGTTATATCTTGAAGTGAACAATGTTACTTCTGTACAGTAAGTGTTGCAAGATTTCTCAATAGTTTCACTGAGCTTAGTATGGTATCAGCTTTATATGACTTGTTTCTTTCAGTTAGGAATACTGTCCTTCTTGAACTTAGTTGATCTGTACCCGATCAAACTTGGACTGGGGAGTTTAACTGGTCAACCCTAGTCTTCCTTGACTTAGGGATGCAGCCTCAGCTCTTTAGTTATCTCTACTAAAGGCTCAGCAACTTTAATTTTAGCCCTTCTCCGCTAAAACTCTCTAGCTGCTCAACTTCCTCCCACAATCTCTTCTCTCGATCTCACTCCTTCCCCACTGAACAGAACCAACTGCTCTGGTCAACCGACAAACTCCAACTGCCCAATTCCAACTGCTAAATTTGAATTCTAAGGCTTCCACCAGCAAGGTGAAGCCACGCCCCTTTTCCTGGCCATGCCTTAGAGGCTCCCAGCTTCTGTATAAGAATAGCTGAAATATATAACCTTAAACAGTCAACCTAAACATAGCAATCATGAATAAAACACAATGATCCTGACATCTTTACATACCTTCCAACCCGGAAAGATTATTTTTGCTTTTTCTAATCCCAGAATAAGCAAAAATAATAGAGAGTAACACAAAATACATATCTATACATAAACATAACATCATACCTTAAACTCTAAATACAAACCGGTGAGTCTTCCGATCAAGGTGCTCTGGATAGAGCATCAGCTACTACATTACATTTGCCCTTTATATGTTTAATATCAAATGTAAAGTCCTGTAATGATAAACTCCATCTCAATAATTTGTTATTGGTCCCTTTTACATTATCCAACCATCTTAGGGGTGCGTGATCAGTTTGTAACGTAAACTTCCTTCCCCACAAGTATGGTTTCAGTTTCTTTATGGACCAAATTATCGAGTAACATTCCTTCTCGATTGTGGACATGCTATGCTCATTAGAATGCCACTTCTTACTGAGGAATAGTATGGGCCTATCCTCTCCATCTTCATCAATTTGACTTAGGACTGCTCCTAGTCCAGTGTCTGAAGCGTCACAAGTTAAAATAAATGGGTTATCAAAATTTGGGGCTTTCAAAACCGAATCAGAAGTAAGGGCCTTTTTTAAATTGTCCATGGATTCCTGACACTCAGAAGACCAAATTACCTGGTTTGGGTGTTTCTTTTTTGTAAGGTCTGATAATGGGGCAGCCAAATTACTGAAAGACGGAATGAACTTTCGGTAATATCCGGCCAACCCAAGAAATGATCTAATTTGTTTTTTCGTTTTCGGGATTGGCCATTGGTGTATATCTTTGACCTTGGTGGGATCAGGTCTGATACACCCTCCACCTATAATATGTCCCAAATACTTAGACGTATGGTTTCCTAACTTGCATTTAGAAGCTTTAATAGTTAACCCAGCTTCTAATAACCTGCCCAACACAAAATCAAGATGCTTAAGATGGTCCTCCCAACAATCACTATAGATACCTATGTCATCCATGTAGGCTAAACAGAACTCACCTAAGCCATAGAGAACTTTGTCTACCAGCCGCTGAAATGTCGCAGGGCTATTTTTTAATCCAAACGGTAAAACTACAAACTCGTAGAGTCCTCCCTGAGTTCTAAAGGCCATTTTGGACTGGTCTTCAGGTGCCATAGGCACTTGCCAGAACCCCTTAGTCAAATCAATACTACTTATAAATTTGGCTTTTCCAATCCTTTCTAGTAAATCATCCAAACGGGGCATCGGATACATGTCGCTTTGGGTGATTTTATTTAACCGCCGGTAATCTATGCAAAACCTTATGGTTTTGTCTGGCTTCTTTACTAACACTATGGGCGAAGCCCAAGGGCTGTTAGATGGCATGATTATATCCAAATCTAACATCTCCTTGACCTCTTGCTCTATGCATTCGCTTATCTTACCTGTTACCCTATAGGGAGGGGATGCTATTGGTGCGGCGTCACCGGTGCATATTTTATGTTGCACTCCCTGCACTCTCCCGGGTAAATCCGAAAACATGACTTTATACTTAGCCAAGATTCCTTTAACCTCTCTTTGTTGTGATGGAGATAAGTCTGAACTTATGGATACTTTATCCAAGTTTCCATGTATCTCCCTATCACCTTCCCAAAATGAAAAAGGACCTGTATCTTCCTCTGATACTATACAGTAAACATTTGCCGACCTATTTACATACGGCTTAATCATGTTTACATGCACCCGTTTCTCAATCCCCAATCGTTCATCTAGGATGTCACAGTTCACATGGTTCTGCTTCCTGACGATCCTCCACGGTCCAGTCCAGTCTATCTGTAGGTTGTTATTCTTGTTGGGTGTTAAAAACAGGATCTCATCTCCGACGTTGAAGTCTCGGGGTCTCGACGTTGCGTCGTACCGGATCTTTTGTTGCTCCTGGGCCGTCATAAGATGTTCCTGGGCGATGTCCCTGGCCATCTTTAATGTTGACTGAAGATCTTTGATATAGTCGTCGACAGGAACAGGATCTGGCGTAGGACTTGCTTCCCAGTGCTCTCTGATCAAATCAAGGGGTCCACGAGCCTTCCTTCCGAATAACAATTCAAAAGGCGAGTAACCAGTGCTGTCCTGTGGGACTGATCGATATGCGAATAACAGCTGCTGCAACTTGGTGTCCCAGTCGTGGGGTCTCTGCTGGCTATAGGCCTTGATCATTTTCACTAGTGTTTTGTTCAGGTTTTCTACTAGGCCATTCGTTTGCGGATGATAAGGTGTGGACGTTAGGTGTTTAATTCCACACAACTCTAATAACTTCTTCATTAGCCACGAGGTGAACTGAGTCCCCAGGTCTGACACAAGCTCTCTGGGAAATCCAGTCCTTCCCCAAATTGATAACAGCGCATTGGC
The DNA here is from genome assembly GCF_035594765.1 of Anolis carolinensis. NCBI lineage: Eukaryota > Metazoa > Chordata > Lepidosauria > Squamata > Anolidae > Anolis > Anolis carolinensis. The sequence continues at coordinate 159,827,509 of NC_085841.1, forward strand.
TATGGTGGAAGTTTCAATATTGGTCAAAGCCACTGCATCTGGATACCTGGTTGCATAGTCTATTACTGTGAGGATATATTTGTATCCTCTCCGACTGGGCTTATACAAAGGACCAACTAGATCAATCCCTACTCGGAAAAAGGGTTCCCCAACAACCGGCATGGGGACTAAAGGTGCTTTGGTCTTATCTCTTCCCGTGCTAAACCTTTGGCAAGTATCGCATGACCTGCAAAACTCCTTGATATGTTGATACATGCCAGGCCAGAAAAAGTTCTTGCTGATTCTTTGGGCGGTTTTTCTAAATCCCAAATGCCCTCCTTGTGGATTGTCATGGGCCACATCTAACAGTTGTTTCCTGTAGTTTACAGGTACCACTATTTTGGTACATGTTTCTGGCTTATTCAAAGTCTTATAGCTTGTACTTTTCCTGTACAAAACTCCCTCCTTAAGTACGAACTTAGGAGTTTTATTTTCTTCTGTTCTTGTGGCGCTCTGAGCTTGCAAGAACAGAGGTTGTAATGTTTCATCTGCTAGCTGCTCTCGCAGTATCTCTTGTTTTCCCTCTATTCCGCTGACCAACTCAGTGATGTTCGAACTAGACTCAGGAAGTTGCTCTGAGCCAGCTTGGATGATCAAACATTTGGCTTTTGGAGTGTGGACCTCCATGTTGCCTTCATGTTTATCAGCTTCTTTCTGCCAATTCCTAACTTTTCCATTTAAATCATTCCCAATCAAACATTTGTATGGGATATCCGCGCAGACAGCGAAGTCCCATAATCCTTCCCAGCCTTTGTACTTGATGGGTAAGGAAACTACAGGGGTTGGTATCGACGGACCTATCCCCTTTAAATTTATCTCTGAAGAGGGATGTTGGTATCTCTGTGGGACCACTTCAGGACGTATAATGCAGACATCCGACCCAGTGTCTCTCCATCCCTGCGTGTGTATCTCATCTATGACAATAGATTCTAAATAGTCTTCAGAGATTTCTCTTGAAAGGATAAATAAACATTGTTTTTCTTTTGGCCTCGCATCAGGGCTTCTAGACTTAACTTCAGGTTCCACTTCTTGTTCTATTGGAGCTCTATTTACAAAGAAAGTAGACCTGTCTTTCCTGATTAAGTTACATTGATATCTAAGATGCCCTGGCCTTCCACAATGGTAACATTTTATCTTTTCCTCAGGCTTGGCTTGGCCTGCAACTGCCTCATGCTTCCTATAGGCGGTGTTTTCTCCTGAACCTCCCCTTTGCATCTGTGTGCGTGAGTGAGGGTAAAACGTCGGCTTTAGAGGTTTTTTCTCTTTTGGTTCTTCCTCCTTCCTAAAGCCTTCTTTCAAGGTAATTAGCTGGTCAATCATAACTGCAGCTTCGTTGGCTGTCTTTGGGTTTCGGTCTTGAATCAGCCATCTGTATTCTGAGGGAACTAGGTGAAAGAGCTGTTCCAGCTTCAATAGTTTCTTAAGTTGCAGAAAGGAATCTACTTCAGAAGTCCTCACCCAGCTGTCAAAGTATTGAGCTTGCTTTGAAGCCACTTGCGCAAAACTTTGGTGTCTGTCCCTCTTTAAAGTTCTGAACTTTAATCTGTAAAATTCAGGCGTCAACTGAAACTTTTGTTGTACCTGCAGTTTAAACATCTTATAATCTCTGTGAGTGTCTTCAGCCATATCACTATATATTTCTAGAAGCTTTCCACTAATTTGTGGCCTCAGATATAACATCCATTTGTCTTCACTCACTTCAAAATCTTTACAGCACCTTTCAAAGGATATAAGGAACTTTTCTATATCATCTTCCTTGTTATATCTGGGAAACCTTTTTAAAATTACATCAGGTGCTTCAGCTCTCGAATCCCCTTCTTGGGTATCAGCATGAAGTTGAGAGTGTGTCAATCTTTGCTTCTCCAAATCTATTCAACTCTAATTCTGCCTGTCTGGGTCTCTCCTTCTCCTCAATCTCTAATTTCTTCATCTCTAATTGATACTTGAGAGACATTTCAGACAAGGTTACTTGTTCTGAATCTGAGGAGGAAAGCTCTCCCGCCTCCTCTGCCAACTTTTTCTGTTTCCTGGTGGCCATTTCCAGACAAGTTTTACTTCAGCCCTTTTACCTAAAGCTGATCTCCGGCACCAAACTAACCTTTGCCAAACGAATTTCAGGCACTGAATCAGTTCTTGTCACACATATCCCAGGCACTGAATCAGTCTTTGTTACACGGATCCCACCGCTGCCACCAAATGTAAAGAAGTATGATGACAGGGATGGAATCTTTTTGGATCCCACCGCTGCCACCAAATTGCGAAGGATTCAACTTCTACCTCTATGTATTCCACTTTTCAATGTTGTCGCTGCCACCACCTTTGAAAGATGCTTTACTCAAATAATAAGCAACATTTGAAGAAACAGTAACTTGTTTATTTATAGCACAAAGCTTGATAGTCGCAAGAATGTTATATCTTGAAGTGAACGATGTTACTTCTGTACAGTAAGTGTTGCAAGATTTCTCAATAGTTTCACTGAGCTTAGTATGGTATCAGCTTTATATGACTTGTTTCTTTCAGTTAGGAATACTGTCCTTCTTGAACTTAGTTGATCTGTACCCGATCAAACTTGGACTGGGGAGTTTAACTGGTCAACCCTAGTCTTCCTTGACTTAGGGATGCAGCCTCAGCTCTTTAGTTATCTCTACTAAAGGCTCAGCAACTTTAATTTTAGCCCTTCTCCGCTAAAACTCTCTAGCTGCTCAACTTCCTCCCACAATCTCTTCTCTCGATCTCACTCCTTCCCCACTGAACAGAACCAACTGCTCTGGTTAACCGACAAACTCCAACTGCCCAATTCCAACTGCTAAATTTGAATTCTAAGGCTTCCACCAGCAAGGTGAAGCCACGCCCCTTTTCCTGGCCATGCCTTAGAGGCTCCCAGCTTCTGTATAAGAATAGCTGAAATATATAACCTTAAACAGTCAACCTAAACATAGCAATCATGAATAAAACACAATGATCCTGACATCTTTACAGTCAGTTTTAAAGTTTTGGAAGAATGCCAAACAAAGCAACTTGTGTGGATTTTCATGATGCTTGTAATCTTTCATAAACGCCCAGGTGGACTGGGAAGAAATACATAGAGAAACTTTGTTATTTGAGGCTAACACTATAGGTTGCCAGTTGTTTTGTGGAAGATCCTGAAGGGGTCCAAAAGGTGACCTGGGTGCAAACGATTTAATGTGTTAATAAGGCAAAACTATTAAAAGCTTCATTCACTTGAGTTTAGAAAAAGAGCAAGGTTAGACTCTAGGTGAGGGGCAGAAAGATTGCATCCCTTCATTGTCAGTTTTGTGTCTGGTGGTAGGAAGGTAGCAAAATTATTGTTCTTCACACCACCTAGATGATATACTTGTATTGGAGAGGAGTAAGTAAACTTGCATGGGGAAACTGGGCTGGAGCCTGTATTCCTTCCACAGACACTAGCACTTCATCACAATCATGTTAGTTAAGGGAAGAGAAAAATCCCTGGACAAATATGTTCATTTTCACATGTCTGTGCAGTGACACTATATTACTGGTTTGATTATCTATAATCCCACATTTTCTCTTCTGTACTGTCTCCATAACTCTGCCCAGTCCCCTAGCCCAGTGTTACTTTCAGGTCTTAATTTTATTTATTTATTTTATTGCAATTTCACAACTATGGCAAGGAGGAGGAGGAGGAGGAGGAGGAGGAGGAGGAGGAAGAGGGGAGAGACAGACCATTTGGGGTTAGAAAAGGGAAACAAGGCAGGGAACAAGATACCAATGACTGCCAATATATTAGAAATGCAACAGAAAGGACCAAGGCAGTAATGGAAGGGCAGCGATATCAAGAGCCATTTGCAGGTTTTATCCATCAATGAAAAGATGTGTGACAATAATGGATGGGATAGAAAGCACCGTGTCAGATATGGAGTCATGTGATAAATACTGTTCAAATATACTATTATCCTTCTGCAATTATGCTTTGCCACCTCAAGTGATAATGTCCTTTCTTTGTCTCCCCATTATAGGCTAAGTTTGTGCTGTTTCAAGGAGCGCTGAGCATGTTGCTCCCAAATTCCTGCCATGCAGCAACCATGCACTGGTCAGCTGCAGCGCCTGTTATCTCCGATTTCTGACTTTCTAGTGAGTTTTTAAAATGCACTGTATCGGACTAAAAGCTCACTCCAGTGCATACTGGGGGTGTGCATTTTCTGGACATTCTCCCTTTTATCTCACTTCCTTTCCAATTTGAAGGCCTGTGTATATGTGGCCTACATCTCTGGAGTCCAGGGCTTGAATCCTCATTTGGCCATGGAAATCCACTGGGGGATTTTGAGTAAGTCATATTCTCTCAGCCTCAAAGGATTTCTCCCCCTAAAGAAATCTTGCCAAGACAGCCCAATTCAAGGTATGCCCTAGGCTAGAGTCACTATAAATTTGAAATCAATAAAAGGTACACAACAATATATACGGTGAGAAATTCAGTAGGCAAAGGAAGAGACTGCAGTGGGAAGGTACATTTGTCCAGTCCTGGGACAGATTGTACAGCTTATCTCTAGACTATTCACCATGTAAGATATAAACTATTACAAATAAGTATCAAATATGTGCAAAGCTGCTCTCCTTTAAAGTATGCTGTCAGAGGTATCTGTCATGTGGAAATTATTTCCAATAGATTTTGAAAAAAAAAAAAAAGAAGCAACAGTGGCCACGAGGAATCTTGGTTATGAATCATATGGCTCTGGATAACTGTGTTGTTGCAAAACCTCCATCATTTAATTGGCTTGGTCAATTCTTGCACCAACCATGAGAACTAAGCAAATAACCTAAAAAAAACAACCCATTATAATGGTATTGCTAATCAAACTGATTAAAGCCAGTCCTCAAGTTACAAACACGTGACTTACAAATGACTCATAGTTAAGAATGAGGGTAAGAAAACAGGAAGTGAGAGAAATCTTCCCCTAGGAAAGGAAATTCTCTCCTGGAAGAGTTATTATGGGGGGAAAGGTGTCTCAATTTTTAAAAATAATCTTTATTAAGTGTTTTTCATTAAAAGTCATACGTTAAAATTGATGGAGAAAAAATAGAAAAAGAGGAGGAGGAGAATTAAAATAAATAAAAAAGGAAAAAAGAGATAAGTGAGAGGGAAAGAAAAAAAGAGACTGTGTGTGTGTGTGTGTGTGTGTGTGTGTATAGATAAATAGACAGATAGATAGATAGAGAGAGAGAGAGAGAGAGAGAGAGAGAGAGAGAGAGAGAGAGAGAGAGAGATAGTGTAATAAGGGGAAAGGCGTTTCATTTGAAGCTTTATCACCAATACTTGTTTCCACAAAAGCCAAATTTTTCACACTCCATTCTCACAGGGACAGAAAGTGTGGTGACATCTTCTGAACAGGAACACAGACAGTAAAATAAACACCACAGGGGTGTTAACCCTTCCCTTTGCTATCCAAAGCTATCCAAAGTGGAGTTACACTGAAAAAATGTTATCTGTTCTGACTCACAAGCAAAATCAGCTTAAGAACAAACCTACAGAACCTTGTTCATAACTTGGAGACTGCCTGTAGTGAAAAACAATCTGCTAGCAAGCTGGAACTTAGTTTGATCGCATCTTGGATAAATTAGAAACAAGGGGAAAATAAAAGTCAAATCATTTCTGATTTATAGTGACTATTAGGGTTTTCGTGGCAAGATTTGTTGAGAGCAGGGTTTGCCTTTGTTTTCATAGTGGCTATGATTTATGCAAATTTTAAGAGATATTACAAATTTGATAAGACACTTGTAGAACTATGAACTTATATGTAGCATGAGTATTAAATAGTTTTGGGATTGGGGACAGGATCCTTCTCTGTCCCTACAGCTGTTCTGTGAAGCCTACAACAAGCATTTTCTCAACTGCCATTGGGTCTTACAAACACATTAAGGAAATGAAGGATGCTGGATTGCCTCAGTCTGATGAGTTTTTCACTTAAAAGGAAGGATTCCAGACAACCATAGATTCTACTACTGGGTTCTGCATGTGTAAATGGACTATTTTATTTTACTGTTCCCTGTGAACACATAATGAAATAGACGCTGCTGATTCAGACACTGGACTCATAAAAGTATGTAAATGGGCCTGTTTAGAAAACACAAAAACAAATAATATCTCATATTAGACATTTTGTACAACAGAGAAAATTACAGAGATGATTTTGTCTCTTTTTATTAGAAGTATTTTTAAAGTATAGCAAGCAGATTCCAGGAGTTGGATCAATAGTGTAAATACTTTGGTGATGCTTCACAGTGGTCCAAGGGGGAATGAACAACAGCAGAGCCCCTTAACAGATGGAAGCATTTTTGTTATTGTTGCGCATTCAAGCCTTTAGCAATGTGCAGGAAATTGTCTGGATTTGTATTAAGGTTGTTCGTGTAGCCTAAAATGGCTCCATATTTCTAAGCTCTAAACAAATTACTGGTATATATTTCTCTTCTCCCCCTCCTCCTCTGTCAATCTGCTTTGACTGTGTTTAATTTCCTATGTAGACCAACATTTGTGAAGCTCCCAGATCTCTCCAGCATGTTACTATTTTGATGCTACTAAATCAGATCAAAGAATTTCCTTTCCATTTAAATGTGTTCAGCAGAATTTGTCACATCCTGACAGACTAATAAAATTTGGTTCTTTAGGTGTCTATGGCTTGTAAGTCCCATAATCCTTCACCATTGGGTATGGCGGACTGGTTGCAATTCTAGAACCCAAAACTTCACTCTTCTGTTGGGCAAACTGTTGCCTGTGGCAATGAAGAGCAGGCGAGGATGCAGTGTATAGAGAGAGGAAAGATGGATTGGTCCTGAGGTTTGTCCACACAAATAGGCGCAGAGAACTATGTGTGCAGTGAACCCTTTAAAATGCCACATGTTTCCTCAGTCTATTGATTAAATACAAACAGTATTGATTAAATACAAACAAGAAACAAATGGCCAAATGGGAAATAGATTGCAGTGTTCAGTTAGAATGCTACTATGTTGATAGTCACAAAATTATGAACATCGTTTTTGAACTTCTCATCCCTGTTAGCATAGGTATTCTTTCTTACCCAGCAGAGAGAAGCAAGCTTCTTGGGTGTTGGTAAAAGGAAGAAGAATATCGCTGTCTAATCCTTTTATTTAAAATATCCTGTTTTTCCATGTGTTTCCATTTCCATAGCAAATGCTATTTACATTTTCTTCCGAAAAGCAAACTAGAACCATGTGGGATAGCAGAAGGCTGTTTTCCCCTGAGCCTAAGGGTATGGGTTCACCAGTTGGCCTTTTCCAGATTACTTTGGACAGGGTGTGACGTCTGTACAATCTGAAAATGTGAGGTACAAGGCTTTTATTGTTCTTGAATTGCCAATAAATATGTCTCCTCTTCTGCTAACAGCAACTGCAAGAATAAATATTACTTACCTTATATACTCATGTATAAATCTAGAAATTTTAGTAAAACACTCAACAACCCCAGAATTGGTTGACTTATCCATGGGGTCAATACTGTACCTTAACTCTTATAAAAAAAAAGAATCACCCCATTCTCTGAATAGAGTGACAAAACACAAGAGCATACACTGTCTTGAGAGAAGCTAAACCTTTAACCCTAGTTGCTGTTTAATCCTTAAGTGCAACCTTTATTTGAGGCGATGTATCTATTTATAGATAATGAATCTATTTTGTAGATTTTTTGTATTCAAAATAAAGATTACTTAATGTGCATAGCTAGACATGGTTAGAAAACAACCAGACTTTTTTTTTTAAACTTTCGATATTTCCTTGCTTAAAGCAAAATTAGATGAATAAAGGGTTCTTAGATCATGATTTTTGGAATATATAACTGAACCATACTAGTGGCATTCATTATACATCAGATGAATCTTGGAGCTGCATTTTATCAATGTACATGTCAGAACACATACACAAGGGCATATGCATATAGGGCCACAGTTCTACCTTGCATAATGTACCAGCATTTTGTCACATTTTTCTGGCAGAGAGAATGTTGAACTTCTCAAGGTGTGTTGTCTTAAACTAAGGATAAAGAGTATACAGTTTGCAGCTTTGGCATTCACAGATTTGTTCATCTGCAGGTTTGCCCCTCTGCTTGAGGCCCAAGGTGTACAAGGTCATGACGTTGAAAGGGGACTTAAATGGCTAAAATTACTAAATGATTGTTTTGAGAATAAAATAAACAAAGAATTGCATCCCTAACATCATCCACAGTACTGGCAAAGTAAAGAAACTTTCACTATAATAGTCTTCCAAGCAATGTAACAAGAAGCTTAATGCTAAAGTTAGACTTGTGCTCCAATAACTGTACATATAGTTCTGAGATAGTATACACTCTGCAAAATTATTGCAGTTTGACACCTCTTTAACTCACAAAACTGTAAATCCCATAATTCCATAGCCTTGGGCCATTGCAGTTATATGATGTCAAATTGCTTTAATTCTACATTGTGCCTGAGTGTTGGATTTGATGTTCTAGCTCAGGCTGCAAAACCTGTGGCCCTGCAGGTGTTTTGGACTTCAAGTCCCAGAAGTCACAACCATTGGATAAGTTGGCTAGGGCTTCTGAGAGTTGGAGTCCCAAACATCTGGAGGGCCACAGGTTGTGCAGGCCTGCTCTAGCTGCTTGCTGGGTTAATAACATTTTGGCCATGTTGACCTTGGTTGAGTAGAAACCATTATTTACTCTTTCTGTTCAGCATGGTGTTCAGTGACCTGTGTATAGTGCACCTGGGTAGGCCATTGTCAGTGGCCATAATGGTGTCATAGTGGTGCTCTGCCATCTAACAGGATACCTTCCTGCCCACAGAATGCCTAGTCAAACAGTTGCTGTTGTCAGAAAGTGGAGCTGCAATGGCTCCTAAGGGTGCTGCGTGCTTATTTCGGCAGCTAAGCAAAAAGAACTCAAGAAGGTGTTGTCTCCACCAATCAGCCCCCTGATACCAATAACTCATGATAGGTTCAAACTTCACAAGGACCAAACTGATATTTTTAACAGGCTTTAGGTTGAAGGGAAATAATACTAAACTAGAGTGATAAGAATCTTAATAAGACTGGACCTCTCTGTCTCTCTTGGATGTGCAGTCCTCATATGGCTACTTGAAGGCAGGAAATTTATGATGGGTATGTTGCTGCTAGGCTTGATTAACTGTTTTTCTGTCTTCAGGAAGAACTGATTAGGAAAGAGGGCAATTTAATGTCTGGACAGATTAATTGATTGTTCATGATATACAAGAGGCCTTGTCAGTTCTTAGCTGATTGCTGAAAATGCCTTGTATGCACCACAAAGAGAAATGTATTTTTTTCACTTTTTTCCCTGAAAGTTTAGATGAAACAATTAACTTCAGTATCCTGTTCAGGTCATTAGTGGTTATGCAAAGCTTTCATTTGCTGGACCGATCACTGAACAATCACTCTTTGGTTGAATGAATAGAACAGGGAGGACAAATCTATAACCTAAAACAAAACAGGGTTGTTGTATGTCTTTCGGGCTGTGTGGCCATGTTCCAGAAGTATTCTCTCCTGCTGTTGGAAATGTTTTGTCCCTTGCCTTTGTTCAGTCAAGCCCTCATTGTGTTGGTTCCCATCTACTGTTTTGATTTTGGAGTTTTGTAATACTGGTAGCCAGATTTTGTTCATTTTCATGGTTTCTTCCTTTCTGTTGAAGTTGTCCACATGCTTGTGGATTTCAATGGCTTCTCTGTGTAGTCTGACATGATAGTTGTTAGAATGGTCCAGCATTTTTGTGTTCTCAAATAGTATCCGGTGTCCAGGCTGGTTTATCAAATGCTCTGCTATGGCTGATTTCTCTGGTTGAATTAGTCTGCAGTGCCTTTCATGTTCTTTGACTCTTGTTTGGGCGCTGCGTTTGGTGGTCCCTATGTATATATATATATATATATATATATATATATATTTAATTTTTATTAAGATTTTCAAAAAGACACATACAACATAAAACAAAGGGTTGAATGGGTGTGAGGGAATAGGGGAATGGGTACTGGGGGGACTTGGAATGTATTAAAATTAGAAGGGACGGAAGAAAAAAGAAAAAAAAAAAAGGGGGGGTCTGGTTGTGCGGGCGGGTACAACCAGATTAAGGATAGTGCTGCACGCTACTAGGGAAGATGTATAAAAAAGAAAAAAGAAAAAAGAGAAAAGGAAAAAAAATGAAAAATGAAATGAAAATTAGACGGAGGGTTAAAAACAGAGTGTGTGGGAAAAACTTCCGGTGTGTGGATATGGCGGAGAGTCAGATCCTCTGAAGCTCCTGCAGAGGACCAGCCTTTCCAGTACGGTCGGGTAGAGCGATTGCTCCCTCTCTTCCGCGACTCATCGTGGGGAGACTGCGAAACCCACGGCCCCGGCCGATGGCCTGTAGAGAGGTCTCCCCATCAAGGAGAGACCTCTAGAAAGGCCCGGTATCTAGGGAGCCACAGGGTACGGCGGACCGTGGAAAAGGGCGAAAACGAGCATTGCTCGTCTTCACAATCTCCAGCCCCACACATTTCACAGACCGAGAATGCGCTTCGGAAGAAAGCGATTATAAGAGAGAGCCTCGCATCACAGAGGTAAAAGATATTTTCAAACCTTGCAGATCCTAACAAAGTAAGAAAGTAAGAAAAAAGGAACGGTGGTAGGGTATAAGGGGACGTTTAAACAATAAACATACAGACTAGGAAAGTAAAGGCTTCACCAACCCCTTGGGTGGCCGGTCTCACGGAGAGCGGAGCGGGGCTGCCGAAAAGGAAGGGAGGACCTGGTGAGACGGAGGAACTGTGGAGGAGTCCCACTGTCAGGGAAAGACGGAGAGTCAAGGATCATGGCGAACCTGAGGGGTTGACCTTGGAAACGCCGACGGGGTAGGAAGAGGAGTGGAGATAGCGAGGGCGCATGGTCCTGGACGGAGAGGCAGACGGCCGGAGGGACCCAGTGGACACCGACGGGCACACACACTCATGGACTTTAGCGCGAGACTGACTAACCCCAAAGAGACTAGCGAAACAACGCGAGATCCCAACGAGACCCAGAGGAACTCGCTGGCGGTGCGATACAACATAATCAAACCCCAACGTAAGGCATCATCAGGTAATTAAGCCATAACAAAACCTACACAATCTACGTATTTAGTAAAGTCATAACGATAATTGTAGTACCTCCTAAAGCTAGAGGAAATAGGAAAATAAGTACAAACGATCAGAAGAAAAAGCTGAATCTAGAAAATAAGGAAGGAAGGAGGCGTAGGTTAGAGAGTTTGGAGGAAAGAGAAGATCCAAACAAGGGATCTGCTACTGATCAATTAATAGGTTCTACTGATTTCACGAAGCATTTAAGTAATCCTTTTGTGTTTATCTCACTAACCAGGAAAAAAAAAGGGAAAAAAATTACAGGCATAATAAAAAGGAGCCTATCTCGAAGCCAAGCAAACAGGTTAAAAACTTAAAGAAACAGAGATGGCATACAGACTTAGAAGCGAGAAGGATCTAAGAGATACCAAAACATCACAAAAAAGAGCCTCCATATCAGAGGAGTCCCAGCTAAAGGAAATGACCGACACTATCTTAAGAGAACTGCAGAGAATGCAGGAGAAACAAGAAATGTACCATAAAATTGCCAAAGAACAGATGGCAGATTTTAGGAGGGAAATAAAAACGGAACTGAAAGGAATGAAACAGGAAATTGAAGGGCTGAACCAGGAATTGAAGGAGTTAAAAATAGACAAAATAGATCTCCAAAACTCACATGAAAGGCTCCAGGGTGAGGTGAGAACCTTGGATTCTAAAACAACGAAATTAGAAGTCAAACAAGAATGGCTGGAGTCGAAGGAACTGGAGTACCAGCTGAGAATATAAGGAAGACTATAACGGAAATAATTGCGGATTCTCTTCAATGCACAATATAAGAAGCTGACGACAGAACTGACCGGATATACAGAATTAACACAAATTACGCAAGAAGGAACAAGACCCCGCGAGACATCATAGTGAATTTTACAAAAAAGATCTTCCGAGACGAAATGCTGAAGGCGAATAATGAACATCCAATAGTCTATAAAGGAAAGAGAATCGTGGTCCTAAAGGAATACCCGACGGAAACTCTCAATAGAAGGAGAAAATACCTTTTCCTAGTGGACGAACTAAAAAAACAAAACTTGAGATTTCGGTGGGAAAAGGCTGAAGGTCTCATGACTACTTACAAAGGTCAGAAATACTGGATAACCTCAGAAGGGAAAGCAGAAAACTTTTACAAAAAAATAAAAAAGGATAGGGAAGAAAGAGGGAAAGAGGACGTCCAGGGGAAAGTCGGAGAATCAGAAGAACTAGAATACAGGTGGAAAAAGGCAAACAGAAAAACACGTGAAAATAAGGAAGAGGAGAACTTTGACACACCAAATTTGAAAGGAGCCACGAATCAGATTATGGAAAGAGAAATACAAATGAGAGACAAAGAAGAGTTAGAAGTTATGGAGACTGAGGAGAACCCTACCTACCTCTCAGATGAGGAGGGGAAAGGGGAAAGTGGAAATGAAACCGACTCAACATGATAAAACAACTTAAAATATATAGTAACAATGTAAACGGGCTAAATGCGCCCCAAAAATGCAATAAAATATATAATAAATTTAAAAAAATCTGAATATGACATAATTTCTTTACAGGAAACACATATCAAATTAGAGCATGCTGATTAACTCAAAATAAATTAGGACAAGAGTTCCACTCATTAGATACCCAGAAAAAGAGGGGGGTAGTTACGTATATTAGTTCCAAAATCCCAGCCCAAATGTCCTTCAAAGACAATGAGGGAAGGATATTAGGAGTAATTATTACCATAGAAAGGACCAAAATATTGCTTTGCAACATTTACGCCCCCAATGGGAAGAAATCGGCATTCACCAAAAAATTAAAAGATCTAATATCAAACAAGGAATTCGATAATATGATTATAATGGGCGATTTTAACGGAGTTCTTAACTATGAGATAGACAAAAACCCAGGGAAGGGACATAGAAAAAAAACATACAAGGGAACACTACCAAAAGATCTCCAAAACCTCAAAGAAGAGTATAATTTAGTCGATATATGGAGATTACACCATGAAGGTGAAAGAGACTATACCTTTTTCTCTGAGAGACACAAAAGCTGGTCTAGAATTGACATGATTTGGGTGTCAAATTCTTTATCAACAAGAGTGAAAAAAGCGAATATATTGCCAAGATTATATTCAGACCACTGCCCCTTGGAACTGACTCTTAATCAAAATAAAAACAGCTGGAGATGGAGATTAGATAGTAATCTACTGAAAAAGAAAGAGGATATAGAAATTAACAGGAAATTACTGGAGGAATTTTTTACTATAAACAACAACCAAGAAACCCCCCCCTAATATCATATGGGACGCCAGCAAAGCGACTATGAGAGGGTACCTCATACAGCAAGGCGCCCGTAAAAAGAGAGAGAGACAAGAACAGCTTAATTTGATAATAGGGAAAATCATACAATTAGAAAAAGAGTTAAAAATTAACCCCAAGAACCAAAAAATACCAAAGGAACTCAAATTGTACCAAAAAAACCGAGAATACCTTGAGTTAGAACAAAGAGCCAATCAATTAAAATTTGTTAAACAAAATTACTTCGAGAACGCAAACAAGCCGGGGAGATGGCTCTCCAGGAAATTGAGAAGGAAGAAAGAGGCAACCTATATAAATAAAATTAAATTAGAGGATAAAATCTACGTGACAGAGAAAGAAATCCTAAACCAGTTCCTTAAGTTCTACAGTAAGCTATACGAGAAGGATGAGGTGGAAAAAGAGACTATATCAAAATATTTGGGCAAACTTTACCTACAAAAGATTAAAGAGGAAGACAGAGAAAGGTTAAATAAGGAAATATCAGGGAACGAAATTCAAAAGGCTATTAAAAAATTAGATGGGACAAAATCACCGGGCCCAGATGGTATATCCGCAATTTACTACAAGACATTTGAAAAAGAATTGACTCCACACCTACAAAAAATAATGAATTTGATAAGAGAAGGGGAAAACATGCCGGACTCTTGGAAAGAAGCTTTAATCACGGTAATCCATAAGGAAAATACTGACCAAGAGGACATTAAAAATTATAGACCCATTTCATTACTTAATGTGGATTACAAGATCTTTTCAAGTATCATGGCAGACAGATTAAAAAACTTCCTAGAAAATTGGATCAACCAAGATCAAACGGGCTTTTTGCCTAACAGACAAATAAAAGACAACGTTAGGATGGTAATTAATTTAATAGACTACTATGAAAAAAACATTCAAAGAGAGGTACTATTCATAGCGATTGACGCAGAAAAAGCATTTGATAGGGTCAACTGGGATTTTTTTAAACTTTTAGCACAAGAATTAGATATGGGTCACTACTTTCGAAATTCATTAGAAGCCATCTACCAAAATCAAAATGCCAAAATTAGAATTAATGGACAGGAAACCAAACTACTAAATATCGAAAAAGGAACGCGGCAGGGATGTCCATTATCCCCACTAATCTTTATTATGACATTGGAAATATTGTTAATTAATATAAGAGACGTTAAAGAATTACAAGGAGCAAATATACAGGGGATAACCTATAAGGTAAAAGCGTACGCAGATGATATTATCTGTTTTGTAGAAAATCCAATGAATACTGGAGAAAAATGGATGGAAGTCATTAAAGAATTTGGTGCACTGGCGGGGCTAAAAATTAATCTGAATAAAACTAAGGCGTTAGCAAAAAACATATCCAAGAGGAGGCAGGAAATAATAGCTAATCAATTGGGCATCCAGCTTTCCACAAAACTAAAATATTTAGGAATAATATTAACATCAAAAAACATCCAACTATTGCAAAATAATTATCTAAAAACTTGGAACGAGATCAAAAAGGACTTAGATAGGTGGAAGAACTTAAAAATCTCACTCTGGGGAAGGATCTCGACCATTAAAATGAATATTCTCCCAAGAATGCTGTACCTATTCCAATGCCTACCAATCTTACGAAATCAGAAAAACTTCATAAATTGGAATAAAGATTTAAGTAAATATATCTGGCAGGGGAAGAAACCCCGAATTAAAATGCAAAACTTAACAGACGATAGAAATAGAGGGGGCTTTGCAGCACCAAACCTTAACATTTATTACGAAGCTTGCAACTTAATATGGATAAAAGATTGGATTCAACTCAGGAATAGAAAAATACTAAACATTGCGGGATTCGACCTTCGGGTAGGTTGGCATTCGTACTTATGGTACGAAAGAACAAAAATAGAAAAAAATTTCTATAATCACCCCATAAGGTCGGCACTAATAAAAACATGGCAAAAATATAAAACTAGGATGTACAGTAGGACACCAAAATGGATTTCTCCCTTAGAGGCAGTGCAAAGAAGATTAATGGGGTGGAATAGCTGGCCAAAGTATGAAGACTTACTGAAGAAACAGGGTCCAGATTGGATATTAAAATCACATCAGGAACTGCTAGAGGGAAAAATTAAGGTATCTTGGCTACAATATGGCCAACTCAGGGAATACTTCAAAAGAGACGGACCAATAGGCTTCATGGATAAAAACAATTTATGGGACAGGGTATTATTTAATGGCGAGAAACTTATCTCCAAAATTTATAAAATATTATTGGAATGGGTGACAGAAACAAACTATATTAAAAATTGCATGACCAAATGGTCCAAAAACATTGGCAGACCAATCCTCCTAGAAGAATGGGAGGCATGTTGGATCAGAAAATTGAAACTAACATATGCCCTTGAACTAAAAGAAAATTGGATGAAGCTATTTTATAGATGGTATATGACACCAAAAAAACTTGGCTACATAAACAAAAATTTAAACACGAACTGCTGGAAATGTGGTAAGGAGGAAGGTGGTTTTTACCACCTATGGTGGAAATGTCGCAAAGCAAGAGAATATTGGACTATGATACACAACAATATACAAAAAATATTAGAGGCGAAATTTATCCAATTACCGGAAACCTACTTATTAGGCATATCCAAACTACAAGCAGGGTCAAACGACGAGAAACTGATGATCTTCCTCACTACAGCGGCTAGAATAGTTTATGCCAGACACTGGCGACAAAAGGAAGTACCCACAAAAACAGAATGGTTAATAAAAGTCCTCGAAATAAAAAATATGGATAGATTAACATTTTTATTAGCAAAACAAAAGGGAACTCCAAGAACAGAAACTAAGTGGCAACAGGTGGACAGATATATCAGTACAAATGAATTAAAAGAATAAAATAGAAAGGAGACGCTACTCAAGAATAACCCACATTTTTCATTACAAGGTAATAAATGAATAAATAAATAAATAATATAAAACAAAATAAATGTAATGAGGGAAGGGGGAAAAAAAAGGAACTTAATCAATAAAAATGACTCCCGATTACATCTTAAACTGAGGCATAAGAATTAGACCCGACCTCGAGCCGAACCTGATGGGAATCTATATTTCCACATAACCTAAAAACAAATAAATAGAGGATAAATAAACAAAAAAAATAATAAATAAATAAATAAATAAATAAAAAACTTTAGACAAAAATAAATATATAGACATACGTATAAATAAATAGACAATTAAACATCCTAAACATCCTATAACAGACATTGAGAAGAGCAGAACTCTTAAAGGAACAGAAGAATCGAATGAAGACTGCAAGAAAAGATGGACTAAGCAAAATCCAAGCCTCTACGATGCGTCGCGGAAGTCTCCTCTGTTTTTAACCCTCCGTCTAATGTATACTTATATATATATCACATTTCCAATGCTAATTAGGGTGATTAACTGAAACATTAATGCTGGCTCCCAGTGACAAAGAACTCTTGCCACACCTTGGACTCTACACAGATATATATTCTTTCCTTTCCTTACTTAGTTTATCCATACCTCACAACCTCTGAGGATGCCTGCCATAGATGTGGGCGAAACGTCAGGAGAGAATACTTCTGGAACATGGCCACACAGCCCGAAAGACATACAACAACCCTG
Organism: Anolis carolinensis; assembly: GCF_035594765.1. Taxonomy (NCBI): domain Eukaryota; kingdom Metazoa; phylum Chordata; class Lepidosauria; order Squamata; family Anolidae; genus Anolis; species Anolis carolinensis. The sequence continues at coordinate 159,844,586 of NC_085841.1, forward strand.
TGATCCCAGCCATGAAAGCCTTTGACAACACATAAAACAAAACAATTTAATACTATTTGTTAGAACAAAGCAGGCACGTGTTACATGTGTTTATGGTGTGTATTTGTTCTTAGTACAACATAGCTTCCCATCTTTATTTTTGAGGCTCTGCATTTTGACTCAGGCAAAATGCAAAATGTCAGGGCATTTAGTATAAGATTGTGCCATGTTTGAAATCTTGGATAAATTTGGTGTTTCGCAATGGAGCAAATCCTTGTTCCTTGATATGTAGTGCATTGAATTTAAGGGCACAGAACCTGGGAATGTAAATGACATAGAAGAGGGAAGACATGCTGCATAGGATCATGACAAATGAACTTGAGAAGCAAGCAAATCCCATGTCAAATTTGAGGACATTCTGTCCAGTAACGAAAGAACAGTCAATGGTTTTACATTTGAACTGAACCAGTTCTTTCTCCCTTCATTCTGTGTTCCTTTGGGGGGGGGGGGGGGGCTATATGCATGTGGGATTAGCTTTTCTCCTGAGTAATCTGTCATATGTCAGCTACTGACAAACATGAAAGGTGTTAACAAGAGGGTGCTTTTGTGAATCCCTTTGAACAGCTTAGCTATTTTTGGAAATTGTAGAAAAGCAGCCAGGCACTTAAGACCTATATATATGGCCCTTCCAAATGGAGAACATTTGCTGTCACAAGAATGTCTATGCAAAATAATCACTCATTGTAACTCCTGATGTTACCGCCATCAGTCAATAACAGTTAGCCCTTAAAATAAACAGAGTTAACAATAGAACAGAAACAAGAACTTTAAAAGGCAATATGTAAAACGCAAGTTTGAGGGAGCTATGCTGTTACTCTTGTGAACTGACTTTCCTTTCATCCCCTTCCCCTAAAGATTGAAAAACGCACCCTTTGGACTGCAACTGTCAGAATACCTCAGCCAACCATGGTCACTAACTGATCATCAGTATACATTTAGCTGGCCATAACACAGGGTTACAATTATTCTGTTAAGAACTTTTCCAAAATCCACTAGCCTGCCAGACTTACAGATGTACCCTCTCCATATCTGATGATTTAAAAATGTAAAGTTTAGTTAGTAGTCAAATTGAGTACTAGTGTTCTTTTCAAATTGAAGCTACCATGGTTTTCCTTCAGGCTGAGAGCCATATTCATCTGAAACGCAGTTGGAACAAATGTGAGTAAAGTGTTTAAACCTAGACCTCCTGCTGTGTCACTGAGGCTTTAATGTTGAAAGCACTTCGAATGTGATAGTTAATAATCCATATTACATTAGTGAGGTGAGAGAAAATAAGCCCTATGCTTCTGAAGGAAAAAAGTTAGCTTTTATTAATTTGAGGAGTTCCATTCATTGAAGTCTTGTATGGTGTTTCTCAAATTACAGGTTGACTATCCCTTCTTTGATAGCTTGGGACAAGATGTGTTCTGGCCTTCCGTTTCCTGCCCCATGAATTTTGTAATACGGTACTTGCATAGATACAATAAGAAATCTAGGAGATGGGATCCAGGTTTTTGTGTCAGGAACAACTTGAGAAACTCCAAGTCACTTCTGGTGTGAGAGAATTGGCCGTCTGCAAAGACGTTGCCCAGGGGACGCCCGGATATTTTTGATGTTTTTACCATCCTTGTGGGAGGCTTCTCTCATGTCCCCGCATGGAGCTGGAGCTGATAGAGGGAGCTCATCCACACTCTCCCCGGGTTAGATTGGCCTGGCAGCCAAGTCTAAACATAACATTCATGTATGTTTCACATACATGTTATACTCATTGAATGAAGATAAATTACTTACAACATTTTAATACTTTTTTTTTTGCATGAAACAGAGTTTGTGTGCACTAGAAAGCAAATCTTGGATTTTGGAGTATAGTAAACTCTCAGTTAACTGGAACCCAATCTCAAATATCCACATCCTTTTGCCAGGCACACATTTAGATGTGGTGGAAATAGCTAGACCCAGTAGTTGTCAGGGGGTTGTTTTGTTTATTTACATATCCAAATGACTGTTTCCCAGGACTATTTTCTGGGAATTTTCTGGGTCTAATATTTTCTTCCCAGTCTTGAGTAGTTTAAATTGACATTGGGATAAAAAGTATCATTTTGTCTGCCTTTCTCTCTCTTCTTCCTCTCTCTTCCCTGGATTGTAGTACAGTATGACTTCTGTATCTGTGGAACCGGAATCTTCGGTTTCATTTATTCACATCTGACAAAGCATTTTGAAGATTCTTCAACTCGATGTTAAGGTATCATGGCCCAGACATGATTCCAGTAGGGTTCATTATTATCCATGATTTTGAGCACCTATGTATGGTGATCTGAAAAATGAATCATTTATACTATAAAAATAAAACACTAAAAAGGGTCCTTTAAAAATTCTGAGAGGAGAAAATGTGTGCTTCTAGTCATAGGCTTACATCATCAAAGCATGCCTTGTTACTAAAAACAAAATAACTTTTGAACAAGCAGTAGTGGAGATTCCAGAAATCCTGACAAGCAGCCACTGGAAGAAAAGAAAAAAAAGAATAAACATAGAGGCAACAGCTGGAAAAACCTAGCCAAAAATAAAGTAGTGTGTTGCATGGGCACATAACATACTTCTTTGGACCAATGCACAGCTTGAATAAAGTACTTGCAAAATCTATGAGCAAAATACTTCATCTGAAGAGAGGCATTCCCTTCTCTTTTGCACATAGTAGAAGGCCTTTTCTCAGATGGTGATTCATAAAATATATGTGTGCGCCATCCAGAAAATACAGTGTGTGTTTTTCCTCTTTAGCTTTATTGTTTGTTCACAGTTTATATGCAAATTTTATGCAGATTTAATCAACTGACTGATTGCATATAATCCTTTGTCTCATGAAGACTGTAGGATAAACTGTCAAGTAAAAAAAGAGTCTAGTGGAACAGAAAGGGCAATTCAGATTAACGGGTGTGATATACTGTGTGTATATGTGTGTGTAGAGAGAGAGAGAAAGACAGAGACATTTAGAATACTTTAAAATTGCAAAAATTTGAAATACGAAATATTAAAAAACTGAAATACAGCTGTTTCTTCAGAAGTAGGTAGCCTATTGTTCTGATTTGATAAAACAGGAAATCATGAATAACTAGGGACATCCTCAGTTAAATGGTAGCTCATGTGAAAGGAGAGAAAAAGTTGTGTGAGCTAGTTATTTGAGTTTATTATTAAGATAAGAGATGATTGTCCAGGCTGGTCCTTAGCAAAATAAATCGGGACTTCCTGAGTATGTGAACACTGTGGCTATGGTGCCTGTTCTGTTTATTACCGGTAAAGGTAAAGGTTTTCCCCTGACACGATGTCTAGTAGTGTCCGACTCTTGGAGTTGGTACTCATTTCCATTTCTAAGCTGAAGAGATGCCGTTGTCCGTAGACACCTCCAAGGTCATGTGGCTGGCATGACTGCATGGAGTGCCGTTACCTTCCTGCCGGAATGGTACCTATTAATCTACTCACACTTGCATGTTTTTGAACTGCTTGGTTGGCAGAAGCTGGGGCTAACAGCAGGAGCTCACTTCGTTCCCTGGATTTTGGTCAGCAAGTTCAACAGCTCAGCAGTTTAACCTGCTGCATCACCAGGGGCTCCTCTATTTATCATAGTCAATTAATAAAATATGCATGTTCACACTTTCTAGGAAGTATGTGTAGTTTCTTTTTGGATTACAACTTCCAGACAATTCCTAAACAGTGTGACCACATCTTTTCAGACTGGGAGATGATAGAAGTCGTAGTTCAAACAAGATTTTTTTTCTTGGTCCTGCCCTACATAGGTCTCGTTGTATAAGAACAGACTTTTGAATAAATGCTCTCTGCTTTAGAAAATCAATATGCATGCCCAGGGTTTTCATGAATAGAACCAACTGCATTGGCTACAAAAGCAAAATTGCTGAGGCAGTCATCATTTCAGTATATCCAAGTTTTTACAAGTCAGTGACTTATGCATAGTGCTTGCTCCTCAATCCTTGTTTACAATTTACAGTATTGGCAGAAACTAGTCAGAGAAGGTTTCACTTCATGTGACTGTAGATAATTTCCTGCTTAAAGCTCATTTTGATCCTTTGAAGGCTTGAACAATAGTCACATCTGATAAATTAGCTATTTTAATTAAATGAATTATTTTTAATGACTGCAGTAATGTTTCAGCGGATTGTCTGCTGAAGATCAAGGTCAACTGATAGCCCCAAGAATGTTACTTGGAGATTAAAATGCAAAATGATTTATTCATTGGAACCCTGTGGATACTTTTGACAAGTTGCATCCAAAAACTGTTAAGCTAATGAAGCTTTGAAAAACAGGGATTCAAATAGAAGCTTCATCTTGCTGTATGCTAATTATTGCAGAGTTTGTGTTTTAAAGGCGCCTGTGGTGTTGAAAATACATTGACGTCTCAGTTGTCATAGCAGACCACAGTGGCTTCAGAGCAAGTGGTTTGGAACAAAATGTCTTCTGTATTGGTATAGGGCAGTTGACTTGATTTATGGTAATAGCTCTGTATATATTGAAAGCTTTCTCAATATGTTTACACTCTGGCTGTTTGAGTTCACAGGGCTACATTTTTCACTTTGTGGGTTGCTTGACATATAACAATTCTTCTGAAACACATAGTGCTTTATGTCCAGCTGGCACAGACATGTCTGCCACTACATGCAGCAAACAAATATACATGCCAAATAGTTGGAATTGGCTGTGGCCCCTAGCTGCATATACTTAATGTGACAAAAATACATTTTCTTTTGCTTTGGGTGGGAAGAAACCTTTAGTTCCCTGAGCTGTCAAGAAGAGGGAAGACATGCCAAAATACCAGATTTGGGGGAATTCAGAAACTGTTTTTTTCCAGCCAAAGAATTGAGTAATTGGGTTAACAGTTGGCTATCCCCAGGCAAAAGTTTCCTACATGTGTTACACAAAAGCATGGTAATAACATGAAAGATGAAGGTAGTTCTTATATTACAGGTGTTAGGTTGCCAGTGCCATGTGTTCAATGGTTTATTTTCTAGCTTGTGTGTTGCATTCTCTTGGCTATGAGACCAATATCGGATCACCTTGGAATATTTTCAGTATTTTTTCTGACATTTACATTTCCACATTTGCTTCAGTTTTGCAGATTTGATTATTCATGAATTTGATGTTCTCTGTAGGAATCTCTAGGTCCTTTGGTGCAACTCTGTGGTCAGCTTCCTCAGGAAAACTATTCTTTTCCCTTAGATAAAACGTCTCTAGGAATCTCTAGGTCCTCTAGTACAATTCTGTGATCAGCTTCTAACAGAATTTAACTATAGAGTCATATTGGAAATTCCTAGAGATGTGTTTTCTCGGGTAAAAGAATTGTAATTTTATAAATGTGCTTTTCCCCCCACTTTCATAGAGGACTTGTGCCCTAACACCAGTAAATACAGGAGGTCTAACTATAATTCCTTCCCAGTAAATATTATTGATCTAGTGTGACATATTCGATCCATGGTATTTATTATGCCTCTTGAAGAACACAGGACTTCTTTACCTGTTAGATTCCCCCCCCCCCCAATTTCCACACACTTCTAAAACATAGACGAAGCTACATCATACGATGCAAGGGGATGTCTGCCTCTTGCCCATGCTGCTTTGTTTGTGAACTGTCTCTAAAGTGTAGGGAAATAGGGGGAACTGGAATTGGTTATAAAGTGTCTTCTGAGCTCTTGATGTGGGTGGAAATGGAAGAAACTGAGGAAAAACACTTGGGATGGGATTTGTCAAATTTTCCCGTCTTGAATCACTTCAGTGACATGGAGTAATGGGTGTTGAACTTTGTTGTCTCCCCCCTGCCCCTTTATCACCTACAGTAAGTTTTAGTGCCTAGTAGGTTTCGAGATTTCCACAAATGGGATTAAGGAGACTGGGAAGGAAAGGAGAGGAGCCCTATGGAGAGAAATAGTATCTGTCTTAAGAAAGATAGCTTCTGTCTCCTCTAAGCGGATGGTTGAGGAGGGAGGACGCTATCTTGTGTGATGGAGCTAATCCTGTGTCTTATTTAAAGATGGAATGTCACACAAAGAAGACAATTCCACATGTGAAGAAGGCGATTTCTCCCTCTCCAGCTCTGTCTGATGAATTCCATAGACTGGAGAGGACCTTGTTGATGTTCCAGTGCATTGCAAATATGGGTAGCTGATTCTATGTATGTCCAATATTGTAAAAATTTAAGTACAGATTGATAGATCAATAAAGTGTGAGGAAATGTTTTATCTTAGACTCTTTTTGTAAATCAGATAATGACAAACAAGGTCATATATTGAACAACGCAAAGAGAAGCATGGCCAATCACTATCCTTTGGCAGGGAGGCCTGGAAGCCCTTGTTGCTAACACAAGTTTTGGTCCTGAGCCTATTTATTTTAATGGCTTATTAAAAATGGGTTTTTAAAAAAGACTATTGTGAGTGCATATTCACTTTTAAGGACACAAGGGCAACAGTTATTATTATAACAAAAATATAAATTAACATTTTGCATGCAGAGAGAGAAAGAGAAGCCTTATACAGGCAGTCCCCAAGGATTGTGTGTGTGCATGCCCACATTAGGGAATGTGTACACAAATTCAAATGTAAAAAACTAAATGAACTTTAGAATTGTGCAGATCAGTAGGAGAAAGATAGACTGGGGGAGGGGGCTAGAAATAAGAGAAGAAGAGACAAATTATGGGGAGATGTCTTCAGAGAGAAAGAGTAGGGGTGTGGAAACAGAGAAGACAATGGAGGGCATTTGAGTTTCCAAACATCAGGACCTGGACCTGAGTCTCCAGTTTGTCATGAGTTATCTCCAAATGGAAGATAAGGATATAAATTGTTGAGTTTTGGAAGGCTCAGCTCTGGGCAAGAAGAAGGAGCTCCAGCTCAACTAGTAGAGCAACCTTTTTAGCTAAGATTTCTGTTCTAATTTATGAACCAGAAAATACATATTCTCTCCTTCTTTGTGTTTCAGTTACAAGCTGAGAGTAACTGTTCTTCATACTTAATCCATAATGGTTGATTGACATCGCCAGAAGGTGTCCTTAGGGTTTTGGTCTGGAAACATCAGGACCTGGCAATCTCAGAAGAGACAGCAGACTTCTGCCTTTCCACAGCAACCGCCTACCAGCTGTCCTAAAACTTAGTAACAGAGAATGGGTGCTTCAGTTATATCTGAGCACAACACTGTGAAGCCAGAGCTGGGTTTTGAGAACTAATCTCACACTGGGGGATAATCTAATTACTGAATTCCATTCCTCCCAGTTAGAGAAGTACCTTAATTTTTTTGTGATTTAAATTGTTCACTTCCCCGTTTCCTGTATGTGTGTTAAAGTTGACTTATAGTGGATCTATGAATTCCATAGGGTTTTCTTAGGCAATAAGTATTCAGAAGTGGTTTTGCCAGTTTCTTCCTCTGAAATACAGCCAACAGCATTGGTGTTTGTTGGTTGCCTCCCATCTAAGTTTATGTGTTAATAATACATGTGGTGGTGCAATGGGCTTGACCCTTGTGCCTGTAAGAATGATGACTTGAAGGTTGGGTTGCTGACTTGAAGGTTACTGGTTTTAACCCAACCCAGGGAGAGCGCAGATGAGCTCCCTCTGTCAGCTCCAGCTCCATGAGAAGCTTCCTACAAAGATGGTAAAACAGCAAAACATCTAGGTGTCCCCTGGGCAACATCCTTGCAGATGGCCAGTTCTCTCATACCAGAAGCGACTTGCAGTTTCTCAAGTCACTCTTGACACACACACACACACACACACACACACACACACACACAATCTAAGTACTAACCAGGGCTTCCAATATCATGTGGATCCTGGTGCCTTTAGAATGCTTGAATCCTTCCCCTCCTGCTGTTAAATACATCTGATTTTAAAATTTTAATATCAAAATAAGTTGCTACATTATCCTAGTCTCCTTTCAGGAGATGTGTCTGCTCAGTTATTTCGTAATTTTGGGGAAAGGAGGGAGGGAGAAGGAAGAATGTTTTCTACTATGTGAATCCAAGTTCCATTATTGCCTCTTTAGGAATTTCTAGGTCCTCTAAGGTAACACTATGGTATGCTGGGACCAGAGGTTAGGGAATCTTTCAGCCGTATAACAGCAGTCCAACCAGGAGCATATTCCTCATGGATACAGAGGTATTTCTATATTATATTGCTCTTATGCTGCATATGGCACTTGAGGAAACAGTTGCTTAGGCCAAGCAACTTTTGTGCTGTTTCAGATTTACTAAGTCTGGGCAAGGTCTTTAAACATATGAATGCAGCCTCCCTCTAGTATTCTTGGATGCTAACAGTTGCATTTGACATGCTTGAAGCAGTTGATTATCCAGTTTGGATAATTAGCTCTCTATATTAGCCAAATATGGATGATAGTATTTACCTCTAAAATAAAAACCCTCATTGTGAAAATTCTTCCTAATTAGTAAATGTCACTTTTATGGCCTTGTAGATACAGTACAGAGAAAATTATTTTGATTTGTGAACATTGTTGTTTTAGGAAAAAATTGGCAAATATTACAGCCAATTCAGTTAAATGCCACTTTGAGAATTCTGAGTGTATGGCTTCCATTTAAAAAAAAAGTGTGGTGCCTGGAAGGTGTCCAGAGGAGAGCAACTGAAATGATCAAAGGTCTGGAGACCATGCCCTATGAGGAGTGTCTTAAAGAACTGGGTATGTTTAGACCGCAGAAGAGAAGGCTGAGAGGAGACATGATAGCCATGTATAATTATGTGAAAGAATGCCATAAGGAAGAGGGAGCAGGCTTGTTTTCTGCTGCCCTGGAAACTAGGACTCAGAGCAATGAGTTCAGATTACAGGTCCCACTTGAACATTAGGAAGAATTTCCTGACTGTAAGAACTGTTCAACAGTGGAATACTCTGCTTCAAACTGTGGTAAAAGCTCCTTCTTTGGAAACTTTTAAACAGATGCCGGATGGCAATCTGCCAATGGTACTTTGATTGTGCTTTTCCTGCATAGTGGGGGTTGGACTAGATGGCTCATGTGGTCTCTTTCAATTCTATGATTCCATGTGCAGATCTTTTACAGGGTCTTCCTTAAGGAAACCAGCAGATCTCCCTTTTTTAAAAAAAATACGATGTGATCATTCTCTTCTGGAAACAGCCAAGGATAATGGATTCTTGATCAGATGATAGTCTAACATAATGGTAATCTGATATATAAAGGGTGCCAGTACATATCTTGGAAGGGATGAAAAACATATGGAGTTTTCCTGCAATAGCCTTATTTCATGTATGCATTATTCATTTACTAAATAAATAGAGAAATAGACAGAGACTTTTAAAGGAGAAAACTGATATCAAGATGGGCACCAAAAAGATAAATCACCGTTATGAAAAACAGGTTCATTTAAAACAAATGTGACCATTAAGAAGAAGTAATGTTAATTACTGGACTTATAAGGCAATTAAATAAGACACCAATAAAATCCAATAAAAATTAATTGTGCAAAGCATGGGGGTTACTTGTGTCCCACAAGACAGTTGTGGGACGTTGCCCATGACCCTTTCAGTGTCCCTTGACTCTACCCCACTTTTCAGATCCAAAAGAAAAAGAACAAATTCATTCTTCTGGAAGCCTCTGTGAGAGGCAGTTCAACTGGCAATAGGTTGTAGCCTCTCCTGTACAATTTCATAAGGAAAGAAATATCAACTTCTGTCCAACCAGAGGTGGACTTTCTGGAACGGAGGGGGGTCTCTTTGGTATTGTATGCAATTTGTGTGACCTCCCGGAGATTTCCTGAGGCAGAGGCTTAGGCTCTGGTTTCAGTGTAGTTGTCCCCTCCTGAAATAATTGAAGCAAATTAGTTTTGTTAGATTAAATTTGTTTTAGCTCAATGAATTGTGTAGGTCCAGAAGGGGCAACAGCGTCAAATGCATAAAAAATGTAGCATGCTGGAAAAGTCAGCTTTGTCTTGCTCAGAGAACTAATGAGTATTTAATGGAGATGAAGGTTTCAAAGCTTGTGAGTAGTGCCTTGGGAAGGCTGAACTAGAGGAAGGGGAAACATTGTGGGAAACAAAAAATAGACAGCATCTGTGCCAGTGTTGAATGGCACAAGTGCTTTCATACTAAAATAAATTATTTTCTTGATACAATACTTTTAACAGTGTAAGAACTTCACATTGTGTGTAGGTGAAAATAGTTGATTAATTGGCTGTTGATGCTGAATTGTGTGTGTCTTCTACAGATAGGTATAGGTGTCATAGTTTAGGCAGTTCGTAGTAACCAACTAGCTAGCTTTACCAATTAAATGGAGTGGTTTTGGTGGTCACATTGGCTAGTCCCCTTAGCTGATTGCCTATAATTACATAGACCAATACTGCGGAGATGAATTTGGTCTTTTGCATAGTGGTCTTTGAGCTGATTTTTCATTATCTCTGAGGTAAACAAATTCTCAACTTCAGGGCTTCCAAGACGATGGTAGATTATTTAGATTCATTTCAATCTAGTTCTACTAGTATGCTGATAATATACAGATCTATTACTCCTTTCCAAGGAAGATGCTTATATTGTTAAGAGAACCAGCATGATGTGGTATTTTCAGTCTTGGGCTTTGACTCTGGAGACCGAGAATTGAATTGGCTATGATTTCCCCATGGGTAGCTTTGGGCATGGGCCCCTGGTGGTGGCACAGTGTGTTAAAGCGCTGAGCTGCTGAACTTGCAGACCGAAAGGTCCCAGGTTCAAATCCCGGGAGTGGAATGAGTGCCCACTGTTAGCCCCAGCTCCTGCCAACCTAGCAGTTCAAAAACATGCAAATGTGAGTAGATAAATAGGTACCGCTCTGGCGGGAAGGTAACAGCACTCCATGCAGTCATGCCGGCCACATGACCTTGGAGGTGTCTACGGACAACGCCGGCTCTTCAGCTTAGAAATGGAGATGAGCACCAACCCCCAGAGTCGATCACGACTGGACTTAACGTCAGGGGAAAACCTTTACCTTAACCTTTTGGCTTTGGGCAAGTCTCCTCTCTCAGCCTGAGAGGAAGGCATGGGCACACTCGCTTTGAACAAATTCTGCCAAGAAAACCCTATGGCAGGTTTACCTTTGGGTCACCATAAGTAAAAATGACTTGAAGACACATAACAACAATTATTGTTTTTTATGTGTATTGTTTTTAAATATCTGTAGTTGGAAGAAACGCATAATATAAAATTAATATCATCATCAGCCTTGCCTGAGAAAATGACAACATTCATGGGATCATCATAAGTTGAAAAGTAGCTTGAAGGCACACACACAAATGTCACTGAATCCATGGGTCATGCAACTCTTTAGCACTCATTTCAAAATTGTAACTGGACCTCATCACACGAGGGCTAGGGGGAAGCAGAGAAAAGCAGAAGCAACTGTCTTCTTCAGATATCTACTATCTAGGTCTCATGCCTTTCTGTTTTCTGTGATGGCAAAGGTCAGTTGCCATCACACGTTCTTTGTCCGCCTTTCCCTACTTCTATCTGGTTTCTCTCATTGAAAATCAGATGGCACCCAACTCCTGAAAAGACAGTCTTCCGTCCCTTTTCTTGCTCTGCCACAATGGAGTCCCACGGGCAACCACCAGAAGTGTCCTTGCAACATGTTTGGCCTTTGTGGGACTCCGTTTCTGCAGTGCAGAGAAATTGAGAGAATCCTGCATGGGATGAGGTCCTTAGTTTCTTTGTTAATGCCAGTTGGTAACAAATCTTATTGAATGGTCTAAAGATTTTTCTCTGGTACTAAAAGAAATGTGTTTCTTTAAAAACAGCAACTTCCACCCCACGTGTTCATATTCACATAATCAGATCCTGTCACTTCAGGAAATGCATTGGTGTAGAAATAGGATGAATGCCCCAATTTAATATTTATGCAGGTGTCCTAGGAACACATACCTTGTGGCCCAATTGCATAAGTAAAAAACGTGTCAGCACTGTCATAAGCTTATAAATGCCTGGTGCTAAGGAAGCATTGGTGGTATAATTGGGCTGCAGTTCTTGCAAGAAGTACACATAGTACCTTTTCCCCTCTGAAACCCTTTCCAATTTACATTTCCAAGACAGAAAGTATATGACAACCACACTTGATTTATTTGTTACTTTTATATCCTATTGTTCCTCTAACATGTTCAAGGCAGTGTAGTTGGTTTTTTCTGGATTCACACTATCTCTACTGAATAGGTGAGATTGCTGAAATGGACATTGTGCCAATCACTCTCTCTCAGGCCCCTTTTACACTGCCCCTATATCCCAGGACCTGATCCCAGATTATCTTCTTATCCCAGAATATCTGGCAGTAGAGACTCATGTAATCCAGTTTAAAGCAAATAATCTGGGATCGGGTCATGGGATATAGTAGCAGTGTAGAAGGGGCCTGAGATAGAGTGATTGGTACAATGTCAATTTCAGCAATCTATTCACATTACAACATTGACTGTCTGTACCATCTCAATTTATGCTGGTTTATATGCTTATTACACAGCAATAGACATATCTTGTCTATTCATGGAAAAGGCAAAAATATTCAGTTGTGTGCCGTGTTTTTCTTGTTGAAACAAGTACCATCTTGCTGTGTAAGATCAAAAAGCCATGTAAGGATCTGTATTGAAGTCTGGACCAAAGATAGCAGTTCAAATAACAGGATATTATTCCTGTCTAATATGGAATAAATACAAACATTGTTCAGATTGTGTTGAAGTAAAAAGTAAGGAATGCTTGACCTCCAATGGTTCTTAATTGTTATTCTCTGTACTTTAAAACAAAACATGCTGCACTGTAATAGAACTTGAAAAATTACTATTTTGGATCACAAAGTTTTGTACATTAAGTCCTGGAACGTGATTCCTTTTTCTTCAGTTTTCTGCAATTGCAGCTTCTGTCTGTTGTGATCCACCTTGGGCACCTGGTTTAGGCTTTTCTTTGGATGAGCCTGGTGCTATCCCATATTGCAACAACTATTCAGCACCACCCGGTCCATCAAGACTCCACCTTAAACCTGCCATCATTCCTCCTCCTCCACTCCCAGGCTTCACTAACTGCATCTTTGCCTTTGAGCCTCAAGAAAAAATGACATCCCTGCCGAGATTTCTGTGTAGGACCCTGGGAGTTATCTTCCAAGAAAAGAATGCTTTTCTTAATCTCTAATTTGTAAGCAGTTGTTCCCGATAAATAAACACCACAGCCTCTGTCAAGCAATGCTCACAAAACAATTGGCTGCATGCTGTGAAATCTGTAGAAAGGAGCGCTATTATTCAGCTGAGTAATTTATTTTGTGCTGGTGTGATGTTATGGCATACCATGCAGTGTGGCTTGAGTTTCACTAATTTGACTCACTTTTGAGCATTTTTTAGGGTGGGGTGGGGGGAGAAGGCTGAATTAGTCTGAGGAATGTTTGTTTTCAGTAAGTGATAAATCCAAAGATTGAACAAGAACCATTGTTTGTTTTTTAACTACCCTACTGCTTGAATAAAAGGCAATTGAAAGGCTTTTCTCTTGGAATGTTACATATGTAGCTAAGGGCATTGGAATGAGAGTTCAATCAAAATAGCATCATATTGAGTTGTTGATGTGAAAGTTGTCTTTTTGAAGGTTCCTCTCTTGTTGATTTTATTTTTAAATGAGATTACTGTCTTCCTGATTGTCCTATATATTATCCTGAGCCTTACATTGAGCCTGTATAATTTTTGCCCCTATATATATTGCAGACCGAAAGGTCCCAGGTTCAAACCCCAGGAGCGGCGGGAGCGGCCGCTGTTAGCTCCAGCTTCTGCCAACCAGCAGTTCAAAAACATGCCAATGTGAGTAGATCAATAGGTACCGCTCCAGCGGGAAGGTAACGGCGCTCCATGCAGTCATGCCAGCCACATGACCTTGGAGGTGTTTACGGACAACGCCGGCTCTTTGGCTTAGAAATGGAGATGAGCACCAACTCCCAGAGTCAGACATGACTGGACTTAATGTCAGGGGAAACCTTTACCTTTACCTATATTACACTATGCTCAAGACTCATTGTTCTGATATGCTGTTTTATCCTGTTTTATGCTGTTATATGGTTTTATTGTTTATATTGTTTATATTGGTTTTAATGTATTACTGTTTATTGTATGTGACATTGGACTTGTTCCGCATGTGAGCCGCCCCAAGTCCCCCTGGGGGAGATGGGAGCGGGATATAAAAATAAAGTATTATTGAAGTTTACAGTAATTTTAAATAAGAAAACCCCTGCTTTCCACAGTCCTTCACTTCTTTTCATCTGCTAACACCCACAATTCCTTGATCAGCTGCTGCTTTGGTTCATTTTGCTTTCATTGCTCAAAAAGCTTTTTCATAATGCCAGATCCATCCAGAATCATATAAGATTACTGCCTAGATCTGACTGTGTAGTGACGCAAGAGAGTGTGAAAATAGCTGCACTACTAGCCTTCTTTTAAGTTTCAGCCCTTTCCTTTAATGTTGATGTGGAAGAATGCTTCAATTTAGCTTGTAAACATTTCCCCACGTTTTCCATCTCTCTCCATGCTGAAAATGTAGAGGGCCATGAAAATAAATTTTACCGTTTGACTCAGCAATGGCATTAGCTAGGAACAGGAGAGGAACCCCTTCCTTCCCCAGTTCTAATGCGTGGAATAAATATTATTGTATGTCACTTGATGGTAAACCTGTAGTGATAGTTGGTACCCTCGGTGAATGGGTAAATCCATACTTTCAAATGATAATTTAACTGTTTTGAAGGGTGAAGCTAAACACCTCATTGCTTCTCACCTTTCCCACTTTTTGCTCATTGCGGATGCATATTTCTCTGTACATAAACAATATAAATGTACAAATTAACACATAAACATTAAAGACCTGGTGTGATATAAAATAGGAAGTGCACAAGCATCTGTATATCTGAAATTAGTGAAGATGTGCTCGTGAAGGTCCATTGTCTATGTTTTCTAGTTGTATCTTCTCTGTCAAAAGAAGGAGAGAGAAAAAGAGGAAGTTAGATAAAGAGGAGGAAGAAAAGGAAGGAGGTGGTGGAGGAGGAGGAAGAGGAGGAGGAGGAGACATCATTTGTGTTGGAGATATCCTTATATCTCTAACACAACCAGCATTCTTGGGATATGAAAAAGATTTAAACTCATTGGACCAAATGAAGGAAAAACTCTCTGGAAACAAATTATTAATTGAACTGTTGAATAACAGCCTCGTCATCTATGTTGTGACTTGGCAGAATATGGATTAGTTACATATTTCTAAAAAATGTAGCCAATGCCTAAATTTAGCCAGCGATGCCTCAAGTGATATATTATACATAATTACAGGGATATTGGAATTCACATACACACAAATAATGCAATCAAGTGAGAAAGGGAGTAAAAGCACAAGTAATGCTACTTTACCTGGTGCATTGTAACGGCTAACAGACAAATCTGCTTTTCCATTTGTCTTGAATATCCAGATTTTTTTAGACTACAGCTCCCTTCATCTCCAACAACATAGCCATTTATTTATGTATGTACAATAGAGTCTCACTTATCCAATGTTTGCTTATCCAACGCAATCTGCCTCCCACCTGTATACACAGGTGTAGAGTTGTTTCTCTAGGCAGCAAGGACTGAACTTTTTACGTATTTAATTTCCGACAGTGTTGTTACTGTAAGGTCAATTTCTGCAATCCTATATTTATTTGTAGTCAATTTTTAGTAGTCAAAGTTTTTGTAGTCAATGTTTTCAATACATTACAATGTTTTGGTGCTAAATTCGTAAATACAGTAAATTACTATATAACGTTACCATGTATTGAACTGCTTTTTCTGCCGATTTGTTGTAAAACATGATGTTTTGCTGCTTAATTTTTAAAATCATAATGTAATTTGACATTTAATAGGCGTTTCCTTAATCCCTCCTTATTATCCAACATTTTTGCTTATTCAATGTTCTGTCAGCCTATTTATGTTGGATAAGTGAGACTCTACTGTATTTTTTTTATTTACAGTATTTATATTCCGCCCTTCTCACCCCGATGGTGGTAGCCATGGTGATAATTATAAGCTAACAAATCTGAGATACAGATTTGGGAAGTAGCTCTGTAAAGTACATATAATAATCATGATTGATCTCATTGAAGTGTTACAATTATTACAACAAGGAGATCTCTATAACCTGCTTCAAGCGCTCAATTCTGTTATTGTTTTTCCTTATATTGATGACAGACTATAAGTAATCTTAATGGTAATGACTTCCTTTACCCATACAAAAACTAGGCTTACTCAGCTCTTGATTTGAAATCAAAAACCACTCAAGTTGAACCCAGATTTATGAATCTGATCTGAATATGAAAAATAATGATTTAATGTGAGTGTTTCACAGTCTGTGGGCTTAATCCAATATATACTGATGGTGTTTTTGGAATTTTTTCCTTCTCTCTCTTTCATATACCTCTGTACCCCAGAAAATCCACCTCTATCACCCCAATCTGGTTTTCAGGGATGTAAAGGGACAATGGATTGGATCACCCCACTGGACCTGAAGGATTCCTCCAGGGAATGTCCAGTATTGAAGTCTATTTTATATATATTCTTGAAAGACAGAATCCAGCGCTGTTTTGCTGACATAACATGTTTAGTTTTGCATGGGTAAACTGATGTTTCATCATTTTTAACAGAGTTCTGTCTAAATGTGCTGAAGCTGAGGAAAACTTCAGTGCTTAATCTGAGTAAGAGCCTCATAAAGAAATTCAGTGCTTCTTCTTCAGACACAATGAATTGTTTCTGGATATAATTCATATCATGAAACACATTTTGTATGATGGTTCTTCCACCCGGAACTCAGAGCTGTATTCTCTGTGCTAGCAAGAGACACATCCACACTGCACAATGATAACTAGGATTCCACTTTAACTGCCATGGCAACATCATGTGGGATCCTGGGGTTTGTAGTTTGTTCATAATCTTTTGAGCTGCCCATTCCTTAACTACATGCCACAAGATTCTACAGAATGGACCCATGGCAGTGAAAGTGAAATCATAGTGTGAAAGGATCACTGACTTTTTAGCTTTTTGACAGTTCTGAAGCAAAGAGAATACCAGCTCCACAAAATCTGGAGTAACCTAGGAATTTAGGCTCCTTGGCACATACCTACTAATATAAATAGCATTGCCTCTTGGACCCAGACTACATATGTGCTGGGGATAGTCACCCTTGATTGCTTAATGTGTGAGGTATCATCATCATCAATATAAATATATTTATTTATTGGCTAAATAAACAAAAGGCACCAGATCGTATCTAAACCTGGAAGGTAAATAGGGTTGGCTATGGTTAGTTTTTGGTTGGGAGACCACCAATGAATACTAGGTGGTGATGGTTCTATTTCAGAGGAAGAACTATCTCTGAGTATTCCTTGCCAAAGAACACCCTATTAAATGCTTGGAATTGTCATAAGTCAATAGGCAACTTGGAAGATGCACACAAACTCTTTCTTTCTTTCTTTCTTTCTTTCTTTCTTTCTTTCTTTCTTTCTTTCTTTCTTTCTTTCTTTCCTTCTTTCCTCCTTCCTTCCTTCCTTCCGTCCTTCCTTCCTTCCTTCCTTCCTTCCTTCCTTCCTTCCTTCCTTCCTTCCTTCCTTCCTTCCTTCCTTCCTTCCACATAAAACTTTATTTACAGTTCAAGGAGTATGTGACTGAGCAGAGCTTTATCTCATTTGTATTGCACTGTACTCTACTTGACTAGGTTCACTTCTGATATGGGACCTTGGCTGAAAGAAAAAGGATTTGCTGAGAATTGAATATACAGCTGGACAAAGCACTTCAGCCTTCTCCCTTCACATCAGATATAAGGATCTGCTCAAATCTTCTCAATCCTGATGAGAAAGACTTTCTTTCTTGCCACCTTGAAACCTCCCATTGTTTACTGAATGTTTTCATTGGCAAGACAATTTTCTCTCTCTAACAAATACATCCTTTGAGAGGGTGGAAAGATCCAATAATAAAATACACATTCATAAACTCTTACAATGCTGGACAGAAGGTGGGACACATTTGAAATTATTTGTTGTTGCATGAGAGAATGACATAAGTGAAGATTCACACCCTGGCTTCAATTATCTGGCTTTTATTTCAAAGAAAAAGAAGGGACTCTGCATGTGCTTTCAAAACGTAGCTTTCCTCCCAGATGCCTAGTAGGTGAATAAACAAATGTCAGGCTCCTAATTGAATAATACGATCTTGGAAATTGAGCTAACTTCTGTATTGCAATACATATCTTAATTGTACAAATGGCTGAGCTGGTATGACTGCACAGCACAGATTTTAGTGTTCTTTATGGAAGCTTTAAGTGAAACTTTTTGTCTGGGAGAGAGGACGGTAGTTGTTTATAGTTGCAAATACTGTCAATAAGGTCCTTCTTTCTGAGCAAGTCGAATCTTTGGCATTTATTTTTGGAGTAGGAAGTTTTGAGTAGTTTCCAAACTTCCTTGTGAGAACTAAATGACAACAATGTACAACCAAGTGTGGGTGAGGAGGAAAGAAAAGCAGTGCTGGCTAACATTCTAGCATTCCTTACTTGTTTCTGACCTATCTTTCTCCCAAGGTTAGAGCTTAATATTAAAGTTCTAAAATATTAAAACATCTCAATTAAAACAAAACAAATTATTAAATTTTAAGTAGGTAAAGGGAAAGGTTTCCCCTGACGTTAAGTCCAGTCTGGGGGTTGGTGCTCATCTCCATTTCTAAGCTGGAGAGCCGGCATTGTCCGTAGACACCTCCAAGGTCATGTGGCCAGCATGACTGCATGGAGCTCTGTTACCTTCCTGCCGGAGCGGTACCTATTGATCTACTCACATTGGCATGTTTTCAAACTGCTAGGTTGGCAGAAGCTGGAGCTAACAGCAGGCGCTCACTCCACTCCTAGGATTTGAACCTGGGATCTTTCAGTCTGCAAGTTCAGCAGCTCAGTGCTTTAACACACTTTGCCACTGGGCTCCTTTAACTTTAAGTACACATTAATAAAATGCATCATTTAAAATACCTTGAAACACCACTTTAATAGAAACAAAAAAACCCACACAAATAAAAAAATAAAATAGAAACAAAAAACCCACAAAAATAAAAAAATCCAATGCCTTTTTGTAGATCAAGTTATTCCTTAAAGTTCTGAATAAAAATAATTTTTAAAGCCAGCAGAAGGATACCAGGAAGACATTTAATCAACTCTCCCTAGGATGGGCAATCTATGGTCTAGGGTTGTCCTGTGAAGAGGCTCTCTCCTATGTCCCTAACACATGTAGCCTTGAAGGTGGTGATAATGAAAGAAAGGGCTCTTATAAAACTCTAGTATCATGATTTTGCCAGTATTATAAGTTAGATGGCTTTAAACATTAGGTATTTTGAAAGTATATCTAAAGATGTTAAACTTGGGTTTGCTGGTGGAATTCTTGTGAAGATCAACTCATGTTCAGAATGCCTAATATCAACTTGAAGTTGCCTTTTTTTCTAAATATGGGCATACAGCCAGATTGTCTTTCACTGTGATTTTACAGAACATCTCTGGGGATATCAGTTAACTGATTTTTTTTACAGCATGTTACTAACTTAATTGCTATCTAGTGGAATGTTATCCAACACATCACCAGTTATGTCTATGCCCTACACCACTGGAGGAATTATACTGTTGAGCTGGTATTTCATCACCTGACCTCCACCGGGAAGTAGCAGCCTGTAATGAAAGGACGAAGGCATTGACATTTCTGGCTCATCCTCTGTTTGGATATCAGCCGGCAAACCAACGCCTTAAATCAAGAAATAGCTTCCTAAGATCTACAGAGATACTTGCAGGATATGAGACTCTCTCCCCCCCCCCCCCCCCCGCCCCGGGCACACAGAAGACTGGGCCACTTGGAAGGCACTGAAGAGACTGCGCTCTGGCACCATGAGATGCAGAGCTAACCTTAAGAAATGGTGCTGCAAAGTGGAGTCCACGACATGTGATACTGGAGAAGAGCAAACCATAGTCCACCTAGTACAATGCGGTCTGAGCCCTCCCACATGCATAATGGAGGGCCTTCTCAGAGCAACTCTAAGTGGACAGCTTCTGGTCTAAGGAAATTTAGTACAATGCCAAGTTTTTAACTTTTTGTGTTTTTTCTATAAATTATAACTGTATTCTCAATTTGTTTCTGACACGATAAATAAATACCAGTTTAATTGGTATCTACAAACATTTTACCTACTTCAAACCAAGCCATGAGTTTCTAGCAGTGAATCTGTACATGGAGGCAAACTTTTACAGCCCACCCTTTCATATTCTCATGTAGCACACATTTTGATATGTACTGGAAGACATCTCTCTCCACTTTTGTGTCCTATAGTGAAAAGGCTACAGGCACAAATTGAAGGAGCATGACTAAGTACATACCTCTCAATCATTTCCCTAAAGGGTAACATCTAATTCTTGCCCTTTCTATGCCCCTTGCTGTTTTTCCCTAACACTCTTGGGCAACTCTGGTAGAATCGGAGATACTTCACTAATTAAGTGACTCTTAGGTTTGGGGAAAAGGCATCTGCAAGGATGATATCTCAGGATCCAGAATCCTGTGGCCGCTGTTCTCAGATTTAATATCAGGGCTCTGATCCTGTTTGCTCAGTAGTAGCCCTGGATTCTGCTGGTTCATTTTTCTCTGACCCTAAAATATTGTCATACTGAATCATGATGAGACTTCAGAATGAGCATTTGTAGTTTTTTCCATTTTTTAGAGATGAGGTAGGCATGCTGGGATTCTGATTAAATAGTAATAATGCATCTGGGGTTTTTTTGGTTTTTTTTTTTTTTGAAAGAAGAAATTCTAGCAGAACAAACTTTTGCAATTTCCATGTTAATTCAAGACAGCCTTTGGTGATCTAGTTTGTCTCTACTGAGTTCCAACATTAAATAGCCAATTCATTTCTTTGAACCTTTCTGTGCTGTCTTCTTACATGATCAGTTTAACGCTAATGTGATGAGTTCATGCAAGATCGCATGAACAATGGTTTGTGGGACTTGAGTTTATTTCTTATCAAGAAGAACAATTCTGGACAAAGGCATAAAATATCAGATAGCAATGGAATATTTATAAACATCAGATAAAATGAAATAAAAGAAGTCCAACAATGAACAAAATGGAATCCTTTATCTGTAGGTATGGGAAAATCTTGCCACCTACCCCAGACTTTTAATTGTGAGAACCCCCTCCCTAGACTTGGTTTGGTTTGGCATTGGAAAATTATGAACAAAGTTGAAGGATACCTCACAACCCCTGAGGATGCCTGCCATAGATGTGGGGGAAACATCAGGAGAGAATGCTTCTGGAACATGGCCATACAGCCCAGAAAACACACAACAACCCTGTGATTCCAGCCATGAAAGCATTCGACAATACATTGAAGTTGGAGGATGTTGAGAAGAAATATTTCACTGCATGCTGTAAGAGTTCTAAATTGACATAGGATTGCATGGCACACATTCTCTCAAAGCTGAAGTTGTGGAAAAATTTAGAGGACTGTTATGTCCCTTCATGAGTGGAGTGGGACCGGGCTTTCGCACAACAGGTCAACCACCAGCTGCAGTAAATCTTGCCAACTGAAAGATTGACAGTTTGAAGACCAGGTTGGGGTAAGCTCCTGGCCTTTTGCCCGGCTTCTGCCTACCTAGCAGTTTGAAAGCAAAATGGGAGTAGATAAATAGGTACCCCTTCAAAGCATGGAGATATTAAGGCATTCATAAGGAAATGCCAGAAAATGCCGGTGATTTGATCAAGGAGGAAGTTTACATACAAAGCTCTTTGGCAGGGAGATGGAGCTCCCTGAACTGAGCACAAACCTCCAAGATGCTGAAGATGGGAAAAGCCTATATATACATCTATCTTTGTACAATTGTCTGCCTTGTCAATGTATAAATGGCATTGAATGTTTGCTGTATATGTGTGTTCTGTGATCCGCCCTGAGTTCCCTTTGGGATGAGAAGGGCAAAATATAAATCCTTTAAATACATAAATAAATCATGAGATGCTAAGGTTTGAATTCTGAGAAATCACTATATTTTCCAACATTGCCACATACTTGTGGCTTCAAGTCATGCAGATTTGAAGATCAGCTCCAAGGAACTCCTAGGTCAAAAGCAGGTAGTTGACAGACATCTAGGAATTCTTAGATGGTAACATGGTGTTTTCCGAGACCACATGGCTATGAGGCCATCTGCAAATACCTTCCATGAGCATAGCACAGTTTTTCTTACATACAAAAAGCAGAAGCTTGGGTGTTGACTGCAATGTTATCCTTTCACAGATGTTACTTTGCTTAGTGGTTGGGAGAACAAAGATTTTTCTCTAATGGACCCAGTTTCTGTTGGACGTGTCAGTGATCTGTATAGAGGACTTCCTTAACTTCTTAACTAGGGCTGCATCTATACTTTAGAATTAATTGCAGTTAAAGTGGTATCAGACTTCATTAAGTCTAAAGTGTAGAAGTGTCCTAAAACTCCTAGGGAAAAAATTTGACCAAAAAGATTTATCATTCAAATTTTTTTCTTTCTGAAAAAAACCCCACGTATCCATAAAGTGCAATTTTTCAAGAGACTATCAGGGTAATGATACAGTTATAAATGTACATCATTCCTTTATTTTGTTTGCTGATGGAAACTAGTCTCCATATTGCAGTCCTGTAGACCAAGTGAAGTTCTAGATGAACAAATGTTTTAAGATTCTTGGATAACCTTTTTATATAAAAAATCTAATTAATACAATCTAATTATGGTCACCATTAAACCAGAATGATTTCCAAAAGAAACAAAAGGCTTGGAAGAAAAGCAGTTGTGATTGGAGTGATTGGAGGTGGAAAACAGGGAAAAGGTTGTGTTGCTCATCTCTTCTTTTGTGTTCTCTGAATTTATTTCTCCCAAATTGACATTTCACAAATAAAAAATGGCTATAGAACTCATTTTGTGCTCACGGGCTTACTATGTTACATCTAAAAGCCAAGTCACTCGCAAACACACAAGTCTAATAAAGTAGCTGCTTTCCTAAGTCATAATTTTGTTCAATCTAATACAATATTGTTTACACTGCTATAAGGTAATCGTGATGCATAGGCCCCTGAAACCCACTTTTCCAGTCCACGAAAC
This sequence comes from Anolis carolinensis, assembly GCF_035594765.1. Classification (NCBI taxonomy): domain Eukaryota; kingdom Metazoa; phylum Chordata; class Lepidosauria; order Squamata; family Anolidae; genus Anolis; species Anolis carolinensis. The sequence continues at coordinate 159,867,743 of NC_085841.1, forward strand.
TCCATACCAGCTCTATATTCCATTCCAAATGGTGCAACCTTATTTCTTTTTGCCATTTTGAGAAAGATTGCAGAAGAAAACAGATATTTGCACTTGCTGGGAGTGGGTGCAAATTGTGGAGGGTTCTGAGGAGGAACTGATTTTGCCCCCAATCAAATTGTCTTTATGGTCTGACAACAGTTTCCTACATTTTCAGTCAGGAAATTTGCCAGCCCTACTTGGAAATGTTAAGGGTCTAATCTCAGAACGTTGCCCTGCAAAGCATGCTCTATGTTCTGTTTTGCCATACTGCTGATAAGTGTCCTTATACTCCTTACATTCATGGTAATCACTGCGCTCAGCAGGTGTGGCTGGCTAGAACAAGTTTCCTAGCGTGTGTTCTTCATGCTGCTCTTGTCTTGCTGTGCATATCTTCAAGTTGTCATGCAGGGTTTTGACAGCTGGCCCTTGCAGACACTTCACTGAAAATGGTTTGCTGCTCAATATGAAGCTGCCAAGGCATTGATTCAACATCCTCTTCAGTCCTCCCCCCTCCCCGAGTTTCCTTCTTCAAATGCCCCACTGTTTGAGGAAGCAATTCTGCATTGTCTTCTCTGAAAAGACTGTAGTCCTTGGGTGTCTATAGAGATTAATATTGGAAAACTATTCACACAGGTAAGTCAAATTGTGATGCCCTCCCATCTAATACGTTTAAACATTGCATCTCTTTTTTCACTGTTCTGCAAGCTGAGTTTCTGCCCCTTCAAACCCCTCTTCCATAATTCTTTGCAGTTCGCCATTAACTTCATCATCTCAATGAGAAGAAATCAATAGCTCTACAGTAAGTTGCCCAAAAATTTCAAAGGGTAAGCAGCTATTAAAATTATGAAAAGAAATGACCCACTGTCTGTAATAGAGTCCCCATTGTCTGAAACTTATAGAATCATAGAGACCTAATGGGCCATCCAGCCCAACCCCCCACTAAGAAGAAGCTTTCCCCTCCAAATTTCATGTATCTGCTCCTTTGAAGTTTATCTCTGTAGGAGGACCTCATCAGACAGAGGTCCATAAGCTGGAGGACAGCAGGGGAATCTGTAGGGCAGTGAGAAAACCCGGGTGGAAAAATAGGGCAGTGCATCGCTTCATCCGCTTACATTCACATGATGTTTTCTGGTTGTCCCCGACTTCCCCTGGCACTGTCCCTGTATTAGTGAATGAGAACTGGACTGCCTCTGACCATGCTGCTGGGACAGAGCTTGGACAAAACCCCACTGGAAGTAGCTCTGCGTCTTGTCTGGCTGTGTCTCAGCAGCATCCTAGGATGGGGAAAAAGCCCAGTGTGATTTATTATTATTATTTCGTGTCAAAAGCATTGTACAACAAATACATTGCAAAATGATGGGGGGGGGGGGGGAAGGAAATCACAAGCAACTAAATAGTTTTGGACCAAAAGCGGGCAACAGCAACCGCATTGTCTGTAGCTTTAAACAACTCCTCCTCCGTACATGAGGCAGGGCATTGTGGGCAAGCATACATATGCAGAGTTGTTTGTTCTGCTCCACAGTCACACAAGGTGGAGGATTCCTCCAGGTAGTGCCACCTTGCCAGGTTGTCTTTTGATTTGCCCACTCCACTTCTGAGTCTGTTCAGGGACTTCCAAGTTGCCCATTCTTGGTTTGCCCCTGGAGGAAGACCCTCTTGGGGGGCCATCCAGTTAGAATTGCCAGGTTTAGCTGCCCAGAGAGACACCCTTGCTGCTGCTGGAGGAACATCAAGAGGAGTGGTGGTTCTCATGAAGCCCTTCCTTGATTTGAGTCTGGTGGGAGGAGGCTGATATCCATGCAGTGGGTGGCTTTCACAATGTTCAACCTTTTTTCTCTCACAGTTAGCAGCAACTTCCCGTCGCACGTCAGGAGGGGCAAAAGCATTGGCCCGTGTGATGAATTCGGGAGACAAGCTAAATCGCCTATTGTCTGAATAGAGATGTGGTTTTTCCTTTTCTAGAAAACAGCAATCTTGTTCAAAAACAATTGTAGTTATCTGGAAGCTGTTTTTGTTCTAAACCCAACAATTCTCATTCAGAAAAGCAATGTGTTTTTTTTTCCTGCAGACTAACATTCTGAAATACTTTGGGGTGTTCATATACAGGACAGAAACAGGGCAAAATCTTGTCCCTGTCAGGAAAATAATTTCTTACCCAAGAAATAAGCAGTAGCAAATATTATGTTCACCTGTACATAATATATTATGTTTACTTCTTCGTTCTTATTCCTCTTGATATGACAGGGCTTCATGGCCCTTTACCCTTTTTTAAGCAGTTGCTAGTACAATTGCATGGGTGCCTAGACCTGGAGATTCATGCTGTTTTAAACATTATTTCTTCTGTTTTGATTTGAAACCAGAAATTCCAATTTTGCCTACATTTTCACCTGATTTGATTTGATTAGGTAACCTGAAGTAAGTTAGCAAATAAAAGTGTTGGAAGTGTTGGGCTTCTTTGGTGAAAAGAAAACTGTTGTATTCAGTGTTGCCCCTTTCAGTTTTTGAAGGAAAGCATTTTGAAACACTTCATTCAGGTCACTTGTGATTAGTGCGTGCGTGTTGCGTATCTAATGACGTCAATAAGTTATGGTAGGTTTTCCTGCTTTAGGCTGTTTGGCCACATATTTTTCTTTTACAGTGAAGGCAATTGGCACTTACTATTTGGAGCATTTACTGTTGAATGTTTTGTTTTTAGTAGAAACAGATGGAATTTAATACTTTGTAACAGAAAAACAGAACTGTTAGTTGCTAATGTTAATGTACTTAATAGTGTATGGTTTGCCATACCAATACATTTAGTTCAGATAATAAACTTTTAGGCCTCATCTACAATGCAATAGAATCCAGTTTCTGAATGCAGATTATTTGCTTTAAACTGGATTATATAGCAGTGTAGACTCATGTAGTCCAGTTTAAAAGCAGATATTCTGCATTCAGAAACTGGATTACTGTATATAGTCAGTGTAGATGGGGCCTGAGATTTAACACTGAAGCCAGAATTGTGCTTGGATTATATGACAGTCACTCACAATGTGATTACACAAATTATCCAAATATCTAATATGTTCTTAGAAGTTTAAATGTGAAGATCTTCAATGAGAGTTTAAGTTATTGCATTAGTCATTTGTGGCCCCTCAGCAAAGCAGATGTGCAAGGTATGTAATTTAGTCTTAGTTTAACAAGAGAATGAGTGTTCTTGGTGAAAAATAAAATGATAATGAATCCATAGAAATAATGCTTGGCAAGACAGCCAGTGTGATATAGTTGTTTGAGCACTGAAATACAACTATAGACACCAAGGCTGAAATATTTGTTCAGCCATGCAAACTTGCTAGGTGATTCTGAGCAAGTTTCACTCTCACAGCATCAGAGGAAGGCAGTGGCAAACCCCCTTTGAACACATCTTGTCATGAAAACCCCATAAAGTTGTTGTTAAGTCAGAAATGCCATGAAGGCAAAGAACAACAACAAACCTATTGTGACTCAAAAGGGTATAATTTTATTTATCTAATTCTATTGTAGAGTAGATGTGAATGACAGTATTAACATCAAGTGACGAATTTGCATATTTTGTGGCAAAATTGTTCTTGATCATTTGAGCAGAAAACTGGCTTTTGCTACCCATGTATGGTTGAGATGGCGAGGGTCCATGGACACAGCAGCATTGCTTTATTTACCCCCCCCCCCCCCCCCCAGTATCATGCATCCATTCCCAACATCCATATGTTAGTGTTCTGCTATTTGCTATTTGAATTTACGATCACCTAGATTGTTCTGTTCTAGTTTATATGAAAGCCTATTTGTGTAGAGTAGGGGTGGGATTTTTGAACATCTAGATCAGCGGTTCTCAACCTGTGGGTCCCCACAGAGAACATGTTCACTATCCCATAAACATCCTGAGATTTCAGTACTTATAAATGTTTAAGTAGAGCAGAGTTTCTCAATCTGTGCTCCTCCAGATGTTTTGGACTTCAACTCCCACCATTCCTAACAGCTGGTAAGCTGGTTGGGATTTCTAGGAGGTGAAGTCCAAAACACCTGGAGGAGCACCATTTGAGAAGCACTGAAATAGAGTATAGGCCAGTGGTTCCAAACCTGTGAGTCCCCAGATATTTTGGCCTACAACTCCCAGAAATCCCAGCCAGTTTACCAGATGTTAGGATTTCCGGGAGTTGAAGGCCAAAACATCTGGGGACCCACAGGTTGAGAACCTCTGTTCTAGATGTTGGTCTGCAAATCTGATCCACTTAAGCCAGCTGTAAGGGCTGAGGGGAATTAAAATTCAGTAAGATATGGAGGGTCACCCATGCCCTGGATGTAGAACTGTGTGCATTAAAACATCTCTTCAGATGTCCTCAGGCACGAGGAGTTGCATGATGTTATCAGGGTTAGTATCTTGGGCCCTTCTCATGGATTGCCTGTAAATAATGTAACAGATGATTACATACCATACTATGTTTTTTGCTTGGTAGCCAGCCATTTCAGTGTCTTTTGACCTTTTCTAGTGTAGGATTTTAGAAAAAAATAGACCCTATTAATTGGTTTAATGTATTGATTCTTGTGTCAGCCATATGATAAAATTTCTGTACTATATCATCTTATGTAGTTTGACATCGTAATTAATATTACTGTTATACATGTGTTGGGGTGTTGCGTGGTTTCCAGTCTGTATGGCCATGTTCTAGCAGCTTTTTCTTCAGACTTTTCGCCTGGATCTGTGACTGGCATCTTCAGAGGATCCTCTGAAGATGCCAGCCACAAATGCAGGCGAAACGTTAGGATAACCATGGTTGAAAAATCAGAATTGTCATTAAAGGTGTAATGGCTTTGACTATGACATATATACAAATTTTGTAATTGCAGCAGAAGAGCTTTCATAGGATGCATACACACACAAATGCACAAACATGTGCTACAATAGATAAAATACATATTTTCCAGATTTGATACGGACTAAGAATAAGATAGCATTGAAAATGAATTAACTGTATGGTGACAATCAGAAATGTTCATATTTAGAACAGGAAATACCCGCGGTGCCAACTGTTTTTGCATGGAAACATCTTCAAGTGTCCTGCGTGGTTTGGCAGTCTCAAAAACCTAATTCGTGCTGTATTTCTTTTCCTCCCAACTTTCCTTTAAATGGATACAAATTTGGCAGGAATATAAAAGTGTTAATGTGAAGGATCAAACTGAGAGCTTCTTGGCATGTCCTCAGAAAATGATATTTGAGGATGTGCAAGTACTAACCCCTCCTCTTACCTCCTGCTTACTTCTAAATGATACTTGAGAAGTTCTCTAGGAAATGCTATTCAGTTAACTTCTCATTTGTCAGACCTGCTTTTGAATGCCTGAAGTCCCCCTCCTCCTCCTCCGTTTATTTATACCCTGCTTTTTCTCTCCACAAGGAAACTCAAAGTGGCTTACATTAAAAGCATTTCAATACAATTTAAAATCTACAAATATGCAAACATCAAAACAGAATTAAATATCATTGGTATTAAAATTCAGTTAAAATCCATAAAAAACATAATCAGAGCTAAAACCACAGCACCTCCTGACTTGCTCTTAAAACTTTCTTCTTTAAAAGCCTGTCTGAATAAAAAAGTTTTAGTCTGGTGCCGGAAGGACAGCAGGGAGGGGGCCATTCTGGCTTCCCTGGGAAGAAGGGAGTTCCAGCATCGAGGGGCAACCACCATGAAGGAAGGACTACTCTCTCGTTCCCACCAACCAACCAAGTTTGGGATGAAGGTGGGACTGAGAGAAGAACCTCTCCTTAAGATCTTAGGGCCTGGGCAGATTCGTACAAAAGATGTGATCAGCCAAATAGCCTGAACCTGAACCATCTAGGCCTTTAAAGTCATAACCAGCACTTGAATTGTGCCCCAAAAAAATTGAAGCCAGTGGACCTCCAGATTCAATGCAAAGTCTATGATGACCCCAAAATTGCAGACCTGTGTCTTCAGATGGGTCCGGAGTTTGACCCTATCCAGCACAGGCTGGATCCCTATTAAGAGGCAGAATGAACTCAATAGTGTTTAGTATTTTTATGAATAGGAATAGTGTGAACAGGGCAGAGGTGGAGAGGAGAGGCTAAATGCAGTGAACTATGAAAAAAAACTCGAGATGAGTAGAGATTAGATGCTGCTGTTGAGCAAAGGAGACAGGAGAAGCTAGAAGGAAAGAAGAGCTCATTGGAGGACATTAGCCATTATTGCAATAGAACATGATGAACCAAACAATAATTCTGCATGTTTAGATACTATAGCTTAATATAACTGTAGGTGACAGAGTGAAAATTTCTGGAGGTAATCTGGTGAAAGCTGTTGTCTTCAGCTCTTCATACTCATCTGGTATGTTTGCTGATGGTACTTAGCATTGGCTTGTCTGTTTCCATGGTGCTGATTAGCATATGGAACCAGTATCTAAGGTTGCATCTCAAACAGATTTCTAGAAGCAGAAATAGTATGGGTGACCTCACAAAACAACATTTGTTCAACTGACTGAAGACACTGCTGTAGAGCTGAGCCAGGGGACTGAATTCTGCAATCATTTTTCCACCACTCACAATTATTTTGTATGGTTTTTTTCTGGGGCTATTTTTAAAGGATGGAAAAATGATTATGGGACAGTTTCTGAAAGTGGTATCACCACACAGCTAGATTGACTGGAGGCGCAGAGGATGTGTGGGAGATGCACACAAAGGAGCTCCATGTGCCCTTATTTATAGAATCACTTAACAGGTTTCAGTATATAGGTTGGTGATTAAGTTACATTATTCTTCATTGAACTTTTTCTTTTTAAGGTGCTTTAAGAAAAGGATTGGAACTTATGCAGTAATTATTTCTTTATAGGTAAACCCATTCAACAAGTTTTGCATATAAGAATGTAAACAGTGAACATCATGAAGAACTGCCACATTGCTGAAAGATACCAATTAGCACCTTGAATAATACATGGGTATAGTTAGTACCGGCCATGAATTCACTTCCTTTGAACTTTCAGTTCTGTTTAATGTGAACACTTCTATGTTTGACATATGAAGGAAAAGCAGGTTCTTGTAGTGAAAAGAAAGAAAATAAGGAAAGCATCCATACAGTTTTACATTGTCTTTTTGTGCCAAATGAATATGGCAAGGATGACAGTAAAATTGCAAAGTGCTCTTGGGTTAGCAAGCAATCTTTTGTACTATGTAGGCAATTATATATACAGCTGTCCTGCTGTATTTGCAGGTTTCCTACATGGATTTGATTATTTGCTGATACATTATGCCACTTTAATAGGTACTTTGTTGACACCAAAGTCCATCTTGAGCTACGTTCAGTTGTCAGGCTTAGTCAGTGAACAAATCTTCAGTAGCTGTGGGGACATCAAACTAGTGTGGTGGTGGTTAGCATGGAATGTGTGTTCCTTGCCAACTCATTCTCTCACATGTTTGGGCAGGTGGCTGGACTGAAGGGAAAGGAGAAGGAATGGGAGAGTGTGAGATTGGAGCATGAATGTGTGCATTTCCTCATATATCAGTCCATGGCAGGAGAGGGCGGGGAGAACAGGAGGAGCACAAAGTGAGTGGTACATAGGTTTCCAACAGGCAGGTGGAGGGATAAAGTAGAGGTAGAGGAAGGGAGGAGGAGAGAAATTAACCAGGTGGGCAGGATGGCTGTGACAGTAGGGGGAAGGATAGGGCATTAGGAATGGGCTGTGGCATCTGTTTTTATAGTGTGTCACTCCTTCTGCCCACCCACCTATACATTGCCTACTCTCCCTCCACCTGCTCCCCAATCTAGAAAGGCTCCAGCCATCTTCAAATTTTGATGCTACCACACCAGAACATGGAACATGGATCATGGATCCATGGAACATGGATCAGTCTTCATTATTTAACAAGTGCCCCTGATGGCACAGTGTGTTAAAGCACTGATCTGCTGAACTTGCGGACCAAAAGGTGCCAGGTTCAAATCCAGGGAGCAGAATGAGGGCCCGCTGTTAACCCCAGCTCCTGCCAACCTAGCAGTTCGAAAACATGCAAATGTGAGTAGATCAATAGGTACCGCTCCGGCGGGAAGGTAACGGCGCTCCATGCAGTCATGCCTGCCACATGACCTTGGAGGTGTCTACGGACAACGCCGGCTCTGGCTTAGAAATGGAGATGAGCACCAACCCCTAGAGTCGGTCATGACTGGACTTAACGTCAGGGGAAAACCTTTACCTTAACCTTACCTCACTTTACAAAAAAAACCATTAATTCATTAAGGTAAAGGAATCAAGCCATGCTTTAAGAAAGCATTTTACAAATGTTAAATAACAATAGTAGTAATAATACTGTCAGTGGTGACACTATCCAGAATTTCTATTTGTGAAGGACACTATTGTTAAAAAAAATAGGGGTGGGACAGATAACATATACACACATACTAAGGCTGGATCTACATTGAGACTGCATTATGTGGGCTATACAGACCCATGTAATGCAGTTTGGTGCTGTTAAACTGCATTATATGGACTTACACTGATCATACAATGCAGAATTAAACTGCCTTATAATGCAGTGTAGTTCTAGCCACTCAGAGTGAATTTTCATACAGCTGTGCTATTTTAGTTTACACATGTGGGTGGCATGGGGATTCAAAATGCTATATAGTTTTCCATGCCAGATTTCTTTTAGTTGCCACTGTTCAGTGATCTCTGCCTAAGAAAACTCTGTGAAATCCATATGGTCATGATTAAGATGACAGGTGATTTGAAAAGAAATACGCAGACAAACATAAAACTAGATATTAAAAGTCTGCTTCTGGATTTGCCATCCTCCTGGTCTGCTAGTTTCTTCCCTCTTCTTCCTTCCAACACCAACCTGAAATGTTACTGCTCGGGTAAAGATGACCATTGAGAGCTGGACCTCCGTGTTGATTGACATATTAATGCAATACTGTTTTTTTAAAAAGGTTGTTCAGATTTTATGTTTTCCAGCAGTTGTGTTCTCACAGCCTGGTATTACTTCTTGAATAGGTAATGTTTCAAATGTTAAACGGAGGTATTGTATCAAGGCTCATTACCTGCCCACGCAAACATTTTCACAGAAATACAAAACAGGAACAACGGAGGCATTTAGCATTTTCTTTTATAATTTGATTGGTTTTAAAAGGGCACATTCTGTGCTTCATCTGGGTACAGATGTGTTGGTGGGAATAACCCTTCAGGAAACAAATGGAAAGTATAAGCCTAAATGAATGGTAATACAGTGTAAATACTTTGGGTCCCTTGAAAAGCAAGCAGGTTTCTTAACTGATGGAAAACCAAGAGCCTTTTTGCCTGGGGCAGCTCCAGAAGAAAATTATTTTGGTTTGTGTGGCCTGTGCAATTTTGAAGGAATTCAGGATGAGGTTGCAAGTGACAGTGCTTCCTTTTCAGATTTAGAAATGGAACAAATATTTGTACATATTTAAAAAATGATTGAGAAACCCTGAAAAGAACAATTCTGGATTGAGAGAAGTCTTCGTAATTATGTGCAAAATTTCCATATGGTTGTTTTGCATGGAATGTAGCATTTTTGAGTGCAGGAAAGATTTTGCATTCAGCAACAAAAAAAAATCTGATTTCTGTGCTGAAAACACTGCAGCTGTGGATATTCTTAGCAAATCTGTACGTAATTGATTTGTTTTGAAAATCGCATTTTCAGAAAATGTTGTTTTCTATGCAAAACAACCACATGCTTTCAGTCTTTCTCACAAGGGAGAAATGGCTAAAATAGTTTGCTTCTTCAAGTAGAAAATTAGTGATGATTTACATATCCTAATCAGATGGGGTCTTTCATATTTGTAATAACAAAAAGGTTGCTTCAATATTTTTAGAATTTTTAAAAGCCCATTATTAAGAATGATACAAATGAGATGCAGAGGTGATTATCACTAACGGGCTTTCTTGACTGCAATTTAAGGGGATCCTCTATTTTTAAAAATATAATTACAAAGAAAGGGGAAGGAAAAAAAGACAAGAAAATTGACAAGAGAAAATAAAGAAGAATTTCCAAAAGTGTGCATTCTGTGATTTCAGTCATCTGGTAATCACTAGGCTTATGCATTTCGGGTGAATCACTATCTGTTTTTGCTTTCTGGATACCAGAAGCCCCCATATCAGTTTTCCAGCACCTCCTGAATAGGGTGCACTGCTGAATGAGTGTTTTTGTTCTGTATCAGAAAAAAAACTGATATTTTCAGCCCAATGGAGGCAATGGGGAACTTACGAGGCTCCCCTTTCCCCTGGGAGCCTTCCTTTCTTCCCTTCAAGGTAGACTGGTGTCAGCAACAGGGTTAAAAAATCACCCTATCCAGTCCATTATGGGGTGGGGGGCTCTCCTTCCATATCCTTCATATTCCCACAGGTTCCCCTTCCATATTCTTCATTAAGATCTGGATTTTAAAAAGCAACAGAGTTAAGATACCACTCTTTCTAGATCCTTTATCTTTTGTTTGTAGAGAAGACCGGGTTAAATGATTCTTAAAGCTGTTTCTACTCTAGAGGAGAGGCAGGCACACATGCTTTCTCACAACAGCACCGGCATGCCATGCAGCTTTCCAAGAGGCATTTTAAGAAGGCCAGGGAAGGGTGATGACCTCTAGCTCAGTAGAGCTATCCTCCCTGGACTAGCTTAAAATCCCCTGTTTTCAGTGCCTGCAGTCTCCTTTCAGCTTGCTGGTTTTGCTTTTGCTCAAGCCCCCAATTCCCAGTCAGTCCCACTAAACAAAAAAAAATAAATCAGAAAAATAAAGGAAAACCAAAAAGATTCAACTGTAATGCCGAATAGGGGAGGAGGAGCCGAGATCGACTCCCACTTGCTTTCGTGTTAGGTGGGTTTTTGTACCGGGACAGCCCTTACCATTATGGGCTCCTGAAGTATTGAAAGTACCGAAGGAAACAAGAAAACTGAAGAAATGAAATCTGCACACATGCCTAGTAATCACTAAGTTGGAAGTCATTATTGTTTCAAAACTAGGTACTTCCTCGATGATTAAGAAGTTGTGATGGGAAGAGGAGAATAAACATTGCGAGAAAATGGTGTGTAGAGGAAGGAAATGATTTGCTCTACAGTCTTTTCTTACTTTCTTTGCCTATTTACAAGAAAGTTTCACTAAGCTCAATAGTCAGACACCAACATATGTTTGGCTACTTGAGACATGATGGAAGAAACATGTAATGATTTTGACTTTCTCAACATATTCACATGTGGGCTACAATCAGCCACCCATACTAAAACACATTGGTTGAACTCTCCCATCAGTGCCTCCGCTCCTGCAACCTGAAATCGTCCCCCTGTTGTCTTCGAAACAAGACTGTTTTTCGAAGACATATTTGCCTTCACCAGAGATGGACAAATGGAGGAAATACTGAGTTCATATTGTTCTTTGGTATGACACAAGGGATATCTCAGCTGTGAGCAAGTCAAACTAGAGCCATTGCTTTTGCATAGGCTTTTCCTTCCTTCCATTTGGGCAGCCATTCCTGTAATAGAATAGGAATGTAAGGTCTATCTTCCACTCATCTGGGGTCTTCAAAAAGACATATTCTGGGAAGATTTCCTGTTGAGTTTACTTTAGCCTAAAGGAAAGGGTCCCTTTTTGTATTGTTGTCAAAGCTGAGAATTTCCTACTTCTCTCTATGAATTTGCTTCCCAAACCCATCCTGGTAAATAATGTATTTACATAAGTCTGGCTGTACTGTGCAGCCTCAGGATATACTGGGGCTGATTCTAGACCTCCCCAGTCCATTGATATCAAAATCCATATATGCTCAAGCCCTATTGTCTACAATGTTTTAATAGAATGGCATTATGCACATGCATGATCAAAAACCAGAGCAGCAGTCAACTGGTTTACAGGCACAGGTACAGGCATTCTTCATTGTGAAACTCTTAATATTGATTCAATTTGTATTGACCAGGGCATGTGACTCCACAGTTTTCTGTTACACAATACTGTAATTTCTCTAGGTAAATTTGTTTGTTTCTTTTCTTTCTTGGAGATATAGTCATTGGTTTCTTCTCCAAATCTAAAACCTACTCTCATCCCAGGAAATATCTGAAGGAAAGACAAAGATGATATTCCAGGCATTTCTCTGCTGTGGATGGAGACTGGGAAGAGGTGAATCAAAAACATACTTCCTGGGTGGCAGTGCAATAAGGGATATATTCCTGGCACTACCAACTTGCATATGCCAAAAAGGAAACAAGTAATTTCTTAGAATACACATACACCTGGTCATATAAAGAAAAACTAGCCCACCAATAGTCCCTTCACTTTCAAAGTAAAATGTGTGATAATCTGCAGTAATTGAGAGTTATGTCCATGACCTTCGTGTCTCATGATTCCCTTAACTGGAACATCCCTTAATTAGGATGTGCTTAACCAAGACTGACTCTTACATGCAGAGCACATCCATAGGGATCACTGTAACTTAATGAAAAATAAATGTCAATGCGTCATACTTTGAGCTTTGTAAAATGTTCTTGCAGGGTAATATATGCACTTTCTCTCTATATTGCACTCGATTAAACTCTGTTTTACTTTGTTAAAATATATCTTGCGTTCCTTTAACATAAAGTATGCAAAATTTGAAAGGCAATATTGTTTTGGCTCTGCAGGTATGACAGCAGCTTTTGGAAAATTCAGTTTTGGATAATTCTGTTAAAGTGTGCTGATCTTTTCAATTACATGATAGTTAGGGTTTAGAATAATGGTTCAATTAACTGGAAAGTCACCAGGGACGATATCACATTAGCATTCTAAAGTGGAGGTGCCTGCTTTGCTGTCGCCTTTGCTCCTGCAGAATTTTTGGAAATGTAGATTAAGAAGAGACCGTTGGAATTCTCAGTCGGAGAGGTCCTCATTTCCCAGAATTCTGCAGGAGCAAAGCAGGTGATAGCAAAGTGGACACCTCCACTTTGAACACTAATGGGATTCTGTCTCAGATACAAAAATAAAACAAAATCCACAACTATGAAAATGGATGCTAATACTCTCTAAAACCGCTGTACAACTATTGTCCAACAAAGGACATTCTTAGGCATACTCCACTATCTTTTCCCCTCTGCAATATTGGAGTCTCATCTTCACTAAAAAATAAATAGACAAATAAATAAATAAATAAATAAATAAATGTGTTTATATGCCACATTCTCTCTTTGTTAGTCTTCTTCTTACTTTAGGTTAACTGTTTTGCTCCACCTCTGCACATTGATGATTCTTGATGCAGTGATCATATATAGTAGTAATCTTCCATGTTTCCTTTCTAGTTGATCAGCTAATTCTTTCAGAATTCATAGATTCCACTGACCTTGGATTATATAGCCAGTGTACCAAAAATGCATTCCTCCTTTTCAGAGCAGAGGCTTTAGACTAGTGATTCCAAACCTGTGGGTCCCCAGGTGTTTTGGCCTACAACTCCCAGAAATCCCAGCCAGTTTACCAGCTGTTAGGATTTCTGGGAGTTGAAGGCCAAAACATCTGGGGACTCACAGGTTGAGAACCACTGCTTTACACCAATTGTGTATTTAAGATGTGTTCCCATTAAAAAGTGTGGGCTAATACTTCTGAGAGGAAGCTAACAGGAAAGAGAATCAACTCATTTGAAATACGGTTCTGGAGGAGAATTGTATATATGTCATAGCCCACCAAAAAGATAATTAAATGGGCCCAACAGCAAATCAAGCCTGAACTCTTGCTAGAAGCTAAAATGACTAGACTGAGGCTGTTGTAACAAAGGACATATCATGAGATATCATGACTCATTAGAAAAGTAGGAGAAGAGGAAAACAGCACAAGTGGATTGATTCATTAAAGGAAATCATGGCCATGAGTTTGTAAGATCTGAGCATGTCTTTAAGTGCTCTCTTTTTCATAGGATCTCCCTAAGTAAAAATGGATTTGATGCAAATCAACTACAACATTACTTCTGCTTCTTCTAAGAAAAAAGTAACAGGTGTATGTAGGATATCATGTAGAAAATAAAGTTAATCTGAGCAAGCAACTTATGTGACCATGTTAAATATTTGCCTTAATGAATTTATCAAGCTTTGAAAGGGTGTGTGTTTGTTGTGTGCTTGATAAATGTTTCATATGACAATCATAGCTGCTTTTCCCCATTTGCTTTGGTTTAGAATCCAAGTATTTGACTTAAATCTTTAGTGACAATGCTAGATTACTTTGAGACATGTGATTTTGCTTTGAAAACAAATACTCTGGTGATAGTGTTCATAAGCTTTCTGTTTTGTCATATATTCGTTTTGTACCAGTTTTCATTATTAGGAATAGCTGGAAATCTATTTGTGTGCATACAGGCCAGTTAATCTGATTTTCTTTGGCTAGTTGAATAAGTGGCATCCTGTGGACACATTCAGAGTATGCCTACATGTTGCCACTTCCGTAGGCAGGTGGTTTCGGTGCAAGCTCAGAAATACATCCTGCTTGGGAGGGTCCTAAAGTGTTTTTGGCAGGCTTTGCCACAGCTGGAAAACTGTGAAATCCACTATGACCCTTTCTTTTACTTTCTTTTTGATAAAATGAAAAGCTTGAACAGTGGGTCTCACTCGTTGTCCTTTCATTGACAGAAGACTGAATAAAGTTCTTTCCTGCTAGTAAACCATCAAGTTTTAGTTTTCTTTAGTTTAGATATATCACATGTAGTTCATCCTAAATTAGTTGAATAAACAGGGTGTGCTAAACAATTTCATATTAAGCTATGAAAGAATGCCTAAATAGCTTAAAAGCACCAGTTTTCAACTGATTTTGGAAGCTAAGCAGGGTCAGTCCGAGTTAATAATTGCATGGGAGACTGTCAATGAAGACCAGGTGTTGTGGGCTATATTGCAGAGGAAGAAACTGACAGTGACAACACCATGTTCCTTGTCTAAGAAAACCCTATGAAATGCATAGGATGACCGTAACTTAACAGGAAATGGGAAGTACATACACACACAGGTTATGAAATGCCTTGTATTGACTAAGGGCAGATCCAACCATGGACTTCTGCAGGTGGAACAAAGCACTGCATTTCTTCCACTAGTAAAACAGAAAGGTGGAATTGGGAGAGACATTTTACCCCTTAATTTAAGTTCGCTGAGTGCCTTTTAAGCCATATATGGATGTCTCGGAAACCTGTTTTAGGAATGGCTGGGAAAACCTGCACCTTTTCAAAGTTTTTTTTTTGTCTTCCAATTGTTCTCCTTGACATCTACAGCTTCTGTTCCCATTAATATTTATCAATTCCTAGCACACACACCCCCCCCACACACACACAACTATTGTCTATTGAACACACTGAATGTCTTCTTATGTGTTCAAGATAGAAACATATCTCTACTCCAGGGGTCCTCAAACTTTCGAAGCAGAGGGCCGGTCCACAATCCTTCAGACTGTTGAGGGGCCGAATTACCATTTGAAAAAAAATTCCTATGCACACTGCACATGTCTTATTTTTTGTAGTGCAAAACAGCAACAACAACAATGAAAGAACAATACAATCTTTTAAAACAAAAACAATTTTAACCAACATAAACCTATCAGGATTTCAATGGAAAGTGTGGGCCTGTTTCTGGCCACTGAGATAGTCAAGTTAATTAGGATTGTTGTTGTGTGCCTTCAAGTCATTTCAGACTTTGGCTGAGCCTAAGTCTAAAATTAATTATTTATTTACTGCATTTAGTTACTACATTTATATCCCACCCTTCTCACCCCGAAGAGGATTCAGAGCAGCTGTATGTACATACAATACATATTATTAGTATAGCACAATATTAGCATTATATATTACTATATTGAACTATACCACTATACTGTAATATTATAACATATAATTAATATTATTATATGGTATTATTATTAGTATTATATTGTATAATATAATATTATTATCAATATTATATGTATATACAATATATTATATTATTAAAACTGGTATAAAAATATTATATTATAAAACTGAGGGCGGGGGCCAGATAAAAGACCTTGGAGGGCCGCATCCGGCCCCCGGGCCTTAGTTTGGAGACCTCTGCTCTACTCTGTGGGGAATGTAGGGTTAGCATTTACTAGTATGGTACTATAGCAAACCTTCCTTTCATTTTTTTTTAAAAAAAATATTTTGCCAGAGTTTCAGGGAAAAGCCATTAATTTCAAACAGGCAAGTTGTGATTAATATGTTACATTCTTACGTAAATATTAGATTACCAAACTTGCATAGGATTATGGGCTAAATTGTACACAGTTCTACTGCAGAAAGATATAAAGGGACTAGACAGATGTGTTTTTGGATGAGGTTGTACTCCATCAACTTTATTGCATAAATAGTGCACAGGACTAATAATCGCTTTACAGCTGCTCCAGATTTGTATTGGACCTGAAGTGTGCAGCTGATGATATGCCTGAGCTGCTTTGATAATAATTGGTTTTCAGTGCTGATGTGGCTGAAAAATTCGTGGCAGGCCAACTAATGTACTTCTTCAGACAAGACATTGCATCATTTGCTAGTATGTGGCATGTGTCAGCAAGGTTCTTGCTGCTGAATTCCCTCATACTTCAGAGATAGGGAGTAGAGGAAATCCTGGGAGGGGAGGGGGGCGTATGCAATGACAACACTGTTTCTAGCCTTTTTCTTTCTTTTTGGAGCTAATTCTGTTCTTCCTGCACCAGGGATAATTAACAGATAAATTGGCAGATAAGAAAATGATTATGGTTTTGCTAATCTTTGTTAATCTTACATTGTTAATCTTCTGCATTGCATTTTTGTTAGCTGCTTTGAGCAACAATTGGTAGAAAGATTGGGATGCTGTTCTAAATGTTTGCCCCATCTGGCCACCAATGTGGAGCAGCACTTTCTAAAACAGTTATGTGTGTATGTGTGAACTCTCTAAATGGAGATGATTGTCTTTCAGTCAAAATACTGGCTTCTTCTGTAAGACAATGCTTCTTTCACCTTAGTCCTAACTGCATCCATTTTGATTTCCATTGATTTTTCCACTCTATTCATAGAAAAGAGCTGGAAGATCTTGGACTACCTCATTAGACGGGGGCAAAATTGGTGCCATGTGCTAGTTCGCCTTCCCCTTTACGATGGAGTCTGCTGGCTCTCATTATATGATGCACTGCAATTCTGGGAGGGCTTCATTTTAAAAGTGAAGTGCTGCATGCTGCTGTAGTGGCCACACGGGAAGCTTCCTGTGTTATCTTGGATCAACAGGGGGAAGCTGTCTGGTCGATGCTTCCCACTGTGGGATGGGAACGTCAGTGAGTTGGGCAATGCAGGTCGTGGGGTAACCAGTTTCCCAATCCCCAGATTGCCACTGTCAGAATCCCCATGATCCATGCAATTCTGGCGGCACATGTGAAGAGGTTCTGACTCTTAAAATATTATTGGAAAATAGCTCCTCTCTGATAATGACTGACGGGATTTGTAGTCTGTCAGCACCGGGAGGGCCATACTTTACCCACCTTTGTGTTATTCCCCTCCCTGCTTATGTTGCAGGATTCTCTGTGGGCCAAGCTTGGTTTATGTGTGTCTGTCTTTTCATGTACTGTACTGTATATTGTGTAGCTAAAATCTAAGCTGCCTCGTTATTCCATAGACATGGTCTGTCCCTGCCTTATTTCTTTCTGGATTCAAATCAAAGTATAATGTACCTCAGTGTGTAACTTGGCAGCAGCTATGACTGTGAGAGTTTGTTGCAGTACATAGCATCACATGATTTTAATTGTCAATATAGCCAACTTTGAGGTGTTTTTTGTCTTTTTGTGATGCTTCCCTGCTTTTCTTTCATGGTTCGTTTTTTCAAAAAAAACTTAAAGTGATTTGCTAGTCTTGGAACATAACTATCATTTAGCTTCTTCTCAGATATTCTTTTCTTTCATCTTCCATTCTTGAAATCTTCCACTGCTTCTTGTGTGGGTGCATTTGGCCAAATAAAGTTGTAAGGGCAGGGGTCTTCACACTTGGCCAACTTAGCATTGAACTACTGTTTTGCCTACAGGTTTGTTCTTGATTCACACCTTTCCCATCAAAAGGGGTTAGATCAGGAAGGAGCAATCTGGTTTATATGTAAGAGAAAGAGAGAAATGCCAGTGTTTCCTCTCCAGCTAATGCTGTGACCTTGGTCAAAAGGTTATATGGCACTATTGTGAAGCCATTTAGTGTTGTGGGTAAAATTAGATTTTTTTTTCATGGCTTTGATGGCATAAGTTTCTTTTCTTCTTTTTTGTTACCAGTAGTAAACATGTTTGTAGTTAGAGTCACTCAGAGGGTTTTATGTGAGCTTATACTGTGGTAGAATGAGGTATATGTAAAAATGACAGGCAGAGTTGCACTTGTGCATACCCATATTTCATGGATATTTGGTTGGTCACTATGTGAAAAGAATATTGGGTTTGACCAACCTTGGCTCTTCCCAAGTTTTAGTGTATGACATGATTGTAGGAAGTCAGCAAGGAATGAAACTAAGCCAATGTCTGTTGTGAACTCACATCTATTTTTAATTATATTTTATGTATATTTATATTCCAGCTTACTTCACAAAGTGTGCAGAATTCATGCAGTTTGACATCACGTTAACTGCGATGGCTCAATGCTATGGAATCCTGGGAGTTTTGCAAGGCCTTTAACCTTCTCTGCCCAAGAGTGCTGGTGCATCACCAAACTATAGTTCCCAGGATTTACATAGCATTGAGGCACGGCAGTTGAAGTGGTGGCAAACTGCATTTATAATGTAGATGCATTCACAGAGGCCAAAATAGACAGGAGTCCCCACAGAACACAGTACACCACAGAGACACCAATTAAAATATTCATTATAAATTAACAGTTAGATAATAAAATCCTATAAATAACAGTGGATTTCATTTTGTTTAAAATGTTGGTATGCTATTCTTCATTAAGCAATTGTAAGATAAAGTTTAATGTTATAATAAGCTTATCAGAAGTGCAGGATGGCAAAAGAAGCCTGCAAGAAAATAAAACACTGATATAATAAATCCCATACCCTAGAATATTGTCTCATCCTACAAGCTTTACTTGATGTCTTACTTGACATTATGAGACATATTGTACTTTTTTGTATTTTGTAAAACATGTATACAGGTGTTGTCAAAGGATTTCATGGCCAGAATCTCTGGGTTTCTGTGAGTTTTCCAGGCTGTATGGCCATGTTCCAGAAGCATTCTCTCCTGACATTTCACCCACATCTATGGCAGGCATCCTCACAGACCCACTAAGAAAATCCAACAAATGCTACATTCAGTGAAGGACTAGAGGCATCCTCTTACATCTGCAGGAGTCTACCGTATACCATGCCGCTGTGGACAAGTCTACATAGGGACCGCCAAATGCAGCATTGCCCAAACACGAATCAAGGAACATGAAAGACGCTGCAGATTAAGCCAACCAGAGAAGTCAGCCATAGCAGAACCCTTGATGAACCAGGTTGGACACAGCACAGGAGAACACAGGAATGCTGGACCACTTTAACAACCACCATGTCAGACTACACAGAGAAGCCATTGAGATCCACAAGCATGTGGACAATTTCAACAGAAAGTAGGAAACCAAAATGAACAAAATCTGGCTACCAGTATTAAAAAAGACCTCTAAAATCAGGACAGTAAATAAAGAACAATATTCCGAAAAGAAGGGAATTCCAGACAAAAAACAATCAGGGCCAGCTAATACCTCCAAAGGACTCCCACAGACAAGAAGCAGTTAGGCTTTAAATCTGCAAGGCCATTAAATGCTAACTAATCTGGTCAATTGCACCATTCACACTTGCCTCAAACAGACAGTTCTTTCTCCCATGCTGGACCTTCCAAAGATATATAAACCCCACTTGCCTAGTTTCCAACAGACTTCACAAACTCTGAGGATGCCTGCCCTAGATGTGAGCAAAATGTCAGGAGAGAGTGCTTCTGGAACATGGCCATACAGCCCAGAAAACTCACAGTAACCCAATGTATACAGGGTTTGAGGAAAATTGAACAAAATGCAACACTTGATTCATATGATATTTGCTAAAAGATGGCTTTTGCAAAAATGCATACCTTTTGCTATGACTGCTGCTGGAATTGCAAGAGAAGATAAATAGTACTGGTCCTTTCATTCCTTTGTAGGGTCAACAAATCTTCTAGCGCCTGGCTTGATTTTTTACTTAAGTGAGTCTCAAAATGTCAAGAAACTCTTTCTCACGGCTGATTGGAAAAAATGTGAATTTTCTAGTATGTACATACAGAGGAGGTGGTGGGTTTGCTCAAGGCATGTGATGCATGCACACTTTTCCTCCTGGTTCCAAGCAGGAGAGGGCATTCTGTAGGGAACAGCAATTTGTCATCCAGGCAAACATGATGAATGGATGTGATTTGTATACCAAGCAAAGTAATTACATACTTTGGCTTCTTCCCTAATGTGATGGCATCCATTTTTTTTTGGAAATGAGGTGACACCAGCAGAACAGCTTTATATCAATTAGCAAAAGGCAGCGAAGCCAATGAGAGCCACAGGGACAATTTAATTGAGACACAAACTCCTGTTAAGTATTGTTGTTGTGTGTCTTCAAATCATTTCCAACTTACAGAGATCCTAAGATAAAGTTATCATGGGGTTTTCTTAGCAAGGTTTGTCAGAAGGGATTTGCCTTTGAACAAATCTTGTCAACCCCCCCCCCCCCCCCCCCGCGAATAGGTTTGCCTTAGGCTTTTCATGGGTCAAAAATAAAGGAAATGCTTACTTGTTCATAGCTTACCTAACATGTTTGTATATTTTGGCTTCTGAAACTTATCAAACTACTCTTTCTCTGTCTTCCTATTTCTTCTCTGGTGTTTGCGTTTCTGGTAGCAAAAATTCCATTAACAAAGTAATGTCTGGAGACACATCTGTTTTGTCAACTGAGATTTCCCTATAGTTGTCTCAAGTTGCCCTACAACTGGGAATACACTTCATTGACTGGCTTAAGATGTAGGTTTGGGGAAGATTTTCAGTCATTGGTGACCATAAATATGAATTCCCAAAATCACTAGTTCATCACTCAAGCTTGCAATTTTAGGTATTGAAAAGGATGACAGGTTGCATGGAGAAGCAGTGACACAGGGCTGTCCTACTAGCCATAGATCTGGTGATCTTAGAGAAGTCTTAGACCTCAAGAGAAAGTGTTTAATGTTGTTCACTGCCAGTCTGAGGAAATGTGAGTGAACAACATTCACAACATGTGCCTTCTGTGAAAATTAACAAACGTGGCCTCCTGCTGCAATGCCAATTTTACAGAGCACAAACATACTTCAAAAACCAATTTTTCTCTTTTAAATGTGGAAGCGTAAACACACATCAGAGCACTCATTTCCCAAGACTTTGTGTCTTAAAGAAAAGGATGACTTGTCTTTGTTGAGGGATATCTCTTCCCTACCACCATGTCTCAGTATTTTGTTCTCTGCAGGGAGTGAATGGGGCAAGAGTTTTATGTTGCTATGTATCATGTTACATTGACTTCCAGACATTCTTCTTTGTGACAACATATTTTAAAGAGTTCTGTTTGTCTATAACTAATTGCCTCTTGCCTCGTTTTTTTTGCCAAACGAGAACATTTCCTTCCATTCCCCTTGTGCCACAAAAAAGAAAAGGCTATAATTTTACTGTAGCATTTCTTTCAGAGTTCAGAAAACCATTTTTCAAACATCATTATAGATATAAAAAACATTATAGAGCATTACAAGTAAGCTGTTCTTGTTACCAATTCCAGTTATGGTGGAAATAATGTGTTAACTTAATTTCTTAGGTCAATACCTTTTCTATTGCTTTGTTACTTTTGAGGAGGGAGACCTTATGTTTGACAGGATAACAATGTAAAAATTGAAAACTTCAAAATTCCACTTAAAGTGTCATGCAAAGTAACATGAGGTGGAAATCAGGCCAGATGCTTGAATGAAAGGAAAATGACAAGAGTAGGACTCCTTCCATTGCCTTACTTCTGACCAGCATCTACTGTCAGAGTCCTGTAAGGCAGAAGAGCACATAAACATAGTCCAAGGGCAGTCCGAGTTCAACATAGTAATGAATCAGCCAAATAAGGAGGAATCATAGAATTATAGAGTTGGATAAGACCTCATGGGCCATCCAGTCCAAACCCCAGCCAAGAAGCAGGAACATCACATTGAAAGCACCCCCAACAGATGGCCATCCAGGCTCTGATAGAATCACAAAGTTAACAAAAGGGTAAGCTATATGTCAATTCCAATATTCCAAAGCCAAGTTATCTCACCAACACAATTTCCAGTGATACCCCACAATCCACATCTGTTTTTCAAGAGTTCAAGGCACAAAACGTGATGCTCAAGCCTATAACTCCAAAAACCAATGTTGCTACCCATAGCTAGGGATTCCAAACTTCAGCTATTTATAAAGGTTTCTCAAATGCTCCCACTTGCTGGCCCCCTTCTCAGCCAAAAGATTAGATCTCTGCATTTGAATCATATCTGTCCTCAATTGTAGCCAGTCTGGAATACTTAACCCCTGATCTCCCAACTCAAGGTCCCGATCCTGCCCTTGCTGTGAGCCCACAAGAGTGGTAAGACTTTCATTGTCCACTTGGGGTTGCTGTTGTTCATGTTCCGAAGTCGTGATCTTTTTGGTCTCTGGCTGCACCTTTTTTTGCTCCCTATTACAGCCCATTACAGAAAGTTATCTTTCTTCCAGCTCTTCATCTGTACTAACCATGACCTCTACCACATGAGGCAAATGCCTCATTCAGCAAAATTCTGTGGTCGGTCATACATGAAACCTTGGTTCTGAGGATCTGCAAACTTTAGAACAGGCCTGCACAAGCTGTGGCCCTCCAGGTGTTTGGAACTCCCAACTTCCAGAAGTCCTACCCAGCTTGTCCAATGGTTAGGAATTCTGGGAGCTGAAATCCGAAACACATGGAGGACCTCAGGTTGTGCAGGCCTGCTTTAGACCTTGGTCTAGCCAGATACTCTGTCATGTCTGCTTTCTTCCTTGTTGTTCCTACAGTATAGCTCATCACACAATGAACTCCTTTCATGTTAGTCCGTACCAGTTTGCCAAACAAGTCCTTAATTACTTAATCCTGACTTTGCTGTTTGTTGTCAATTGTTAAACTTGAAAGCACAAGTGAAACAAATCTTGTTTTAAAATAATTCCATCTGAGATGTAACAGGAAGGGGTATGACTTTCCAAAGCCACAATATGCTGACTATGTGTAATTGGAATGTGCTCATAGAACATTTAGTGCTGTTTTCTATATTGTGTCCCAAGTATAAGTTGCCACAATTCTGTCTAATAGAAAAAAGTGGAATGAGGTTAGTCCTGGTGCATTTCTGTGTTGATGTGCCTAATTCTTCCCACCCATTGTCCACAACACACAATTGGCAAATAATAATCTCTTCTGAGCACACATTTATTATTAGTCATGTTTATGACCCATCTTTTCTCAAGTGAGGTGAAGGCAGCATACTCTGTTCCCATCATCTGTACTTTAGGCTTGTCAGACTGAACAGAAGTGACTTGATGTGACCAAGTGAGTTTCATGGCTTTCATGAACTCTGGAATCCTTATCTCCCAAGTGCCTATATGACATTCTAACAGCTGCATGACACTGACATAAAGGTGAACAAAGGATGATTCCTGTTGGATGAGATTAATTGTTCATGATATCTAGAGTGCTACTTCCAGAAGCAATTAGCCAGATGTTTTTAAAATCCTATGGATAGTCTATGTAAGCACTACACTACACTTACCCAGCATTATTTGTACATTGGCAGTAATTTTTACTGCCTTTGACACATTATTTTAGCCATTAAAGTAACAAAACAAAAAAAACAAAACAAATTTCTATCTATAAATCTTCCTTGTCCCTAGTTTGCAGCTACCTAAGCCAGTAGGTACCATTGAATCTAATGGCAGCAAATTCTGTGACTAATGTGTTTTGTGAAGCTATTTCTTTTGTTTGTCTTTTGTCTGCTGCTCATTCATACTACTGGATGGCCCCTTCAGTCTCTGCATTACAAGGGGAAATATCTTCCCTCTTCTTATTTGCTCCAGGCAGTTCTCTTCCTTTTTCTGTGAGCTTTAGAAGAACACTTCAAAAGTGTATGCAGAAAGTGAAGCCTGGGTTGGCAAACTGTCTATTCTACCTTAGATATGTATATTTTATACATAATAACACAACCACTTGAATAGCACACCCAATTTCATACCTATGTGTAATTTAATATAGATGTATCTTTATAGTCATTTGTCCCTTTCCCAAGGATTTGGTGCAGACATTGATTTTCTGGTGATTAAGGGAAAATCAGCGTTATATTTGCTGAAGCACAGCAGCACAGCTACTGTGCTGTTAAGGGTCAGAGCAAAAATTTATGGTTTAGATCAGTGGTTCTCAACCTGGGGTCCCCAGAGGTTTTTGGCCTTCAACTCCCAGAAAACCTAACAGCTGGTAAACTGGCTGGGATTTGGATATTGCCAATGAATTTTTCGTTCCTGTCGCACTTCTGAGTGTACAATTTACTTCAGGATGGAGGCTGCTAACCCACAGAGTTATTTAAGGCTAGCAATTGGGTATCTTCCTGAGGAAGAAGATAGCTGAGTGCTGTGGGCTTTGGACACTTTACATGCATTTTTGCTTTAGCCTTTGTAGGTCTCGTGGCAGAGAAGGACTCACCAGGCAGCTGATAGTTTGGGAATTCTCCATCCATGTGTAGAACAGACTGTTCTATGACTGAACAAAAAGTATGTGTCATTCTTAGGAGATTATATGTAATAGATGTGTGTGTGTGTGTGTGTGTGTGTGTGAGAGAGAGAGAGAGAGAGAGAGAGAGCGCATGCAAGAGCATGTGAAAAATCAAGCCCCTTGATTGTTGCCTCAGTGCTCATTTAATATAAGACAGCTATACTTTTGAAATAATCACTCTGACAAAACGGGAACATGAAATTGGGCTCTATGATGGATTTATGATGATTTCTAGACGTTAAGGGTTGTTTGTAAAGTCTAGAATTAATATGCCTGCTCTTTTTATAGTGATTTTTAAAAACTTTGCATGGCTTCTGTTCATGGATTACAATTTTACCAGTTTCATTATAAATGTTATAATTATAACCAGGGCCAGTACAACATGGAGGCCGATTATGCCCCCGCTTGGAGCGTATGGTCCCGGGGACGCCATTGAGGCCCCCCCCCGGCGGGGACCATTGGCTCGCTCGCCGCCGAACAGGAAGGTCTCGCTCGGCGCCGAGCGAGCTCTCCAGGAAGGCCTACCTCGGCAGCGAGCATGCTCTCCAGGAAGGCCTAGCTCTTATCGGGAGACCTCACGAGGTCTTGCTAGGTCTCCCTAGAAGAGCCTGGCCTTCCTCGTTCTGCCGTTTGGTGAGCGATGGTCCCCGCCGCTGCTGCTGGGGACCATCGCTCACCAAATGGCCGAACGAGGAAGGCCAGGCTCCAGGAAGGCCATCTGTTCTAGGGAGACAGCGGCAGTGGCGGCGGGGACTATCGCTTGCCAAACGGCAGAACAAGGAAGGCCAGGCTTCAGGAAGGCCAGGCTCTACTCGGGAGACCTCGCGAGACCTCGCTTCAAGCGCTGCACTCAGTGTGCCGCTAAAATTCCTGATTCCGACGGCCACGCCAAGTGCCTCTTCTGCCTCGGGGAGGCACATGTCGTCGGTACCTGCCGTTTCTGCCTAGCCCTGACGGCTCAGGCTAGGAAGAATAGAGCCGCGAGGCTTAGAGCGGCGCTCTACGAAAAATCGCTTGCCCCTGAGCCCGTTCCGTCGACTTCGGGCACGAAGCCGTCGCTCAACCCGAGATCGATGTCGGCTCCGACAGCTAAAGCTCCCTCGGTCTCGTCCAGGGCGTCCAGAGCCTCCAAAACGGCTAAAGCCGCCAAACCGCCGTGCACACTCACCACGGCTACTATGTCGACTCGTTCCGGTCGGGTCGGCCCTTCCTCGACATCGAGCTCGGTGGCCTCCGTGTCCTCGGTTCGATCCCATCTCGGGTCCCCTCCGTCGACCTCTGCGATGAAGATCGCCTTTAAAAGGGCTCATGAGGAATCTCGTCGGACCCAATCCGACTCAGCAATGGTCCCTCCCACACCGGGTAAATCCATGAGGGTTCCATCAAAACAACCGCTTGCAAAGAAGAGGGCGACCCAACGTTCTTCCTCCTCTGCTTCCTCCAAGATGGACGTCCCTTCTTCGGCGACTTCTTCTAGAAAGTCCTCTCCCATCGCTCCCGCTCAGCGGCCTCGTCAGCCTTCTCCTCACCAACTTTCTGATGGCGAGTTACAGGACTCACCCCACCACTCCACTCAGACAGTGGTCAGGGTGCCGTCTCCTCGACCTGCGGTCTCACATCGCCCGTCTCGGCAACAGCTTTTTCCCCCGACCTCGACACCGGAGCGGGGTAGACAAACCACTCGTCTGGCTCGAGCGGCCCAGGCCTCGGCCTCAAAGGAAACTCGGCCACAGATTGCTCCTGCTCTTGAGGCTTTGCCTCCACCAGAGACTGTGTTGTCATCTCCTCCTCAGTCCCCTCAAGGGGCTGAGGATGATGAGATTGATGTCGATCGCCCTGATTCCGCCCTCTCGGCCTCGGTGGTATCTCTAGGCCTCGATCTCTCTCCTCCTCATGATGCTTATGAGGTGGACCCTCCTTCGCCTACCGACAACATTCGGGCTTTCTCTGAACAAATGATTAGAATGGCTGATGCCCTGGGTCTGGAAATCAAACAAACTTCCAAGGCGGTGTCTGACCCGGTTTTCAAACGGGTCCAAGCCCAAGCCCCTCCAGCCACGTTGTTACCGTTTTTGCCGTACCTTCTAGATGTCATCCAATCATCTTGGAAGACTCCTTCCTCGATTCCTCCTACCTCGAAGAGAATCGAATCTTGGTATCGTACAGATGACGACACCTTAGAATGGCTTAAACACCATCCCGACCCAAATTCCATGGTCGTTAAGGCTTCTCAAACCTCCGGTCGTGAATCCACTACCCCTGCAGATAGAGAGGGCAAGAGATTTGACGCGGTCGGTTGTAAGCTCTATTCCGGGGCCCTTCTACTTTGTAGAATGGCGAACTATGGGGCTTGTATGGGGGCCTACCAGCAGATCATTTGGGAAAAAGCACAGCCCTTCTTCGCGAAGTTGTCTGACGAAGACCGGTCGGTTCTGTCCACCCTCCAGCAAGAGGCCGACTCGCTGGCGCATCATCAAATTCAGATGGCTAAGCATACAGGCGACACGGCCGGCAAGATGATCGCCCATGCCATTGCCATTCGTCGCCACGCCTGGCTGAGGTCGTCCGGTTTGTCCTCCTCCTCCAGGCAAGTCATCGAAGACCTCCCCTTCGACGCCATGGGCCTCTTCAACTCTGGCACTGACGACAAGCTCAAAACCAACCATGACTTTAAAGTTCTGGCCACTAAATGCGGTGACCAACCCCAAACCCACCGCACCAAGTGGTTTCCTCAGCGTTTTCGGCGTTTCCCGCCTCCCTCTTACCGCCATCAATCCTTCAGGCGTCCCTCGGTACCGAACAACCAGAACCGCCAACAGCCTCGACGCGCTGTTCAACCGCAAAGACAACGCGGTCGTACCACCCCCACCGCTGGTCAACCCCACCGGCGTTCCTGACGCCATCTCTCTCTCCAAAGACTCTTTCTACGGTACCGATGCAGTTCTCATTCCTCCGCACCCCTCTCTTCCACCAAATCAACCTCATGGTCTCTTTTTAGACCGCCTGGCTCCCTTCTTTCACCGGTGGAAATCTATCACTTCAGATGCCTGGGTCCTCAAGATTGTCCAAGAAGGCTATGCCTTAGAGTTCGAGGAGCTCCCACCCACGGGACAAGTTCTTCTCTCCAACCCTTCTCGAGAAATTCTCGCAGAGGTCAACGCCCTCCTCGCCAAAGGGGCTATTCGGCCTTCTCCATCGATACAGGACCCTCAAAACTTCTTCTCCAGATACTTCACAGTCCCGAAGAGGGGTGGGGGCCTCCGCCCAATTCTGGACTTACGCATGCTCAATGCCTTCATACGTCCAACCAAGTTCAGGATGGTCTCCATCGCCTCCATCCTCCCGATGCTTCAACGCGGGGACTACTTCGTGTCTATAGACCTACGAGACGCGTATTTCCACGTAGCGATCCGAGAAACCCACAGGCGCTTCCTCTCTTTCAAAGTTCTCGACCAAACCTACCAGTTTACCGCTTTACCCTTTGGCCTCTCTACGGCCCCAAGGGTCTTTACCAAAGTTGTCGCTGTCGTGGCCGCCCACCTCCGGCTCCAGGGGATCACAGTCTTCCCTTATCTAGACGACTGGCTTCTGGTCGAATCCGACCCTGCCCTCCTCCGACGTCACGTCGAATACACCCTCTCCCTTCTAGAATCTCTCAGTCTCCAGCTAAACCCCGACAAATCTCACCTCACTCCGTCGAACAAAATCCGCTTCATCGGTGCCCTGTTCGACTCAATCTCTCGGACTGTCTCTCTCCCGCTCGACAGGTTCCTAGCCCTTCGTCAACAAATCTCCTTTTGCGAGACCCACCGGAGGGTTCGGGCTCGGTCCATCCAGGTATTGCTGGGCCACATGGCCTCCACAGTCCTCACAACCCCGTTTGCCAGGCTCCATCTCCGCGCTCTGCAAATATGGTTTATAGACGTTTTCAAGCCTTTTCGCCACCTCAACTCGAGGTTTCTCTCCATCCCACTCCACGTTCGTCGGTCGCTTCTCTGGTGGAAGTCCCTCTCCAACGTCTGCAAGGGTCTTCCGTTCCACCCGACTCCTCCCTCGTCCACTATAA
Organism: Anolis carolinensis; assembly: GCF_035594765.1. NCBI lineage: Eukaryota > Metazoa > Chordata > Lepidosauria > Squamata > Anolidae > Anolis > Anolis carolinensis. Next base: position 159,896,590 of record NC_085841.1, read on the forward strand.
CCACGGACTCATCCAATTTCGGCTGGGGAGCCCACATGAGCGGTCTCACTGTTCAAGGCCTCTGGTCTCCTTCCGAGAAGGCCAATCACATAAACTTTCTGGAACTTCTTGCCATCTTCAAGGCTCTGAAAGCCTTCTCCCGCCTGATCTCCCAAAAATCTGTCCTCGTCCAATCAGACAACACAGTAGCAGTCTTCTACATCAACAAACAGGGCGGCACGGGTTCAAGGAAGCTGATGCTTCTCTCCTCCCAGCTGTGGTACTGGTGTATAGCCCGCAACATTCAAGTCTCGGCGATTCACCTTCCCGGGATCCAGAACAATTTAGCGGATGCCCTCAGCAGAATGACGACCTCCTCCCACGAGTGGATGCTCGATCCCGAGACTCTTCTTTCTCTTTTTCACAAATGGGGCTTTCCCACTCTGGACCTCTTCGCTTCTCCCCAGAACGCACAGTTGCCTCGGTACGGGGCGAGACTTCCCCCGTCCTCCTTTCCAGGCTGCCTGGGGGACGCCTTCCTTCTAGACTGGTCAGCGGAACCGATCTACCTCTTTCCGCCTTTTCCTCTCATACCAAAGGTCCTACAGAAACTCCGGTCGATACCGACGTCGGCGATCCTGATAGCTCCAGCATGGCCTCGCCAACCTTGGTTCCCGGCTCTTCTTCATCTCTCCAGAGCGACCTTCGTCACCCTGCCTCTCCTCCCGCACCTCTTGTCCAGGGAGAACGGCCAGATCCTGCACCCGGATCTCCCCTCTCTACATCTCACTGCTTGGAGAATTCTCGCCTGACCTCCCTCCCGCAGAACCTGCAGGAGGTCCTCCGCGCAGCTCACAAGCCGGCTACAACCAGATCTTACACTTATAAAGTTTCTCGCTTCCGCTCCTTTCTTCGCTCCCGAGGAATTGTTGCCTTCCCAACCTCGGTACCGATAGTGCTAGACTTTCTTATGTCTCTGGCAGACCAAAAACTTTCTCTTGCTTCTATGAAATCTTACTTGGCCGCCCTATCCTGGTGTTTTCAACAACATCGTAGACCGTCGTTGTTCTCTGATCACCTTGTCAAAACCTTCTTAAAAGGATACAATAACATCTGCCCCCCGTCTCAGCCTCCTACCCCGGGGTGGAACCTCGAGCTCGTGCTTTCCCAGCTCACTACCTCCCCTTTCGAGCCTTTGGCCTCGACCGACCTACGTCTCCTTTCTTGGAAAGTTGCCTTCCTGGTGGCCATAACTTCAGCGCGCAGACCCTCGGAACTGGCAGCCCTTCGGGTTGATGAACCTTACCTCCGTTTTCATCATGACCGTGCCGTTCTCCGCCCGGACATCACCTTCCTTCCTAAGGTGGTCTCAGCTTTTCACCTTAACCAGGACATTGTCCTCCCCGCCTTCTTTCCAGACCCCTCGTCTCCCCTTGAACGGAGACTGCACCTCCTTGATGTGCGCAGGGCACTCCTTTTCTATCGGGACCGTACTAAAGACATTCGAAAGACCCCAAAACTTTTTGTGGCCCATGCTCCAGATAAACTGGGCAATCCTATTTCTTCACAGAGACTGTCTCATTGGATTGCTCAGGCTATTGAATTGGCTTACGAACTGGCCAAACGCCCACCCCCTCCGTCGGTCCGCCCGCGTTCGACGAGGGGCCTCTCCACGTCGACTGCCTTCCTAAGGGGTATCCTCCTGGACTCTATTTGCAGGGCAGCGATCTGGTCCAACCCACTTACGTTTGTGTCTCACTATAGGGTAGACCAGAAAACCTTAAAGGATTCAGCCTTTGCTAGGGCAGTTTTGTCATCCTGCTTGTCCTGAAAGGCTCCTTCATGTATTCCTATTTTGTGGATGTTTTTTCATGCCATCCTTTTGTCGATTTCCTGTTCAGTACATGTTTGCACTGTTATCTCTGACAAATTGTGCCTTATTTGCCACTGCCTTCCTCCTTTGGAGAATGATGCGCCTTACTTGCACATGTTTTCTTAAATTGTTTATATCATGCCTTACCGGGTTGCTCTCGGTGTTATGCGTGTGTTCATGCAATACTTCAATGGGTCCTTCGGACCATGTTATTGATGTTTAATAAACATATGTTTGGACATTATCTCGTTGTCAGGGTTTGCTTAGCCCGCCTCCGAGACCTAAGCTTGCTAGTCTCCATTAGTGTGCATTCACAGAGTACACGAAGAAAAAGGACAGGTTGCTTACCTGTAACCATGTTTCTTCGAGTGTACTCTGTGAATTCACACAAGCCCGCCCTTCCTTCCCCTCTGGCAAACCCTCTTCCTTCCTCGTTGCCTTAGCGGCGTAGGAACTGGGGAGCGGGCGCCGAGGGCTGCCTTATATGCCCTCCGGGGACAGAGGGGCGTGGCTACCGCCAAAATTTAAACTTCAGCTTGGGAAGAGTTTCCGTTGGAACCTGCGCAGGCGCAGCCTCTCCATTAGTGTGAATTCACAGAGTACACTCGAAGAAACATGGTTACAGGTAAGCAACCTGTCCATATTTGGCTTTATTTTTGTCAGCAGCATGAGATAGGTGTGTTTGATATTAAATTGATAAATATCAAAAATTTTCAAGAAATAATTAATTAAAATACATCAAATTGCAATTAGAAATTACTTGCTTGTTAAGAGCTGTTGATGGACATGACAATTGATTGATTATAACTTGCATTTTGTGTGTTCGTTTGGAAAATAAAGTAGTCATTATGACTTTAATTCTGTGTCACACAACAGATGAAACACGTACAGACATTTTTTTTCCAAAATGTTCTTCTCTTCCTTCTTTGTGCTTTCATTGCCCCCTATTTTTATTCAACACCTCACAATTGCATTCCAGGCCAAAACCACCCCCTTGGATTGCTTCAGTACCCCCCAGGGGATAGTATCCCCTACTTCAGAAAGTGCTGTACTAGAGCACCATGAACAGAAATTGCTTGGGGTTAAAGCAGTTTAGTTTACCCTAGTTTTAAAATTGCAGTTTAGCATAGTGGACTAGGACTATATAACTGAGAATTCCAAGTATTCACCAAACTGTAAAACCCTTGATTAATTAGGTCAGAGCCAAGTTTGATAAAGACCAGAACTAGTCAATGACTTGCAGTTGCCTTAATGCTGTTCCCTATGTAGAGTTGTGTTTGTGTATACCAGTGGTTCTCAACCTGTGGGTCCCCAGGTGTTTTGGCCTACAAGTCCCAGAAATCACAGCTAGTTTACCAGCTGTTAGGATATCTGGGAGCTGAAGGCTAAAACATCTGGGGACCCATAGGTTGAGAACCACTGGTGTATGCTTTCAAGTCACCTGTCAACTTGTGTTGACCCCATAAAGTTCATAGGTTTTTCTTAAGAAAAGAATAATCAGAGGTAGTTTGGACAATTCCTTCCTATGAAATATAGGCTACCGAACCTAGTATTTGTTGACTATCTCTCACCCAAGTATTAGCCGGAGCTGATCTTGCTTAATTTTCAAGATTACAGTAAGTGGAAACTGTTCCTTTAGCATATTTAACCTCTTTGTAATACAATCTGGAAAATACCTCAATTCTACTGTGTGAAACCAGGGATAGTAAAATAGGGGCATTTGCAAGAATGTGTCATGTGGACACAGGCTTATTTTCTTATCCTCTATTAACAAATCTTTTCCTGGTCAATTTCGTAGTTGTATAATGTTTTGCCTGTAGGAACTATAGTTCCGAAATGCAAAATGCTCTGAAATGTTGACCTGCAAAAGATTTATTTGAACATTTAAAACATGCAGTACTGTTTAAATAACCATAATGATGTTCTGTTTCCATCATAGCTAATATGCAAATCTTAACTGCAAAAATTGGTTGTGAATCCTATTGTATTTTGCGTGTTAAATGTAGTGGTGACTATAAAACGATTTATGAGTGAAGTACAAAGGCCTCGTCTCTCTAGGCCATTTAGAGAAACATTTGAAGTTGAATAAGAACTTAACAGATGATTTAAAAACCAACCCAAATCACTCGTCAGTTATGTTAATCAGTTCTGGATAAAACTACAAGTTTGGCTACATTGGCACCCCACAATTCCATAACCATGCACACTGACTTTATTTGCTTATTTGTTTTAAAGTCACAGCAACTTGGGTGGGCAGTATCTGATTGAAAGGAAGCAGATGCAGAGATATCTATGGGCATTTCCATTCTTCACAGAAATGTGTGCCAATGCGGGTTTTAAAAACTTGCTTTGACATCTATTTCTGTCCCTTCATCTCCCCGCAAAACCCAGTAAAAAACACAGTAAATACTATGATGGCATAGGGCAACCCAACCCCCCCCCCCAAATGCCCTTAAAATAAGAGAAAACTTATTGGGCCACCATGACGTCTCTCCAGAGGCCTCCTGGCACATAAAAATGATGTGTCAGGAGGTGGAGGGGGCAGGAGCAGTTTGGCTTCTGGAGAGGCATCACGATGGCCTGGTAATTTTTTTCCTTATTTTAAGGGTGTGTTTTTGGGGTGGGGTGGGTGGGTGGCCTCATGCTACTCTAAAACCCCTTCCCATGTTCACCCTTCCCCATGCTATCTAAAGCTTTAAAAATATATAGTTTTGGCTGGAGTTACACTGAAAAAATGTACCTGTTCCAACTTATACATAAATTCAACTTAAGAACAAACCTACAGAACCTATGTTGTTCGTAACTTGGGGACTGCCTATACTCGCTGGCTCACATGAGGAAAAAAATTGCCAGTCCCAATAATTGTGTAAATGATGCATATGTGTATGCCCACAAATTACATTTACCTTCTCATTTGGATAATTTAGGATAATGGTTACATTTCTTGTTTGGACAGTCAGAGGTACTATTTGTAGGGAAGACCACTGTTGTATGTACAACAATAAACATGTGACTTGCATTGATGCTAGGAAAGAAAGGGCTGGTCAAGCCTTTGCTGCTATGGAATAAGGAAGCATAGCAACCTGAAATTAAGCTACTGTGTTTAGCAGGAGCTTCTATAATATCAAAAGAGCAGCATTGCCGAAACAGAACAAAAGGTTATGATTCATGCCTGCTGCCCCCCCTCCCCCCCAGGGAGTACTTTTCAATCTTGCCTTTGAGTGCAGACATAGAGGCCCTGTGCACATGTTTTGATAAATGTTTGGTTTGAAACTTTTCAACAGTGAACTGATGTGTTAAGGCTTTTGTAGCTTGGGCCAATTAGTTAAAACAGTGCAATAGATTGGATTTCACATATTGGAAAGAATTACATTTTATGTCTATACATATATATTGTTTCTAGAAGGCAGACGGGTCATTTTCTGGAAAGTGGTTTGTGCACTCTTCCATTGATTTTTAAACTCAAAAGCAAAAGTTATGAGATGGCTGGTTTGAATTTAAAAGTCACAGTGTATAAGATACTAGGTAAGAAGGCTCAAGGAACTAACTCTTCTTTTGATGCTTATACTGCAAAAGGCAATTCTCCACATTTGGAAACTCTCACACCTGTCCGCTCCTTCAATATTTTCATTTATCTTCATGCAGCTCTCAAAAACCATGTAAAAATAGGGACCCAAGAGATATGAAAGATTTTATGAAAGGCATATATTTTTATTTTGCTTTCCAGGTTATTATTTTTCAACTCAAATATTAAGTTTCCAGGGAGAGGTAGATTCAGATTTCACCAAAGCAGGACTTCTTTGAAAATTCAGTCTTTTCCAAAACCCACTCAGGAACATGTACGGCACAGAGCACTGACTGAGCGTCAGAGATACCTGTTGGTTGCTATAGCCATGATAGTGCAGAGGAGCAAGAAGCACAAACTATTCCACACTATTTAGCTGTGTTCATGGCAATTTTTCATGTAATATTCAGTCTGTCCATTCTTCTTCTGAGACCCATGTTTGGACTCTGATCTGCATGCCTTCTTTTGTGAATACTGAAACAGAGTTTATATTGATATGCTAGATTCTATGTGATCCTGATAATGCAGTGGGTGGGGCATGAAATCTGTATATAGTTTCTGTTTTGATCATCAAATAATTATAAATACATTGTGTGGAGGATTTTCTAACACATACTCCCTCCCACAACCCCCAATGCATTTGCTAATCCTGAGGGCCAAATTGCATGTTATCTTTAAACACATACACATATACTAGCTTTGCTGTTTTTCTCCAAAGTAAACTTGAAAGACTCCATGTGAATTGGAACCCTAGCATGAGGGGCTGTTGCTAATAGTCTTCGGGTTGGCTTCAAAGTATGAGGACCCTGTGTGTAAGTGACCTCCTAGATACCTTGCCAACAACAACTCTATTCAGGTCCTGTAGTCTCCGGCCTGTGATTTCATTGACTGAGAGTGCTTTTACACAGATACTATAATGTGGTTTGAAGCCAATTGGAAGGCAGGGTGTCCACAAATAGACGCCCCCAATGCACACAGTAGCATGAATGAAGCCAGAAACAATGTGTTTAAAAACCTCACAGAATAGTCCGAATAGGCCAGATAATGTTTTTCAATGGATCGAGTATAGCCCATGGAGGGCTTGAATCTGAGATTGAAACATCCTGTCAAGGTACCACTAGTGTGGAAGCACTTTAAAAACAGCCAAAAACAGCTGGCTGGAAGATAAACAATTACTCCCCTATGAGAGAAAACCTGGCACAGTCTAGTGCTGATCCTGAAAAGACATAGTGATGCTTATCAGTACATCTCAGCCGACTGGTTAAGGAAAAGATTTTTTTCCGGAGGCTGTCTAGCTGCAGAGTCTGCAACTCCTGGACTTAGTTCCAATCCACATTCAGTGGATACTGTGTTCACCACCTCAGCTTTGAACTGGTTTCTGTGATATTTGTGTAGGCATTGTATAGTGAAATTGGTCCATTTCAATTGACCTCTACACTGGATTTATGAAGAACCTTGTGTCCATTGTGTTGTTGAAGGCTTTCATGGCCGGGATCACAGGGTTGTTGTATGTTTTTCGGGCTGTATGGCCATGTTCCAGAAGTATTCTCTCCTGATGTTTTGCCCACATCTATGGCAGGCATCCTCACAACCTCTGAGGATGCCTGCCATAGATGTGGGCAAAACGTCAGGAGAGAATACTTCTGGAACATGGCCATACAGCTCGAAAAACATACAACAACCCTTGTGTACATCCATCATCAACAACAACAAAACTTTATTTATATACCGCTCTATATCTAATAAGGACTCAGAGCTGTTTATACATCATAAAAACAGTCAATATATATTCATAATACAAAATACAAGAATCAATATAATAGCAATTAACAAACATGTTTAAAATTCCAACATTTTAAAACAGTATAATACCTAGTAAGAGCAATTGCAGATCGCTCCATTGAGTGGTTCTACAATGAATGGGTGTAATATATACAATATATAAAACAGGCAAAATGGCAGTATGGCCAAGGCAAAGTGTGACTGATAGTAAGCATCACATTGTTTTCCTTTTCCCCTCCTACTTTCTTTCGCTTTATTGGATGTTACTGCCTTTTCCAGTGAATCATGTTGCCTCATAGTATATCCAAAGAATGATAGCCTCTGTTTATCATTTTGTCTGCCAGGGAGAACTCAGGTTTCATTAGTCTTCACTGTTGCCTCCCTTGCTGCTGTTGTCGTCCTTATTTAGATCACTCTCCTTCCCTGCCTGTAACGTACATTGCCCCAAAGTAAGTCATTTCTTTTGATATTCTGTCAATATAAATTCCAGGTACAGTCAACGCCCACCTTGAAATAGTCCTCCAGTGGAGGACATAAAGCTCCCTCAACTTACTACATGCTGGAGTTGTGGTCAAGATCAGGTCCACCATGCTTACTTTGGATGAGAGAGAAGAAAAGGATGGCAAGAGAACAGACAAAATAGATTATTGATAGATGAAATAGATAGAACAGATAATTACATCTTTGAAATAAGTATATCTCTAAATTATTATTTGTCACTCTCTCGCTTGACCAGAATGTTTGTATGGAACACAGTTGAGTGAAAGGCACTCATCTTAGACATTGTGGTCATCAGTATCAAATTGCAGATTTGGTCACATTCCAGTTGTGTTACCAAATGATCTCTTTTATTTTTACTTCATAAATCAATGTCCAGTCTCAACATCAACTGCTACAGGGCTAAATGCTTTCTTGGGAAGAAGAACCTGCCCATCATTTGAGGAGCACTTGTTCTGCTTTGATCTGGTTTCCAATGACACTTTGTCTTCTTTATATAACTCCTCTCTAATAATGAAATAAACTGAACGGCTATAACAGGGCTGAACAAAGTGCAGTCCAAAGCCTGTATGGAGCTAACCAGAACAAAAATGTGGCCTCTCAAGCCTCTGGAGGCCTCTCTGAAGAGACTTTCAATGCTTTAAAAGGCTGTGCTTTGCTATAGACAAGCCTTAGCTTGCTGCAGTAATCAAATGCTCTGCAAATGCTCTTTATCTCTACTCTCCCCCCACTCATTTCAGTTTCATTTTAAAATCTTTTCTCTCACAATTGCGCTCATCCACTCCATCAGTCCATCTCATTCCAGCCTTGGTTTAAAATCTCTCAAATCCTCACTTTCATCTCCCTCATTCATTCCAGTCTTGTCTTTAAAATCTCACAAATCCTCCCACCTTCTTCTTCCATACCCTCACTCTAGCCCTGACTTAAAACATCACAAATGCTGCACTCCAGCCCCAGCTTAAAAGCTTGTTCCAAGATATCTGATTATATATGTATATACAAATACATTATCCCAAAATCTGAAAAAATGCAATGGTACTAAACATTTCAGATAAAAAAATTCTCATCCTGTATCAGTGGGGACGTTGCATTTGAATGTGTAGTAAGAAATATACAACTATATTGATAAAAAAGTATTTTTTATGCTGTAACATGTATCTAATGTTTACAGGAATGTATTTGCAATTACGATGAAAAGTCAGCCTTTTCTCTGTATGTTCAGAGAAGCAGAAACACTATTAACAGTACAGTAGGCATGGCACTAAATTGGAAAAAAATAAAGACTGCAAATTTCTGTTATCAGTGAGCTTTTAATCAATCAATGAACAAGTAATCCTTGTTAGTGTTGTCATATTTTTATAGTAGTTAAGAACTTGAGAGCCATCTCTGGTGTGTGTTAATCTGTTGCAAAATAGTAATGGAAATGTCAAAGATCAATTTGATATTTTAAAAACTGAAGCATCATCTCTGTGATGCCTCATGGGCCTTGTAGTCCTGCTCCTAGTGCCATCGTGGCAGATGAAGATGAAAACATGGGGTTTTCGCCGGTTCAACAAGAGCCGGAGTCCTTTCACCTGCCGGATGTTGATGTTTGTCCCCAAGAATTCAGTAAAACAGACCTTGGACATTCCTCGCCTCCGTTCCCTAGAAAAGAATCCTACTGTGCTGACAGAGGAGTCAGGGAACAGAATCACAGGAGTTTACGGATTGCTGCCAAACAACAGGCTGATTAGACCTGCTTCCCTTGGGAAATTCTAAGGAGTCTTGCATCTGGACAAAGTTGGGTTTCGCTTCCCGTTCTCTAGGGAAAGAGATTGTTGGCGGGAAAACGGGACCCCAATATAGGTGCCTGACGCGGGAGAATCTTTGCGGAGTCAACAGAGCAGCTTCAGGAGTAAGATCGTGTGTGGACTTCGTAACCCCAGTTCCTTGCTTCCCGGATTAAGTATTCAAGACTTGCCTCGCTTTTCTATTAACCACGGACCTTGTTCTAAGAATCACTGTTTGCCTTGTATCCAGCCTTGTATCCAGCCTTGTATCCAGCCTTGTTTCCAACCTTGTTGTCAAGCTACCTAGGACTCCTGAGACTCAGACATTTCCCCACATTATTGCTTGGCAATAGTGTGTGTTTCGGTATTGGATAAAAACTTTGAACTCTAATATCATTTATTGGACAATACATTTTTGGACTATATTTGACCTCATTTGAAAGGTCTGCTTCTGAACTATATTCTTCACTTGTTTTTATTGCTTTTATATATTTCCTTAATAAAGATATTAGATAGAGATTGGCCTCCGTGTATGGTTCTTGGTGCCCTGCTGCCAGGGGTCTGACAATCTCGAATATCATAATTCCTGGATTTTGCCTTATTGCTTCTTGCCACAAATTGTTCACCTTTTCTAACTTCCTGCCTGCCACTGCTCTTCTTTATGAACCTTGAGCTATAGACATATAGATATAAATCAACTCTTGGTATGATACAGTAGGTTTTTTTTGTATTCTCCATCAGTAAAACATGTATCTCCTTTTATGTTCTGTTTTGTTCTGTTTTTATGTACACTGAGTAGCACGTTACTAGCTTTAAACAAGTAAAACAGCATGGCAAATCCTTGGTCTAAGAATGTATGTGGATTATGTCTTAGCAGTTAATCCATATACCTGACCTTCTTAAAGCTTCACCCACTTAATTTTTAGCCCCCATAAACAACCAGGTAAGATAAAGTGGGAAGTAGGGAAAATATCTTCTAACAGTTTGGCATATTGTTTGATGAACCGTTGGGAGCTGTACAACATGATCCATGAGGAACTGATATTCACTAATTGCTGTGCATATATGATAAAAGGGATATATTCCTGGTAACTTTGAATATGTGAACCACAGTGCAGTGTGGTAGTCAGTTAATCCTTTCTTTTGTTGCTCTGAGTCTTACAGTTTTGTAATACAGATAATTTATCTTGGCTGGAAAACATGGAGTCATTCCAGTATTATCACTCAGCTTCCCATTGCAATAAGCAAATAATTTTGTTGCACAAAAAATGTTCAGAAAAGTGAGAAGAATGGAAAAGGTTTCACCCATGTAAGCTGATATTGAAGTAGAATTTCTTCACAGATGGAAGAACTGTCTGATCTGGTTCACAATTGGTTCATCCTGGGGAGAAAGTTCCACAAGAGATTTCCTGTTGGGGTTGAGATGTTGTCTGAGCAACGATAGTCATCCTCAGTGATATGATTGTGTTCAGTGCATTCTGACTCTTAGCTTTGTGCTTTGAGGCTTATCAGTAAAAGCTGTTGTAGCTGAATAAAAACTGTTGTTGGAGCTGAAAAGCAGTTGTTGGAGCTTGAACACTTATAAGTTTATTTATGCAAGGAATTATCATCAAGAATAAACAAAATTACATGATTGAACCATTAGCAGTCATTTTTAGAAGTCTTTTATACAAGTGTATAGTATTTTGAACATGGAAAAATCAGCAGTAAGTGGAGAACTAGAATTCAGATCTTAACTTATTGAAGTAACACTGTGAAATAAAAGACCAGACAACAAAACGTGGAACAAAGAGCTATTTATGGACTTGTCTAAACTGTAATCGGGAGCAGTAAAAACTAACTTGGAGGGAGCAACAAAGAAATAGGTCATGACTGAGGCTAGGTATAATGCAATGACTACCTCCTTGTCCACCTTTGGGTGAACACCTGACCCCAGGGGCAGTCCACTTAATGGCTTCCTGGCCCGGACAGTCATTACTGGGAGGCCATTCCAGGGACACTCCCTCCCAAGCCCCAAAACTCTATAGAGAAATTGGAATATAAGAGAAAGTGGAAACCCCCAGTCCACCCCAAAGGAAAAAATCTCAAGATGCCCCTAAGCCCCAAAACTTGTCAAGGCCATCCCAGGTAACCCCTTCATTTTCAGGTGGAGGGTGCCAAGGTGAACACCAATGATGTTCTCCCCCAGTTCCAGCCACTGTAAACTTAATTAGTAGCGCCACCCAAACAAACTCCTCTTCCAAGGACACAATATGGGCTAGGCAAAAAAAAACCCCTCCCTTTAGGAGAGGGAAAAAATTCCTACTCAACCCGCTAAAGCGACTAGCATTTACTCATAATGTGCCGAGAGCAGTTGGGCGGGTCGCTGGATGAAGAACTGAAGCAGGAGGGAGGGGCCAGCTGCTTAACTTCCGCCCAGGCTTCTTCCTTCTGCCGAGACTGGTGTAAAAGCACCAGTCACTACATTAATACTGGTCTCTTCACGGAGGCTTCAATTGCTTGCCCCCAGTCAAATCCTGCTCTAGTTCTGGCAGCCTATCAATGAGCACTGAGGTTTTCTGATAACACCAAGCTAGTTTGTTTTAATTGCTAATTATCTGGGGTTGTGTTACATTGTGTTTAAGCTAAGATAGGACCTATATATAGATTATGGTTTGGGAGCAGCTGGCAATACACAAAGGTTATCTAATCAGACTCCCATTTACACTTCATGAAGTGATCAAATTTTTCTGTTGATTGACAGAATGGCAATGTGTTGAATCCTGAAAAAAAGAGAATGCAATAAAGAAATCAGTGTGTGTGTGTGTGTGTGTGTGTGTGTTTGCCTATGTAAATATATTTTCTAATCGTCCTTGTTCAAAGCAACTGAAAAATATTCTCTGTTGAACATAGGCAACTATAGCTAGTGGTATGGACACAGTCTTGTTATTCTACATCAGGCCTTCACAACCTGTGACCCTCCAGTTGTTTGGACATCCAACTCCCAGAAACTGTAACCAGCTGTTCCAACAACCAGGAATTCTGGGAACTGAAATCCAAAGCACCTGGAGAGCCACAGGTTGTACAGGCCTGTTCTACATCGGCCACTTAGTTACATAGGTGTACTAAAAAATTCCCCTTGCTTGACCCCCCTCCCTTAACAAACAACCGCTGCATCAGACAAAGGACGTCTGTTCAGCTGCCATTATGAGCATAAGGAGATTTGTGTTTCTAGCCTCCTCCATCTTGATCTAAGGTTGCCATGAGGAATTGTGACAAGGGTGCATGTTCCAATTGTTGTTGCCACCTTCCTTGCAGGTGGGAAAGGGCTGGAAAAGTTAATCCTCTTTAAGCCTCAAACAGCTGCCAAGCATACCCTTTTCACCTGGTGCTGTAACTGTCTGATAGGGTGGGCTGGGGTGTGTTTACATAGTCTTACCCAGGATCTAATTCCATATTATCTGTTTATCCCAGATTATCTGGCAGTGTAGACTCTTAATCTAGTTCAAAGCAGATAGTCTGGGATCAGATCCTGGGCTATTAGGCAATGTATATCCAGCCTTAGTTTTAGCTAATGTAGAACAATTATGGATCCATTAATATACATTATAAATCCACTATTTCAGTACATAATACTCGCCGCTGTTTATGACACGTTTTCAAAACTCCACAAAGTTACAATACTCTATTGTGGTATTTTTTTAAAGCACATTCTTGGTAAATAGACTGCTGAAGAGGAAGTGTGGTTGATGGCATTGCTAGCTATTTTTTTGTGAGTTTCCATTAAAGTTTCATCTGGAGGCAGAAAGTTCCAATTTGTCTAGCTTGCTATGTGTCCCATCCATCTTTTTGTAGAACTCTTGATGATTGTGCTTTCTTCTCTAGTAGTTAAAATAATTTGGGATGGGAAGAGTGTTGATGGTATATTTTTGAAGGTTTCCACTGCATATCTGGCTAACCCTGAAGGGTGATTTTTTTCAGCAATTACCTCTTGGAAGTAAAACTGAAGAAACAGCTATTTTCCCCTCCTTTGCTCTTGCCTGTCAACACATTTGGCTTGTTTTGAAAGCACTGCAGTGTCTGGCAATGATACCATGCTTACAACAAAGCAAAGTGGAACAGCGGATGCGAAACCTGAAATGGATAAAAGCAAGGTTCAGAATTCCTTTAGAAATCTGAAATAGAACTTGGCAAACTACAAGCAAGTAGCTTCCTATCAAGAGGAGACAGGAAGTGTCATACTTGTTAAGTGCTGGTGGTGATGCTTTGAAGCAAAAGTTTGTATTTTTGGGAGGGATTTACCCCCCCCCCCCTTACCGTTAAGCCAAGGCAACCTGCTGACAGCAAAAGTTTGTAAAACATGAATCAAACCCACTGAGCAACATTTTGTCCAGGGATGGTTGTGGGTGGCAGTTGAATCTTCATTCAGAATTAAAGAATTTGGCAAATGTGCTGCACAACCCTGTGCATGTTTACTCAGAAATACATCCTGTTGTGCTCTGTGGGACTTGGTTCCTAGTGAGTATATTTATGATAGAAGACTTAAATCTTAAAGAAAGAATTCGCTTTGCATAATTCTGTGATGTCACGGTTTCATCTTATGGAGAAACATAACTTCAAAAACACAATATTTATGTTTAGTGAAATGAAGAACTGGCTTTGGCAGTGGTAGAAATTGAGTCAGTCCCCTTCCAGGCCCTGTTGTTATTGGATTACAAAGGCTTCTTATACTAGCAAAGTGAAATGACTGACTCATAGGACAAAATAGGAGTGAGGAAAGCTGCATGTGGCCCTCAGATGCCATTTTGTGTCTCTTTGGTGCCCAGAGGTATCCCTGCAAGTTGGCACCCCTTAGTTTTGGACTTAAAATCATACAACAGGGCTCAGACTTCTGTAAAATGCTGGGTTGAAATGAAAACAAAGGGATTGTCACATCATCTCAGAGATGGGGAGATTTAATTTTAGTTGAATTTTTGTTTGTGGCAACTTGAGGTAGAGTCCAATGTGTATGAATGTTTGATGCAAGCAGCCCTGTCCCCAAGTGGGGTGTGGAATTCTGCCATAACTAGGGATGAAAAGAATATTTCAAAATATTTGTTGTAAATTTTGGTTGAAAAATAAACCTTGTTTTTCAAGACTCAAAAAACTTAGATGAGGAGAAACCTGAGCTGACAAGAACCACTGCAGTTTGAGGGTAATTTTGTGCTAAATTCACATGCAGTTGTTTTGTGTAGAAAATGTCATTTTCTGTACAGAAAACATTTTCTGCATGGGAAATCATATCTTAATATGGTAATATTACCTTTAGTGCAGAACATATTCTGTGTATAACAACTATATTTGGGAATTTGTTCTGTATAAAATTAACATATGGTTGATTTGCATGGAAATAGGATTTTCTGCATAGAAAAGAGCCTTTTTTACAGAGTAATTCATATTTCTGCATTTAAATATTATTTTCCCTACAGAAAATTGTGTTGTCTGCACAAATCTACCAGCCTTTGTGGTGGTTTCCGAAGACTTTCTCACAGTGAAAAGAAAATTGCTGAAACTGCGTATTACTGCCTTTGAGAAGAAACTTTGTGAAGAGTTACATCTCTAGCTGTGACAGACTTGCTGGCTAAGATTTTTTCTGTTGCCTACTTAGTGCTGGAAAACATACATCCAAACACCCGTGGAAATTATCTCAAGAGATATCTAATCTCTGTAGGTGTTGAGATATTATTTAATACTGCAAATATAATATGAGTCATGCACTTTTGGTGTTTCTGTCAGGTTTCTGAAAGCTTGCAAGAGTTCGTTGTAAAACTGAACACAGCGTTTCAATAAAAAAAATAATTCTTGAAGGTCAGTGCTATCAGTGGTCAGTCCTGTATTTCTGCGTGTAACTTACAGATACGTTTTTAAAGTAGGCAGACTTTGATCTGCAGGTGGCAGCAATGAAGAGAAGAAAATAATTTCAAAATGAGTTTTCCCCCAAAATCATTTCTGCATTGCTCAACTTGATGGAAATATGAATAACGAAAATACTAAACTATAATACAAATGATTACACTATAAAGATTTTTTAACAAATCCTGACTGTCAGACTCCTGGCAGCAGAGCACCAAGAACCATACACGGCCAATCCCTATCTAATATCTTTATTAAGGAAATATATAAAAGCAATAAAAACAAGTGAAGAATATAGTTCAGAAGCAGACCTTTCAAATGAGGTCAAATATAGTCCAAAAATGTATTGTCCAATAAATGATATTAGAGTTCAAAGTTCTTTATCCAATACCGAAACACACACTAGTGTGGGGAAATGTCTGAGTCTCTGGGGTCCTAGGTAGCTTGACAACAAGGCTGGAAACTAGGCTGGATACAAGGCAAACAATGATTCTTGGAACAAGGTCCGTGGTTAAAAGCAAGCGAGGCAAGTCTTGATTATTTAATCCGGGAAACAAGGAACTGGGGTTACGAAGTCCACACACGATCTTACTCCTGAAGCTGCTCTGTTGACTCCGCAAAGATTCTCCCGCATCAAGCACCTATATTGGGGTCTCGTTTTCCCGCCAACAATCTCTTTCCCTAGAGAACGAGAAGCGAAACCCAACTCTATCCAGATGCAATACTCCTTAGAATTTCCCAAGGGAAGCAGGCCTAATCAGCCTGTTGTTTGGCAGCAATCCGTAAACTCCTGCGATTTTGTTCTCTGACTCCTCTGTCTTTAGAGTAAGATTCCCTTCTGGGAAACGGAGGCGAGGAATGCCCAAGGTCTGTTTTAATGAATTCTTGGGGACAAACATCAACATCCTGCAGGTGAAAGGACTCCGGCTCTTGTTGAACCGGCGAAAACCCCATGTTTTCGTCTTCATCTGCCACGATGGCACTAGGAGCAGGACTACAAGGCCCATGAGGCATCACACTGACCTAGTTCCCTCCAGATACATTTTGTGTTGTAACTACTACCACCCAAATGCAATATTATCTGAGGATAATAAGACTTGTGATCCAGCATATCTGCAGTGTGCCTGATTGGCAAGGCTAAATTAGAGTAAGCATCTAAGGCTGTATCTACACTGCCATATAATGTAGTTTCAGAATGCAGATTAACTGCATTAAATGGAATTATATGGCAGCGTAGACTCATACAATTCAGCTCAATGAAGATAATCTGCATTCTGAGGAGAATGCAGAGGAAAACACATTTCTTCTACAAATCTACAAAATTTATCATTCTATAGAATCATTGAATCATAAGATTCACAAAGGCCATCTAGTCCTTTCAGCTACACAACCAAGACATTCCTGATAGATGGTCATTTAGCCTCTGTGTAAAAACCTTCACAAAAGGCGACCCCACCACACCCTGACTCTATCTATTCTGACCATGTAATGCTGTTTGAAGCTAGCTAGCAATGTGGTGGCTGGACTATGAATACCCACAAAAGCATGTGAAAGAAAGCTCTAAATGCATATCAGTGCTCAGTCGTTTGTGTCATCACCATCCAGGCCTCAAATGGATTCCAAGATTACCTGTGTAATCATCTGCACAGCAAAACTACTTTCTTCAACAGATATTTGAAACTGACTTACATGGTCAGTGTAGATGTGCCCCCTGAGGCAGTGTATCTCACTGTCAAATAGCTCTTACCACCAAGAAGTTCTTCCTGGTGTTTAGGTTGAATATCTTTTTCTGTAGTTTGAATCCACTTTCAACATTGTCAATTTAATTTGTGCAGATGTTGTTTCAATTATTTGTACAGATGGTGTTTTCATTATTTTCATTATTTTCTTACTTATTTTGTGCAGACGTAGTCTTCATTGTTTGTCTATATTTTGCATTTTAGGAAGATTGAGGGAAATTAAATATATTTTGGAATGTTGTTAAATGGAAGTATCCTGATTGGGGGGTGTACTTTTCAAGGCATTGCTTGGTATACTTTGATTGGGAACCTATAGACTATTAATGCAATGGTAGCATGCATTAATATATTGAAATTGTATGACTGATCACACAATTTGGATGCCCAGTATATGGGCAGCATAACATACTTATAGCATAGATTCACTGCTACACTTCGTACTATGTACTCCTTCCATTAGATCATGGTCTGATATTACTGTAACTTGATTGTCAGAGGGAAAAGGATTTGCTCTATAACAGAAGATTTTTTTTCATAGTCTTTGTAATGCTGCTCAAAGTCTACTAAGATGTTGTCAATAAGTCCAGAAAAGTATCCCTCCACCACACTGGATGGACTTAGCATGCCATCCCCCCTAACTTTCCAAACTCTAAGTAAAGGCAATATAAAACATAATTATTAAACAGGACATTGTCTTTTTGAGTGGGATATGGAAATGAGCATTTTCATTCTTTTCCCTTGTTTGATCTAGCTTGGTTGCAGGATATGGGAATTGGGAGACCTTCCTGAGAGGCAGTCTCCAATTCTACCTTTATGTCTGTCTCTTCTGTATTCTGCAACTACCGTAAGACCCCTTCTACATATAATCCGTATAATCCAGATTATCAAAGCAGATAATCCACATTATCTGCTCCAAACTGGATTATATGAGTCTACACTGCCATATAATCCATTTCAAAGCAGATAATCTGGATTTTGTATGGCAGTGTAGAAGGGGCCTTAGAAGTCATTAGAAGGTGATGAGTAAACTGGGTAAGAAGTCACTGTTGCATAAGCTTTCCAGTATGGCAGTTTATGTCCCAATTGAATACCCACTTCTTTCATTGACAGGCATCCACACAGCCATATAACCCAAAATATCAAGGCAGAAAATCCCAGAATATCTGCTTTGAACTGGGTTATTTTATTCCATACTATTATATATTCCAGTTCAAAGCAGATAATGTGGGATTCTATTCAGCTTTGTGGAAGGGGCCTTACATGGTAGTTATTAGGCTTGAGCAAATTTTTTCGTTAGTTCGTTAAATTCGTTAAAAATTCATTTCGCAAGTACTTTTGAATTGATATTTGAACCATCTGCTCACTGCCTTACAAATATTACGAATTTGAATAATAAAAGTACCTTTTTTGTTTGTTTCTGATGTCTTCGGATATAGCTGTAGCCCCTCTGAGAGGAGAAGCCATGTTGGCATGCCTCTCAGCCAATCAGAGCGGAAGAGGGAGGGAGGGAGAGGCATGGCCATCGATCTGCTAGCATTTTAAAAAAAATGTTGCTTCAAAAATCCCCAAAAATCAGTGGATGGGTCAAACATTATGAAACTTGATAGGCTAAGAGTACTTAATTTTTGCTTCCATTCTGGCAAATTTCATCATAATAGCTTTCATAATGCAGGAGAACGAAGCCTCTGAATATTGACCATTCTTTTAAGTGGAAATGAAGCAATTCGCCATAACGAGAGAAAAAACTCCATTTCCCAGAAGCCTTAGCAAGCCAATCAAAGTGGAAGGAAGAAGGACAGGGAGGCGTGGCCATCGATCTGCTAACATTTTAAAAAAATGTTGCTTCAGAAATCCCCAAAAATCAGTGGATGGGTCAAACATTATGAAACTTGATAGGCTAAGAGTGGTTAATTTTTGCTTCCATTCTGGCAAATTTCATCATAATAGCTTTCAAAATGCAGGAGAAGGAAGCCTCTGAATTTTGACCATTTATAAAAGCATTGGGCTGAAGCAAACGTTTCTCCAATAGTACTATGCCCACTTTAAAACTACAATTCCCAGGTGTTCCAGGCCCTCTCTCCTCTTAACATTCCCCACCCCCTTTTGTCCTCACTTAGAATCATAGAGTCATTGAACAGTAGAGTTGGAAGAGACCTCGTGGGCCATCCAGCCCAACCCCTTCTGCCAGGCAGGAAGACACCATCCAATCCCTCCCAACAGATGGCCATCCAGCCTCTGCTTAAAAGCCTCCAAAGAAGGAACCTCCACCACAGCCCGGGGAGAGAGTTCCACAGCTGAACAGCTCACAGTGAGGAAGTTCTTCCTAATGTTCAGGTGAAATCTCCTTTCCTGTAGTTTGAAGCCATTGTTCCGCATCCTAGTCTGCAGGGCAGCAGAAAACAAGCTTGCTCCCTCCTCTCTATGACTTCCCCTCACATATTATACATCATGTCTCCTCTCAGCCTTCTTTTCTGCAGGCTAAACATGCCCAGTTTTTCAAGCCGCTCCTCATAGGGCTTGTTCTCCAGACCCTAGATCATTTTAGTTGCCCTCCTCTGACCATCTTGACCAAACTTTCATACAGTATGTGAATTCTTGGAAGGTATGAGAAGTTTAGAGAGAAGGAGGGAGGGAGAGGGTTGAATTTTGGACTCCAATTGTGGCTTGATTCCCCACTCAGCCACCCACTTGGGCAAGTCACACACTCTCAGCCCAGAAAAGCCAATGAAACAGGAAATAGCACTTTCAAACCAGGAACTAATTTCCTTATTCAGAGGCTGATGGCCATCTGTCAGGAATGATTTGATGGTGTACTATGATTTCTGTTCCTGGGTGATAAATGTCATTTCCTAATTGGTTCTGTCATAGAAACATGGCAAAATCTATGACACTGCCTGAACTTTGTGCAAGCGACATGGATGGAACATATTATGGTTTGATCCACCAATTTAACAAAGTTTCAGCCACAAAAACAAAGTTTCTGAAGTAGAACAATTACTTTCACAGTAAAGACAACCCAATGAAACAGGAAATAAGACTTTCAAACCAGGAACAGATTTCTGCAATTATTAAAAAATGGTTTATTATAAAAGCTATGAAAATTCGCCAAAAATCAGAGGATAAGGGAAACGTTCCAAATTTTGGTGAGCTATCAGTGTTAAATGTGTTCTACCACTGTACCAAGTTTGAAGAAGATCACTCAAAAAATGAGGGCGGGAGAGTCCTGTAAAATCTCCCCTCGCGCTGTTTTTTTTGCTAGTGCGCATGCGCTTCCGCCATTAAGGAATTACTTTTGAAACTAACGAATTTTCGTTAAATTTCGAAAAATTTTGAGGGCAAAATTCAGAAATGACATCAGAAACGCTGGCGCCCCCTACTTTTGAAACGAGTTTAGAATCAATTTTTTCATGGATCGCTCAAGCCTAGTAGTTATGGTATATGTAAGGAACTGGCTAAGTTTTAGTGGGATCAATACTCTGTTTGTGTGTGTGTTTGTTTGTTTTTAAGAGAAAAAGACTCACCCTGGTTAATTACAATACACAGATTGGCTGAATGAGATAATTAAGCCAGAAAATCCCACAATATCTGCTTTGAACTGGGTTATCTGAGTCCACACTGCCATATATTCCAGTTCAAAGCAGATAATTTGGGATTTTATTCAACTATGTGGAAGAAGCCTCCATAGCCAAAAAAGGAAGATTGGAAGAGACATATCTTCTATGGAAAGAGTTATATGCAAGAACTATACATAAGTGTCCTACTTCAAAGGGACTGTGATTGTATTAATACAATGCTGCAAGTCTGTGTTGCAATTACTGGGTTTTTTTTCATAAGAGTAAAATGTATGTCTCCCTCTTCTACTTGTGTTGCTCAGGACTAATCTTCTGTTGTTCTGCATGCATCATCAACCTGTAACAGAAGTTACTCTTTCCGAAGGCATTACATCCAAGTTAGAGTACTTAGCAGCATGCTCTTAGCTTTGCCATGTCCTGTCTCAACAGTCAGACATAAGCCCAGTTGTGAACTTAAAATCTGGAAACACTGATTTCTTTTACAAAGTGATGATCCTGTGCATCCATTCAGCCATTGGCTCCATGTTAACTCCCCCTTTGCATTTCAAGAGTTTGCTCATTTTTTGAAAAGTTTTAATGAACTCCACTCCAGTTCCATTTTCTGAAATAATATGGTGTTTTAGGTTTGTTTCAAAGAATTTGCAAGCCCCCAAAGGACAAGCTTGAAAAAAGGAACTTATAAGAAATGATTTTTTTAACTGTCAGAACTGCGAAATTAATGGTTACAACTCATGTGAAAAACCGGTTCATGACATGGAAACCCCAAAAAATTATGTAGTAATGTATTGTGGACTAAAGCTCTCTTGAATGGCATCTTATATGCTTTTAGGGTGGAATTTTAACTCTTATAATATAATTCTCTCTAAACAGCTAAGGAGCAGCATTGTGCTATGTACGGAGGAGGGATTGCTGAATGGTAGGCAAAGAATGGAGAGTGGGAATTAAAAAATGCCTGTAGGCTGAAGATTGGGAGCCTACAACAAAAGCCAGGATCTGAAATAGGAAAACCATGGGAGTCGGGGCTGTTAATAAGGGTCACCTTGTGTTTGATGATTTGTATTAAAACTCTAAATTGTGGTCTTTGGTCTCCATCTCCCCCTCCCCTCTTTGGAGGAAAGTAAAATAAAGAAAATGTATGATTTGGGAAGATAGGATCTCCAAGTGGATAAGGTTATTCAGAAGAATATATAAAACAGGAAGGAAAATGTCTCTATAAAATTAGCTAGCACTACTTCACAGCATCTGCCAATGTATTCCTGTTGAAATTTTTATTTTAACTTAGAAGGATCTGCAGGAGGAAACATTAGAAGGTTGGGTGATTGGTACATTTGACTTTTTGTTTTTCTAGAGCAGTGGTTCTTAACCTTTAATACAGTTCCCATTAATACAGTCCCTCATGTTGTGATGATTCCCAATCATAAAATTATTTTTGTTGCTACTACATAGCTGTCATTTTGGTACTGTTATGAATAGTAATGTAAATATCTGATATGCAGGATGTATTTTCATTCATTGGACCAAATTTGGCACAAATATCTGATACACCCAAATTTGAATACTGATGGGATTGGGGGGGGGGGATGATTTTGTCATTTGGGAGTTGTAGTTGCTAGGATTTATAGTTCACCTGCAATCAAAGAGCATTCGGAACTCCACCAACAATGGAATTGAACCAGACTTGGCACACAGAACACTCATGACTAACAAGAAATACTGGAAGGGTTTGGTGGGCATTGACATTGAGTTTGGGAGTTGTAGTTCACCTACATCCAGAGAGCACTGTGGACTCAAACAATAATGTATCTGGATCAAACTTGGCACAAATAATCAATATGCCCAAATGTAAACATTGTTGGTGTTTGGGGAAAATAGACCTTGACATTTGGGAGTTGTATTTGCTGGGATTTATAGTACACTGCAATCAAAGAGCTCCTTGAACCTCACCAACAATTGAATTGGGCCAAACTTCCCACACAAAACCCCCATGACCCAAGAGAAAATAATGGTCTTTAGTGACCTCTCTGAACCCCCCTCACGACCCACCCAGGTTGAGAAATGCTGTTTTAGAGTAATCTCAGAAAAAAGTATCAATTTTTCGCTTACACTATAAGGACACATAAATTTGACTGAGATCATAGGGGATCTTAAAAGTGATTCTAGGTTTTTGATGCTACTTCTTCTCATTCAGCTGAAGTTAAAGATGTTTCAGAATGATCAATGATGCTGCAGGTCAGAAAGAACAAAACCTCCCATAAACAAGTGGCTTTTCAACTACCTGTGCCATAGTTTTTTTTGAGGGGTATGTGTGGAAGAGGAAGAGTTCTACCATAGGTATGCATTATGCATTATTTGCTGGCTCCTGTAAGGCTTGTTATGTTCAGAGTTGTTCCTATACATGTTGTTCCTGAAGTGAACAAAAATGCACCTCAATTCCAGTTTGAAGTGTTAAGAGCAGGCTATCTGTAGCAGTTCAGTCTTAATTCAGCTTTGACAATGAATGAATATTTGTTAACACATCTGAATCATGCTCAAGACTAGTGGTGTAAGGTCTAGAAATGCATCTACACTGTAGAATTCATGCAGTTTGGCACCACTCAGACTGCTGTGGCATTATGGAAGTTGCACTTTTACAAGGCCTTTAGCCTTCTTCATCACAGAGTGCTGGTGCCTAACCAAACTACAGCTCCCAGGATTCCATAACATTGAGCCATGGCAAAGTGATGTCAGACTGCATTAATTTTACAGTGTAACTGTACTCTTGGAGAAACATCCAAGAAGTTACTATCTGCCACCTCAGCTGATTATATCAATTTGCCTAATGGCAGGGCTAGCCCTGGTCTTTATTGACTTCCCACTGCAGGGGCAAGATGGTTGATGATTGTGTTGACATTTTAGAGAAAATAGAAAGAAAGCATTGGAGCTCATGCACTTAATTACTAAAGGCTGACAACTCTTGCAGATATGAGAATTTGTGATCGTAGTGCTCAGCAGCTTATATTTGAACTGGGTCAGAATAACTAGAAGCACAAAGGTTAGTTATCAAATATTTGTAATTCTGCAGGTTAGCTCCACCAAATTATGTACAATTCTGCAGATTTTAAAATAAAAAACAGGCATATTGTTTTGATTTGCTATAAACCGTGGAAGAAATTCAGAGAGATTAACTAGTGGCCAGTCCAAACTGAACTAGACCTATAGTTTCAGTGATATTTATATCATTCAGCAGTTATTTATTTATTTATTTATTTACTTTCTTTCTACCCTGCCTTTCTCAACCCCGGAGGAGACTCAGGGCGGCTTACAAAATTCGGCAAAAATTCAATGCCACGCTGACACAGGAAAAAAAGCACAATAGTATAAAGTATAAAACAGTCTAAACATATAAACAGTTAAAACATGCATCAATAAAGCAGTTTAAAAACCATACAATATTAAAAAAACATATTTTGGTTTGGCCTCTAGGTGATGGATTCAGAACAAAGATGTTTGGTTACTGCTTCTAAATAACTATTAATCATTTTTAAAAGAACTTTTTAAAAGTTACCAAGAATAGTAATGCTTTTGTTGGAACTAATCCTAGATATTAGGAAATAATAACACAATGGAAATGAACCAAAGCTTTAAAACCAGGAAATCTCCCCTGATTCATCTTGTCACAAGGGAGATATATTGCTTCTTTTCCTAGGAATTGCACCAAGACAACAAAAAATAAAAGTGAAATTGACAGGACTGCCAGTCCAATCTTACTAGACATCAGTATGACACATTCAAAGAACAGCACCTTAATCCTAACTACACTGACCCAATATTTATGTGGAACACTGCATGGAAAAAGCACAAATGATGGGTGGCATTTTGTTAGTGACATATGCAGATGTATATATTTTTGTTGTCACTGGGGAAGTTTCTCATGCCTTCCACCCAATTCAACGAGCAAACCCCTTCTCAACACACTGTTGTGCTACAATAGCCACTTTCCCACCCCACAGCCATTCTGTTGCTTATGGAGAGCGAGGGGATTGAAAACACACTGGGTTGTGTTCCTAAGCCAGATGGAGACTGATGACATCAATTCTTGATATCTCCAGAGAACTCAAGTGAATCTTGGCAGAAACTGTCCTTGCCCAGCACCTGGCTATGAGAAGTTATAGCAGATGCTTCCCTAACTTACAACCTGTATGTCAGGGGGACAACTGCAAGATAATGATGAATTACTGGGATGGTGATAAGGGAGCTGTAGTGCGAATACTATACTTCATTGCAAAGGATGCCACATTATATCTACCTTAAAATACAGTAGTACCTTGGGCTTTGAAAGTGTGCAACTATCTTCAGAACAGGCTACTGCCAAACTTCACAAAGAGGGAATTACAAGCTAACAAATCATTTTAAAAACACATGTAAAACTGTTCACTAATATAAATATATGACTGTCTGGTTGCCAGTGTGAGCAATGAGACATTTCACTGGAGGAAAATAAAAAAAAAATAGTGATGACTTCTGAATGGCTAAAGTCAAGGTTCATTTTGCTACAAAGACACCACAATGATGTATGTGCCTCCTTCAAACAATACATTACAGACAGGAATAATGAAGACAGGCATGCTTGAAATGTATTTGAACATTTAGATTGCATTGTGGCAGCTTAATTCTTCTTTAGAGAATTGCCGCTCTTTGACAGAACAGCAGGGAATAAGGCTAAAACATTCTTGAAGTCAGTTGCCTGTGTGTAAGCTAGTCAGAGGAAGAATGTGGCAGCACAGGCTTAAGTCTATGTATTGTGCACAATATACAGACACAATATACAGAAATTGTGTCAATTTCTACAAATACACAAAGTTGTAACTTTCCATAGTTACATCAAAAGAGGAAACAATAATGAAATATTTTTTATCAGAATAGCTTGATCCATATGACCCTTCTCAGACATGTGTCTAAAATCTAAAGGAAAAAGTACTATATAAATGAGAAGAATATAAAAGTGTGTGCGAGCAATTTCATTGCAATTGAAGTGGGTGGAAAATGTTTTGTACCCACCTTAGAATCCAGCAAAGTTTTGCAGTCCTACTTTGATAGGATGGATGAAGGACATTAGTAAACATTAACTTTTGCAAGTCCTGTTCTCTTGCAGATCCGGTTCTCAAGGGCTGTCAGTCTACATAGGAATCCAGTTTGCATGCAACAGATACTATTTTACCATGTGAATAAGGCCTTCAAAAGAATCAAAATGCTCAAAGGCTTTTTTCTTTTTTGCCTTGGTTTCTTTTTCAAGGTATTTGACATTCCTTTTTTTTTTTTTTTTAAGAATGGGACCCTTTTAACACTAAGGAGCCAATTGAGTGAAATAAAATTAGACTTCCAAGCTTGTATTGATTTTTCTTCTTTTCAAATGTAGGAGCAAATGGCAGTATCACTAGCCTCCTTTCTTAAAAACCAAGAGCATTTCTGCCAAACGGGCAGCACAGGGAGGAACAAAGGTCAAGAGAGTCACCTTGTGTTTAGTGAAACTGGATGTCGCTCATCAGAAATTGACCCATTCTAGCTATGCTTTGATAATGTAGCTTCCATAGGCAGGAAATGAAAGCAGAAATGGATGCTTTCTATGTGGTTAAAATAAGCAGGGAGTGGAATTCAGAGATGCTCCATATTTAGGATAAATTAATTCTTGATTTTGTTTTACCTGAGGGAGTATTGTAGACAATTGTGGTGGCAGCCTTTTTCTTACGTAGATGATAGATGTTAGTTGAGGCCAGGGCTTAGTTTCGGTGATTCTGCAGTTTTTGCAAGCTCTGGCCAAGGTGGGAATGAGAAGAGAGTCCATCTGGAATAAGAAAAGGTGCCCGCATATCTAGAGATATCTACATGCATTAATGTGGGTATTACATTACTGGCCCAGGGAACATAAAAAATCTCATTCTACCAAGGAGCTATGCTGTGGCTTCCTGTATGTGACTTTAAAATGTTTGCACATATGTGATTATTCCATCAATCTGGACCATTTTACAATGATTTATTTATATAAAGCCAATAATCTGCTCAGAAAGATAAGCCTCTTTTCAAGAAGACTGCTGTAGGTGGTGGGTCAGTGAATATCAACTTACAGATCATGTTTCCATAGCCTTCCAGAGACATTAATATATTCCCAACAGGCTAGAGAATGTTGACCTCTGTCAAGAATATTTTCAAAGTTTGAGGACACGCAGTCAGTCACATCTTTGTGAGTGAATGGCAGTGACTCCAGCCTTTGGGAACAGAGCTGAAGTGCAGTGAACTAGATGGTAATGCTGAGACCAGCTGATGCCCCCGAAGTATGTAGTATTTGTTGCAGAACTTGAGGAAACTACTTCTTGAAATACAACTCCCTCAATTCCTCAGCAAATATAGTGTTGATTGGGAAATTCTAGGAGCTACAGTAAATAAATATTACTTTTCCAAGGTGTGTTGGATAAAGGGATTTGAAATGCAAAAAAAGTCCCCTATCTCATCCTTCTTTTCCTTCTGACTTATGTGAAAGTCAAGGGGTACTTGAGTTTCTAGGGATCAAACCTGGTGTCCTTTCAAGTTTGTGTGTGGCTGTCCCACATGATGAGACACTGAACTGCATGCTACAGTGTTTTCTTACACACAATGTGACAGTCTCAGGTCCTTCACTGATGCCAACTATCTAGAATGGCTGTAATAAAATAATCTGGACAAAAAGAACTTTATGACTACTTCTTGTTTCATTTAAGTCTTAGGGAAGTTCCACACAGGGCTTTAACCTGAAAGTCCACACACCTCCCCCCAATCTCCACGCTTTCCTTAGGGGGGGGGGTCCAGATGCCCAGCTGGACTTTCCAGCAGGGTACCCAAAAACAAAATTGCCCCCCCAAGAAAAGCCTTAAAAAGAAAATAACATACCCAGCAACCATTAAATTAATGCCAGAGCTCTCCTGGCACATAGAAATGATGCATCAGGAAAGGGGGGGGGGACAGGAGTGATTTTCTATATGTCAGGAGAGCTCCAGCGGGAAATTAATGGTGGCTGGGTAAGTTATTTTCTTTTTAAAGCCCTTTTTGGAGGGTTTTGGGGAGGGGGGGTTAGAGCCCTCTTAGGTAGTCTAGGCTGATTATGCCTGGAAAATGTGAGAGGGCTGTGTAGATGGCCCTCTTGGAAGTCCCAGAACTTTCGAGGGGACAGTCCAGACAGATCTCATAGCCCATTAGACCCGGGCCTTTCAGAAAGGCCCGAGTCTAATGGGGTATTTAATTAATTCTGGACAAAACAGGATTTTCCTGCTTTGTCCCAAATTAATGCATTTTTAGTGAGGCGTTGTTTGGGCGCCCCATGTAAAAACGCAGGAGGGTATACGTTTTAGGCACTACTTGGATGCACCCCTAGACAAGAAGGTCCTCCTGAACTCTGTGGAGAAGAAGACAGAGATAACTGATGGAGGAGATAGAAAAGTTCTTCGAATGGCTATTCACTTGTTTTACAATGTCTTTGAAAACACATGATTTTATGTTTAATTAACAGCAGGTGCAACAAAAATTGGACAGAGGTCATATACCTTTCTTTCCCCCTTCATTTTTATAGTTATAACTAATTTCATCCAATGGCATTCTCTTGCTGTGCAGTTACAGGATTTCATCAAATGCAACTTTAGTCACCTCTGTTGCTGCTATTTTTTGAGGTAGAGTTTCCTGTTATGGAACTCCGGTTTCACTGAAGTAGCTCTTCCCAGGCAAATAAAAGATGGACTTTCAAATTAATATCTGTATATAAAGAAATATTTAAGTAGTCAGGATTAGCATGCCAATCAAGAACCAAGGGCAATAAAATTGACTCTGTCCCACTTGAACTGGTATAACATTACTTAGATCAAAACAAAACATTTAGCTGCTTGGGGCTGCCTAGGGCAGCAGGGCACAATGAAGCGGTTCTGGTGTGTTCATATTGCATAAGATGTTAATTTGAGTACTTATGAAACAAACTGCTGTCATTCATATGCCCACGGAATATTGTGTTACTGTAGGATGTGTACCCTGACTTCCCCTGCTGCTGTTCATCATCATTGAGGTAATAATGATACTGTTCCGTTTGTCAGTTAGTTGAGTTTGCAGGCACAGATATGATAATTAGGGGACTTTGTTTATACATAGATAGACAAAGAAAGAGAAAGTAAAGTCTCATGATGTCCATTTATCAGCTGACCTTGGGACATGACCCAATTGGAATGGTCTCAAACTAGATTACTGGGAGGGCAGAGAGTGGAAATAGGTAATAAAGGGCATTAGAAACAAACACAAAGGCAACAATGATGCTATTATTCATGGAAGAAGGGGTGATCTTGATTTTGTGAATGTCCTTCTTGAATTTTGCTATGTAGTAAACCCCTCTTCTTTGTGAAAGGTAATGGAAGTTTTTTAAAAATGCCTTTAGAAAGTGCCAATTTCCCAGTAAATAAGTTGAAGAGGGCTATATGCCTTTTTTAAAGGGGGAAAGCTGCAGAGGTTTGGCGTCACTACTGTTAGTACTGTGCAAATTTTTGTGGTGCCAGTGATATTAGCAGAGTATGTATATAAGGAGCATGTGGTGGCGCAGTGTGTTAAAGCACTGAGCTGCTGAACTTGCAGGTCCGAATCCGGGGAGTGGAGTGAAGTGATTGCCCCCTCTTAGCTCCAGCTTCTGCCAACCTAGCAGTTTGAAAAAATGCAGATGTGAGTAGATCAATAGGTAGTGCTCCATTGGGAAGGTAACGGCGCTCCATGCAGTCATGCTGGCCACAGGACCTTGGGGGTGTCTACGGATAACGCTGCTCTTCGGCTTAGAAATTGAGATGAGCACCAACCCCCAGAGTCAGACACGACTAGACTTAATGTCAGAGGAAAACATTTACCTTTACCTATATATTTGGGTGTCATTGAATAGGAATAATCTGTCCCAGTTGAACTGGACAAAAATTGGTAGCTGGGTAAGTTATTTTCTTTTTAAAGCCCTTTTTGGAGGGTTTTGGGGAGGGGGTTAGAGCCCTCTCAGGTAGCGTGGGTAAAGTATCAGTGCGTTCCAAACATTACACTTCCCAATTGTCTGTTCCTGCTCTAGTCCCTAGAATGAGTAGGCTAGTTCAAATGTAACATAAATTATTATTGACCAGACCTTGGGGAACTTATTTCTTTGGATGGTCTTTCTCAGAATCCCTTACTCATAATATCCAGGGGGCATGCTGACTGGTTATTTTAAAAAAAAGCTATATTGTCTAAAAAAGTAACTTTTCCAAGCTCTACTTTTGAACATAGGATGCTAAATTGACTCAGATAATTGTGCCATCTTGTTCTCCAAGGTTGTAGGGCAAAGATCTCTTCCAGCCCTGTTGCCCGAGACTCTTGTAACTGGAAGTCCTTCCTTTGTGTTCATTTGGCTAGAAATTCGGGCCTTTCTGGAAGGTTATAATAACTGCTTTTCCTCTTTTAGCATTAATCAAACTTCTTACCTCCACAGCCTGTCAAAACAAAAGAAAGGCAGCTTTTTAAATAGTGGTTTTGTAGCTAAAACTAATTCAGATCTGTAGAATGGAGGAGGCCTCTGCTAATGTCAAGGACAGAACGCCACAAGATTCAAAGTAACAGAGTTTATTAGTTTACAGAACTCAAAAATGCCCGTAAAACACAAGGGCCAGGCAATTTTTGCCTTTAGGAGCAAAAAGGGGCAAAAGTAAATGTTCAAAAGATAAACCGGATTAAACCGGAGTTTAATCCGGGTAAAAACAAACTGCTTTCTTCAGCCTGGGTATAAACAAAACGAAAGCCAAGGAACAAAAGATACAAAGAATGCAACTAATTGGCAGCAGATTCCTCTCTGCTGCCAACACTGTGTTTAGAGTAACTTGCGTCGCTCCCACACACACACACAGCAGACAGGATTCCAACACGAACAATTCAGCCAGGGATTTTAGCAGTAGAGTAGACCAGTTCCGTTCCGTAGATCAAAGCCAGAAGCAGACGTTTGTAGTTTTTCCAAGTCCAAGAAGGGGGGAAGACAAGCCGTGGTCAGTTCAGTCCGAGTTCTCAAAGCAGGAGATGGCGTCCGTCAAGAAGACGACGGAAGGTCAAGCTAATAAGAGTAAGCACAGGTTTGCACAAACAAATGCCCACACAATCCCTCCCGCCGTCTGACCCTGGATTCCAATCAACTTACGTCTCAGCACAGGAAAGCACACAAGTCTTCAGGGAAGCGTCCCACACACACACACGAATCCCAAGCGTTTGCCCAGATTACCTTGCCCGACGCAATTTGCAATTGCTCCCAAGCCCCATTTTATGCCAGTTACAAATCCTCATCACTGTCAGCTGTCCTCCTTAACCCGGGCGTTTCCTCATCACTTTCCTCGTCAGAGCTGGAACACCTCTGACTACGCCCAACAGCATCTCCAGCTGTGGATCCCGTCCCATCCCTCCAGCTAAGCCATGGGTCTAATCCTGAAGGTCCCCATTCATCTTCTGTCCCATCATGGCCAGTGGCACCCAATTCCTCCCTTACCCGAGTCCAATCCATCTCATCCTCCTCTGAGCTAACCAGCCCCTCCTCCATTCTTTCCGTAAACCCTTCGAAAGACTCTTCGTCAGATGGTGCTGCAAATATGTCTCGCAGTCTTTTTCTCTCTCGCTCCTCGAGAGTATCTGACTCTCGAGGAGTCTTACGCCCACGCCTGTCAGTAACAGAGCCACGAGGCTCAATCATAACACTATCCCCTCTCACAAAGGCCTCCTCCTCCGATGGCGGAGAAGTGGCAGTGATACCCTCCGCTATAGCACCACGACGACTAGAGGTATCAAGTTTCAACAGCGAACGATGAAAGACTGGATGGACCTTTAAACTAGACGGTAAACGTAAACGAAACGCAACAGAAGAAATCTTTTTAACGATAGGAAAGGGACCCAAATACCGAGGCGCAAACTTTCCCCCAGCCTGTTTAATATGTTTGGAAGATAACCACACCAAATCCCCTTCTTCCAACTCCTCCCCTGCCTGCCTGTGGCGGTCAGCCTGAGTCTTCTGCGTTGCCTTAGCTTCCAACAGTAAGCGACGGGCAACATCATGCAATGCAGCCATTTCCGTAGAGCGGTACACAGGGTCCGAAGAGACCACATTGGTCGACGGCGCCACACCACCCCGTGGGTGAAAGCCATAAGTAAGCTCAAACGGCGTATGCTGACTAGACGTGTGCACCGCATTGTTGTAAGCAAACTCCGCCACCGGTAGCCACTTCACCCAAGCCGTGGGTTGATCTAAACAAAAACAACGCAAATACTGCTCTAAGAGCCCATTAACCCGTTCCGACTGTCCATCCGTTTGCGGATGGAAGGCGGACGACACGTTTAACTTAGTCCCCAAGCACTCATGGAAGTGTTTCCAAAAGCGTGACACAAATTGCGGAGCCCTATCTGAAATAATCACCTCGGGTGCTCCGTGCAAACGATAGATGTGCTTAGTAAATAGTAAGGCCAACGTAGGGGCCGCCGGAATGGTTGAACAAGGAATAAAATGAGCCAGTTTACTAAATAAATCCACCACCACCCAAATACAAGTATAACCCCCAGACTTAGGCAAATCTGAAATGAAATCCATGGAAATGATTTGCCATGGCCTCTCCGGAACAGGTAGAGACGACAACAACCCTCTAGGGCGCCCAACAGGCGTCTTACTCTGCTGGCAAACGGCGCAGCTGTCACAAAAGCGCAGAATGTCTTGCCGCATCTTTGGCCACCAGTAGCTCCTGGTGATAAGCTGTACGGTCTTGAACCTGCCAAAGTGCCCAGCCATGGGTTCGTCATGGTGGGCTCTAATCACCTCCAACCTGAGGGCCCCCACTGGTACGTAAACCTGCCCCCTACGCACCAATACCCCGTCTTGATCTTGGAGATGCGGCAGTATGGTACGGTTACCTGCTGAGAGCAGCATCAGTTGCTCCTGTGTCCACACATCATCTTTCTGAGCCTCAAGGATCTGGTCATGTAACCCGAGCTCATTATCTACAACACACAGCGAGGCAGTAGGCAAGATGGTCTGACATACAACCTGCTCATTGGTCTTAAATTCTGGCTTGCGGGATAAAGCATCGGCCCGCAAGTTTGCCTTCCCCTCCACGAACTGCACCTTGAAGTTAAACCTGGAGAAAAACAAAGCCCAGCGGATTTGACGCTGGTTTAACTTCTTTGCTGTTTGCAAGTGCTCTAAGTTCTTATGATCAGACCTGACCACGATCTGGTGCCGTGCCCCTTCAAGCCAGTGCCGCCACACCTCAAACGCCACCTTAATCGCCAACAACTCCTTCTCCCATATGGTATAGTTCTGCTCGAAGGGTGTTAGTTGCCGCGAGTAAAATCCACAGGGACGCAAGGTCCCTGAGGAATCCTTCTGAGACAATACAGCCCCCAACGCGTAGCTAGAAGCGTCCGCTTCTACCACGAATGGTTTGTCAACATCAGGATGGGTTAGTATGTTGTCCGATTGAAAACTAGACTTAAGTTGTAGAAACGCCTCGTGAGCTTCCCGCCCCCACACAAATGGCTGTTTCTTGCGCAGAAGCTGCGTCAAAGGTACCGTGAGCTTTGCAAAATTCGGAATAAACTCCCGGTAGTAATTAGCGAAACCTAAGAACCTTTGTACATCCTTCTTAGTCCTCAGCTCCTGCCATGAGTTGACGGCGTCAACCTTATGTGGGTCCATTTTAAGTTCCCTACCTGACACTACATGACCTAGGAACTCCACTTCAGGCACATGAAAGACGCACTTGGAAGCCTTGGCGAAAAGCCCATTAGCCCGCAGTCGGTGCAGAACCTGCTTGACATGTTGACGATGTTCTTTCTCGTCCTTAGAAAAAATCAAGATATCATCCAAATAAATCACTAAAAATTGGTCAATTAGGTCCCTGAACACATCGTTCATGAACCTCTGGAAGACCGCAGGAGCATTACAAAGCCCAAAAGGCATGACTCGGAACTCGTGGCATCCGAAACACGTGTTAAATGCCGTCTTCCATTCATCCCCTTCCCGTATACGGATTAAGTTATAGGCCCCCCGCAGGTCAAGCTTGGTAAAGACCTTAGCCCCTTGCACCCTTGATAACAGTTCCGAGATTAAAGGGAGCGGGTACCTATCCCGAATGGTGTATTTGTTTAGGATCCGATAGTCGCAGACCAGCCTAAGTTCCCCAGTCTTTTTGGCTACAAAGAATACTGGTGCCGCAGTTGGAGAACTAGAGGGGCGAATAAACCCCTTGGCTAAATTTTCATCTAGAAACTCCCGCAAAGCTTGCCTTTCCGGTACAGTCAAGGCATACAGCCTCCCTGCTGGCAGCTTCGCACCTTCTGCCAACTTGATGGCGCAATCATATGGCCTGTGCGGTGGTAATTTGTCCGCTTCTCTTTTACAAAATACATCAGAGAACTCCCCATACTCAGCAGGCACTCCCTCCATATCAGAATGAGTGACATTTAAAGTGCAACAATCCTGCCTCTTTAAGATCACTTTACGTGTTGCCCAATCTACTTGTGGGTTTACTACAGCTAGCCAATCCATCCCCAGGATCACATCATATCTAGGCAAGCTCGTAATATCCCACACAAACGTTCCCGTTACTCCCTGCACCTCCCACGTTACTGCTGAGGTTTCCTGGTTAACCACCCCAGTCTCCAGCAGTCTCCCATCTGCTCCTTCCACCCACACGTCGCATGCCTTGCGCACTTTAGGAATGCCATGCTTCTTAGCAAACTCAATATCTACATAGGAGACCGTGGCTCCTGAGTCCAGCAGTGCCAAAGTAGAAACAAGTTCCCTTCCCCCAACAGATAATGTAATGGGTACGAAAACATGCTTCCTCCCCTCAGTTGACTGCTTGAGGAGCCCTAGTGCGTTGGACTCACGTCGCACTAGGGCTGGCCTTTTCCCGAAAGCTGGGAAGGTTTCACATTACAATTTTTGGCAAAATGCCCAGCATTCCCACAGTACAAACACAAGCCCAGCTGCCTCCTACGGCTCTTTTCCTCTGTAGACAGCTTTTTAAAGACCCCAAGCTCCATGGGCTCTTCCCCCATCACCACAGGTGCCCTGGTTACATGCATGGGTGGCGCACACATTGCTTTTGAATGTTTACGAGCCTCGAACCTTGAGTCTAAACGCAGCACCTTAGCTACTAAGGCGTCCCAGCTTTCAGCCGGCTCCAAGCGTGCTAATTCATCCTGGAGCATATCACTTAACCCGGCAGTAAATAAAAGCATGAATGCATTTTCCCCCCAATCCAGCTGGTGGCGATACAGGTTAAACTTATTTAAGTAATCCAAAACAGTCCCCTTTCCCTGTTTCAACCGATACAGAGCCCACCCAGCGTTCTCCGTGCGGAGAGGATCCCCAAAAGTATCAGTTAACAACTTTTTGAAATTATTCAAATTGTCCTTGACTGGGTCATTTCCCAAAATTAAATTAGTGGCCCATTGTCCTGCGGGACCGGTCAACAAACTCAAAATAAAGGCCACCTTGCTAGTGTCTGTAGGAAAAGCATGAGCACTGAGCTGAGAAAAATAAAGCTCCACTTGTGCCAAAAAGGTTGGCAACTTGCACCTGGTTCCGTCAAAGCGTTCAGGAGTCAAAATATGTCCTTTCACGGCATGAGCTGTTTGGCTAACGGTCACAGCCGTTTGCAATTGGTCTAATTTGGCCCTTAACTCATCCATCGTCTTCCTGACGGGTTTATTGCTGCAATAAACCTTTTATGGGCGTCGGGCAATCTGTCAAGGACAGAACGCCACAAGATTCAAAGTAACAGAGTTTATTAGTTTACAGAACTCAAAAATGCCCGTAAAACACAAGGGCCAGGCAATTTTTGCCTTTAGGAGCAAAAAGGGGCAAAAGTAAATGTTCAAAAGATAAACCGGATTAAACCGGAGTTTAATCCGGGTAAAAACAAACTGCTTTCTTCAGCCTGGGTATAAACAAAACGAAAGCCAAGGAACAAAAGATACAAAGAATGCAACTAATTGGCAGCAGATTCCTCTCTGCTGCCAACACTGTGTTTAGAGTAACTTGCGTCGCTCCCACACACACACACAGCAGACAGGATTCCAACACGAACAATTCAGCCAGGGATTTTAGCAGTAGAGTAGACCAGTTCCGTTCCGTAGATCAAAGCCAGAAGCAGACGTTTGTAGTTTTTCCAAGTCCAAGAAGGGGGGAAGACAAGCCGTGGTCAGTTCAGTCCGAGTTCTCAAAGCAGGAGATGGCGTCCGTCAAGAAGACGACGGAAGGTCAAGCTAATAAGAGTAAGCACAGGTTTGCACAAACAAATGCCCACACAATCCCTCCCGCCGTCTGACCCTGGATTCCAATCAACTTACGTCTCAGCACAGGAAAGCACACAAGTCTTCAGGGAAGCGTCCCACACACACACACGAATCCCAAGCGTTTGCCCAGATTACCTTGCCCGACGCAATTTGCAATTGCTCCCAAGCCCCATTTTATGCCAGTTACAAATCCTCATCACTGTCAGCTGTCCTCCTTAACCCGGGCGTTTCCTCATCACTTTCCTCGTCAGAGCTGGAACACCTCTGACTACGCCCAACAGCATCTCCAGCTGTGGATCCCGTCCCATCCCTCCAGCTAAGCCATGGGTCTAATCCTGAAGGTCCCCATTCATCTTCTGTCCCATCATGGCCAGTGGCACCCAATTCCTCCCTTACCCGAGTCCAATCCATCTCATCCTCCTCTGAGCTAACCAGCCCCTCCTCCATTCTTTCCGTAAACCCTTCGAAAGACTCTTCGTCAGATGGTGCTGCAAATATGTCTCGCAGTCTTTTTCTCTCTCGCTCCTCGAGAGTATCTGACTCTCGAGGAGTCTTACGCCCACGCCTGTCAGTAACAGAGCCACGAGGCTCAATCATAACAGCTAACATGCTGTATGTAAAGGCCCCTTCCACACAGCTGAATAAAATTCCACATTTTCTGCTTTGAACTGAAATATATGGCAGTGTGGATTCAGATAACCCAGTTCAAAGCATATATTGTGGGATTTTCTGCCTTGATATTCTGGGTTCTATGTCTGTGTGGAAGGGACCTAAAATGCACACACAACAATACCCAGCCACCTATCTTTTCTCAAAAACTAGCTCAAAAGGTGCCTCAAAGAACAGGAAAGAAGTGAAGAAAAACATATGGAGAAAAATGAAGAAAATAAAGGATGAGAAGTAGAAAGCAAAAAAGAAGAGGGAGATTCTGTTGCATCTATAAGTATGTGGGCAAGTGTAGGTGGCAGATACTGAGTTTAGAATAAACTGCTTCTTCACTCCTGCTATTTTATTTATTGCTGTTATGTTGTAAATATTTATACCTTGCTAATTTAGGCTTGGCGTGGTTGGAGCATGGATAGCTGTTGGCAGTATTGATTTTGATGCTTTTCTCATCTTTCTCATCCCACTTTCTTCATCAGCAAACAGCCATATAGGAAGATAATACACAGTGGTTCTACCACAATTTAGAAGAAGTAAATGTGTGTTTTGGTAGTTTAAGAAAGCTCCTTACTTGTTCTCCTTCCCACATTTCTTCTTTAATCATTTTTAAATGTTTAAGAAGGTAGAATTCATAGTAGTACTGCAATTTAATTGAATAGGG
The DNA here is from genome assembly GCF_035594765.1 of Anolis carolinensis. Classification (NCBI taxonomy): domain Eukaryota; kingdom Metazoa; phylum Chordata; class Lepidosauria; order Squamata; family Anolidae; genus Anolis; species Anolis carolinensis. The sequence goes on from NC_085841.1 coordinate 159,933,880, forward strand.
CCTTGCATAAATTTATAATCAGTGTTCGATGTAGAACTATTTGTTGCATAAAGTGTTTGATGTATAATTGTTAGATGTGAGTGTCTATCATCTGTAATGGATTGGATGAGAGCAAAAAATTGAAACTTAATCCAGACAAGACAGAGGTACTCCTGGTCAGTTAGAAGGTAGATCAGGGAATAGGGATCCAGTTTGTGCTAGATGGGGCCAAACTCTCTTGGAAGACACAGGTCCATAGTTTGGATCTACCTTCTGAGCCTGGAGGCCCAGGTATTGGCAGTGGCCAGGAGGTCCTTTGCACAATTACGAGGGCTATCCACAAAGTAGATTACATTTTGGAATTAAAAATGAACCAAGTATAGGAGAAAACATTTACCATATGCAGTTGAGAGCCACATTCAAATACCACATCTCACGTAGTCACCATTCAAATCTAGGCACTTACCATAGCGATTAATGAGCTTTGCAAATCTTTCCTCACTAAATTCTGCCGCTTGCATCCTCAACCAGCCGGTCAGCCCTTCCCACAGCTGTGCAGCGTCGCCAAAATGCTGCATTGCCAGCCACGCGCCCCATTGTTGGGAACAAGTGGTTGAGGATGCAAGCGGCAGAATTTAGTGGGGAAGCATTTGCAAAGCTCATTCATCGCTATGGTAAGTGCCTAGATTTGAATGGCGACTACGTGAGATGTGGTATTTGGGTGTGGCTTTCAACTGCATATGGTAAATGTTTTCTCCTATACTTTGTTCATTTTTAATTCCAAAACGTAATTTACTTTGTGGATAACCCTCGTAAAATTTGTGTGCCAACTGTGCCTGTTCCTTGAGAAGCCAGATCTTGCCATGGTGGTACATGCCTTAGTTACATCCCATCTGGATTACTGTGATGCACTGTATGTGGGGCTGTCTCTGAAGAGTGTTCGGAAACTTCAGCTGTTCCAGAGCTGCACTCTGGTTGCTAACTGGGCCTGGCTACAGGGAGTGGACAACCCCCCTCTTGGTAGCTCCACTGGCTACCAGTCTGTTTCTGGGCAGAATTCAAAATTCTGGTTATGACCTTTAAAGCCCTTGACAGTTCAGGTCCAGGCTATTTGACTGACCACATTCCCTTGTGCAAACTTGCTCGGGCCCTGATATCTTCAGGAGAGGCCCTTCTCTCAGTCCCACCTCCATCTCAAATTCGGTTGGTGGGAACAAGAGAGCGGGCCTTCCGTCTCAGTGGCTGCCTCTCAACTCTGGAACTCCCTTCTTCCCAGGGAAGCCAGAATGGCCCCCTCCCTGCTGTCCTTCCTGCGGCAGGCTAAAACCTTTTTATTCAGAAAGGTTTTCAAAGAAGATTTTTAAGATCAATTCAGGGAGTGCTGTGGCTTTTAACTTTGAATATGCTTTAAATACGTTTTGATGGTTTTTAACTGTGAATTTTTAAAATACTGTTCATGTTTAATTCTGTTTTAATGTTTGCATATTTGTTTATTTTAAATTGTGTGGTTATGTTTTTTTGTTAAGCTGCTTTGAGTTCCTTTTGGGAGAGAGGGAGAGAGAAAGCAGGGTCTAACATGATGATGATGATGATGATGATGATGATGATGATGATGATGATGATGATGATGATGATGATGATGATGCCTGGTCTGGTCTTTGTGTTGTTCATTCATATCTGTGAAAACCAAAAGATGTGATTGAAATATGGCCATGGTGGTTCAGCTGAGAATGCAGAAATGTTTTAATAGGACTTTTTAAAAGTCACCCATGTCTGGTAGTTGGAGGAGAAAGACCCTGTCTTTGTGTTCTGTTGGAAAGGGCATCATAAGAAAAAAATGGCTGTCTTTATAGGTGTGTTGATATTGAAATAATTGGGAGAACAGACAGGGGTGCTCACACTACAAAACCTCGGTTGACTTCTAATGGGGCTTGCATCAGAATGTCATTGAAATTAAAAGGTGTTGAACTCTGTATGAAACACTTCTATGCTCTGTTAATTTTCCAACAGTCTTTGCTGTAAAATATGCCAGCTTTAAAGAATGAATTGAATGCCATGGTAATTTTCTAGTTCTGTGCTTTCAATATATTTTGAAAAGAGCTTGAATGTTCCCTCAAGCAAAATAACCACAGATTTTTCAAAGGACATCATAAAAAGAAGAGTTTCAACCAGGTGAATGAAATTTCAGATTAAATGAGTTTAAATATTGCTGGGTTCTCTGTATTTTTGCTTAAATCTGTTTGTGTGACTATGCTATACTATTTGTTTTCAAAAGACGTTTAATGTTCTTCAGCCCAAAGAGGGCCGGCCGGTAGCAGCGCTTCCTACCCCATTGCCCTTCAGATGTGTTGCATTACCATTACATATCAAAGATGGGTCTTTGGAGACTGTTTGTTTTGTTAATGTTAATTGCTGTTAGGTTGAATTCAATACATAGTGACTGTTGTGGATGAGTCTCTGAGTAGTAGTAACAACAGGGAGTTGGAAAGTAGGCAGGCAGAAAGGTCTACTCGGGAACAAGATCCTATAGAAGAGCAACAGCAGAAGAGGATTCGGCAAATACTTACTGAACCCACTGATTAAGAGTCTTTTGAAGGGTTTGATGGGGATGATGGGTTTGACAATGAAGCAGTTTCTATGAGAAGTACTGGGAGTGACACTGATGAGGTTGTGGATGAGATGGATTGGACAAAAGTAGCAGAAGTGGGTGAGGAGCCTACAAGTAGTGGCACATTCAGAAGATCTGTTCTGAATGAAACTTGGAGGGAAGATTATTTGTCTGCTGTTTGGGAGGATGTATGTAGAAGCAAGAGAAGGGCCGCTTGGCAGGCAAGGCAAAGAGCAGCTCGGGCAGCACAACTGGCAGCTGAGCGTGGGGTGTTGTTTGATTCTAGTTTGGAGGAGAATGCAGGAGAAGCTGAGGGTGGGGCGTTGGCTGATTGCAACTCAGAGGAAGTTTTGTAATAAAACGAGGGTTGGTTGCAATAGGTACCTTGCAACTGGCAAAGTGTATGCTGGGTTGCATATTATGCTGGGTCGTGATTCCTGTGAGCCCTGTGATTCCTGAACTTGGTGGATTCTTTGGGATGTGCTACTGTTCTTGGTTTGGACCTCGGATCGCTTCTGGACATCGTGTTCGTTCTTGTGCCCTGACTTTGGATTGGACGTTTGACACTGCTGCTGTTTCCTGTTTGTTGTGGAAGACCCCTGGACCGACTTGACTACAGCTTTACTTCATCTTGGAACGTGTTCGCTGAAACGATAGCAAGTGTTTCTCTTCTGCCGGGTATTTTGGTTACTGGGTTGGGATTTTTTAGGACTTTGGGACACTGTTTTACCTCCTTTTGACCGGTTGGTCTGTGTCTGTTTTTGTACACTATTTTTGCTGCTGTTTAGCATTTTTGATTCTTTTGAGCTGTATCTTTATTAAACTATTGTTACTTTGTACCTGGGACTGACTTCGTGGTATCTGTACCTTGACAGCGACCCTGTGAATGAAAGACATCCAGTCGCCCTGCTCAAGTCTTGCAGACTTGGGCCCCTTTTACACTGTCATATAATCTATATTATCAAAGCAGATTATCCACAATATCTGCTTTGAACTGGATTATATGAGCCCACACTGACATATAATCAGGTTGAAGCAAATAATCTGGAATGTATATGGTGGCGTAGAAGGGGCCCAAGGTCAATGGCTTTCTTGATAAAGTCCTACACCTGTAGTGCAGTGTCTGGGTCCTTCCACACAGCCATTGAACTTAGAATAGTAAGGCAGGTAATCCACAATATCTGCCTTGAACTGGATTGTCTGATTCCACGCTGCTACATAATCCAGTTCAATGTGGATTTTATACAGCTGTGTGGAAGGAGTCCCCCTCTTCCTACTGCCTTCCATTTCACTAAGCATACTATCCTTTCTCATGATATGTCCAAAGAATGATAGCTTCCGTTTATTATTTTGGCTTCTAAGGATAACATAGTTTTGATTTGCTGTCATGCTCACTTAATTGTGTCAGTTCATCTATGCTTTGTTTATTTCAATACTTTTGTAGAGCATTTTGCCACATGTTTTTTAGATCAGCAATGTTATCTAGCAATCATACAGACAGAAAACTAGAAAGGCAGGGGAAATATCATCCAAACTGATGTGCTTCATTAGTTCTTTTAAAACAAGACAACATTGGGCATATTTTTGTATGGGGAAATATTCAGTCCCCACCTTTACTTTAAGAGAAAACTAGCTAAAAGAATAAGAGATCTGACCCTGTGTAATGCCACTATGTCCGTACAGTTTCAGTCTGATGAGTGAGACTGATTTCTCATGTCTATTATTATTAGTTCCTTCACTTTTCTTTCTCTAGAGAAGAGATGAAAATTGTGAGGTCCACAGGTGTTTTTTTACTCTAGATAGCAGAGCACTCCTCTTTCTTTCTTTCTTTCTTTCTTTCTTTCTTTCTTTCTTTCTTTCTTTCTTTCTTTTTTTTTTTTTGCATTTCCAGAGATTGCTTCAGAATGTGATTCCTGTCTGAAGCAACAAATGCTTCCTATTTTTCTTCACTTTTTGTGTGTGCGACAAAACTAGGGAAATAGCTTACTTGCTTTGTTGAAAACTGGAAGATTAGCTTGCGGGGTCAAGGAGGAGAATGGGGTGGATGGCGGTCCTGGACTCCCTATGATTATTTTTTCCCTTTAAACTCTCTGCAGACTGCCACAGCACGAGCATTCAAGAGACTAAAACTCGACATTTGAGGTTATTTTATAGTGGGGCAGATCATATTGTGTATTCTAACACCAGGGGTGGGACCAGTGTCATCTCACAGATCTTGACTGACAGGCACATCAATGACTTTTAGTGTAACCAAAGTGGCATGATGTGGCTTCTGGACACAATTTTAGCCATTTTTACTACATTCTCTGCATTTTTTTTTTAGTTTGGGGGAGCTTGAGGGACATTACGTTAGGGGACAGAAAAATAGTGTTTTAAGCAATTTTGGCACATTGACGAACACAATTTACCTGAAAATTCCTCCAATTATTATTTTTGGTTAGGTTGGGTACTAGACAGGTTTTTGAATAGGTGGAGGGACCCCAAGGGTCATACTTAGGAGTCCCAAGGGCTGCATGAGACCTGAATGTGGCACTTTGCTCATCCCTGTCTTACACAATAAGTCATGGGACGTATTCTTAATACATCCCCTATCTCTACACATATCTGAAATGCTTAAATTGAACTTCTAGGTATTGGTCCTAGAATATTTCAGATGCTCTGCTACTGAGCCTTGACCCATGACTTCATTCTCTCTCCTTCTTCAAATGAAGTGCAAAGGTCAAGTTTATTGTGACTAATCTGGGAAATTATCTAGAATGGGCAGCCTGAGAGGGGACAAAATCCCAAAATTATTGGCACATTGTTATTTTTCCCATGTGGGTGATTGTTAAAATAAAAACGTGTGCTAACCTTTCCCGACATGCCGTTTATTTGCATGGAGTATATATATTGACATAGAAGAATATTCAGTCATGTGAACCTTGGCCTGCTTTCTGGCTATAAGATGTGGCTCATGCCAGGACTAAATCATCATACAAGCATGCCTTTTGTGAGCTGGTAAACCAACTTAAGCTTCAGAGTTCTAACAGAATCTACACAGGCCTTATGAAGCCCCATCGGCAATGGTTCACAGAAAAAAGAAATAGCAGACGGCCGCAGTGAAGTAGTAGCACTTGATGCACATTGTTTAGCTCAGCTAGTTATCACACCACTTTATGAGCTTCAGACAAGCAGGTTTAATGGCTTTTGGCACTAACTACTGTGTTTCTCTAGTGTATCTGATTTGGATTTAGAGCAAATAAGCTGTACTAATTATCTGTATTAGCATAAAGAGATGCTCAATTTCATAAACATTGCCAGTGCTGGATTGTTACAGTATACCGCAACACATTAGGTTTAAACATCCCTGATCTTTGGAGAATTACTGAACTAATGATAAATTCATGTAGTTGCATAAGATGCCCCAAATGAGCATGTACTTTTCCCTAACTGAAAACTGTTACATTTTTAAAACACAATTGATATGCCATGTTTGAGGGTTGTGTTTAAAACTAATTTGATATACAGATAATTTACATCTTCAATACGGTTATAACACCACAGGGAGAGCTCAGCTCCAGAGAATATTCAGTCTCACAATTTAAAGAAGTGGCATTTGATGGGTTCTATTACAGTCGGGCTCTATGTTTTCTATTACTCTGGTCTACCACTTCTAACAAGTGGAGTGAAATGTATTTGCAAGTAATCATATTCTTAATAAGGAAGTCTGTCTCAACAATATCATGGATGTCAATATTAAGAACATCTGTGTGTGTGTGTGTGTGTGTGTGTGTGTGTATATATATATATATATATATATGTAGATAGATAGATAGATAGATAGATAGATAGATAGACGGACACATATACAGACATGCATATATACACACACACACACACATCCATACATACACATATTCAATAAACAATGTAAGTTGTGTGTATGTTTTTGGGATTTTACTTAGCACTAAGTAATAAGTTATAACAGCAATATGTTTATTGTTGTACAGTTTTGATCTTCACTAGTTTGTTTGTTTTTGTAATTTTTGTGTTTGTGCTCTTGGCCTATTAAATTTGTATATTATTGCCTTTTGATGCCTGTATCCTTGTCATTGAAAGGTCTGAAATGAACTGCCAGTGAGGAACCTTGCAGATCCTAAGCAATCATAATTCTTATTGAAACAAAGTTCCTTGTCTTTGTTCTAAGCAAGGAAGTGTGTGTGTGTATGTGTGTGTGTGTATGTGTAGTACTTCCAAATGTTGCTGGATTGCAACTCTTAGCAGCCCTTATCATTAGTTGGTCTAATGATTGCAGTTGAGCAACACTTCAAGGACTGCATGTTCCCGATCCCACAAATGCAGCTGATACAATTGTTTATCTGGAACACTAAAACCAATTTGTTTTCTCTCATCAGGTGCAGGAATCAGAGCTGTTAGATATCAGCCTTGTCAAAGATGCTCGATGTGGGAAACATGCCCGAGCCCCCAAGGTAGGAAGTGATTCTGTGTATATTCCAGACATTGCAGTAATATTTTAAAAAATGCTACAGGAAAAAAAACCAATATGCCCCTAGGCTTGCAAATACTCATAAAGAAATTAAAGAACCGATAAAGTAACAATTTGTTTTATTGAAGGGCTGAAATAATGAATTAATTATTGAATATTTGGAGAACATTTTAAAATAGTAATCTTATTAAACCAATGTTCATGATAAGCTTGACTCACTGATTGAAAATGCTCTTGATTTCCTACCAATTGCATCATCCAGTGTTTTTGTACCTTTGGTGTGTCACCAATTGGTGAAATGAAGGACATGTTCTCAGTGAGGCTGTGCTATGTTTATAGATGATACATCAGTTTCTCAGTCATGGTAATTTTATGTTTCTTTTCATTTTCTGATGCCAAATCTAAATCCTTCCTTGTTACACTAGTATTTCATTTGTGGTTTGAAATTCCTCAGCTTTGACAATCCTGTTAGTCCTGCGTGTGTGTGCGGGTGGGTGGGATTTCAAAGAAAGCTGTTTTCATGATCTCTGATTTCAATTTATTGGGTAGCAGCTTAAATTATGATTCCTGGACATCATGACTACATTCTCATACCCAGAGAATGAACTTTTCCTTGATGACTCACTCCTCTATGCATGCGCTCCAAACTTCAGTCCATCTGGCTGATAGTCAGATATGTGAAACTCAGTGCAATACATGGAGTGTCACTCAGAGTTGTCTTATCATTCCATTTTATTGCTACTATTATGGCTAGTGCTGCTGGTTCTGCTCTCACCACCACTACTACTACTACTAGTAGTGTTTGGTTTATCTACCTGACATAGGTATTTGCTTGGGAAGCGAAAAAAGGGATAAATGTTCTGCCAATTTTCCTCATTGTGAAACTCACGAGTTAACTCATTCACACATTCCATCCTTTCCAATACAGTGTTCCCCCACTTATCATGGGGGTTAGGTTCCAGGACCACCCGCAATAAGTGAAAATCCGCAAAGTAGGGACACTATATTTATTTTAATATTTATACATTATGTTAGTAGTGTATATTTTGTGTATATTTAGTGTATATTTTAAGTCTTTATCAACCAATTGTGTGTTGATAAATCGCCTCCTTCTCCTCTCATTGCTGCTTGGGCTCCTTTTCTCTCCCTTTGGCTTTTCCTTCCTCCCTTCCTTAGGCTGTAAATTGTAATTTTTTAATGATTTATAATAGTCTTTTAGAGTTTATTGAAAAACCACAAAACAGCGAATCTAAACCTGATCCAACAAGTCTGCAGTGAAGTTTGACATATTTAGGGTTAAATCCAGTTGTCAGTCCTAACTAGATCCACTAGATTAATGGATTTGACACGTGTTTTGTCATACATTTTTTCAGTTGATTTAATGAAAGTGATCTAGATGGGACTAATGATTTGATGCAGGGGTTTATTTATAGAACATTTTCTGCAAGCCAGACTTGTTATGTGGCCTGGGTTAATGTGGAGCATACTTTCCTTTTTATATATCCTTTCCAAACTAGGGTTTACCTTAAGAATCTGCTTGTTTGTTTTTTCTCTCCAGCTATTTGGTTTTCTCTGGTACAGCACAGCTGCAAGATGCTGGAAAGCAGACTTAAACTGACCATAGTACTTCTGTCAGACAGTGAGCCATGTGGAGTAGTTCAGATTTGAGTTCAACAAGTTATTGCTTCGAAGTGTTTATCTGTAATAAAAACAACACTGGAGTGCTTTATCATTCCATACTTGTCTAGCAAGGACACATGAAGAAAATTAAAAAGGCAGGTTACAGATTAACACCACAACTGGAAAACTTTTTTTACAAGAGTGCCCATATGCTAGTGCACAGATTATGTAAATGTTGAAAAAACATTTTCATGTGCTAACCAACACCACCTGTTTTTACGTAATTCTAGCATTAAGTAAGTTTCAGGAAGGTCCTACCTAAGATAGGAGCCCCTGGTGGCACAGCAGGTTAAACCGCTGAGCTGCTGAACTTGCTGACTGAAAGGTTGGTGGTTCAAATCTGGGGAGAGGAGTGAGCTCCCATTGTTAGCCACAGCTTCTGCCTACCCCGTTTTCCCGAAAATAAGACAGTGTCTTATATTAATTTTTGCTCCCAACGATGTGCTAGATCTTATTTTCAGGGGATGTCTTATTTTTTCATGAAGAAGAATTCACATTTATTGTTGAACAAAAAAATGAACATCACAAGCCAGCATAGATCAGGTCTTCCAGCTCGGAAAATAATGGTTGCAGACCTGATCCACACTTGGGCTTTTTAGCATTTCCATTGTCCACTTGTTGACTGAGGTTAATGTAATCTGCTCGCCATTTTCGGACCAATCTGATATCCAACATATTCTCTTTGCAGAAAGCAGTAAGATTTTTGCCCTGAGAGTCTTACACGATTCCTATCTTGTACTCCACAGAATAGCTCTTTCTTTTTGCGTTCATGTCTAGGGGGAAAATATACCAGCACTGTTTATTCCTTGTACTTTAGACCCTTCAGCAGAAAATCTGACACTCCCTAAAGAATCAATAAATAATAATAATAATTATAATAGTAATAATCTTTATTTATATCCCGCTTTTCTCTCTCACAGGACCCAAAGTGGCTTACAACATATTAAAATCATATAAACAGCAATCAGAGTACATTAATAATATAAACATAATAAGATAAACATTAAGAAAAACAACTACAGTACACATTCAAGTTCATGAGGTATCATATCAAGACATATATTGCACTCTACTCCAGTCCATAACATATGATATTCCTGTCATTCCTGATTAATTTTCAAGATTTGAATACCCTTTCATAAAAGAGGGAAAAGGCAGCTCAGATTATGATGTGCATTACAAGTGACAGGTTATCATCCAGTGTACAAAAATATTGATGTACTTGCCAAATTTCAGAACCAGACAAAGTGAGTCACATGAAGAAAAATGTAATTAATTGTTTTATTTTAGAAGAGGGATCTGTAACTGCCAGAGGTCCAAGGAATAGAGGTCCATACTGGAGCTTAGAAGCTTACATTCCCTTCCCATGCCATCTGTCTTTATCTGCAAAATGTTTTTTTTTAACTCAAAAGGCTCCTTGTGGCATCTAAGTGGTGTGAGGAACAATTTCAGGGTTTTTGTTTGTTTAGTCTTAAAGTCAAGAACATCTGGAATCTGCACTGACAGCTTCAAAGACCCAGTTTGATGGAACAGAAAGGATGGAGGGCCACAGGAAACAGCTTGTGGAGTTTGCACATTGCCCATCTCACACATACATATATATGGTATATCAAAAACTTAGGATTCAGGTGGATGGTCAGAGCACTCTTTTAAGGTCAATGGAAAGTGGGTTTTGCACTACAAGTCCCATCAGGCCTTAGTTATGGAATGGTGTGAGTTGCAGGTCAGCAATGTCTACAACAGAATGCATTCAAAGCCACAATGCCTCCTTCCTCATTTGTCTCCCTTCCAAAAAGTAGAAATAATAATAATAGACCTTTCTTGAAAAATGTACCTGGTTCACAATACACTATCTGGCACACACTGGGCGAGGAAGAGGCAGGAAAGGCACCCACGTGAAAAGTGAGGAGGCGGGAAAGTGATTAGGCAGGAAGGGCTCACATCTTACCCTCCTACCTCAGCGGCAGCAGCGGAAGGGAAAGGAAAAGGCAGGAGAGAAGGATCTCATTCGTGCAGCACTGGCCAAGGAAAAAGGAGAAGCTGCTGCTCCCGTGTTTCCCTTCCTCAGAGGCAGCGATGGAAGGGGAAGGGAAAAGCGTGAGCAGCACCTTCTTCTCCTTCACACAGCACCGGCCAAAGAAGGAGAAGCTGCTGCTCCCATGTTTCCCTTTCCCTTCCTCAGAGTCAGCGGCGGAAGGGAAAGGAAAAAACAGGAGAGAAGGATCTCATTCACACAGCACTGGCCAAAGAAGGGGAAGGAGAAGCTGCTGCTCCCACGTTTCCCTTTCCCTTCCTCGGAGGCAGCGTTGGAAGGGAAAGGGAAAAGCGTGAGCAGCACCTTCTTCTTATTTGCACAGCACCGGTCAAAGAAGGAGAAGGGAGCCCCGGCGGCGGGGGCGGCAGATCCCTCCTAGATCTTACTTTTGGGGGAGGTCTTATATTTGGCAATTCCCCCAAACTTGTACTAGGTCTTATTTTATGGGTATGTCCTATTTTCGGGGAAACACGGTACCTAGCAATTCAAAAACATGCAAATGTGAGTAGATGAATAGATACTGCTTGTTGTACCTCAGCGCTGGTTCACCTTGCTCTTAACACACACTCCACCACAACAGACTTGATTAAAACAGTTTATTGATAAAAGATAGTAAAGTCTGAATAAAAATCAGTAAAGAAGGCAATAATCCCAATGCAAGGCAGTCTGTAGAATAAAGTTCAAAGTCTCCAATATAGCAAATCAATCCTGAAAACAAGACAGCAGGGACTTCAAAACACAATCCAAAATACGAGATCCAGGCATGAACAAAAGCAAGAATACTTTTCCATGAGCATAGACAAGACAGGAACTTTGCTTCCAAAACCAATGTTGCTTCGTCTGAAATCTTTCCCTGTTTCTCCTTTATTTAACCATGCTTACTGTCCAAGAAAGCATTCCTTTACCCTTGGGTTCCCACAAGTTTACCAGCTATCTTAAAAGAACATCTGGGACGATGAACTTTTTACCTTAACCTTGCATCCCTATCTAAGGAAGACTCCTATGACTCGCTGCCAGAGACACCTGGTACTTGTTGATGTTCTGAACTCTGCTGATGTTCTGAATCCTGTGAAAGGTCACCCCTATCACTGGCTTCTGCCCCAGCGCTAGTCTGTTTATCACAGGCTTCTGATTCACTGCTATTCTGCGGCCTCTCTAACAATTCAGAGCCTTCAACATTTCCCTCATCAACATTTCCGTGGTCAGCCTGCATAAACCCAAATTCCCCTTCATCATCAGACTGAACCACAATACTGCTCCAGCGAGAGGGTAACAGTGCTCCATGCAGTCATGCTGGCCACATGATCTTGGAGCTGTCTATGGACAATGCCGGCTCTTTGGCTTAGAAATGGAGATGAGCACCAACCCCCAGAGTCAGATACAACTAGACTTAGTCAGGGGAAAACCTTTACCTTTACCTTTTACTTCCTAAGGTAAAGATATAAACAAAGAAAAATACTTTTGATTGATGGATCTCTCTGTGTGTATATATATTATATACATATATAAACAGTAGAGTCTCACTTATGACGATTAATAGGCTTTTCATTAATCCATCATTATCCAACATAAACAGGATAAGCTTTATGATTTTACAAATTAAGCATCAAAACATCATGTTTTACAACAAATTGACAGAAAAAATAGTTCAATACACAGGCTCACTTCAAAGGACCAGTCTGAACGCAGATCAAAGATAGCTGCTCTCAAATCCAATCTTTATTGAAGAATACATGACTTTGGAAAAGTCGAGAATGACCTAATGTTTACATACAATCATTTTTATCACCTCTGATGCAACGTAACACCACACGCAAATATCATCATCAAACCCCACCCCTTGTATCACATTTCTACTATTCCCACACACTATACCAATTATAATTGTTTATACTTTCAACCCCGAGTTCCCAGGCTCATTCTATCTTCTTCTGCCAGGTGCTTCCAGGGTTATTTATGTTATGACTCCAAGTCCAGGGCTTGGAAATTCAGCCCTGGGACTTGTTTCCATGACAATGTTACGTAGTAATTACTGTACAGTAAAGCCCTGCTCATTTGAGCACCGCTCATTTGAGTGTCTGGGCTATCCAAGCCAAATCGCCCCCCCCACTTACCCCGCCAGATCCCGGTGCTGCCGGAATCCAGCCAGGTGAGTGAGCGAGGGACGGAGGGCAGGCTCGCTGGCTGGCTCCACCAGGCTGGGTGCCGACCCCGGCATGGCAAAGGAGCCGAGCCACGGAGGGCGGGCGAGTGAAGGAGGAGGGCCTTTGCGGCCCTCCGTGTTCTCCCAGTCATTCACTGGCTCCTTCGGTAAGCCAGGTGCTGGTGCTGCCAACGCCTCACCTGTTGAAGGAGCCGAGCCAGCGAGTGGGGGAATGGGGAGGCCATCCCTGTTCACCCACTCGCTCATTGGCTCCTTCGGCAGGCTTTTCCTTAATCCCTCCTTATTATCCAAGATTTTCGCTTATCCAAGCTTCTGCCAGCCTGTTCAGCTTGGATAAGCGAGACTCTACTGTATTTACAAATTTAGCACCAAAAAATCATAATGTATTGAAAACATTGACTACAAAAACATTGGCTACTAACAAATTGACTACAAATAAAAATAGAATTGCATAAAATGAACTTACAGTAATAACATTGTTGGAAGTTAAATCCGTAAAAAGTTCAGTCCTTGCTGCCTAAAGAAATAGCTGTGGATCATGGCGGGAGGCAGACTGCGTTGGATCATCCAGAACGTTGAATAAGCGAAGGTTGGATAAGCGAGAACCCACTGTATTTGCTAATGATTAGTGAAGCCTGTTCAACTGCAAGAAATAATTTCAATTGTGTTGGTTTTCATTATTCTATCCCTTGAAGTCATATTTGTCATAAGGAGACCCTGTGGTGAACCTATCGTGGAGTGTTCTTGGCAAAAATTGTTCCAGGAGTGTGTGTGTCTTTGCATCCTTCTGACACTTAGAGAATGTGATTTCCCAAAGTCACCCAGTGGGTTTCTCTGTCCGAGTGGGGTTTTGAACCCTAGACTCATAATCATGGCACAAAGCTGGCTCCTTAAATAAAAATATACTGACTGTCTTCATAATATTGCCAGAAAAGATGCAGAGAGATTCTCTCTGGATATAGAATCATCTCCTTGGTGCTTTAGGGCTCCCTCAACATATGTGCTACCTGAGGGGTATAAGAGCAAATATATTTTGGCCACCTGAGAGTTCTCTCAAACAGCACCTGCGTTTGCTTTCCTCCTTTACCAGATTGTGCTACAGAAAAGTTTCCCTTGGGTCTAATTTGATTCCTTAGGAATACAGGGTTTGTTCTCACTAGCCATATGTATGCTGTTGCATAAGCATGGCATATTCTTATCTGCTACTTATAAATGATAACCCTCGGGTAGTTAACAAACAGTTATCTAGGAGAGGGGATATAGTTAAATTTCTTCGTTCCGGAAGTGTTAAACTTTTCAGATGGAAGTGACAATACAAGATCACAAATTCAACTTCGTTTGAGTGGATACACCAATCTGAAACTGATTCAGAACAGCAGTGTGAGTTACTAGTAGACGTTTGCAGGCTCACATTGGTTGAAATAGCCCTTAGCTTGATGTCCTGGAGCATTTTGACAAAGGATACAAGTGTCTTGGTTTCGTGGATGTTACACACAATAAACATAGTTGTTCCCTGAGTAAGACTGCTTCTCACTGCATATCTGTGGCAGTGGTAAGATATGGCACAACAGGAGTGGAACTAGGCAGCCACTTGGTCCAACCTTTTATCTATTCATCCATAGCTTTACAATTTATAGACGGCAATGATATGGACATGGTTTGGCACCTTTTAATGATTTTTTTTTTAAAAAAGACTAAGAGATGCTTTAGATGCTTCTTCTATTTAATCAGCCTAAAGATCCTGAAAGTGCCAGGTCACATTAGTTGCTTTAGTACGGTCAGGCCTGGTTAGTACTGGGATGGGGATCTCAAGGGAATACCAGGTGATGAAGGTAGAGGCCTGTGGCAAACCCCCTCTGACGATTTCTTCTCAAAGAAACTATGAAACTTGAAGGAATACACATATGGACCACGCATACATGGGTCTTGGTGCTAGTTCTTACTTTGACAGACAGAGTGATGACTCCTATTATTATTATTACGGGAAAGTAGAAATATTTGCTTCTCATGACTTAGAAATCCTTTCAAGCTCTCCTCCCTGTTCTTTCCCCTTTCCTTTCTCTTCTATTTCTCTGCCACACTCTTTTCCCTTGGCGCTGATCTTTCTGTTCCTCCTCCTTGTTCCTTCAGTCTTACTGCTTACTCTTTTTCAAGCTCTGTCTCAGAGGCCTGCCTCTATGTCAGTGGTTTTCAACCCTTTTTTGACCAGGGATTACTTTGATTTTTGTTGTTGTTAGCAGGTACTACAGGGTTCAAGAATAATAAACTGTGTTAATCCAAACATAAACTTTAATCATAACTTTTAACATACAGTATTTGTTAAACTTAATAGTAACATGAATTAAGAGTACTATTACAATATAAAAGGAACGTTTTTAGTAGAAAATTAAATTTGGTATGCATCAATGTGATTTTTTGAGCTTGTGTCTTCTTTACAAGTTGAGTAATCCTGGGGCTAATATTATTGCTCAAAGCTATACACATATCATCACTTATTTTCAATCAATTCCTGGACTTGTTTTTCATTACCAGCAAAGCAGAAAACCCTTGTTCACATAAATAAGTTATGGAGAAGAGCATAAAATAGTGCAAGGTGATTCCTCGAATTTTAGTATGAAATTACTTTTTTACACCAAAACTCCTCAAATGAATCAGATTTGAATTTATATGAATATTGAGGACTCATGGTCAGTAAAACTACTGGAGCCCATGAATCACTAAATATCAAAACAGAATCACTGACATAGTTGAGCAAGATAAAAGAATGTGTGCGACTGTTGGAAGCTGGGTGGCGTGAGTACTTGACATGTGATGTCAATCGCTTGCCCTCCTCCTGGTCTTCCAAATTCACCTGATGTCCTACTCGCTGGCGCCGTCCGCGTAACAACGGATACATTAAAATTTAAAATGAATAAAGGTTTAAAATTTTATATGTTTCACAGACCATATTTTAGTTCTTACAAACTACTGATGGTCCATGGACCACTTGTTGGGAACCACTGCTCTAGGTTAACTAAGGTCTTTTACCTAGTACAGTGGTTCTCAACCTGTGGGTCCCCAGGTGTTTTGGCCTACAACTCCCAGTTTACCAGCTGTTAGGATTTCTGGGAGTTGAAGGCCAAAACATCTGGGGACCCACAGGTTGAGAACTACTGACCTAGTGGCTGAAGACCTTACTACAAGTTGCAGATATTTTAATTCAAAGAAATATTTTAAATGCACACAGTGTGCAGTAGTTTCTCAGCATCCTGCCAAATTTCAGGTGTTTTATATTTCACAGTATTGGAACTATAGAGAAAATAAGCCTTTATGCTTTATTGTTGTTTAATTGAAACATTGAAAACCCACAGTATTTATTTATGCTCCCATAAATAAAAAAAAACAAAATTGTCCTCTCTGATTTTTGTCTTTATGATGAATAACAAAAGCACATTAACATTGAATAGAACTTTATTTTTGAGGAAAAAACCCTACTTGCATTTGTCTGAGATAAACAAATATATTCCAGTATTATAAATGGGCTTTACTAAGGTGCACATATAGCTGTTGTTTCATCCATCCAATAACAAACAACTTTAATTGTAAGGGGCTTAAAATGGCCTTTGTTTCCTGTGTCCCCAATCAATATGTGAAGAGAGCCAGTAGCTTTGGGGAGAAAGGGAAATAATTCTTGACATACACATGGATTTTTTAAAAAAACCATATTTCTTGGCATGGTATTGTGATTGTACTCACTTTGATAATCTGAACTTCTGCTGTTACTCTCTTAGGACCTCATTCTGTGTGTATATGTGTGGGTAGCATCATGTAAACATGGCGTTTAATCTTAATCTTAATTTAATTTAATCTTAATTCCCCTGCACACAGCATGGCGTTTAATCTTAATTCCCCTGAAAACACAGAAATGCTGGACCACTCTAACCACCATGTCAGACTACACAAAGAAGCCATTGAAATCCACAAGCATGTGGACAATTTCAACAGAAAGGAGGAAAACATTAAAATAAACAAACTTTAAAAACATGGCAGTAAATAAAGAACAACACTCAGTAAACAGGGAATTCCTGACAAGAAACAATCAGGGCTAGCTAACACCTCCCAACAAAGGATGCCCCCAGGAAGGAAGCAGCCAGGCTTTGAAGCTGCTAATCAAGCTGGCCAATTGTAACATTCACACTTGCCTCAAACAGACAAGAGTTCTTTCTCCCACCCTGGACATCATTCCACAGATATATCCCAATTGCCTAGTTTCCAACAAATCTCTAAGGATACCTGCCATGGATGTGAGTGAAAGGTCAGGAGAGAATGCTTCTGGGACATGACCATACAGCCCGGAAAACTCACAGCTACCCAGTGATTCCGGCCATGAATGCCTTCGACAACACATCTTTTTGTTGCTTTTTGTTGCTTCCTTTGATACAATCAGAAGTGGAAAGTATTGGTTTTGGGTAGTAAAATTTAGAATTTCCTTACCTGCACGGCCACTGAGAATTGTCATTTGTTACATCCACTCATTAGATTGATAAAATCTCACATCACAGAGCTAGTTGCTTATTTTTATTTACTGTCTCACCATATCCCCTTCCTTCCCCTACAGCCTCCTGTGTCAGATGTGAAGTTGCAATCTTCTTAAGATAGAGAGCTGTCTTGTGTTGCTTTTTTAAAGTACTGTAAACAAGCATGCAAAGGCAGAAGTGCTCTTAGATGTGCTGCATTTCGTTGTGCTTGGAACAGTGCATCCTTTGTGAAGAAGTTGTATTGCATAATTTGCAGATATTGCCAATAATACATTTTTGTTTCATGTTAAAAAAGACAACTAGACATCTATCTTGTTTACCTTCGGTTGTTATTGCATACATAGTAATGATATTTATTTATTTATTACCTGCCTCTCCTTTTGGCTTGAGGCAGGATACAGCCTAGTTTATACACCTATAAAATCATATTTTGAAGCATAGTTAAAATGCAACCATAAAAACAGTTATTAAACATTAAAATGCCTGAGAATACATGAACATATGTTGCACTGGATGCTTTTTGAGAGGTGGATGAAATGCATTTAAATCAAATACAGACATTTATGGGTGTGATTATTCATAGATTTGATTGATATGTTCTCTCTTGGAACCTCTAGCTCCTCCAGCATGATTCTGTAGTCATCGTTCATCCAAAGTTTACTATAGAGTTTTACTGGAGAACCTAGAGCAGTGGTTTTCAACCTGTAGGTCCCCAGGTGTTTTGACCTACAACTTCCAGGAATCCTAGCCAGTTTGCCAGCTGTTAGGATTTCTGGGAATTGAAGGCCAAAACATTTGGGGACCCACAGGCTGAGAACCACTGACCTAGAGATTTCTAGAGAGAACACTTATTTAAGCATTTATAGATTCATACGCTGAAGATGACTTGAAGGGTTGCACACATATATACCGTATTTTTCGCTTTATAAGACGCACTTCGCCCCCCCCCCCCAAAAATAGAGGGGAAAAGTCAGTGCGTCTTATAAACGTGAGAGGCGGGGTCCACGCAGCTCAGCCTTGCCAGTCTGGCCTTTTCCAGGGGGCCAGACTGCAGCGGAGGTCCCTGCAGGCCAAGATCGCGATCGCGGCCTGCAGGGACCTCCGCTTCAGTCTGCCCCCCTGGAAAAGGCCAGGGGGCGCTGGACGCAGTTCCTATACCTTTTAGATCACACGAGAAAGTAGCCCTTTGAAATCTCAGGGCCCTTCCACACATATAACCCAGAATATCAAGATAGAAAATCCCACAATATCTGCTTTGAACTGGGTTATCTGAATCCACACTGCCATATATTCCAGTTCAAAGCAGATAATGGGGGATTTTATTCAGCTGTGTGGAAGGGACCTTAGTCTCAGACTCTGTGTTTTTTGTTCTGTTTGGTCACAGTTAAATTAATTGTATTAAACAATAACGTTTCTAGCCAGGAATTTCCACAATGACCCACCTCTCTTAACAGATTGTACGCAGTTATCCATACCCAAAGGCATTTCTCTGTGAATTTGGACGCGCTGGACGGGAGGCAAGGGAGGCAAAATAAAATGTGTGCCAAAAACTGTTATGTGACTATAACCCCATCATCCTAAAGAATACACTGATTTACTGTACACTGGTTTATTCTTATACTGTAGTCATGTCAGTTACCGTAAGCCAATATTGGTACAATACTTGGACAGTGTTCATATTTAATGTGACTATAACTCCCCTCATCCTTAAGAATAAACCAGTGTACAGTACCGTAAATCAGTGTAGTCTTTAGGATGATGGGGTTATAGTCACAGCTAGTGTCCCCATGACTATGCAGGACACAATGCTGACATCCATTTTTTATTACTATATTTTGTTGTAGAAAACTACCGTAAATACAGTAATCTCCTGCTGCATCAAAATTTAGAAAGATGTCAGTGCAGAAAAGGCTCTCATATAGGATCCCTTTTAAACTGGAGGTGATAAAATACACCAAAGAACATGGAAACAGGGCCGCTGAGAGACATTTCGGGCCACCTCCAACTGAAAAGATGATACGGGAGTGGAGGAAACAGGAGGATCAGCTGCAGAAAGCAGATAAGAGTAAGCACACGTTTCGTGGGCGTACTGCAAAATGGCCACAGATTGACGTGAAAATGAAGGAGTGGATCACACGTCACAGGAACAATGGCTTCTCAGTATCCACAAAAATGATCATATATGAAGCCAAGCGTCTAGCTGCAGAGAAAGGCATTGTGGAGTTCACTGGATCCCCATCATGGTGCTAAAGATTCATGAGGAGATGTGGCCTTGCTATGCGCACCAAAACTAGAATTGCACAAAAAATGCCAAAGGAATATGAGTCCAAGATTGTTTCTTTTCACAAATATGTGCTGGATGCAAGAAAGAGAAATGGCTATGAAATAGGCCAGATTGGGAATATGGATGAAGTCCCATTAACCTTTGATGTTCCATCAAACAGGACCGTTGACGTGAGAGGCGCAAAAACCATAACCGTAAAGACCTCGGGACATGAGAAAACACATTACACGGTTGTGTTGTCCTGCTGCGCAGATGGGACCAAACTGCCACCGATGCTCATCTTCAAGAGGAAGAACATGCCAAAAGAGGCGATTCCAAAGGGTGTAATTGTGCATGTACACGACAAAGGGTGGATGGATGAGAACGGCATGAAAGTATGGGTCGACAAAGTGTGGTCCAAACGCCCTGGAGGGCTTCTGAAGAAACCGGCCCTACTTGTGCTTGACCAGTTTAGGGCACATATCAGTGAACCTATAAAAAACAAGTTCAAAGATGTGAAGACTCATCTAGCGGTGATTCCTGGAGGTCTTACCAGCCAGCTGCAGCCTCTGGATGTGTCGATCAACAAGCCATTCAAGGTTTTTATGCGGGAGGAGTGGAATAAATGGATGGCTGCCGGAAACCACGATCTGACACCTAGTGGAAGAATGAAAAGACCCACTATCGCCCAGGTCTGCGAGTGGGTGAAGTCTTCATGGCAGTCAGTGAAGGATGAAACGGTTATAAAATCCTTCAAAAATGTGGCATCAGTAATGCGTTGGATGGTTCTGAGGATAATGTCCTGTATGAAGACTCCAGTGACAGTGATAGCACTGTTAGTGAGCCACAGAGCTTGAGTTCGGACAGTAGTGGGGATTTTTTGGGGTTTCTAGATGACTAGGGGTGTATTGTTCTAAAGTTTTGTTACAATTAATTACAGTAATAATGTTTCCTAATGCTGCTGTTGACTGTTTGGTAATGTCTACATATTACATGTTATTTTATTAAAATGTTCTAGGTCATCTTTTAGTTCAAATTATTTTTCCCCATTTTCTTCCTCTGAAAACTAGGTGCGTCTTATCATCAGGTGCGTCTTATAAAGCGAAAAATACGGTACCCAAACACACACCTTGGCTTGGCGACAACAATAAGGAGATTCTATAAGAGCCAGAAAAAGGTGTATTGAAATCAGTCATCTTTTCATAGACAAAAAGAAAATAAATTAAGGGAGGAAGTTTGCAAGGGGAAGAGACTGAAGAAGGGAAGAACATATAATAATTGTTATTAACTGCTATCTCTTGAACACTTCTAATACCCACTACTAATACCTACTCTTACTAGCCTGTTTGCCAGGTTGAGTTTTCAGTGTGCCAACCATTACTGGATTTGTGCAGACCATACAATGAAGGATATTTTGTGGACAGACAGGTTAACAACCTGATTGGTCCCTCTGCATTATCATATAATTTATAATCTACCAAATGTTCTCCATGGAGCCTGTCTAGAGTCAATGTAATCCTTGCATTGAAAAGCAAATCATATAATTTATCAAGGTAAACAAATTGTACGAACATAAGCATATTTTAAATATCTTAACCCAATATAAGTTGTCTTTAGCGGTGTTCTTTTTTGGTCACATTCTCCTTTAACAAAAGAGAATAACTCTTTACAATTCTTATTAACAGTGGTAATAATTTTCCCTATAAAATTATTGACCGCATATTGATTTAATCCCTCTAGAAAAACAACAGAGAATCCTTCTTCCATGCAAAAAGCATGACAGAAATGGATTTTTGTATTATGAGCTGTAATCCATCTAACGTTTTTAAAAAGAGGGAGAGTGTGTGTTTATGAGCATTTGATCGTAGTCCTCTCCTTAAAATGCCATCCACGGCTGCACTTGCAAATTGGTTTTAAGTGGCCTTACCTGAATATTTGTTGGCCAAATGTCAGTCTACTCTGAATGCTACAATATTTGATTTTCTGCAAGGTTTTGCTCCTGCATTTTTGTGATAAGTGGAAATTGCAGCTGCTTTCGAGAAGTGAATTAGATTTCTGGTCCTTGTGTCCCTAAAGCAAAAGCTGAGAAAGATGAGCTGTAAGCCAAATCCAAGAGATGATAGGTGTTTATAAGACACTCCCTGCCCTGGTTTATAGTTGCTTGTAAAACTCACGCACACAACCACCCACTTGCCACTGCTTTTACATTAAAACTGGTTACCCATCAACTGTTAGCATTAAATTATCCTGCTTTTTAAAGAGCTGTTTAACTCTTCCTGTCTTCTGTTAAAAGACACAAGACTAAAATCATTCACCTTCATAACAGCCCCTCCTTAAAAAATAAAGAAACAAATACTAGAGCATTGAATAAAAACACTGAAACACTGCTGAGTCTTCAGACACAATACTCTGGCACTCTCTATGCCAGTGGTTCTCAACCTTTCTAATGCTGCAACCCCTCAATATAGTTTCTCATGTTGTGATGATGTCCAACCATAAAATTATTTTTGTTGCTACTTCATAATTGTAATTTTGCTACTCTTATGAATTGTACTGAAAATATCTGATATGCAAAATGTATTTTTGTTCACTGGACCAAATTTGGCACAAATACCCGATATGCCCAAATTTGAATACTGGTGGGGTTGGGAGGGATTGATTTTATCATTTGGGAGTTGTAGTTGCTGGGATTTATAGTTTACCTGCAATCAAAGGGCATTCTGAACCAAACAATGGAACTGAACCAATATGCTCAATATGCTCAAATTTGAACACTGGTGGAGTTTGGGGAAAATAAATCTTGACATTTGGGAGTTGTAGTTACTGGGATTTATTGTTCACCTACAAGAGCCCCTTGAACTCCACCAGCGAGATAATTGAGCCAAACTTCCTACACAGAACCCCCATGACCAACAGAAAATACTTTGGCAACCCCTCTGACACTCCCTTCATGACCCCCCAGGGGTCCTGACCCCCAGGTTAAGAAACACTGCTCTATGCCTTCTAGTATTGATATAATAACAGTAGACTACTTTGCAGGGTTGATATAAGCCATGCTGTTTCAGTCACATCAGCCTTTCTCTCGCCCAATAAATATCCCGGCTCCCCAATATATCTGGTGGTTGCCACGTCTTGTCTGTTGGACCGGATGGTGCCAGGGAGCGGGTTTCTCAATTCAACAGAAAGTTGTAGATCACAATCTCAGCTTTTATACTGCAAAATGGGAAGTGATCAATTGCGTATATGCAGTTAGCAAATGGAAATTCAAATTAACATGGATGCTTAACATCCTGAAGTTTCACACAACAGTTTCTATGGAAACTAGAATCTTTATATAGCTCTGAGGATTTTGCTAACAAGCTGAAATAGTGGCATTAGTTGGGTGTAGGGCACATTCCCCATGGCGAGCATTCATTTTTAACATGTACTATGCATTTTATTTTTTTGGCTCAGTAGTCATACATTTTTCAACACCAAGGGTTTTAAAAAGTAATACCACCACTAATGGTTTTCTCAAACCTTATGCAAAGTAGATGTCAGGTTGTGATATTAAAAGCATTTGGTTTCTGCAAGTGTTCTGAAATGACAAAAATAAAAAAATTAAGCTTAGGGCATGTTTCTTTTCTCTGGGTATTTGGTTTTTACATATTCAAAAGCAGAGAAGGTTATTGTTTGGAAAGCAGGTAGCCCCTAAGCTTAGGCAAGCCTCCACAATTCTTCCAAATCCATTAATATGAATAATTAGGAAAAGGATCGGACCAAGATAATTCTCGCAACTTCAGATGTGGACTTCAACATTTTTATTTTTTGATATGATTCAAGAGGTCTGCTTTCAAATACCACTGTTTATGTCTCATTTCCATGCTGCATGTTGTATATTTACATACTAAATTACAGAATCATTTATTAAAGAAAATACAGAAACAATTGATGACAAAATGTTGCAGTGTAAAATGTTCTTGCTCATTCTTTCATCGTGTCAGCCATGCCTTCCTACATGATACTTCATTACATTCCCTTCTCCTTTGCTTTTCTGTTCCTCAGCTTGGTTTTCAGTCAGTGTTGTAATGCCATTGAGTATGCAATAAGGCTCCCATACCTTGGGATCTGCAGTTGAACCCAAGATGATGATGATGATGGTGATGATGATGATGGTGATGATGATGATGATAATAATAATAATAGGCTTTATTTATATTCCACCCTTCTCTCCTAGGGAACTCAGAGCAGACTGCAGCATTTACATACTTGTACATAGTCAAACATTCAATGCCTTTGAATGTCAAGAGCAGGGGTCCCCAAACTTTTTAAACAGGGGGCCAGTTCACAGTCCCTCAGACTGTTGGAGGGCCGGACTATAGTTTTAAAAAAACTATGAACACTGCACATATCTTATTTTGAAGTAAAAAACAAAACAAAACGGGAACAAATACAGCCTCAATGTTAATAATCATAATAATAATAAAAATAATAGAGGGTTGGAAGAGACCCCTTGGGCCAGGGGTCCCCAAACTTTTTAAGCAGAGGGCCGGTCCACAATCCTTCAGACTGTTGAGGGGCCGAATTATCATTTAAAACAAAATACAAACAAATTCCTATGCATACTGCGCATGTCTTATTTGTAGTACAACAACAACAACAACAATGAAATAACAATACAATATTTAAAAATGAAAACAATTTTAACCAACATAAACCTATTAGGATTTCAATGGAAAGTGTAACACAATATTAGCATTATATATTACTATATTGAACTATACCACTATACTATTATATAATATGTAATATATAACATATAATTAATATTATTCTATGGTATTACTACTAGTATTATATTGTATAACATAAAATTATTATCAATATTATATGTATATACAATATATTATATTATTAAAACTGATATAAAATATTATATTATAAAACTGAGGGCGGGGGCCAGGTAAATGACCTTGGAGGGCCGCATCCGGCCCCCGGGCCTTAGTTTGGGGACCCCTGGTCAAGAGACACACAAACACAAACAAAGGCAATGCTTCTTTCATTTCCAGCTTCTGGAGATGGTGCCCATCTTTGACTGGGGAGGTGCTTTCTCCATTTTTTCAAACCGAGGAGCCTGCATTGTCACCTGGTCATGTGGCTGGCAAGATTGCTTGGAGCATCTTTGCCTTTTCCCGCCGAAGCGGTACCTTTTTATCTACTCACATTTGCATGTTCTCAAACTGCTAGGTTGGCAGGAACTAGGGCTGACAGATTGGAGCTCACCCTGTCTTGTAGATTCGAACTTCTGACCTTCAGGTCAGCAGTCCAGCAGTACAAGGGTTAAAATCATTTCACCACCGCGGCCCTCATGGTGTCTTTAGGCATTTGCTAAGTCCACAAATCAATTCTCAATACAGTATAACCCCCATATATGCAGGGCTAGTATCTGTGGTTTCATTTATCCACTTCCAACAAAATAGGGCCTCTCTGGCACAGCTGTATAGTATTCTTGGGATGCAGTCCTTCATTTCAATATGATTTGCTATTGTCTGTAATTTTGGTTATCAGTGCAATTTCTAGGAACAAATCCTTCCTGAATTTGGGAGCTGTACTGTATTTTCATCCAGGGAATCAAACCATATGTCAGCTCTGTAAATCATCTGGAAGAAGAAGAAGAGGAGGAGGAGGAGGAGGAGGAGGAGGAGGAGGGGGAGGAAGAGGAGACAGCTTTCATATACTACATCTTAACATTACAACAGGAGTACCCTTGCAAGGTCCACATTTGTCCACATTTGTGGCCATCCTTGCTAATTATGAAAAGGAGGGCAGAAAGAGTACAGTTCAATCCAAAACCAAGGCTTGTCGTTGTGAGGTTGCCTCTTATGGGGGTCCTCTCTCAGTTTTTCTATTTCTATTTTTTTAAAAATACTTATATGGGAAACATAAAATTAGTAGTGGTCAGGTTGCTCCTCCTTTAATTGAACAGGTGTCTCTTCCTTTAACTGAAAAGAGTTGTGGATATGCATGATGCAGTACTTCAACTTTTAATTAGAAGGATTCGCATTCTGTCACAACCTTCTAAAAATAACCAGCATTTAGAGAGAACAGCCTTCTGGCATGTCCACAAAGAATATTCAGTCTTGCCTTACATTGAAATTTGGCTTGCGTACTTTCTTTCATTTGTCAGATGTTGCTATTTTTATCCTTTGATAAATTCAAGTCATTTTTCACGTTTCCTGCCCTGGCTAAATTAGAAACTATTAAGTGGATTACACCAAAGTTATTTTTTAAAGGCAACAGTAAATAAAGTGCAAGATCTATGCAAGCATTTGCACTTTCTGGAAAACCATATCTAAATTTGGAACTTGAAAAATATCATGTCTTCAACTGAATTGTTCCATATTCTTTGTTGCTGAACAGAATGCAGGAAAAGCCACATTTGTCAGGGTGTAGGGCAGTATTTTTCTGGGGAAAAGAGAGACTGAGGTTTTCCCTGAGTGTAGAACATAAACATGAGTCTCATTGTTTCCAGCTGTTTTACTCAGGTTTTCTCTTGCCATACAATTTAATTATGGTTTTGTTCACAATTGCCAGTTGTCAAAACCTTTTAGATATTTTTGTCTGTTGGATTCAATGCTTTCTTTAAATCTATATAGCAAGAGTGGGAATTTAGAATCTCATCCAGTGACACAGGAGCAGGCTTTTTCTCTTTTAGTGAGAAATCTCCTTGGTCTCCTTTCCATGTCACCTACAGATTTGCTCCAGAGATTAGACTGGTCAAATGTAGAAAGTGCATAAGCAGAGCAGTTATGGTTCCATTGGGAGATGTATTGGATACAATACACTATACTAGGAGAAAGTTTAATTGTACAATAAGTTGAATCCAGTATGTGTGTTATGTTCTGTTTCTTGTTCAGCTATTGACTACACACTCAATAACAATAACAATAATAATGTAATAATAATATACTTTATTTATATCCTGCACTTCTCCCCTAGGGGACATAGAGCAGATTATAGGATTTACAGTGGACATAGGCAAACATTCAATGCCTTTACAGTCACATACAATGAGACATACAAAAACAAACAAAAGCAAAGTCTTCTCCTTTCATTTCCGGCTTCTGGAGGTGGTGCCTATCTCTGACTCTGGGGAGGTGCTTTCTCCGTTTTTTCAAGACAAGGAGCCTGCATTGTTACCTGGTCATGTAACAAGATTGCTTGCTCTTTGCCTTTTCCCGCTGAAGAGATACCTGTTTATCTACTCACATTTGCATGTTTTTGAACTACTAGGAGCTAGGGCTGACAGATGGGAGTCACCCTGTCTCACAGTTTCGAACTGCCAAACTTCAGGTCAGCAGTTAAGCAGCACAAGGCTTTAACTCATTGTGCCACTGCAGCCTCCAATGTTAAAGGGGGAAATCTCACAATTTCACAATTTCAATTCCAACCAGATGTTACTGGTTTTCGATTGTTTGTGCTGTTCTAATATATTTTCAGTGTGTTTACCTTATTACATGATGTTGTGTGTGTGTGTGGTAACTACTTGTGAAAACAAGTAGAAAATAATTCAAGAAACAGGCAAGCAGCTGACCCATCCTTGATTAAATAATGGAGAAAGCCCACTCTGTTCTGACCTATATGCATTCATGGCCAGGAACACAAATAGAAGGATTCTTGCATTCATCCAAGAATCTAGCATAGGACTTTGTGAATGGGAGCTGAGGACACTTGTGCATTTTAATGGGGACTGTTGTACAGAGCAAAGAATGGCTATCCTGGGAAGAACAAGAACACCAAAGCAACTCTTTTCCAATGAAGGGCAAACCAAGCATAGTGAATTATTGCAGCATCGGTCAAATGTTAGCCAAATGCTTCAATGTCATCAATCTTGGAACACTGTTGGATTTCTACTGTCTCAAATTAATAATTACACAAAACACGACAGAAGAAAAAAAGAAGGGGACTTTTTTCAATGGAGCCTTGGAACCAAACATGGCTGCAGAGCAAGCTGATCAAACACTCATAGCAAAGCAATTAAACTGAAAGTTAAATGCCTTTGTGACCTGAATGAGAACAAAATGTAAACTACTGAGCTCTTTGGATGGGGATGAAAAGACAAGTACTGTCCTTGAAAGTGCTTGCCACAGATTGGGTATCCCTTATCTGGAATTCTGAAACCCATAATGTGCCAAAACCATAATTATTCATATGGGTGGCTGAAATAGAATTTTTTTTGCTTTCTGATGTGAACAAACTTTGTTTCATACACACAATAATTGTAAATAGTGTGTATATAATTATCATCAGGCTATGAGTATAAAATGTACATGAAACATAAAAGAATTTCATGTTTTGATATCTATAAGATATCTTATTATGTATATGCAAATATTCCAAAATCAGAAACAAAAAATCTGAAATCCAAACACTTCTAAGAAACAAGCATTTCAGACAAGGGATATTCGACCTCTAACTTTCTCAATAGTGGACCTATAACATATTGAAAATCCATGGGACTGTATCAGTATAACCAAGAACTGGTGTCAGTAGGCTTCCCTGTATGCTAAGCAAAACAGTCTTGGGAATACTGTTTCCAAATCAGTGAGTTGTGTGATCCACAGGGAAGTTCACATTGCTATTGGTGTCTAGTATTTCCGTTGCTGTTCTGACATTGTTTCTTGCATGGTGACATCAATTAGCTAAATTCAAGCTGACAAGATTGGTCAGTTCTTATTGCACTCTCATGCTGACTAAATTTGCTTTTTCTGAATGGGCAGGATCCTTATAATCTCTATTTTGTTTTTTGTGAGGAAAGCGTCACAACATCAAAAATTTTGTCTGTGATATCTTTTAATATGCAACTTAAAAGAAGCATTTCTCTCCTGAACATGAGATGCTGCATTGAAGAATGTATTTAATTTAGAAGTTGGCATGTAAATAATACTCACATGTTTTCTCATCCTCAATGAGAAAGTATATCTCAATGAGTCAAAAGAGATAAGAGTTTAACCGTTTAACCAGAACTCTTGGACTCACCTTGCATGAGAAGAATGGCTAGTATCAGACTACATGATGAAATCCAGTCTGTTTTCCCATAAATCAATATACAACTTTAGGGAGCACTTGAGAAAAGTTATTTTTCTAGATTGCAGTTTCTCCCATCTAGCATGGGGGAATTCTGGGAACTGTACTCCAAAACTATTTTTTCTAAGAATATTGGAATCACTGTGATCTGTTTTTCACATTAATAGAAGTAATTCCCTTTCCTCTCTGCCATAGGCTTTCACTAGCTCTAAAGTGGGAGCCATAGTAGTTGGATTCAAGTGGGATGCTGAAACAGGTGTGGTTCCTTTTCATATGTCAGTGAGCCTGCATCTGCCTGGGGTCCCTTTTATCATCCTCTGGTAACCTGGTTAGATGACCAGGCAGGAAGAGTTAACATCTATACCCGTGGTTCTCAACCTGTGTGTCCCCAGATGTTTTGGTCTTCAACTCCCAGAAATCCTAACAGCTGGTAAACTGGCTGGATTTCTGGGAGTTGTAAGCCAAAAAACCTGGGGACCCACAGGTTGAGAACCACTAATCTATTCTCTACTTCAGTGTTTCTCAAACTGTGCTCCCCTGGGTATTTTTGGACTTCACTTCCCAGAAATCCCAGCCAGTTTACTAGTTGTTAGGAATTGTGAGAGCTGAAGTCCAAAACATCTGGAGGAGCACAGATTGAGAAACTCTGCTTTATTTAATCATTTATAAGTATTGAAATCTCAGGATTTTTATGGGATAGTTACATGTTTTTTATCTGTCTTTCGGGCTATTTACACATTCCCTTTAAGGGGGGAAAAATAAACATATCAGTGTCTACGCTCAATGTGTTCATTATGTTACATGGTGTGGAAGACATTATACAGTCATTACAGTATATGGCAGATCAGATACTTAGCTTTCATAACAATTGAATCTTTATCTCTGCATCACTCTAGTAGATTTCTCTATAGTTCACACAAGGGGAATACTTCCTTCTTAAACAATTTTACTCATTCATTTATCCACTAAGGAATATATTCTATTCTGTCTCTGGACATTGCTGTATCTAGCAATATCCATTACTATACTTAGCAAAATGAGATACATATTTGTTTAGCATATAAGACTAGCAGAGAACAAAGATTCTTTCTCTTACCAGCATGCTCTATGTCTATCATCTTGTCTGGGCTATCAGTGGACAACAGCACTGTTGTTATCAATGGCATTGTTCTATGCTGAAGTCTGATAAGCCAGCTTCTATTTCAGCTTGGCCTAGTTCATATTTTTTCCTAGTCTAATCAACTTACACATCTGCTCCAGTGAGATATGCAATACTTATAGGTCTTCATTTATATTAGCACTAGCTTTGCCCGGCCACGCGTTGCTGTGGCATGGAAAATAAAGTAATGAGAAGTAGGCAGGCTTTGAAGTTGCAAGGCTATTCATTCCTGTGTATCTGTTTAGGTTTTTTATTTATTTTTTATTGGAAGTCATACCTTGGGTGTCGGTGTGGTGTCAATTGGCCAAGTTGAGTAGGATTTAATGGCCTTGTAGCCTAAAAGCCTGGAGGATTCTTCCCTGGGGGATTCCTTTGTTGGGTGGTGTTAGCTTGGCTGATTGTTTCTTGTCTGGAATTCCCCTGTTTTCAGATTGTAGTTCTGTATTTACTGTTCTGGTTTTAGATATGTTTTATGGTGGGAGCCAGGTTTTTTTCATTGTCGATAGATATACCTAGGTAAGAAATGGGTTTAGGGCAGGTTTTCACCATTCATTCTAAACTCCTTATAATCCCCTAATGAAGGTGGGGTTGAGTGGTAGTTACCAGCTCAAGTCAGACTGTCATGGCTAAGTGGACACTTGAACCAGGATCTTTCTCATTTGTGGCTGTAGTCAAGTGAATGGCCAATTTTTAGTCTAACATGTAAAGGAACTCTCTAAGGTACTGAGGTCTCAATTCACCAAACAAAAGCAAAAATATATTCCAATACCTAAGATCACTGGGTATCAACCTGTGGTTCCCCAGATGTTTTGGCCTTCAGCTCCCAGAAATCTTAGCAGCTGGTAAACTGGCTGGGATTTCTGGGAGTTGTAGGCCAAAACACCTGGGGACCCACAAGTTGAGAACCACAGCCTAAGATCAACAGAGAATGACATGCTTTCTCATTTTTATGCAGTTAAACTGTCAAGGCCTTTCTTCTTTATGGGCACTTGTTATGGCTTTTGGATAAAGTCTTTGTGTCAGTTTCATTCATTTCAACTGTAGGTGAGACTCACTATAGGTTTCCCTGTCACCAACCCAGGAGGTTTGTCATCGAGAAAGAGCACTGTGGAGGAAATAATGGTGGAAAGATCGGCACATGATGAAGAGGGACAAGATTGCATAGAATTACCAGCCCTAGATGAACTAGTTAAGTAAGCAGGGTTTGCTAATAGCATTACATCACTCTAGGTCTAATGATTGTGTCACATGTGTTTTAGAAGATCCAACACAAGGGGAAAATGCCCAGTCATCTAATGAGTTAGTCTGGACAGTTTTTAATGATTTGACCTGAGTATAATTCTTTAATGATTAACTGGGCAGTCACTGGCATGGGAAGAAATAGGTTTAATAATTAAAAAAAATAAAAAACAACGGGCTTAGAAGGAAAAATAATTTGAAGAGATTTTCACTTTTCTGTTTTATATATGCCAGAATACCTCTTGTCACATAGCTGTGCATCACTTGAAAACACAGAATGCCCTTGTCTATTTGAGTGTTTCTACTTATCTGCACATTTATGTGAATTGTCTGAATGCAGTAGTTAATTAATTGATCACAATTCATATAGGTAATCACTTTGGTTTTTGTTAACTGGCTGACAGTCCTGCTGGGAATCAGGAACTTCAAAACAAAAATAGGATGTTGTTAATGAAAACTAGAAATCTATTTATTCAGGAGAAATGTTTTCAGACCTATCTGGAAGAAGTATGTGAAAAAAGGCAAGCACCCTTGACTTGGAGATAATTTGTTATTTTAGGTAATACTTCAGTACTCATTTCTTCAATTGCTTTTCATAGTTGATTCTGAATGAAATAATAGTATCTTTCAAATTCTGCCACTGCCAGACTAACATGGTTCAGAAAAAAAAACCTGTCTGTGTTTGCTAAATTGTGAAAGGTAGTCTTCTTCAGGTGGTTAAAGTAGGGACCATCTAGAGAAGGGATTCTTAACCAGGGGTTAATGGACCCTTTGAGGGTCTGTGGAAAGACTTCAGAGGGATTATGATCTTAAATTAAAAACATCAACTTAGCATCTTTACCTTTAACTGGAATCTAGCATTTCCTTCACTTTGAATTTATACATTACAGTAGTTAACAGGTATTGAAAATGTAGTTTTGAATAATCCTATTT
The DNA here is from genome assembly GCF_035594765.1 of Anolis carolinensis. Taxonomy (NCBI): domain Eukaryota; kingdom Metazoa; phylum Chordata; class Lepidosauria; order Squamata; family Anolidae; genus Anolis; species Anolis carolinensis. Next base: position 159,966,009 of record NC_085841.1, read on the forward strand.
TTTAAAGACATGCCATTGTTGAGTATCATAAAACTATCTGCTGCTAGAGGCTCAAGGTATTTGACCCACAGATGACAAGATGTTTAAGAAATCCCCATACCAAATCAGTGCAAGATTTATCATGCAAGGTTAATTGTCATTGTTGTGTGCCTTCAAATAATTTTGGATTTATGGCAACTCTTCCTATTTGGTAATAAACTGGAAGAAAATCAAACCAACAAAAACAACAAAAAACAACAACAACAACAACAGGGTATAATATCTCACAATCTCTGAGGATGCCTGCCATAGATGTGGGCGAAATGTCAGGAGAGAATGCTTCTGAAACATGGCCATATAGCCTGGAATGCACACCCTGTGATTCCGGCCTTGAAAGCCTTTGACAACACACAGAACAATAACAACAATAATAATAGCAACAACTTTATTTCTGTCCTTCCCTATCTCCCCGAGGGGACTCAGGGTGGTTATCTCAATTAACTATCTCAATTAACAGGCAAACAAATACAGGTTGAGCTGACCTGTGATTTATGATGGTTTAATGTACACAAACTTTGTTTTATGCAAATATTTACTAAAATGTTGTTTATAAAATTACCTTTAGGTTATGTGAAACATAAATAATTTTTTTCAGCAGATTAGGGTCCTACCTCCAAGCTTTCTCATTATGTATTTATATGCAAATACAGGTATTTCAAGAGCTGAAAAACTCAGAAGCTCAACCATTTCTGGCTCCAAGCATTTCAAATAACAGATACTCAACTTATGCAAATCTTTGCTTCAATACATGAACAAAGCTGGATATTTTTATTTTGTGAGCACATGGAGTAGGAACAAATTAAAAATGTTATTTTGCTTAATGTTTTCCTTCAATTTTCTGTCACCCTTGTGACTTTGAGCCCTAAGCTCTGCTGCACTCCATTCAAAGAATGGCACAAAGGCTCCAGGTCAAGGTAAATCTGAAAAGCTACAAGTACAGTAGAGTCTCACTAATCCAAGCTAAACGGGCCAGCAGAAGCTTGGATAAGCGAATAACTTGGATAATAAGGAGGGATTAAGGAAAAGCCTATTAAACATCAAATTAGGTTATGATTTCACAAATTAAGCACCAAAATATCATGTTATACAACAAATTTGACAGAAAAAGTAGTTCAATACGCAGTAATGTTATGTTGTAATTACTGTATTTACGAATTTAGCACCAAAATATCACGATATATTGAAAACATTGACTACAAAAATGGCTTGGATTATCCAGAGGCTTGTTTAAGCGAGGCTTGGATTAGTGAGACTCTACTGTACTTGTTGTCTAGGGATGGATGAATCACTCTGTGTGTAATCCTTGTCAGTTTTGCATGTAGCCAATCATAAATCCTTTCCCATCGATTTCTGCATGTATCTGCATTTTTTTGAAAGCATGCATAGACATCTTTTTGTATATAGCCTTTTCCTTACGCTCTCATTTTATACCCTTTTACAAGTTTATACATTCTGTGTGCAGCTTTTCTTAGAATACAGATGTTTAATATGCACTTTTCAGAGATAAGTACTGCATCACAAAATTCAGAGAAATGTGCAGTCAGGAGGATAGCTGTATTCCAATCTAAATATTAATCTGCTAAATGCAAATTTTATAAATCCATGTCAGAAACGAAGTCATTTCCTCACGTCTATTTGTATCAGAAATGTACCTGAACAGAAAACTGACCAGAGTGTGGAGACATTGCATATTGATACAGCACAAGGTTCATGTGAAGAAGTTTCTGGGTTTGACCCCACATATCTCAGTCAAGAAGAGTTTTGGACTGGATCTACACAGTCCTATATCCCAGGATCTGATCCCAGATTATCTTCTTATGCCAGATTATTTGGTAGTGTAGACTCATATATCCAATTCAAAGCGGATAATCTGGCATCAGATCCTGGGATATAGGACAATGTAGATCAGTGGTTCCCAAAGTTATTTGGCCTACCGCCCCCTTTCCAGAAAAAATATTACTCAGCGCCCCCTGGAAATTAAATTTTAATAGCAATTAAATAGAAAGATATATGTATTAATGTATATTGCAAATGCATCTGTGGCCATCACCGCCCCCCTGGATCACTGCAGCGCCCACCAGGGGGCGGTAGCACCCACTTTGGGAATCACTGACGTAGATCCATCCTTGTGTAGCAGGCTGGTAAGTCTTTGTTTTTTAAGAACTTGGAAAGCCATTGCTAATTAGAGTAAACAGTATGGTTGAAGATGATCTTATAGTAAGCTAATAACTGATCCCTCATGAAGCAGCTACATTTGTTTCTATAGTCAGAAATGCCACAAAAATGCAGCTTGGACCTGTTTTGAGAAAGGCAAAATACTAATGTAGCAAGCAACCCCACTCTATAGTGAATGGTTAAGGCCCCTTCCACACAGCTGAATAAAATCCCACATTATCTGCTTTGAACTGGGTTATATGGCAGTGTGGACTCTGATAACCCAAGTCAAAGCAGATATTGTGGGATTTTCTGCCTTGATGTCTGGGTTATATGGTTGTGTGGAAGAGCGCTATGAGAAGATGAAATGTAACAAAATTCAAAATACATGAGAAACAATAATAATAATATTAATAATAATGAGCCAACTCCAAAACATAAAATATATTTTGCAAGCTTTTGAATCTTCGTGGATTTTTTATGTGTAGATGTTAAAAACCATGGGGAAGAAAAGCAGGATGGAAATGAAATAAGTAAATAAATAAATAAATAAATAGATAAACCATTTAAGAATAACAGACCTATTTTATTTTATTTCCTGAATAAAATAATCAGTTAAGTAGAGGCCAGTCATTACCCTTTTTGGCCACATGAGGACTGAAGAAAAATGCAATAAAAGACAGGTAAGAGATTTCAACTCCCATTAGTATCAGAAAAGTAACTTCTCTAGAGATCCCAATGTCCCTGACTGCCCCTTTCTTAGCCTGAGAACACTGAACCTCTCAAGAAGCCTTTAAATTAAGTTCCAGCCCTTTGGATTCCCTCTTGTTTAGGATTTCCCTATTGTGGTGAAATCTGGTGTATTGAAATCTAGGGGAGAAAGTATTTGGATCAAAATGTACATTGACATTTTGCAAAAGGCTAGATCAAAATACAGAGAAAACATGGCAACTTTGTACAGAGGCTGTCTTTTGGTCTGTGCCTTTGATTTCCTTTGGATTTCACATCCCCAGAAAGAAAACTATTGCAATTAAACCGGGGCTTTCTGTTGCTATAAGAATGGATCTTGTGAAGTGTCAGGGGAGCTAAATGGGCATTTCAGCACACAGCGGCTTGGGAAAAGAAGCTGCCAACCATTTGAACTGTAGTCTTTGTGTTCTTTCCAGTTGTGAATGGACAAACAGTGAAGGGATAAAATCCTCAGTGGCATGTTTTCACACAGTGATTGCAAAGCTACAAGGGCTTATTTCTCTGACAGAAAATGGAAAAAATAACAGTGAGAAAACAGCAGCAGTGGTCAACAGAATAAGGCTAACAGAATTGGATTTCATGAATCTTAGGGAGTAAAAACATGAATTTATGTAGTATCAAACATGGTCTTCTAATTAATTACATAAAATGGCAACGGAAGTTAGGTGGGGAATGTTTTGAGGCAGGACCAGTCCTAACATTAGGGAGAATGGAGCAGTTACCTCAGGGGCAGATGCTGAATAGTGTTGGAGGATGAAACAGTATGATCTAGAAAGCCTTCTGCGCAACTCCTTAACTAGCTTGGATTGTTCCAGTGCAGGGAGGATACTGTCCCATTGACAGTGCTGAAGTAAGACCACACTGCCAGTTTGATCAGCTTCTTTAGATAGAAAAACAGGAGTGGGGAGGGAAGTATGGCTATGGGGAGGAAAATGTTTTGACCAAATAAAGGATGGGTGACACTGGGCTCAACAACAACACATGTGAAAGTGATCTTGGGGTCTTAGAAGAACCCATGTTGAACATGAGCCAACAATGTGATTCAGCAACTTAAAAAGTCAATGGGATCTTGGGCTGCCTCAAAGGGGGAGTTTATTGTCTAGATTAAAGGAGGAAATAATGCCCCTCTATTCTGGTTTGGTCACCTGGAATACTGTGTCCAATTCTCAATTTAAGGGGGATATTGACAATCTAGAAAATGTCCAAAGGAAAGTGACTAAAGTGATCGAAGGTCTGGAAACCATGCCCTAAGGAGCTGGGTATGTTTAGCCTGCAGAATAATAATAATAATAATAATAATAATAATAATAATAATAATAATAATAATAATAATAATAACTTTATATACTGCTCTATCTCCTCGAGAGGACTCAGGGCAGTTTCCAACACGTTTGCAAAAACAGTCAATTGTCAAATAAATATACAACAACGTGAAACACAGCAAACATAATAAACACATCATAACAAAGCAAACCAATTAAGTTAAAATAGACATAGTTAAGAGTCAGAACATTTCATCGAGGGATCAAGAACCAGTAGTCAGGGCAAGGTTGACATGGTCCATTTTAAGGGGTAGATAAAACTTATACAGCATATCGTAGGGCCAAGAGGTAAATAGTTTACAGAGCAGGGTCTGCTTTGTTGCACACTGAAACTAATCTTGTTCAAGGTTGAGAAGAGACATGATATGTTGAAATGATGTCAAAAGGAAGAGGGAACAGGCTTGTTTCCTGCTGCCCTAGAAACTAGAACTTGGAGCAATGGGATCAAATTACAGGAAAGGAGATTCCACCAGAACATTAGGAAGAACTTCCTGACTCTAAGAGCTGTTCAACAGTAGAACTCTCTGCCTTGGCATGTGGTGGAAGCTCCCTCTTTGGAAGTCTTTAATCAGAGGCTTAGGTGGCCATATGTCAAGTGCTTTGATTGTACTTTTCCTGCATGGCAGGTAGTTGGATTAGATAGCTGATGTGATTTCATACAATTCTATGATTCTACAACTAATCCCTCCCTTTAGGCCTTCATCCATTGCTTTTGCATTTATTTATCCTGCCCTTCCCACATTATTTGCTAACCTCAGTCCACATCTTTGTCATCACTGTGCTTCGCCCTCCTATTATTTCACCATGCCAGCTTCTGCGTCCACTAGAGTTTCAGCTTCTTTAACATAGTAAGTAGAATGGTAATGATTTTCTCTATTGGCTTCAGTAATAAATGGAAGGGGGAATCATGGTGTGCATTATTTAAGCTCTCACTTGCTACTGCAACATCTCAGAACAGGCTTTGGGCTGTCCCAAGAAATTGACAACCATATCTTGCCCGAGATGATAGTGGATGTTGCTTTGCTGTGTAAACCTTTAACTCGTTCTTTTCAGAAATCAGCTTGTCCAGCCTTCCAAAACTAGGTTCTAGCACACTGTCTCCTCTGCCAAACTGACTGGCTACTTTCTATTCATCCTCATAGCCATTTTGATGGCTCATAGCATATTGTGAAGTTGCGATCATTTTACAGCTGAGCTGTATCAAAAGGACAGAGTGAACCTAATGGAGTTTCATGCTGCTGAGTTCAGAAGGGTGTGTTGCTGATTTATACTCAGCCCATTGTGCAATGCCAAATACAGCTGTGTCCAATCCTCTGGAGTACTGTGTGCCCATCACAAGTAATTAAGCAAGTTTTTAAACTACATGGTAAACTGAGAAATTGAGTCATAAATGAGCAATGAAAGGACTAGGTCAATCCAAAGAAAACGAGGTAAAACATAAGCTGGGGCACTATTGACTCAGTCTGCAGGGTAATGCCAAGACAAGTGTTCTTCATGGTAGTACAACATGAACTGCCATTTATGTTGAGTATATGGTTACTTCTTTTGGATCCTAAAATAGCCAGACATGCCTTTCTCTTGAGGAACAGTTTGCTGAGTACTTAAAAACGAGTCATATTTTATTGCCAGCTGCATGAACAGAAATAGCTAGAAACTGAGAAATGTTTTTTGGCTATGCCGTAAACAGCTGGATTTTATGTGTTTAACGTTTCGTGCTGACTGGTCACTCCATCAAAATAAATCGAGAGGGATAAAGCCAAGTTCCATTTCTGTGGAACTTTGTTCCCATTTGTATCATACTGTACATATGTAGAAACACAGTCCAACACATAAACCAAGGATCAGAGAAGCTGCCTCATCATTTTACTTATCATTCTAGAAATATCTTCTGCTTTGTGACCTCTGCATGGTGTGAAAAAAGAAAAGAAAAACAAGGACCACAAGTCAATTTTTTGCAAAGATTTATTTATCTTTTTGTTAGAGGCGTTTAAAAATAGAACACAAAGCAAGATATAAGAAATACAGAAGGGAAATAAACATTTTCAGTGTGGGGTTGCCATACTTTATCCAGAGCAAAGCTTTAAGAGCCTTTCTCTATTTTGAGAAGAAATTTTGCAACCCGGAGGCTCCATTGTGTAGGCAGAAATCTTGGCTTGCCTATTAAAACTCATCTTAATAAGGTTGTTGTTTGTGTGAGGTGGGAAAATGGAAACCTTACACCCAAGAGCATTCCTTTCCAAATTTCTGTCTGAAACGTAAGAACCAATTGTAAATCTTAATGGTGTCCCAGTTTTCCTTCCTGTTCTGAGAATTGAGGAAACTTCTGGGCCTCAGAGTTGCTATGCTTGAGAGTCCAGCGTTACAGTACTTGATATCCTGGAGCCAAAAATACTACCTGTGTTCTCTCAGAACTGTCTTCCTGTGTTAATATCAGTGTTATATGTGTTTCATTGTTTTTGTTTTTAAGATGAGCTCTCGTTTTCAGGAGAAAACAGCACAGCACACCACGAACTCAGCAGTAGATATGGTAACCTATATAAGTTATTCCTGGATGTACTTCAAACCTGTTTTACTTAAGCCTGAGGAATGGGCTGGTTTAAATCTCAGAGTGATCTCCCTCACAATGCACTGCCATCCACTTCAGGAACTAGCAGAATCCCTTCCTGGCCTATAGCCAGCATGCCCAGTGGGGCTGAGTGCTGCTTCCATGTGGACACTACATTCAGGGAAAGAAGGGAAAAAAACAAATGACATTTTAAAAGTCCCCTTCATGTACTATCAATGGTTTATTAGAGGAATTAAGTGCCTTGTTTGTTTGAGGCTGTGTGCTTCCTTGGGAGGAAGAATCAAAGTTGAGACAAAAGACTCATTGAAAATAGCTGTAATAATTATAATGAGGAGGAGGAATCGGAGTAGGAAAAGAGGAAGGGTGATCCTTTTCTCTATTATAGGAATTGGGCAAATGTATATGGCCTTCTCTGAGATTTCTGGTTGCTAGGACAAAGGCGCTTTGTAATTTTTTGTTCATTTGTAATTACGTTTAACATGGAAAAATTATCTTGAGGGCTCCTTCAGAGAGTACCATTGTGAAATTTTGGGTCACCAAATCAAAACACAGCTCCCCTGCCTTTTAATATACTTTAAATAATCTGTTAAGGATGAATGGGAAGAGAAGAAATTGAGAAACACCCCTAAGGGTATCACTCTACATTGCAGAGGGGGGGATCACTCAAAATATCTAACCTTATTGCCCCCTTTGAGGAATTCCTGACTCTTTGGTGCCATGCATTATTGTACTTCAAACAAGTACTAGGAGACTCTATGAATCTCCAAGCATTCCTCTAAAAATGTAGAGGAGAGACTATGGGAAAGAGAAATCAGATGTGCTCACCCCTTCCTATCAAGGGAATCATAATTATGCAGTGTCACATCAAAAGTGGTGGTGGGGATAGAGGATATTTCAAGTATTTGTTTGGCCAGTTTTGCAATAAAGTGATCAAAGAAACTGAGATCTCACATCTGATGAGCAAGATATCCAATAGATGAAGTACATTTTAATCTTGGTTATGATTAAAATGTTATATAATGTGATTTTATTTTGTAATGCTATCTGTTTTTATATGAATTGTTGTTTTGTACACTTTTTTAGGCATTGAATTTTTGCTTATTTATTGTAAGCCGCCTTGAGTCCCCCCTGGGAGAAAGGCGGGGTAAAAATGATGTAAATGATCATTTTTTTTCGATAGAGTTACGAGTTGGGTCGATACAGGGAATGCCGTGGATGTAGCATACCTAGATTTCAGTAAGGCCTTCGACAAAGTCCCTCATGACCTTCTGGCAAACAAAGTAGACAAAACTACAGTTAGGTGGATCTGTAATTGACTAAGCAAACGAACCCAAAGGGTACTCACCAATGCATCGTCTTCATCATGGAAAGAAGTCACGAGTGGAGTGCCGCAGGGCTCCGTCCTGGGCCCAGTTCTGTTTAACATCTTTATTAACGATTTTGATGAAGGGTTAGAGGGCACGATCATCAAGTTTGCAGATGACACCAAACTGGGAGGGATAGCCAACACTCCAAAAGAAAGGAGCAGAATTCAAAACGATCTTAACAGACTAGAGAGATGGGCCAAAACTAACAAAATGAAGTTCAACAGGGACAAATGCAAGATACTTCACTTCGGCAGAAAAAATGGAATGCAAAGATACAGAATGGGGGGGCCTGGCTAGACAGCAGTACATGTGAAAAAGATCTTGGAGTCCTCGTGGACAACAAGTTAAACATGAGCCAGCAATGTGATGCGGCTGCTAAGAAAGCCAACGGGATTTTGGGCTGCATCAATAGGGGTATAGCATCTAGATCCAGGGAAGTCATGCTCCCCCTCTATTCTGCCTTGGTCAGACCACACCTGGAATACTGTGTCCAATTCTGGGCACCACAGTTGAAGGGAGATGTTGACAAGCTGGAAAGCGTCCAGAGGAGGGCAACTAAAATGATCAAAGGTCTGGAAAACAAGTCCTATGAGGAGCGGCTTAAAGAACTGGGCATGTTTAGCCTGCAGAAGAGAAGGCTAAGAGGAGACATGATAGCCATGTACAAATACGTGAGGGGAAGTCATAGGGAGGAGGGAGCAAGCTTGTTTTCTGCTGCCCTGCAGACTAGGACATGGAACAATGGCTTCAAACTACAGGAAAGGAGATTCCACCTGAACATTAGGAAGAACTTCCTCACAGTGAGGGCTGTTCGACAGTGGAACTCTCTCCCCCGGACTGTGGTGGAGGCTCCTTCTTTGGAGGCTTTTAAGCAGAGGCTGGATGGCCATATGTCAGGGGTGCTATGAATGCGATTTCCTGCTTCTTGGCAGGGGGTTGGACTGGATGGCCCATGAGGTCTCTTCCAACTCTACTATTCTATGATTCTATGATTCTAAATAAATAAATAATACATCTGGATGCACAAGAGATTATTTAAATTACACAGAAAGGAAGATTTCTGACCCATAGTCAGCCCAGGTCTTCTGCTTTCTGAGGCAAGTACAAGAGCCCACATCACACAACTCCACACACAGATGCCAGTTAAGATTTTGCTTCAGTGGTTCTCAACCTGAGGTCCCCAGATGTTTTTGGCCTTCAACTCCCAAAAATCCTAACAGCTGGTAAACTGGTTGGGATTTCTGGGAGTTGTAGGCCAAAAACATTTGGGGACCCCAGGTTGAGAACCACTGTTTTACTTTAATACTAACTTCCTCTGCTGTGTTTTGAGGGTAACAGGCTAAGTTATGGGATAATGATCAGGGTACGTGACACACATACTCTCTCCTCCAAATCTTTCCCACTTCTCTGTTCTACGTTCATGCATCTTAGTTCAGACACAGAAAACCAAAAAGTGCAGTTCCAACCACTATATCCAAATCACACTTTATATCCTTGTAACTGCTAACAAGGATTTCAGTAAGCTTTCTTAGTTATTATAATTATAGCCTTGCCTTGAAAAGGCAAATGCAACTGCCAACACCACTGCTGGGCCTGAGGCTAATCAAGAGAATGGAGCCATTTGTCAGCATCCTTGAATCCCACTGCAAACAGGAAGACTGACTACAATAGGCAATTGTTCAAAGTAGTGTGTCTCCAGCACTTACCGTATTTGTATGTTATTATGAAACTCTGTCTTTCAACAAATACTCAAGTGAGGGTTCTAACAAACGATAAACATCCCCCCCCCCCAGACAAAATTAGATTCCACTATCATGTCAAGAACTTTCTTTCAAACATTGCCAACTAGCTGACAACGCCTTTGAACTACTGACTTGGACAAGGGCCTATTGTAGCTGATCAAATATTCCTTATTTGCTTTAGTCACAAAACAAATATCATGTGGAAACTTTTTAACGCTTATTTTGAAAAAATAGGGCACCCTGGTATCAAATTGAACCATCACAGACTCCACTGATTTTCAGTTACTGGGAAGAACATGCCCAATATTGTGCAGATTTTCAACAGCCCATACAATTTACAGAATAGATCTGTACTCCTTATGTTTTCACACTACAGTTACTGAAGCCATATCATAAAGGTATAGACTAAGGGCCCATTTCCACTGCCATATAAAATCCCAATTATCTACTTTGAACTGGATTATACGGCAGTATATACTTATATAATCCAGTTCAAAGCAGATAATGTGGATTATCTACTTTGATAATCTGGATTATATGGCAGTGTAGAAGGAGCCTGAGTTTGCAGGACCTGATCTGGGCTGTTGATAGTAGAATGATTTGGAAATCTTTTGTTTGCAGGGCTGTCATAAGCCAACGTTGACTTGATGGCATTTAACAACAACAACAACAACAACAACAGGAAATTGACCTTGATTCCACTGGATTACCGTAATTGTTGATCAGGCCAGGAGCAGTAACCATCACATTCAGCATACTCATATACCTTTAAAAAATATTAAGTGATTTTAAACATAGAAAGGGTGGGAACAATATTGGGTGTAGGAAAGAAAGTGAAAAGGAAAAGGGAAATGGTGAGGAAAAGGGAAAAAACGAAAAAAGTATATAAAATGATTTTTTTTTAAAGAAAAGGCTTGGCCTTCTGTTCTTCCTTTCGGTTTTATTATCCGTAGTTTGCCATTTTTCCTTTTTGTTTAGTCCTTCTTTCCCATTTTATTTCTATTTTCATTATCAAATTTCCATTTTCTATAGTTGGTATTCCATTTTAATGTATTCTTCTAGAGATGACCAACTAATCATTTTTAAACCTCTAGCATTACCCTTCTTTAATAGGTAAGTTAACCTATCCATGTCCTTTATTTCCCTAACTTTGCTTAACCAGTCCTCCTTAGTTGGTAACTCATATGTCTTCCATCTTTTCGCAAATACTATCCTGGCTGCTATTGCCAGATATGTAAGTAGTTTTTCTTTATTAGAGTCTTTTATAATTTCCTTTTCATATATTCCTAATAAATGTATTTCAGGTCTCATTGTATAACTAATTCCCAGAATTTTTTGACTTTCTTTGTGTATCATCTTCCAAAATTCCATTGTTTTGCTGCATGACCACCATAAATGGTAATATGATCCTTCTTTTTCTTTACATTTCCAGCACCTATTATCCAAATTTTTATTACATTAATCCTAATTTTTAGGGGTTATGTACCATCTATGCAGTATTTTGAGCCAGTTTTCTTTTAGGTCCATAGCGTAATTAAATTTTTAATTTTCTTTGCCATATTTCTTCCCATTCTTTCATCATTATTGGTCTACCAATGTTTCTTGCCCATTTCATCATTGAATTCTTTATTTCTTCTGTTTCAGTAGCCCGGGCATTCCAGCAATTTGTTGTAGATTTTCGTAATCAACTTTTTTTCCGTAGAAAGTATGTTATCCCAGAAGTCTTCCTTTTCATTAAATCTAATTTTCTTATCTATGTTGTAATGTTCTTTAATGTTCTTTAATGTTGTAATGTTCTTTAATTTGTAAATATTGGAGCCACATAATCTGTTTATAGTTTCTTTTTATGTCTTCATGTCATCTTAAGTTCCAGGAGTTACCCTTCTTTATCAGCAATTCTTTATATGTAGGCCACTTCATCCAGCCCAACAGTCTTCTTTGGTTTGCTTCCAGTGGAGCCACCCATAATGGAATCTTTTCATAAAAATAATGTTTATATCTTTCCCATACCCGTAGAAGGGATGATCTCACAAAATGGTTACCAAAGTTCTTCTCCTCTGTGGACCCCTCATACCATAGGTACGAGTGCCATCCTTTCCTCAGGTCAAATCCTTCCAGTGTCAGTAGTTTAGGTTTTGTCAATTTCATCCATTCCAAAACCTCTCCTCCTTTTAGAATCAGTCATTATTGTAAATTTTATCCTGGGTTTTTTCCCCCTTCCATATACATTTTGACAAATCTTTGTTCCATTCTTTGAAACGTTTTATATTTCTAATTATTGGTATTCTTTGTCTGTTGCCTTGTTCTTGCTTCTTCCCTTTTACTCCTTTCCTTTGCACGTTGTTTTGCCCGTTGTTCCTATCGCCGTCCCTCACGTGGTCCCATCTGCCAGCCCCTCCGTTGTCCTGTCTTGTCAGGATGCTGTCACTTTATTTTCGGTTCTATCTGCTCCCCCCCCCCCCCAAGCCGCTCTTTCTCGGCTTTTCTCCATCTAACAAAATATTACAAACCTTGAGCATTCACCTTCCCGAAGTATCTATGAATAACAAATGAGTGCAAAACAAGCAACTTAGTAGTCTAAAAAATTCAAGTTGTCATGTTCACATTTGTTGATACTCAGTGGACTAATTTAAATCTTTCATTTGGTGGAGTGACTCTAATTAATTGAGGCTTTATTTGCACTGCAGAATTATAGCAGTTTGACACAACATTGCCATGGCATATGCTGTAAAATTCTAGAATTTGTGGCTTTGTGAGATACTTACAAAAAGCTCTGGTGACACAACAAATGATAACCCCAAGATTCCAGATGGTGCTACAGCTGTTAAACTGCAATAATTGTGTAAGATGGGTAGCCTCAAAGAAACAGATTTTTAAAAGGATAATGATTTTGACACTCTAATCAACAAAAACTGTAAGAGCAAAATGCCATCTGAGAAGAAGTATTCCCCCTTCTGTCTCATGCAGAGGCAATGCCTCTTCTAAAGTGGTTCTGCTGTAACTTATATAATTCTTAGTAGTCAGATGATTTTCCTAACATGAACAATTGATGTAATTTCCACAGCATGAAAAGAAAGTCGCCTGATAGTTTACTCTATGCGCATAAAGTGAAAACTGGATAACAGAGCAGTAGTTATTTTCCTGCTTGTTTGCTTACTAGGAAAAAATAAAACATTTATGTTCAAATAGGTTAAGCAAAAGCACTAAATGTTACTTGCCAAGCAGTGCATTCATGCCTTTTGACTAATGCACACCTCTCTCTGTTCAGGTTCTGCCTGTTTGGTTTGTCAGGGAATGAAATGCACCAGATCAAGAACTCAATTTAAGAATTTTCACCTATCTGCTAAACTGACAGTAAGAAAGGAATAACACCTCACTGGTTTCGTTTACAGATTGAAGTGCCTCCGTGACAGTACTTATTCAGAGTTATTGCATATGGCTACAATTTAATCTCTTGACCAAGTTGTCACTGTTGTACCATTAAAATGTACAAATGTGTCCAAGAGAATTATTTTTACCATTTCCATTAACCATTTTCTTTTAGAGAAAAAAAATCATGAAACCCCTGTGCTACTTCAGTGGAAAGTAATATCAGTGTTATAAAAGTCTATAGGTACGATTCAGGCTTCCATATTTCAACAGTAAGAAATCCCTCAATCAAATAAATGCTTCTTATTTCTGTTGACTATAGTGGACAATAGTGGAATGAAAATTTTCAAGTTACTATAAAATATCAATAACTGAGAACATCCATGAATACTACCATATCTTAACATTCTGATATCATGAAACTCTAGTCATGAAACTATTTTAGGTGTTGGTTTATTCAAACAAGGCTTTAAGTTTAGACCAGTGGTTCCCAACCTTTTTTTGACTAGGGATCACTTTGATTTTTTTGTTGTTAGCAGGTACCACAAGGTTGAAGAATAATAAACTGTGTTAATCCAAACATACACTTTAATCAAAACTTTTAACATATTTGTTAAACTTAATAGTAACATTAATTATGAATACTATTTTAATATAAAAAAGAACATTTAAAATAGAAAATTAAATTTGGTTTGCATCAATGTGATTTTTGAGCTTGCATCTTCTGTACAAGTTGCATAATTCTGGGGATAATACTATTGCTCAAAGCTGCCATCACTTACTGGATTTGTTTTTAATTACTAGCAAAAAGAAAACCCTTGTTCATATAAATAAGTTGTGGAGAAGACCATAAGATAGCGCAAGGCAATTCCACAAATTTTAGTGTAAAAATGCCTTTTTAACACCAAAACTCCTCAAGAAAATCAGATTCAAAATGAATATGAATGTTGAGGACTCACTGTCAGTAAACAACTGGAGCCATTGAATCACTAAACAGCAAAGCAGAGTCACTAGCACAACCAAACAAGACGAAAGAATACATGCGACAGTCTGACGCTGAGTGGCATGAGTACGTGACATGTCTGTGAGAGAATATGAAAAAGAGTCTCCATATTAGATGAGTTAACTGGAAAGGAGTTGTTATGGCGATAGCTGACTGGCTGAGCCAGCCAGGATTACGATTGGTTGCTGCCTCTGGCTTGGCAGCAGGCTAATGGTATTTCCAACTGTCATTTTCTGTTCTGGAGAGGAAGAGAAAGGAGCTGACTAGATTTTTAGTGAGGAATGAATTGTCTGTCGTGCCCTCCTAAGTTTGATTATTTAAAGAAGAAATGAGGCATATTTAAAAGGATTGTAATATACTGTTGCCCTGTGTGTGTTTGAAGTCTTGAACCTGAATAAAGATACTGTATTGTTACATTCAAGTCTTAAGTGACAACCTTATTACACAGCATTGTTTATCTTTATTTAAAGACTGTGATATAGCTTCTATTTACCTATTTATTTTATTTCTATACAAATCCCAAAAATGTCAATTGCTTGCCCTTCTGTGCTTGCCCAATGTCCTATGCGCTGGTGCCTCCCACGTAGCAACGGAGTCATTAAAATGAATAAAGGTTTAAAATTTTAAATGTTTCGCAGACCATATTTTAGTTCTTGCGGACCACTGGTGGTCTGCAGACCACTGGTTGGGAACCACTGGTTTAGGTTGATCAATGGAAAATTAAATGAAAATTCATTTAAATGGATTAACAGATGACAAAAGATAGTTTTTTCTGTCTTAGCACAGTGTTATGATTCCCAGTTTTGACAGCAATATAGTGTGCAACCCAATCGCAATAAGGTTTTTTTCTGCCTTTTTTAATTAACTGAAAGTAGGTGTAACGGAAAACCTAATTATAATGGGGATTTTGTCTATGTTTATTGATGTTGTTATATGGTAAGAGCAGGCAGGAGTTGGCTGCATCTGATTGGTTGTTGTGTCACCATGGATTGGCAGGCATTGCAGTAGAGTGCTGGCAAGAGAAAGGGGGCGGAGCTAGCTGAGAGGAAAAAGAGGGAAGATTTAAATATTATTCAGTCTCTAACCAGGTGAGCTAGAGGGAAGAAGATATGTGTTTAAGTTTGGAGCTTCCATTGTTATATTGAAAAAAAAAGTGACTGTTTTAGTTCTCAGACAGGTGGAACTGAGAGACGGAGAGTCCTTTGAGACTAAGTTTCCAGTCAGACTAACAAGGGTATAGTGTGAAGATAAGATGTAAGTTATCCATCCAGAAGGCTGAGGAGAAATATATATAATTGAAAGGTTTTTTTTTTCGTGTCAGGAGCAACCGGAGTTGCTTCTGGAGTGAGAGAATTAGCCGTCTGCAAGGACGTTGCCCAGGGGACGCCCGGATGTTTTGATGTTTTTATCATCCTTGTGGGAGGCTTCTCTCATGTTTCCGCATGGAGCTGGAGCTGATAGAGGGAGCTCATCCACACTCTCCCCAGGTGGGATTCGAACCTGGCAGCTTTCAGGTCAGCAACCCAACCTTCAAGTCACTTAGTCCACTACGCCATCTGGGGGCTCCTATAATTGAAAGTGAAGAATGTGCATAACCAAATTGAAATAAGCTAAACTGTTTTGAAAGTTATATAATAATAGTTTTATGTGTTCAAAAGAGTGAAAGACAATAACGAGAATATCTAAGTGGAACTGAAGTAAAGAACTTTGTAACAAATACACTTTATGTGCAAAAGAATTCATAAATAAACTTTTCTTTGTTTCAACTTACTGTATATACTCAAGTATAAGCCTAATTTTTCAGCCCTTTTTAAGGGCTGAAAAAGCTCCCCTCGGTTTATACTCGAGTGAGGGTCCTGGCTGGCTTCTATTCAGGTTGGCGTATACTTGAGTATATAGGTATTCAGAGTTGGACAGTCTTATCTTATTGAAGTCTTATTATTATCTTAAATTACAGTTTTATATAAATATTCAAAAACATTTATCCTACTGATGCCTCAAATAATGCAATTTTATTAATATCTATTTTTATTTTTGAATTTGACCCGTAGCTGCTGCATTTCCCACCCTCGTCTTATACTCGAGTCAGTAAGTTTTCCCAGTTTTTGTGGTAAAATTAGGTGCCTCACCTTATATTCGGGTTGGCTTATACTCAAGTATATACGGTATATATTAAAGTCTCGTGTCAAGTTACAGGACTAAAGTTACATATCTGAAAGTCAGCCAGAGCTTGTATTGGTGCAATCCTGTGAGGAGAAGTTGGAAGCTACATATTGGCTCCAGGTTTGGGTTACATTTAAAATTAAACCCTGTGACAAACCCATATAAAGAAAGGCGACACGGAGACAGAGATAGCGTATTTTCAAGAGTGAACTGCAAGTCACAGAGTGTGTGAAGTTTCTTCCTTCACTCTCCCCTTATTGGCACCATCGCCTCACGCACACGTACATACATATGTCTTATTGTTGGCAGAGGTTTGGATCTTGAAATAAGGTTTTCCCCCTGCCAGAAAAGCCTCGTGCCTCACATAATATTTATTGGTGCAGCGTTGGGATATCAAAGTTTCCCCCTCCCTAGAAAGCATCATGTCTCACAGTAGGCAACACAGAAATCAATTGTTCACTATAAAGGAAGGAAATGAAAGCTGAAGTGATTTAAGTTATTTTAAGAATAAAAAATGTATGCTACACATTTATACATGAAATATTCCATGTGTTCTTTTTTGTTAAGTAAAGATCGTTATATTGTTTTTGAAAAAGAAAGCCAGAGATTAAACTCTTCTTTAAATATGAATTGCAAGTGACAAACATACGGGAAATGAAAAAGGAATTCCAGTAGGAATCAGACCTTCACCCCACATGCACAAAAAAAGGTCTATTGACACACAACCCAGCAGCCAAAAAAAATTATTGAGATGCATTGCTATCTTTGGGGAGCTCGTAAACACATGCATGAAATTTAAACGTCTTGATTTTGACTATATGATGCCTACCTTTTTAGACCAGTGAGGAACCTAAGCTAATACAGTTAGTTTGAATACTAAGAGGAGCTCTAGAATCATCATAGAATCCTATAGTTGGAAGAGACCGCAGTCCAACCCCCTGCCAGGAAGCAAGAAAATCACATTCAAAGCACCCCCGACAGATGGCCATCCAGCCTCTGTTTAAAAGCTTCCAAAGAAGGAGCCTCCACCACACTCCGAGGCAGAGTTCCACTGCTCAACAGCTCTCACAGTTGGGAAGTTCTTCCTCATGTTCAGATGGAATCTCCTTTCCTGTAGTTTGAAGCCATTGTTCTATGTCCTAGTCTCCAGCGCAGCAGAAAACAATCTTGATCCCTCCTCCCGATGACTTCCCCTCACATATTTATACATGGCAATCATGTCTCCTCTCAGCCTTCTCTTCTGCAGGCTAAACATGCATAGTTCTTTAAGCCGTTCCTCATAGGGCTTGTTCTCCAGACCCTTGATCATTTTAGTCGCTCCCCTCTGGACACATTCCAGCTTGTCAAAATTTCCCTTCAATTGCGTTGCCCAGAATTGGACACAGTATTCTCTAACTTTTAAGTTTGCATAAATTATCTCCAGCAGATAAAGAAAGGCCCTCTTCCATTCAACTGCTACTGCTGTGGTCTTGGAGGAAAAGAAAAGCAAACAATATATTCTGGACACAATCCACATCCTCACTGTGCATTTCCTTTCCTTGCAAGTTGAGTCTTATTTAGATTGTAAGCCTGAGGGTAGGAAACTGTCAAAACATCGATTTATAAGCCACTCTGGGAGTCTTTTTGGCCAAAGGGCAGAGCATCAATGCTATACATAAATAAAAAGAACTAACTATACAATATAATTTTCAGTAGTGTAAAATCTGGAGCTACACTATCAAAATCTACCTGTTCCTGATTTACATACAAATTCAATTTAAGAACAACCCTACAGAATCTATCTTGTTTGTAACTTGGGGACTGCCTGTAGTCTATTTTTGTGAATATTGATTAATATAAGTCTTTTAAGTTGTCTTTCTGCTTCTGCAACTAATATACTTAGCTACTTGGACATTTAGCATAGGTGTAATAACACAATCTGTTATGACTAAAACACTACATCTAAAATAAGGTATGTCTCTATAGCAAATGCATTCAGAACTAGAATTGCAAGAGACTGGACTTCAATTCCTGGTTCAGCCACATAAACCCACTGGGTGACCTTGGCAAGTCAGACTCTCAGTCTTCAAGGAAGGCAATGGCAAATCTCTGCTGAATAAAGCTTTTGAAGTTAATCCCATGAAAGGGTCACCATGTGGAATTCAGCATGGTCACACTTATAAAATAAATGTAGTTATCCCTAAGAATTTTTCTGGATAGTATGAGAACAGCTTTCTCTGGGATTTGAGGACTATTTCTCATAACAACCTTTTGAAAATAAGCTCAGTCACTGATTCTCCCAAAATGTTGGCATTGATAGAAAACATCTTTAGGTATGCACAAAAAGAATTAATTACATGAAGCAGGCATCAGTGCAATCAAGCTAACAAAGAGCAGGAAACAGAAGGAAAAATAGCAGAGAGGAAAAGACAAGCAGCAGGAAAAAAAGAGCAGAGCATAACAAATCTTGCCAAGAAAACCATGTGATAGGGTTGCCATAAGTCTGAAATGACTTGAAAGCACACTGCACAACAAGAAATGCACTTAGATATTTGAGACTTGACTTCACCATAGAAACAGTGTAGACAATATCTGAAGAGATTTGTGGAGATTAAGTTGGAGTTATACTTAGTACAACCCAGCGACCTATATTCCTACTTGTTTGTCTATGTGCCTGCAAGTCATCTGGCAACTTATGGCAAACCCATGATTTTCATTCGGTTTTCTTAGGCAAGGAATACTCAGAGGAGGTTTTGCAAGTTCATTCCTCTGAAATGTAATCTGCAGCACCTATAATTTATTAATAGTCTCAGAAAGAAGTTTTAAGTTTAGCTGCCTGTACATGCTCTCTGAAAACATAAGCCTCGAATTCATCCCTTCATCATATAGATCTGGACTCTGCATTTCTTATAAAATTGTCTATGCTTTATATATGCAATCCCACTCATGACCTGAAACATCTGATCAGCCTTTCATCAACTTAAATGTTATTTTCATGATATGAACTGTACCAACTACTTGGAGACATGCCCTATGAGGAGTGTTTTAAAGAATTGAGTATGTTTAGCTTGCAGAAAAGAAGGTTGAGAGGAGACATGATAGCCATGTATAAATACGTGAAAGGATTTCATAAGGAAGAAGGAGCAGGTTTGTTTTATACTGCCCTTGACACTACCATGTTTCCCCGAAAATAAGACAGTGTCTTATATTAATTTTGCTCCCAAAGATACTCTAGGTCTTATTTTCAGGGGATGTCTTATTTTTCCATGAAGAAGAATTCACATTTATTGTTGAACAAAAAAATGAACATTTATTATATACTGTACAGTAGTTGTCATCACAAACCAGCATAACCAGACAAACTGTGAATCCTATCAAGAATTTCTTGTTACTACCATTGTTTCCATGTTCAACAATCTATGGTACGTACATTTACCAAACCTGCATGCTCTGGTGTTCTGTTCGGTGGGCATGCTTCCAAACACAAACGGTCCTAGGTATTACTTTAGGGGGAGGCCATATATTTAGCAATTCAGCAAAACCTCTCCTAGGTCTTATTTTCTGGGGATGTCTTATTTTAGGGGAAACAGGGTAAGACTAAGAGCAATGGGTTCAAATTACAGGAAAGGAGATTCCACCTGAACATTAGGAAGAACTTTCTAACCGCACAAGCTATTCAACGGTGGAACTCTTTGGCTCAGAGTGTGCTGGAAGCTCCTTCCTTAGAAACTTTTAAACAGAGGCTGGATGGCCATCTGTCAGGGATACTTTGATTGTGCTTTTCCTGCATGGCAAGGTGTTGGACTAGATGGCCGCTGTAGTCTCTTCCAACTCTATTATCTGTTATTCTGTGATTCTGTTACACTTTTTTGTCATGGTTAACTTCCTAACCTCGTTTTGTTTTGTGCTTTTCATTTCTGTTTCTTGCAGAGTACCCGTGGCTCCTACATACCCATCTCATAATATATTTCAAAGCTGGGGCAGGGAGAGGGTACAGCTTTCAAGATTGCCATATGTTTTAGGCTGAGGGTTTTTATATGAATATCCAATGACTAGAAGCAAATGTTTTCGACTCAACGGTCACATAGCTGACCAGACACATTCATGGTACAAGCAAATAAAATTGACAGACTCTATGAGTCTGGAAACATGGTTTGAATGCCACTCAGGCATGGAAACCCACTGGGTGCTTTAAATAAGCATCTTGTAAATTTAAGAAAAATCATTTAATAAAAATTGCTCTGCTTGAAGACAGCTGCAATAAATACATATTTAAAAATTGAATTATCTTGCCCAGGCAGACCACATTATCTAGATAAACTAAAACAGGCAGGTCTTAAACAGATTATTAAGATAATATAAAGGGAAAACAAATTTGTCTTTTAAAAGTCAGCATATAATGCCACAATCCTATGTATGCTTACTTAGAAATAAATCTCACTGTGTTCACTGAGCCTTTTGTTCTTTAGGAAATGTGATCAGCTTTATAACCTGACTGTCATCTTCAATAACAAGCAGCCAATAGAAACATTAATTGGTGGAAAATACCAGCATAAAATACTACAGTTATGACCTGCATTATACATTGCCATGTTAGAAGAACTCACGATAACTTTAGGAAACCTGCTAAATGAAATGTTGATGAGCAGGCCAAATTCCATCTCGTTGTCTTATGAAGAAGATAATTTTTGTGCCAGACTTTTTTGAAAACAAGAGTGCCATCTCATTTTTTGGGTTTCAGCTGATATATTGCTATCGCTAAGAAACAAGGCTGTCACTTTGTACATTGGTGCAGCCCAAAAGATGACGTCTTCCAGAACAGCCATGAGCTTGTCACAGATGATCTCTTATCCAGCATATTTGACATGGTGGATATTTGACTTGGCATTTTGTACTGGATGGGAGGAAGATACGGTGTTCCCTCACTTATCGCTGGGGTTAGGTTCCAAGACCACTCGCAATAAGTGAATATCTGTGAAGTAAGGACGCTATATTTATTTTAATATTTATACATTATTTTAGTAGTTATACACTATTTTAAGTCTTTATCAAGCAATCATGTGTTAATAAATTGCCTCCTTCTCCTCCTGTTGCTGCTTGGGCTCCTTTTCTCTCCCTTCAGCTTCTCCTTCCTCCCTTCCTTAGGCTGTAAATTGTAATTTTTTATGATTTACAATAGTCTTTTAGAGTTTATTGAAAAACCGCGAAACAGCAAATCCGCAAAAAGTGAACCACGAAGTAGTGAGGGAACACTCATGGTATGTTGGGAGTAGTCCACATTGAGGTTTTTATTATTACTATGGGAATATCACAACATGGTTTGGACCATGTTGAGCTATTAGATTTGGAATTTACAATAATTTGTTGCAATTCATATAAATAAATGATTTGTTTAGTTTATTTATGTTTTTTTTTTACAGTATTTATATTCTGCCCTTCTCACCCTGAAGGGAACTCAGGGCAGATCACAGAACACAATATATGGCAAATATTCAATGCCGATTATAACAATGACAAGACAGACAACAGATAGAGGTGTATATAGGCTTTCCCATTTTTCGGCATCCTTGGAGGCTGTGCTCGGTTCCGGCCACCGGGGGTGCTGTCACTGCATCTCCCTGCCGAAGAGCTTTCTTTGGTTGTATACTTCCTTTTTTTATGATCGAATCCCAAGCCTAAATACCTCCCAGTTTTAATGCAGTTCCTATTTATCTACTTACATTTGTTTTCAAACTGCTAGGTAGGCAGAAGCTGGGCTAAAGGTCAGGAACTCATCCTGACCTGGGCTTCGAACTCTCAGTCTTCTGAGTGGCAAGATTTATTGCAGCTTGGTTTAATCACCAAGAGTAGCTGATTTATTATTTAAAATGTTAGCTTTCACTAGAAGTCATGAGACTTATAGACTTATAGAAAATGGTCTGGAAATTGTCACCTAGAGTCATATCTTGCTACTGGCTCCTTCAGAAGAGCTCTTTCATATTTTAAAGGTGATATCTTCCATCCTGTGCCATGAAAGGCAAGCATTATCTCAAACATTAGTGCTATATATGCTTCACATCCCATTGGCTCCCAAATTTGGGTCCCAGATATTGTTGGACTTCAGTTCGGAGAAGCCCGAGGCATCATGTCTACTCTCAAGGATTGGTCAAAGAGTTTATGAGTTATGGCCTGCAATATGTGGAGGGTGGGGGAGTTTGTGGAATTTTTCTCTAATCATAGCACACATACCATTCGTTGGTTTATTGGGAAGTTAAAAGTAATGACATTCATGAACTCACAGTTAATAATACAAATGACTAGATATTTATGATGACCAGCCCAAACACAGCCTAGAACATTATTGTTCACCTTTTAGGCCAATAGGAAGAGAAGGTCTGAATGTCAAGCTCAGTGTAAGTACATCTATCAATACTTGCTGATACTGGGTTAGGGGTTAAAAACTTGGTATTCTGTTTGTGGCATGATTTGATTTTTGTTTTGAAGCACTGGTCCCAAATTGAATGTATGATGAAGGTTGATTCCACCTCTGCACCCCCCGAATATTTGTGTGGTATTTGGGTTTATTCATGTTACAGAAATGTGGCCTTGATTTGCATTCTACCTTCTCTGTCTACAGATAGTGCCATGTGAGTAATTATTGCAATTCTTGTCAGTCAAACTAAAAATGTGTCTCCTTGAGAGATGTTTGAGTGTGGAGTGACACTCTTCAGAGCATAATTGTGATATATATTTAGGTTCCAATTTCATTGCTGAGAATCAAGAACAATTCTGAAAGTTATTTATACTGAAGTTGTAGCAACTTTGTCATATATATAAAGGTGACCCCTTTTCATCCTTTAAACCTTATATTGAATCTTCCACTGTCTTTCCAATATGGGAGAAAAAAACTTCATCATTTGAAGCATAGAAAAGTCAAAAATAAAGATTTATTTTTAGGATTTAGCTCTGGATTTTGAAACAAATTATATTTTTATGAGCTCAAAGGAATGCACACGGTCCTTCTCTTCCATGATTTATCATCAGAACAGTCCTGAATGGTTAGGCTGGTCTAAAATCATCCAGAGGGCTGAGTAAGGACTGAATTTGAGAGGTCAAGAGTTATTTGTTTTTCTCCTATGTGGTCTGCATTTCATGGTGTCCCAAATATATACATTACAGTGTATAATTACCTTTTTCACCTTGATTTAATTAATATGCATTAGCAGTCTATAACAAGGAAAGTAATGGGAAATAACATCAGAAAACTGAAGAATTGGCAAAATGATAGTGAATTGGTGACATTCTGGGAACCAATATTATTGAAATCTGGATGGGAATTTTAGTAGAGATAAATTCTGTAAGCATCCATTGAGGAAAATTATTTCCTTTGTTTGCATTTGGGTTTGACATAATATAGCCCAACTTTGATTTTGAAAAAATGAGTTAGGAAAGAAAAATAAATACTTCTTTCTTGATACAATTTAATGGCATGCCAATAAAGTATTGTGTCAATAAAACTGCTTGCACTAAACATTGTGTAACTTAGAATTTAAGTATTTAACAGTGTCCTTGATGAATGGATATAGCAATTCTCAAAAGCAGGAAGGATAGAAAACCCCATTCCTTATGTCAGTATTGACCAAATGAGTGTTAGTTTCCTAGAAGAAGGTCAGAGAGCACTTGTAGCTTGGTGAGGAAGATATACATTATAGTATCCCTTATCTGAAATGCTTGGGACTGGAAGTGTTTTTAATTTTAGATTTTTGTGTGTGGAATACTTGTAGTTTCATGTATGTATGTAATGAAAGATGGGACCCAAGGCTAAATACAAAATTCATGTATGCCTCATGCACATTATAAACATAGTTTGAAGATAATTTTATATGTTGTATTTCCAAGAATGTTATCCATGAACCAAAGTCTGTGTGCATTAAACATCAGAAAGTAAAGGTGTTACTATCTCAGCCACCCATGGGGATAGTTTTGTGTTTTGGAGTATTTTGGATTTCGACATTCCAGATAAAGGATGCTCAACTTGTATCAGATCTCCTGAGGAAAGTGTAGACAGTTTTTGAGGTAATGTGTGAATTAATGCCTTAGTTTGCCTACTGAAGTGCATCTCAGTTGGACAACCCTGAGATTCCCCATCCTGAAAATGTCAATTGAAATGGCCTTGAATTGAGAGTTGTATCATGGGACCCAGGCTCAAAACCAAGATATGGCACTGCCTACTTAGCCTGAATTATAAAACACGCTTAAAATAATTGAGGTGTTTGCCTGTATCACACATATATCCATCGTGGAATTTCTAAACTGACTCGAGCTTCTGATTTGTCATTTACTGCTCATTATTCACAAGAGGTCACTTAGGACTTAAGACATGTGATTCAGAGACACGGCAACATATTTGACTGAGCCTTTCTTAATAGGTGCAACCTCTTCTTCCATGAGCTGAAATCACTGCATTTCTTCCAATGTTCTAGAACAAGAATGCAACAAGAATGCAAATTGCCTCATAGTGTTTGTTTACTTTGACATTTGTGGAGGCAGAAGTGTTTGCTTGTTTACTTAGAAAAGCAGGATCTCTATTCAGCTTTTAAGAGGATATAGTGTATGTTATGTGAACAAGTTGTTTTTACTGTGGGTGGCAGTTAACTATTAAACCACCACCAACAACAACAACTGTGCGTTTTTCTGGCATTGTATATTTCTGCCGCTTCTGTGACTGTTCATTTGTATTTTGATTCTGTAGCCCACTTGTCGATGGATGTCCAGAATCAGCAGCATCCACCGCGGTCCTTTTTATCCTGGGCGACGATTGAGCCAGTATAGACTTTGTTTTGGTTTGATTCTCCATATTACTAATGAGTTAGGTGCTCTTAGTTCTGCTCCTCAGCTGAGGCCTCTCTGGGTTGGTTGGACCTGCCAGTAGTTACACTACCGCCAGCACAGCCCTCAGTCATCATTGGAGCAGTTAAGCCCCCCAACCGCATCAAGGTGGCACCTGCGGGGGGCACAACAAAACATTGCATGGAAAGTTCCTTGACAAAATTGAAGGAAAATCTGATAAGGAGAAGACCTGGCTATGGCTCACGAATGGGACCCTGAAGAAGGAGACAGAAGGCCTGATCCTTGCAGCCAGGAGCAAGCCATCAGGACAAATGCAATTAAGGCCAAGATCGAAAAATCAGCTGATGACCCAAATGCAGACTCTGCAGGGAAACCGACGAAACCATTGATCATATCCTCAGCTGTTGATCATATCCTCTCCCCGGAGGGACTCAGAGCGGATTAGAGTATACAGATATAAGCCAAACATTCAATGCCTTTTACACAGTGAACAACAACGACATACAACACACAGACCAAGGTAAAGGCCTTCCCCTTTCATCTCCAATGTCTGGAGGCGATGTTCAATTTCAGCCATGAGGAGGTGCTGTTGTTCCATTTTTCCATGCCGAGTAGCCTGTTGTCCATAGACATCTCCGATCGTGTTTTACCAGCATTTCTGCACTGGGCACCCTTTTATCTTCCCATCGAGGCAGTACCTATTGATCTACTCTCATTGCATGCTTTCAAACTGCTAGGTTGGCAGGAGCTAGAGCTAACAGTGGGAGCTCACCCTAACCCGCAGTTTTGAACTGCTAACCGTCTGGTCGGCAGATTTCCTGTAGCTAGCAGTTTAACCCATGTGCTACGGTGGCCTCTGATCATTTTGATAGCAGCCCTTTTTTAAAAAGCACATTATTATGTCTTTAGTTAACAGAAGTGCAGTAGTGGGCATACATTGTGTATTTCAAATCTTGATGCGAAACCTAATCAAATACAAATGGTTAGGGGAGCTTGAGTGTTTATATCTGCATCCCAGCCTGCTTAGATTCACTAATCTGTATTGTTTTTAGTGTTACTCCCTTTGGGTCTCTTTTTAGAGAGATAAAGCGAGATAGAAACCATCACCACCACCACCACCACCACCACCATCATCATCATCATCATCATCATCATCATCATAAATGGTTTGAGAACAATGACTGTTGATTATACAGGAGAAATGAACTAGGCATGAAACTGGGCAGAAGGGAAAGTGCCACCTTGCATTAAGGACTAATTACAATTTGAAGGGTATGTTAGATGACTTTGCAACCTGCCATATGGCTGTTTTCATGTTTATCCATTGCAACCTAATGTCAGAAATAATATATTTCCTTGTAGTAATTAATGAATTGTTCTTGTCTTCCAAAATTTTGTGTCAGCATTATGTAGTAATTCTAAAAGTCACAGGAAGTGCTGTGTACTTCCTTGGAAACAAATGGCATTGCGGTAGCTGTCCTTTCATAGAATCATAGAATCATAGAATAGTAGAGTTGGAAGAGACCACATGGGCCATCTAGTCCAACCCCCTGCTAAGAAGCAGGAAATCGCATTCAAAGCACCCCCGACAGATGGCCATCCAGCCTCTGCTTAAAAGCCTCCAAGGAAGGAGCCTCCACCACGGCCCCGGGGAGAGAGTTCCACTGTCGAACAGCTCTCACAGCTGGCCTTTACATGACTATTCAGAGAAGCAAATCTTCTCCTATTTTATCTTGCATGCAAGGATGAATCTTTTTGAAAACTTCACTACCACTGGACATGATTGCAAGAGTTGTTAGACATTTTCACTGATTTACCCCATATTTTTTATAATAACAATACTAATACTTTATTTGTATTCTGCCCAATTTCCTTGACGGGACTCAGAGTGGATTCTGAGGGTTGGTGCTCATCTCCATTTCTAAGCCAAAAAGCCTGTGTTGTCATTAGACACCTCCTAGGTCATGTGGCCAGCATGACTGCATGGAGCGCTGTTACCTTCCGGCCAAGTCCATACTTATTGATCTACTCACATTTGCATGTATTCGAACTGCTAGGTTGGCAAAAGCTGGGGCTAACAGTGGATTCGAACCACCATCCTTCCAGTTAGCAAGTTTAGCAGCTCAGTGGTTTTACCTGCTGTGCCATGACAGCCCCTTATTTTTTAATGCTTGTTTACATTTTGAAACTTTCTCCCCCCCCCCCAAAAAAAAGTGGGGAAAACAACACTCATTTGGATGTGGAAGAAACCCTTTTGTTGTGTTTTGTGTGCAATGTACCTCATTTTTGTGTACAAAAATCTTTGGTTTTGTTAAAAAAGGGGAGATTGCCAAAAAGAAATTCCCAAATGTGAAAAAGCTTGTGGCTATTGGCTGTTTTGTCAATTAGATGTTTAATTGAAAACAAGAAAATTGGTGAAAATATTCTTGTTTCCCTTAGCTTGTTTTTGTGTGGTATCTCAATAAGTTTGAAATGTGCCTGCCTCATAGAACTCATCAGTTTATAATTTGCTTTGAACTGGACTTTGGATTCAAAACTGTCATCCTAAACAGTTTTTTTAGAACTTCAGAACCTTATCTCTGCTCTTGACATCTGTTTTGCCCTTGTCCTCCTTTTCTATGGTTTGACTTAGTGCTGACTGAACTGAGTTGTTTCTTTTTTGACCTTCATTATTGTCAATGAGAAACTTTTTTCCCCCAGTTTGCTTCAGATGGCATCTGTTGAAAAGCATTCTATTTTTAGTCAAAGTCTTGGATGTTAGAAGGGTGAAATGGTGCCATTGATTGAATTTTAAAAGAATGAGTCTTTGAAGGGAAGGTCACCCACAAAGAGCACAGGGCATTCCTGGACCTTGGGCATAGGAAGCTGGGCCACCCCTGATCTTGCCTCGCCAAACCTGAAAGCACACCCATGCCAAACCTCAGCAAACTGAAATTCTGAATTTTCTCATCCCATAGCCATCTTTCATCCTGAAAACTAGTAGTTTACTTTGGGGCACCAGAAGGAGTTAGATGGTAAAATACATTTTTGAGTTTGTGCTGGAGTATTCCTTCTTGAGAATGGAACTTAGGCTGCATCTGAACTGTTGAATTAATGCAGTTTGACACCACCTTTAACTACCATGGCTCAATGCTATGGAATCCTATGAGTTGTAGTTTTACAAGAACTTTAGCCTTCTCTGGCAAAGGGTCCTGGTGCCTCACTAAACTACAAATCCCAGGATTCCATATCATTGAGTCATGCCTATTAATTTAAGTGGTTCCAGACTATAGTAACTCTGCATTAACCCTGAGTATTACTCCCAGATTCTTCTGTTAGAGGAAAAATATTCTGTTCCTACCATTTCCTTTGGTTCTGTCCCTCCATCCATATCTTTTGCCTTCCAAGTGAATTAATTCTTGGACATCTGAGGTAGGTGAAAGTTGAAGGAAAGGCAAGAATCTTTAAGCCTATGTTTGTGGACTGAAGGTGAGCATTTGCAAACGCTTTATCCCTTTTTGTGACAAATGAGGCAGGTTTATTGCTAACATAGGTATAGGGTTAACAAGAATACATAAAATAGTATCAGTGGAGTTATATGGAGCTTCCCTATATTTGGTGAGAGAAAAGAAAAAAAAATACATTGTGGAAATTTCATCTCATAGTACTTGGTCTCAGCTGTTATGCAGATGAAAAGGAATTGTTTGAAAATTAGTGGGGAGGGAGGGGACTTTTGTTGTGAGACTTGCCTTCCTGCTTTTCTTTGTCAAACATGCAAACTTTGAACAAAAGTCAAAGCTCAAAAACACGTGCCTGAGTTGCTCTTCTATTCTTCATAGTCCTCTTCTCCTGAACTAAAAGTTCCTGCTTGTCTTGGAACTCCCACTGAAAGTTAAAATGTATTAATACCTGCCTAATATGAAGTGTGCTGTGCAGTAATGAACTGGAGACTCAAATCACAATTAGCATTTAACATCTAATCCTTTCTATATTGCTGCTAGTGAGCTGCTAAAATCCAGTATATCAGGTGATAAATGTGAAAGTTCTACACACAAAATCATGGATATGATGATTAAAAATATAACCAAATACAGGAAGAGCAGTTAAATCCGCACAGCATAATTTGAATGCAGTAGATTAGTGGTGTAGTGATCACTTCTGAAATCTAGGCATTCCTCACAATAGCCATAGTAGTGACATTCTCAAGGAGAGTTTGTAAAGGCAGATATGCACACATAGGTGCTTAGGTTTTTGGTTTACAACTCCATAGCCCTGTAGTGTCAGCACTGGCACTGGAATACTGGAAGATGTGATCCACATGTGCAACTTTTCAAGCTCTGATATATATATTTGGATGAACTGGCAATCACAACATAGTGAATTGAGAAAGGACAACACAGTGGTTCAACAAAGTGAGGATTGCAACTAAGGACCTCATCACATTGTCTTCTGGCTCCATCTTAGGATGCTCCCAGTTCAGATTCAGAATGAACCCACCAAATCCCATCACATGACATAAGGCTACTTCCGGTGGGGCCCCATCCTGGAAGCGTCCTAGGATGGAGCCCATAAAAACAGAAGGCTTCACATGTTCTCATTGCTTAGAATGCGACCATCACACCCAGGGGTGGCGGGTGGCTGTTGGAAGCGATGCAGGCAGTGCAGGGTACAGAGTGATGGTTTTCCTTGCTGCCACTTGGATTTGCCACACTGCCTGGTGAAACCCCCCAACGTCACCCACACTTGGGACCTCCATGTGATGAGATCCTAAGTTCAAAAGGGAAAAGGAAGCTCCCCCCAATTCCCCATAAAGATTTGTACATGGATGTACCCACTGAAAAAATTGGCCCTGCTAATTAGAATGTCCCACTGTGATCTTTTTGAATCCCAATTCCATATGTAGCAAATGATCTTTGTCCATGGTGGGCTTTCCTTTTCCTTTGCTCTACATTTGTCTCATCTTGTCTCCTCTTCTCATCTTTCGCCTCTCCTCCACTGACTTGAAATGTATCATTAACAAGAAAAGTGTTGTGGATGATTTCAGTAAATAATTGTTGTCAGGAAGCTTTGTCTTAATAGCTGGCTTTCTTTCAGAACTTGAAAGCACACAGCATCATTAGTTGAAGGTATTTCTCCAAGAATTGTAGCCATTTCTTACAGTATGTTCTTATCTCATCCAGATGCCCAAGGCATTTATTTTGTTTTTGGCTTCTTTATAGAAATGCCACTGCAATATAAATATTTGTACCCTCATTTTTGGTATATTTTGAAATTCAATGTTATTAATATTTTTGGTTTGATCAAGAAAACACTGTCTAACATTTGAGTGTACTTTTTTGCTTTGTTTATTGATGAGCAGTCAACATAGCTGAACCACTGGCCCATTTGACATTCTTTCTTATGACTTGAATTTCAATAATGAGATTATTGGATAAGCAAATATTTTTTATTAATTTTTTCAAAATATACCAGGAAAGAAGATTGTGAAAGAAAGGGAAGAAATGCATTGGATATGAAATGGGCTAGGCATGTATCTTAATATAAGTCGACCTGTACTTAGCCAGTGCTTTGAAGGGTTACTTTTTGGATGACAACTCCCAGAATCTGTTAATCAGTTCTGTGTATGTGCTCCAAAAAGGCTACCATCCACATTTAACATAGCTTGAGTTACACCATAGCAGGCTTGTCATTGATAGCAAATGTCCCAGATTTTAGTATAGGTTGCATTCTTACAAACATAAGAAAGTACTGCAGATTTATTAATTCTGTGCAAGACTTGAATTTTGCATGTTCATATCGAAGCATTTCAGTTATGTTGAGAAGAGTTGTGTTATTACTATCTACAGAAGTTTTTTCTGACCATACTGGGGAAGAATTTGGAGAGCTAGTTAGATACAGCTTTGAATTTCATCATTGCTACATTGGTATCTTGCTCCAGACAATGCATGAACTGAAAGGATTACAATCAAGAGTTGGGTGCTATGCAGTTTAAAGGGAAAGTTTGCATTAGATCCAGATCCTAGGACATGATGGTGGAAATAGAATTAAGTGTCTAGAACAGTGGTTCTCAACCTTGCTTCCCCAGATGTTTTTGGCCTTCAATTCCCAGAAATTTCTGGGAGTTGTAGGCCAAAGAATCTGGGGACCCCAGGTTGGGAACCACTGGTCTAAAAGAAAATTAGTTAGGTGGCAGCAGCTAAGTCTGAGGTCTAGCAGATCCACCCTTTCTTCAATGGACCAGGTGAGGAGAAATGGAGCCCAAGTCTAGTACAATGTCTGGTTTTGTTCCCAGGAGCACAGGTTGATGAAGGGAGCTCCTAGGAGCTATTTCAGTTTTTAATGATGTTTTGTTTATCTCTTTTGTTTATAATTCTGAGGATCCTGTGGCATATGGTAAACTGAGGCATGTGGCAAAAGAGCCATTAAGTCAGGGGTTTAAAATGGTAGGTGATTGTAGACTCGAAATCACATCTTCTCACTTTTTTGTCCAGGGAATCAAACACCCAAAATCCCATTTTTTTTAATTTTTATTTTTACTTTCTGGGGTTGAAAAATAGCTGGTGTGGCTTAGGCATGGGAAGAAAAAAGGGTATTGTTTCCTTTTCCACCCCTCCTTCAGTCAACAACTTGCCATTTTAGGATAGTCAAAACAACAGGCAAGGAAACATTGTCAAACTGCATGCCCTGTGTGGTGCTGTCACCTCTTTTTTGGGCAGTTCCCCTGGGTCACCCATTGAAAAATCATCACGTTATTCTGAAGGATACCTGAAAATGTGCTAGGGGGGAGGGGGGAGCTGAAAAACAGAGTTGTGTCTGTGGTGTGTATATAAAAATTAGCTCTAATTCAGAATGAGCAGTGTATTTCCTAATGACCGACTTGCATTTTTTTTTAAAGTTAGAGGAAGCAGATGGTAGAATAAATCCAGCATGTTTATTCATTGTAGATGGACATGCGAGAAAACCAAAAGATAAAATCAGCTGTGGCTTTCTACCAGTTACATATTTCTGATGAGATTCTTGGTGCTGAATAAATTGCATTTCAGGGAATGATGGGAGAAAAAAAGTTTACAAGTGAGAAAATGCTGGTTGAATCATCCCTAGTAAACAGATAATCGGGGTGTTTCTGGTTGACCAACATGATTTTTCCTCTACATCAGTGATGAGGATGGCTTTTCTCACCAGATCAGAAGTTTGATCTTTAAATTTGGATAATGATTTCTGTTTACTTGGACCCTTGGCATCATTGATTAAGGAAAGAAAACAAAACAGTTTTCAAATATACCTTTTCCCCTTCTGACCACATTTGAAAATGTATCCTTATACTCTCACATGCTACTCGCCTCTCCAGCATATTGCGTGCATGTGCGTTCCCTTCATTTCTGCCAGATTTTTCTTTTTCCTAAATCAAACCCTGAAAAAAATGACTTTGGGAAACCCTTCATGAACATCAGTCTTACTTCTTTTCTTTCGCTAATGGCTGATAATTATACTTTTCCAAACAGTCAACTGATATGACTTCTATTCCTTTGGGAGAAAAGAAAGTACCTATTGTATGTTCAACTAAGTGGCTGATGTGCTTGGGAGCAATTCAGAAGCTGGCATTGTTTGGAAAGCTAGGGGGAGAAAAGCAAAAGGTGGCAGGCTAATTGCCATGTTAAGGTGTACTGCTGGAGACAAGGTGATCAGATCCTCAGAACTTTTCCATCCTCCCTTGAGTTTCTTTTCAGGCCCCTCAAGCAAGAAACTGAGAAGGGCTTCAACTCTTTGGCAAGCCTCAGAAGTTAAATCAATCATGTTTCAAGGACATTTGTACTGAACAAAAAAGCCAAGGCTTTCTGCACTTTTGACCCCTGAAACAACAAAAACTTTTTAAGTTGTAGGAAAATCATTTTGCTTCTGTCTTTCATAGCTTGCGCTTGGTGGGTGAATCTCTACTTGCTAATTCTGTGTACTGAATAACTGGCAGATCCCCTTTCCTGATATTTCCTATACCTAAACACATACACACACACACACACACACACTGTTTTCTCTTTATGATTCATTCTTTTCCCTTTATTTTTAAAAATCGTACTCTTGCTTCATTTTTGTTGCTTACAGTGTTCACTCACTTATGGCTGGGGTTAGGTTCTAGGACCACCCGCAGTAAGTGAAAATCTACAAAGTAGGGACACTATATTTATTTTAATATTTATACATTATTTTAGTAGTTACACACTATTTTAAGTCTTTATCAACCAATCGTGTGTTGATAAATTCTCCTCCTGTTGCCGCTTGGGCTTCTTTTCTCTCCCTTTGGCTTCTCCTTTCTCCCTTCCTTAGGCTGTAAATTGTAATTTTTATGATTTATAATAGTCTTTTAGAGTTTATTGAAAAACCGCAAAACAGCGAATCCGCAAAAAGTGAACTGCGAAGTAGTAAGGGAACACTGTACTTTGATTTTCATTTAACTTTCCCTCACTCTCTTTGTTTCTTCCTAACCCTTTCTGATTTTTGGCAATCCTAGTGGGCAACTTTCCATTGCTGCAGGAGTAAAGTCTGTTCTGTATGTCCACTTCACTAAAATATCCCAATTCATCTCATATATGGGTTTTATGGGACCAACTAGAATAGATTTGGCAAATTAGTAGGAGTTTGTGAAAGTTCAGATATGTAAAAAGATCAATTCTGATTGGCACTAGCAATTGGAAGTAGGCCATAGGATCCCAGAGATTCCAAACCCTGAGTTAGAGTTTAGGAATAGGGCTAAGCAAGTAAATCCCTGCAGTTTAAGTTACTAGTTCCCCACATGAAGCTGAGATGGTGACTGTAAATTTATTGTAATCTAGGTAAACTTGCAAGCTGGCTGGGTTGCTAAAACACCATTATCATTTAAAAGAAAGACAAAGATTACTCTGGAGGAATTATATATTTATAAAGCTTGACTACAATAAACAACATAATAAAGGATTACGTAGAAAAACAAAAACACTAGATAAATAAATTAAAGATCCTTATCAATTTGGGCCTTTACTTGGCAAGTCTGCTTATCTAAAATCAGTTGTTAGCACCATTAATCAAATTCACTGAAGTATTAGGAACTTGTTACTCTAAAACGTACACAAATTCTCTTGAGTGAGGGAAAGTTAGTAAGTGCTGCGTGGTTCTCCGAATATTTTCTCATACTCAAATAGAAGGGTTAGATTGGTTTCTGCAGACAAAATCAGGAAGTGAATGGTAGACAACTATGTAGTGCAAATGCCACAGTCTATCCATTAATACTATTACATACGACACAACCTTTCCATTTCTCATTGCGGGAATTTGCCTGGTTCAGCTGCTGTTAAATTGACTGGATGTAGACATTTCCGGTTATCACTGTAACACACTCTACCTAGAGCTGCCTTTGGAAACTATTCAGAACCTGCATTAGGTCCAAAATTCTGTGGACAGACTGCTGACTGGGGTCAGTTAGAGGAAACACATAACTTAGAAGTTATAGCAACTTCAGTGATTGTTAGTTCGTTTCCAGGCTCAGGTCAACATGCTGGTGGTGGTGGTTGTTGTTGTTGTTGTTGTTGTTGTTGTTGTTGTTGTTGTTGTGTGCTTTTAAGTCATTTCCAATTTATGGCAATCCTAAGGAATTATCTGAAGCTGAGTAAAGATTTCAACCTTGTTCCCTAGATTCATAGCCTAACGCCCAAGCCACTATACCATGTTGGCTTACAAAGCCTTATATGACTTGGGTCCAACTATCTGAAGGACGTGTTGTCGAAGGCTTTCATGGCTGGGATCACAGGGTTGTTGTATGTTTTCCAGGCTGTATGGCCATGTTCCAGAAGTATTCGCCCACATGTATGGCAGGCATCCTCAGAGGTTGTGAGGTGTTAACTGGAAGAAAAGCAAAACAACAACAACAACAACAACTACAACAGGATATAATAGGGTTGTTGTATATTTTCCAGGCTGTATGGCCATGTTCCAGATGTCTCTCCTGACGTTTCGCCCACATCTATGGCAGGCATCCTCAGAGGTTGTGAGGTATGGAGAAACCAAACAAGGAAGGTTTATATATATCTATGGGAAGTCCAGGGTGAGAGAACTCTTGTCAGTTGGAGGTCAGTGTGAATGTTGTAGTTAATCACCTAAATTAGCATTGATTAGCTTCATCTCCTGGCTTCTTCCTGCCTGGGGGCATCCTTTGTTCAGAGTCGTTAGCTGCCCCTAATTGATTCATGACTGGAACTCCTCTGTTTTCAGAGTGTTGCTTCTTATTTACTGTTCTGACTTTGAGTTTTTTTAATACTGGTAGCCAGATTTTGTTCATTTTCATGGTTTCCTCCTTTCTGTTGAAGTTGTCCACATTCTTGTGGATTTCAGTGGCTTCTCTGTGAAGTCTGATATGATAGTTGTTGGATTGGTTGAGCATTTCTGTGTTCTCAAATAATATACTGTGTGCATGTTTGTTCATCAAGTGCTCTGCTATGGCTGATTTCTCTGGTTGAGTTAATCTGCAGTGCCTTCATGTTCTTTGACTCTTGTTTGGGTGCTGTGTTTGGTGGTCCCTATGTAGACTTGTCCACAGCTGCATGGTATATGGTAGACTCCTGCAGAGGTGAGAGGATCCCTCTTGTCCTTCGCTGACCATAGCATTTGTTGGATTTTCTTAGTGGGCTTGTAGATAGTTCACCTCCTCCAAGGTGAACTAAACCATCTAAATTGGGCTCTACAGGCCAATGGATAGTCCACCATGGACATCAGAAGAGCTGTGAAGCCAAGAACAAACCATGAGAGTAAAGACAAAGATCCACCCAGAGGAAAGGTGTTCTTACCATACATCAAGGGAACCACTGACCGCATAGGCAAACTGATGAAGAAGCACAACCTACAAACTATCAGGAGAGAATACTTCTGGAACATGGCCATACATCCTGGAAACATACAACAACCCTATCTGAAAGACCACATCAGGGATTAAGATCCTTGAAAAAAAAAGATTTTCTCTCAGTGGCACACACAATCGCAGACACACCCACCTTGTTGGTGGCTGCTCCTAGCCTGTGGAATTTTTCCCCTAGTCAGGCTAGCTTGTCTCCTTCTCTGCCTTCTTTCCTTGCCAGACAAAGATTGTGTTCAGATTTAAGTGTTAACTGACCATTGCAGAAGGTCTTTTAATGAGAAGTGCTGTCTTTTTAACATGGCTATTATCCTATTTTAACTGCTTTTTAAAAATATTGTAACTCAATGTTTTTAAGTTACTTAATTGTTTTTTTAAACTTTGTATTATACTTTGTTGTAAGCCTGTTTTGTTTTAATTTATATTGCAGTCTTCATTGCCATAGCCTGCAGATAAATAGCATCTATGACTCAAATCAGTTTGGATGTATTCTCATAGAATTTTAGCACACATGAATTGTTTTGTGAAGGCCTAAGAAGCCTATACTTTGCAAACATGGCTTTGATTCTGATGGATTAGCAAAGTTAAAAGGGTGTTGCCTTCTCTGGGGATGACAGTGAGGTGCAAGGGTGAACTAAATAAATATTTGTTCTGATCCAGATGGGCTCTCCTGATGTTGTTATGATTCCAAATATAGTCACAGAATG
This sequence comes from Anolis carolinensis, assembly GCF_035594765.1. Lineage (NCBI taxonomy): Eukaryota > Metazoa > Chordata > Lepidosauria > Squamata > Anolidae > Anolis > Anolis carolinensis. The sequence continues at coordinate 160,002,854 of NC_085841.1, forward strand.
AAATGAGAAAATTAAACTGCAGATACTGATCAGATCAGAAATAAGGGCTCTATTAAAAAGCAAATATTCTTGAGTAAAAATGAATACATTGAATAAACATAAGAAATATTATGCTTGCTTGCTCTGCCCCTATATTTAGGTGAATCGTTTGTTAAAATACAGATATATTTTTACAAAAGTTTTTCCTCCAACAATCTTAAGGCAGTGTGTGTAGCTCTCCTCTCGTGTTTTATCATCATGACAGTAGTTCTGTTAGGTGGGATGGAATGAGAGAATGTGATGGCTCATACATTGATTTTTGTGTCTCCATTGGGTCTAGTCCCAGGATATAGCCTACCTAGCCAATTTACTCACACATTTTAAACTTAATCTTTGTTCTGTGTATTTTAATATGTATTTTGTAGAAATACAGTAGAGTCTCACTTATCCAACGTAAATGGGCCAGCAGAACGTTGGATAAGCGAATATGTTGGATAATAAGGAGAGATTAAGAAAAAGCCTATTAAACATCAAAATAGGTTATGACTTTACAAATTCAGCACCAAAACATTATGTTATACAACAAATTTGACAGAAAAAGTAGTTCAATACGCAGTAATGTTATGCCTTAATTACTGTATTTACGAATTTAGCACCAAAATATTATGATAAATTGAAAACATTGACTACAAAAATGCGTTGGATAATCCAGAATGTTGGTTAAGTGAGTGTTGGATAAGTGAGACTCTACTGTATGTTTTAGTATGTATATTTTATGGAATTTTTGGATGTTTATGTGTTTTTAGCGATGTTGTATCCTGCCTCAAGCCACAGGGAGAGGTGGGTAAGAAATACATGTATTATTATCATTATCGTTGTTGTTGTTATTATTATTATTATTATTATTATTATTATTATTATTATTATTATTATTTTCCAGCATATAGTGTTCACCTCTTTAGCATTTACTGCTGGCATATGGACAGGGCTCATATTATGACTGGTACTTTAGATTATATGTGTATAAGGTAAAGAACATTCCCAAATTTTCTCATACTTGTCAGGAAAAGTGTTTTGTTGAAAAATGGTGAACCACCACAACATTTGTCAGCCCTGAGACTAAAAAAGACAGCATTAGAAAAACAACAACACTGCTTTTCTGTGTAAAATCATTGTGACAATATGTGTGTGTGTGATTGCACAAAAAGCATTGTGAAATTCCATTCGTTGAAAATTGTCAAAAATGGGGAAAAGTTCTCAGTTTCATGTGTGTGTGTATTCACATTTTAGAAAATAATAATAACAACAACAATGTTTTACAAACTTTTGGAAATTTATCCCTGACTGCACGGAGAGGGCTATCACATACGATCCCAGTCAACACCTCTATATTCATTTGTATCCAGAACAAACCCTGAAGAAGTCTAGGATTATACATAAATGTAGCCATAACTCATGTTAAGTTGTCCATGGATCATCAGGTCATTGCCATTCCCTTCTTGCTACAGTGGTATTCTTTGGAGTGCACTTGTTTTTTCCAGGCCATCTGAATCAGTGTAATGGTCTTGGGAATTCTTATATTTCTCTCCACATAGCTAAATATCTCTGTAATTGCATTTGTCGAGACTGAGTTGCATTAGATGAGACTTAATTGTATCAGACGAGACTTAACTATGGTTTCCCAAACTGCATCAGGACTGATGGGAGTTTTGATGTTGACCTTGTTTTTTGAAAGGTTAAAGAAGTTGAGTTAATTGCTGAAGTTTCTTAAAGTCATAGTTTGCCTTTAGATTCAACACCCCATATTAATTGTCTTTTCTTGCAACAAACTAATTAATGTTGACTTATTAACACTATCCTTTATGAAGTCTTTCTGTAAATATCCACTGTTTTAAAACTTTATTCTTTCCCAATAAGATTTGACAGAGCCAATCCAGTAGGAAATAATAGGGGAAAATGCATGTTGTGACACCATTGTGTCAGAATACCACTTTGAAGCTGATTTAACTTCAGCTAGGTTCCTTCTGGCAATCCTTTTAGATTATCTTTTCATAAACATGACATTGTTGATTGCAGAGTGCCAGATGCCTTGTTTGTTTTTTTCTGTGACCTAAAACACAGAACAATCCATTCAGATGATAAACTAACACTTGGTTCCCACGGAATAAGATTTCTCATGAACCAGTATTTACAAAATGGGGCCAACATTGAGCAACCCAGAAACAAAGAATTGCTGTGCTGTCTTTTGCCTTAGAAACAATGCATCTGTCGTGTGTATCTGCCGTAATAGTATACCAGAACACATCATGTGGATAAGAGATGTGTAAACTGTCCAAGTGTCTAGTGTGTGGATATTCTAGGAATTCAACTATTAGTTTGGCTGATCCCTTTATCAGCATCCTAGTTGACATTTTTATTTCTCCTCACTCCCATCTCTTCATGTTCCTTGTGCATCATTGCTTAGTTGGAAGACAGAAGCAACTGCATGTGGACTTTTTCATGTAGTGTTCAGCTCAACTGTGAGATGTGTCCACTAAAAAGCCAACATGTTTTTAGGCTGTATCAATAGGAGTAGAGTGTCTAGATTGAAGGAAGTCATAGTCTCACTCTATTTGGCTTTGGTCAGATTTCACCTGGAACACTTAGTTTCAGACACCACAATTAAAGAAAGATGTTGACAAACTGCAGTGTATCCAGAGGGAGGTAGACAAAATGATCAAAGGTTTGGTCGCCAAGTCCTACAAACAGCAGGTGAGGGATCTGGATATGTTTAGCCTGGATAAAAGAAGACTAAAACGGGATATGATAGCCATGTTTAAGGATGTCACATTGAGGAAGGGGCAATTTTTTACATGGGTTGGTGAATTCAAATTGCAAGAAAAGAGATCCCAACTAAATATTAAGAAGAACCTCCTGATGGTAAGAGCTGTTTGGCAGAGGAATATGGTGGATTCTCCTTCTCTAGAGTTTTTTAAGCAGAAGTTGGATGGCAAATAGTCAGGAATGCTTTAATTTTTGTTCCTGCACAGCAGTGGGATGGACTACATGGCCCTTTTGGTCTTTTCCAACTTTATGATTCTGTGATTCATTAAATTTGTTCAATATTGCCAACAACACAAATACAAAATAGTTGGCTGTGTCATGTGCCTCTGACATGTCTAAATAGGATGAGCTGGTGAACAGATAAAAATAAGAAAACTTTCCATTAATTGTAGGAGAAATTGTAATCTGAAAAGGATCTGGCGGAATATGACTGTTTAATGTCATTCTAAAGGATCAAGTACTTTGAGCATAAAAGGAAAAAAATATTAATTGATCAAAATTGGTTGCTGGCTCACATGAGTTTGTTTGTGGAATCCTGAGAACTTTGATAAACCTTCAAAAACCAAGGGGATTGAGAATAGTGTGCACACTATACAATTATTCCATTTCAAATGTGTAATCTAGGGGTTAGTAGTAGTTAGATCAGAGCCATAAGAGAGATCCCTAAACTGCCAATTCTAGATTTTGTCATGGCAATTAAGATGGGATCATAGTTCTATAATTCTGTCAACTGAAAGAGTTGAGAACTAAGGTTTAAATCCAGTCGAAAAAATGAAATTCACATTTGTGTTGATTTATCATTCAGTAACTGACTTGGTGTATTAGCACATGGATTTCGGGCCTAGCTTACTTCCTTTAGATTTGTTCCTCCTTAAAAGAGAATGACTTTTGTGGAAATAATTAAGAATTATAGCACCTTTCTCAGAATCTGTAGAGCCTCCGGCACAATTTGGTGGCAATTACCAACAGAAGTTGATCATAGAGTAACATGGACTGGAAGTTTCTAGAGAGAGGTGTTCCCTGGGGTAAAAAAAGAGAATTTATTTGCAGTTTTCCATCTCTCCGCTGGGGTCCAGAAGCCATAGTGGCACAGTGGGTTAAGCCCTGCTGACCTGAAGATTGGCGGTTCAAATCTGCAAGATGGGGTGAGCTCCTGTCTGTCAACGCTAGCTTCTCATGTGGGGACATGAAAGAAGCCCCTGCAGGATGGTAACACATCTGGGTGTCTCCTGGGCAACATCTTTGAAGATGTCCAGTTCTCTCACACCAGAAGCGACTTGCCTCAATTTGTTTCTGACATGATAAAAAAGAAGCTGGGCTCCAGCATCTCTTGTCCCAGTGAATGGGGAGGGCTGACTGTAATATGGTTGGGGAGAGCTCTTGTTTGTAAACATGCAATTCACAAGATTAGCAATGGTTTTTTTTCCCAATGGCAATATATTTTTCCTAACAGCACAGTAAAAGTAGTAAATAAGAAAAATGAGCAACACTTTAGGATTAAAACTCATGAGGTTTCCAAATTACTTAGAATCTAGTTTTTGAGGTTGTAGCTGTTTTTAACATAAGTGATCAGAAATATTTGCTTTTGCAAAAATAACCTGTTTTCAGCCAACATCATCTTTGTGGGAACAAATTGGAGTGAAAACAGATGAACGTGAAATAAAGCAATGTTTCCTTCTTTCCTTTTTGGCAGAAAAATGTGTTGTATATTTTTAAAAATAGAATAAAAATTATAATGTAAATCCCTGTCTTAATCAGTTCTTTTTTTAAAAAAAAAATCTCTCCACTGAAATAATCATTGCTTGTGTCACTGCACCAGGCACTTGTGCTAGAAAGTAGGTTCAGAGCTCAAAACATTGGCTCTGCAGCTCAGAGCTGAAATAAGATCCTACATGTTTAAATTCTTACAACCTCAGAATAACAACTGCACTCTTGGGTGAGCAATGACATCAAACAGCAGATTTGTGGCTGGGAAAAATATAGTGAAGAAAATTTAGCATGATGACAGCTTCTGTAGAGTCTGTTGTAGGAGTGAATTTTGTATTTTTGCTGCCCAATTGTTGTTGATCTGCAATCCACAGCAGCCACAGTCAACACAGCTAATGATGGCCATTGCAATTCAGCATCATCTGGAGGTCCATATCACTGGGTTAATAAATATATAGGCAATAGATAGATAATAAATATGTAGGCAAATATAAAAGATCTAAATATATTCATGGAACTCTTAATACAGTAATCAAACTGACTTCAGGCTGAAATTATGAATCACTGAAGTTTCATCTTCTCAGCCATTTCAACAGGATTATTAAGAAATAACTAATATTGTGGTTTGTTATTAACATTTTATCAAAACACCTACACAGACGGGTTTTCATGTATTTTTCCTCATCTATATAAATGATTTATCTCCATATCTTAAGAGATAAGAGTCCTTTTGGGTGGAAAAAAAATAGAAATGCTGAGATTGTGCCCTCTATTATTTTATTTTATTTTTTAAAAAACTAACCCATGCATAGATGTATTTAAGAATATCTTGATGTGATATACTATAACAACAAGTTATAAACAAAAACAGATGATGAAAAACAAGAACATATTTGGAGTACCAAGCTTCCAGATTGTTAAGCAGAGGGAAGACAATCGTGTATATTGTAGGGCAGGGGTCCCCCAAACCTTTTAAACAGGGGGCCAGTTCACAATCCCTCAGACCACTGGAGGGCCGGACTATAGTTGGCCACCAAGCAATAATAATAATAATAATAATAATAATAATAATAATAATAATAATAATAATAATAATAGGGTTGGAAGACACCCCTTGGGTCATTTAGGCCAACCTCCTTCTGCCTTTGTGCACCAAAAGCACAAGTAAAGCCCCCCTGGTAGATGGTCTCCCAGCCTCAATGTTAATATTAATATTAATAATAATAACAATAACAACAAAGAGGGTTGGAAGACACCCCTTGGGCCATTTAGTCCAACCCCTTTCTGCCTTTGTGCACCAAAAGCACAAACAAAGCACCTCTGACAGATGGTCTCCCAGCCTCAATGTTAATAATAATAATAATAATAATAATAATAATAATAATAATAATAATAATAATAATAATAATAAAAAGAGTGTTGGAAGACACCCCTTGGGCCATTTAGTCCAACCCCCTTCTGCCTTTGTGCTGTGGGGGCCGGATAAATGGCTTTGATGGGCCGCCTGTGGCCCGCGGGCCATATTTGGGGACCCCTGTTGTAGGGCATAAAAAGAACGTATATCATGAGAAATCTGTATAAAACACATACAAAACTGTACACAAAATTGTTCCATGCATGTGTCTACACACTCCTCCTGATGAATGCATTATTATTGTATGTATTGGGGGAAAGTATACAAACTGCCCATATTAAGTGAGATGCATATAACTCACAGTGGCTATGTGATTAAGGTGGTTATGCATTCATAACTCCCTAGCGAATCCCAGCTTTTATTTCCAAAGTGTTGTTACTGAAGTGGGTAAAATTTCTGAATATGAGGTGTTGTCAATAGTCATTATGACATCTAGAAGTAGCTAATAAGACAATTTGCTGCTTAAATTTAGTCATTTCTAGTTTTGAATGAAATTAACCCAACAGCTCCAAATTATCCATGTTCTAGCTTCATGATGAATTTTCCAAAGATGTATTTATTTTGTGTCAAAGGTGTTGCATAAATAAGTATAAAACTGATAAAAATAGAGGAAACACAAGCAGTTGAATAATTTTTGACCAAAAATGGGCAACAGCAACCAAATTGTCAGTAGCTGGGAACAATTGTTCCTCTGTGCATGAGGCAGGACATTGTGGACAAGCATACACATGCTGAGTTGTTTGTTCTGCTCCACAGTCTCACAAAGTGGGGAGGATTCTTCTAGGTCAGCCATGAATGAACAAAGGCCCGGGGGCCGGATGCAGCCCCCTAGGTGCTTACCTCAGGCCCTCCTCATTTTCCCTTCCCTCTTGGCATAAAGCCATAACAGCCCACCACATCCTTATGCAGAAAGGATGGGAGAGGAAGGCATGTAGTAGCTGAGAACCCTCTGGAGTGCTTTCAGACACTGTATGTCTTGCTCTCCTCCCGGCATTAGGACAGCTTGAACAGCCCTGTCCTTAGGTTGGGAGAACTGCTTAAGGAAGGCACACAGCGGTTGAGAGCCCTCCAGGGTGCTCTCAGATATCATCTGCTTCACTCTCCCTCTGGCATAATGCTGAGAAGACAACCCGATTATTGAGGGTCAGTTGCAAACATGTCTTGTTTTCCTCCCACCATAAGGATGGGGTGAGCAGCCCTGTCCTTATGCTAGGAGGACAACCTGAGAATGAATGCCCCCTCCTGGCCCCGCCCTATCCCAGGCCCTCCCCCTCCTGGGTCCATCCCACCCAGTGTGTGCCTGGCTACTCTCTTTCCCAACCCGGCCCTCCCAGCGGGCCCACAATGCGGCCCCAAGGCAAAAAAGTTTGCCCATGTCTGTTTAGGTAGTGCCATTTTGCCTGGTTGTCTTTAGATCTGCCCACTCCACTTCTAAGATATAGTACTATGACTTGAACCAGTAAAACCTTACAGTTACCCATGTTTCCCTTACTTAGTAGAGACTGATTATTGATGTACTCCATATTCACATCTTTGTTCTGGTTTAGCTCAGAAACAGACATACAGGAGAATATAAGGTGAAGAAGTCACAAAAGTTGTACTTAGCTTTACAGTGATTAGTTGGCTTGCATTGATGGATACATCAAGCTCAAGTGCCTCTCAAAGAGTAGCCTTAAGGCAGCAACCTTAGGTTGCTTGAGGTAGGGGTTGGGTTGTTTTCAAGTGTATTTAATATATTATGTTTTATTTTACTTACATATACTAATTTCTGATGCAGTATTATATTAAAATACCAAGGCCATGTCCATTTTAAAATGGGTCTCACAAATATTTGTATGCATTCCAGGCTTATCAAGCACCAGTTGCTCAAAAAGGAAGGTCATTTTTGGTATATTAAAAGGAGAAGGGAACAGCATTGATGAGACTGCAGAATAAAGCAGGCATATGGATTATCAATTATTTTAAAAGTGTGTTGATCCTCCTGTTGAAATGCATTGATTTGGTGCTTACATCTTGCAGGATTGCACCTAGTTTCATTGATCTTGTTTAAGTAAGCTATTTTGGGAACAGAGATTTCTCACCTTGTATGTATTTTAATACATTATATGCAAATAACTGAAACAGTTCACCAATATTAGCATAATCCAATCTGTTGTAGTTGCATTTGCTTATTGTTCCCTGGTCCCCTTCCCAAGTGTACCAATTTTTAGATTGATCTGGCAGTTGCCAGTGTTTTGTATAGTTCTTAATGATGTACAATTAAGATACCACTGATTTTCTCATTCATATTTTGAGAATGCTTTCAAAAGCTCAGTAGGTACTGCGTGCGCCAAAGATATTCAATGTGCCTTGTTTCCATGTGGGTTACGTATGAAATGAAACTTTTTTCTTTTTAGTAAAGAAAGCTTCTCTAGTCACTGCTTCAAGCTGAATAATTTCCCTAGACAGTAATGTGTCAGTATTGGGAACCCGAAACTTCAAATCAATAGCTAGCCCCAGATGGGGACTGTGACGCTGACTGCTGTCATTGAGAATGAAGGCACCCAGACATTTTTTCAACTGTCTAGAATACATTCCCCAAATGTGATTTTGAAAACTGGTATTTAAACCTGACATATAGTTTTAAGAATGATATGTTATTTTAGAAGTAAATCTAAACAGCCTAAAGGCACCAGATCTTATCTAATACTGGAAGCTAAGCATGGTCAGTACTGGTTACTGCTTGGAGGAGAGACTGCCAACCAGGTACTGCAGGCTTTATTTCAGAGGAAAGAACTGTCAAAACTACCTGTGAGCATTCCTTGTTTCAGAAAGCCTAATGAAATTCACAGGGGTTCCATCAGTCAACAACATGAAAGCACATACATACATAATATTTCTCCCCATGTTGCACACCACTTGAAGGTGTAATCCTGGAGATGATCCATGTAAACTCCTTTGGTGTTGGCATGTCTTGAGAATAAAAAACAATCATCAAAGTTCCATAATTGAATATATCTTCTGTATGAGCGGAATGTTCTTTGTTAGGACTTTCATAAAGAGGCAAACATGCTCTTAATACAGTATTTCTGATAATGTCTGGAATAGTCTCATGTGATGTCAAAATTCCAGATCTGTATGGTTCTTCAGCCCACATGGATATGGCATTGCTGCCTGCCCTGTTATGGTGGTGTTGGATGATTATGGCTACAGAGGTGGTCCTTATGGAGTTGGTGTAGGCTGTGATTGGCTTTTCCTACAGTAAACCATGGTTTAGAATTATCTGCACATCGGTCTGAAGTTTTATCTGTTCTGAGGTATTATTACTGATTAGGCAAGGGAACTGGAATAGCTTCAAGTCACTAAAAAAAAACAACACTCTGATGTCCCTGTCCCCAAACAGTTGTAATAAGTATTAGTAATAAATGGATAATTAATAGTAAAACAATACTTAGCATACTTAGTGTAGGAAATCTAAATAATGGCACTTACATAATCTTGTTATACCAGTTTTATATCCTTTCCTCATAGCTGTTCCCTAGGTAATATACATCTAAGCACTCTGCAGAGCTTTTAGTAGCAAAAAGTGAAATTATTGTTCCAATTAAGGACAAATTTTGTCCAAGAGCAAAATTTGGCTGAGGAATTAATATAATTTATTTATTCTGTGATCCTGTACTATCAACTTGGAAAGTTAATCCTGTGTGAAGTAACAAAGTTTTAGATCCTGTAAAGTTAAATACTGTGTCTATTCATAAACCCAAATAGAGTAGAATAATTGAATCAGCTATTGAATATTGAATCAGTCTTTTGTTAATACCCATTGATTCAGTGGGTTTACTTTAATTCAGACTACCCTTAAAGGCACCAGATCCTATCTGTTTTTTGAAGTGTACTAGGATCAACCTTGGTTAATATTTGGCTGGCAGATTGCCAATGAATATGAGTCCCTATAAACCAGGCATGGGCAATTTTTTTTTTGCCTTGGGGCTGCATTGTCGGCCTGACTGAAAGGGCTGGTCCAGGAGAGAGGGGGGCCGTTCATACACTGGACGGGGCAGGCCCACAAGGGGTAGGGCCTGGGAGAGAACAGGGCTAGGGCAGGGCCTGAGTCATCCTCCAGTTGTCCTCCCAGCATAAGGACAGGGCTGCTTGCAAGGAAGGAGGAAGGCAAGACATGCAGTCACTGCCCCGATCCCCCTCCCCCGTTTCTCAGGCTGTCCTCTTTGCTGGCTCTTCAACTTAGAAATGGAAATGAGCACCAACCCCTGGAGTTGGACATGCCTAGACTTAATGTCAGGAGAAAACCATTACCTTTTTACAAATGATGAAATCCATAAAAGTCAAACTTGCAAATGTGGAGGGACAACTGTATATGGCAATCTCTCCTTTTCTGTTTTGTTTTCCTGAAGGGAATGCATTACAGGGGAGATAGTCACTGGTGATGAAGGAATAATAATAATAATAATAATAATAATAATAATAATAATAATAATAATAAAACTTTATTTATACCCCGCCACCATCTCCCCAACGGGGACTCGGGGCGGCTTACATGGGGCCATGCCCAGAACAATACAATATAACAAAATATAATAGAACAACAAATCATAGCACATTAAACAACAATAAAACAACAACAATAAAAGAAAATATACACTACATTAAACAAGATCAAAAGAACAATAAAACCAAGGGCGGGCCACATGAACACTAGGTTAAAACTCGGGGTGAGAAAAGAAGTAGGAGTAAAAACCTCAGAGGACAGGGTCATAAAGTGGCGGTGCAATCTGGAGGACAAATATTGAAGGAGAGCAGCAAAAGGGATGTATGTAGTGATTACTCTCCAAAGGCACAACGGAAGAGCCATGTTTTCAGGTCTTTCTTAAAGTCTGCTAATGTGGGGGCTTGCCTAATCTCACCGGGCAGTGAGTTCTACAATCGGGGGGCCACAACAGAGAAGGCCCTCTCCCTTGTTCCCACAAGACGGGCCTGAGATATAGGCAGTGACGACAGGAGAGCCTCCCCTGACGATCGAAGGGATCGGGCAGGAACTCCTCCTCCACAAACAGAGTCTTTAGTACTGTCCCAGAGGTTCACTTACCCATCTCCATTGAAATTGTTGAAGCCATTAGCTTCTATGGGAGGATACAGAACTATCTTGCTAGAATAAAAATAAAGAATACTGATAGGGAAGCTATCCTTGTAGATACTCTGTAAGTGACCCCCTCCCTGTTATTATGATCCTTTAAAATTTAAATTTATCTCTATCAAATGTATTGGAGAAATTCATTAAATATGTAAAGAGAAAATCAAACCAGCATAATCAAACCAGCATTTTAACCTGACAGGGATAAAGAATTTGTGGGCTTGTTAAGGTTATCTTGACTCTCATTAGAAAAGGACTTTAACAAGCCCACAAAGTTATTTCATTACGGATTCTGGCATTTTGTTTTCCAAAGAAGTTCTCAATCATTTCTTAGAATCATAGAGTTGAAAGAGACCTCGTGGGGCATCCAATCCAACCCCCTGCCAAGAAGCAGGAAAATCACTTTCAAAGCACCCCCGACAGATGGCCATCCAGCCTCTGCTTAAAAACCTCCAAAAAAGAGCTTCCGCCACACTCTGGGGCAGAGAGTTCCACTGTTGAACAGCTCTCACAGTTAGGAAGTTCTTCCTAATTTTTTCCCCCTGTCAGGAGCGACTTGAGAAACTGCAAGTCGCTTCTGGTGTGAGAGAATTGGCCGTCTGCAAGGACGTTGCCCAGGGGACGCCCGGATGTTTTAATGTTTTTACCATCCTTGTGGGAGCCTTCTCTCATGTCCCCGCATGGAGCTGGAGCTGATAGAGGGAGCTCATCCGCACTCTCCCCAGGTGGGATTCGAACCTGGCAGCTTTCAGATCAGCAACCCAACCTTCAAGTCACAAGGCTTTAATCCACTACGCCATCGGGGGCTCTGTTCTTCATAATGTTCATGTGGGATCTCCTTTCCTGTAGTTTGAAGCCATTGTTCCGCATCCTAGTCTCCTTGTATATCAGAGATTTCCCCATACACTTTCCATAACAATGATGGCCAAAGGAACCCCTCATTTTGGTTCACCCCACCCCCCAGTTTTACCTACATGCCATTTTTGTAATGATGGTAATGATATCATTAAAAAGAAAAAAGAAAAAAGGACTTGCTAGTTTTCTTTAAACCTGTGGCTGATGTGGCAATTAGTTCACTACATTCATAAGTCTGTTGGAAAATGCCTTGCCTCCTCTCAACTTTATCCTTTCTCTGAGGTCTCTGTTCTGTGCCACATGTCTGGATTTCAAAGCCTATTGAATTCAAATAAATTTAGCTGTCCTCAAATCTTGCTTATTATCTCAAAAAGCCATGCCCCAGACTGGATGAAATGCTCCAACTGTGGTATAATCAGCTATATCAGGTGAACAAAAGGTTATTTTGCAGTGTTGTTAGGTAACCATGGATTACACTATTATGTAGTCACTGTCACCAAAGGAAATGTATCCTGCGGCCAATGTCCCTTCAATATATATTTTTCGCCTCAGATAATTCTTGAGGAAGTGAAAGAACTCCAGTGAATACCCAGAGACCTGTTCAGAGAGCATGCTGGCACTTTCTAAAGGAAAACATAATGTGGGCTTTCTTTTTCTTTTTCTTTTGAATGCCACAGAAATATATAATTGAGACTAGATAGGGCATGGAGCATTCGTTCTCACTGATCAAGATTCAGTAGTGCATCTGGACTCTATATATGTTCAGCAAACACATCTCTTTTAAGTAATCTCATTTTGTCAGCTTGTTAGTGCCAGTTGCTTATTACAGGAATCATTTTTCAGAAGCTTAGCATTCTGCAAGAACTCAAATGAAAAATGCTTTCTCATTAGTTCTAAAGCAGACACTGCATCTTAGAAGTTGGGCTCTCTTCCAGGCCCCCAACATGTCTCTACATATAGTAACTGCCAGAAAACTAGCATTTTTAGGGTCTGCAACCACTGTGGAACAGAGAATTTTGCACAATCCGGTCTAATCTATTATTGCTATGTTTGAATCACTTTGTGATGATGAAAGGGAAAAGGGAAATATATGGGAAAACAAAGAATAACATTTATGGGTCCATATTCTGAGTGATTCACACACACTGATGCAATGGCAGTTGGTGGCTTTCATGTTATGGAAAATGTGGATGAGCTCCCTCTGTCAGCTCCAGTTCCCCATGCAGGGACATGAGAGAAGCCTCCCACAAGGATGGTAAAACATCCAGGCGTCCCCTGGGCAACGTCCTTGTAAACGGCCAATTCTCAAGTCACTCCTGACATTTAAAAAAATCAAGACAGTGTGGTTTAGTCTGAACTTCAAAAGAGCTATCAAAGGTCCTGAACTCCATATCCTCCCAAATATGTTTAGGACCTTGGATATCTCACCTACACACATGAAGGGTTGCTCCAGATTGTAAAGTTGTTGCCCATATCTGTTCAACCCCAAACCTTTTTTTAAAGGAGTATACAATAACTCTATATCATAGGGAGTGAAAGAAAACATACAGTGCAATGAATCAAGGGGAAGATTCTAAATCAGGAATGGTGTACTCTAAAAATTAAACAATGATATTAGCCCTGAAAGCGATACATGGCAGATTTAAGGAAAACAACACGAAGTTTTCTCTCTTGTGCACAATCAAATTGTACAATTCATGGGCTCAATAAATGGCATGGCCTTAAAAGATTGGGTAAAGTCAAGATGCAGAGATAGCTGTTAGCCATTTCAATCACTTATTGAATCTTTAGGAAGGCTTGCAGAATTTGACATTACATAGTGGCAGAAAACCAATTTGCACGTAACACTTTTCTCTGTTCACTGCATAAATGACCCCAAACATATCTGAACAAATTATCACTCTTCCTATCATGTGCCCAGGATAACATTAGTAATGCTTAGTGTAACTTTAGAAGACTCCTAGCTTAGTGTTGCATTTGAACCAGTGTTTCTGCTTTAAACTAAAATCTAGACAGACTCGGCTTTCCGCCAGAGTCTGGCAATGGCCGATACAGGTGCTGGCTAGCTCCTTATAGAGGAGCCTCTTCAGGGAGGATCATTGGAGAGGGGTATAAAGTGAGTGAGTATAAAGTGGTTGGGATTTTTGATGAAGGTTTTCCCTGCCCCCTTCCTTGACATGGTGGCTTGTAGTGAAAATCTGCATTACAGGCTGATTCCAGTTCTTGCCGATAGAAACAACCCTCGGTTACAGTACTTAAATTAATTTACTGCAGTCATTGGAGCCTCCACTTAACACCTGAATATACTTTTAAATAAATTAAAATGGGATTCTGCTTGGTTTGAAGTAAATTGAGACCTACAACAGATGCATTTGTTTCAGATTCATGATTCCCAATCTGAGCATGATTAGTGATCTGATTAATCAGAAACTATTGGCTGTTTTGTACAACTCTCCCGCGAATGCAAGTGGAAGAGGGGCAGTCCTGGGTCAATTACCAGGCTGTCTTCATCTCCTTGCAGGAAATCTACTTATATGAATGTCTGCGTGTTGACTATGAATGACACATTAGGCTATTGTGACCTGGAGAGAAGAAAAGAGAAGGTTACTCCAGTGATATCCAGAAGGAGGGCCGTATCATACAGGAGCAAGATCATTGTAACAACAATATTTTAATAGTTTTATTTCCAAACTCCCTGCTGTGTTTTGAATGTTACTGTTCAAAATTAATATGGGAACAAATGATACATAGAAATTAAATGCAGAATATATCATCGGTTCCCAAGGCTATAAGAACTGTAGCAGATTTTCAAATAAAATATTTAGCTTCAGAAAATGCAACCAGCACCAGAGACAGGGACTCAGTATCAAACAAAAGCTTCCAAGTATTTTCATCAAGATGTCTTTTCTATCTTTCTGAACAGTTTTTTTGCGGGTGGGTTGAGTTGTTGAATTTAGGGTTCAAATGGATACAAACCTCCAATTGCAAGTAGAGATAAATAATCAATAAGCCATTAATAAGTAGGATATTACATATGTCCCCTTCTAACTTCTCTCCAGCTCCACATTTACAGTAAAGTACTAAATTCAGCAGTGAAACACTAGGGCCTCTGAATCACAGCTCCATCTGGTCTGGGAGTTTAATTTTAGTTTACTGTTTAGGGTTTAAGCAGTGGTTCTCAACCTTCCTAATGCTGTGATCCCTTAATACAGTTCCTCATGCTGTGGTTACCCCCAACCACAAAATTATTTTCCTTTCTACTTCATAACTGTCATTTTGCTACTGTTATGAATTGTAATGTAAATATCTGATATACAGGATGTATATTCATTCACTGGACCAAATCTGGCACAAATAGCTGATATGCCCAAATTTGAATGCTTTTGGTGGGAGGATTTGCTGTCTGTTTCCAAAAAGCAAGAGAAGGACAGGCAGACATCTTCAGCTTTCGCTGCCAAAGGGGTTCCCAATACCATCATAAATATGTGCTTTCTGATGATCTTTGGTGACTCCTCTGACACCCCCCTGGCGACCCCCCCCCCAGGGGTTCCAACCCCCAAGTTGAGAAATACTAGGTTAAAGAGACCAGGACTCAGGCAACTAAGATGGCCTACAATGACAGGAACAAGCATGCAAGCCTCATTTATAAATTGTTGAATTACAGTATAACAGAAATCATTGTTACTTTCAACTGCTTTCAAATTGGCTTCCATTTATGGCAATATATGAATGAGAGACCTCTTTGAGACCCTCTCATCAGCAGTTCTGCTCAGGTCTTGTGCCATGGTTTATCTACTTGTAGTACAGTCTCCTTTTTTATTTTTGCTAATGCTTTCAAATCTGTTAAGCATTATTGTCTTTTCTAGTGAGTCATTAAATATGGTGGTGTATTAAGTAAGAGATTAAAAATAAACTCTAAGGTCCATAAGCCTTAATTTGTTGTTTTGGTTTTTCCAGCACTTAATTCCAGCCCCGGCCCTATAGTTCTGCATTTTGCACAAGCCTTGTCCTGCCCTCTCGAAACTGAACATGCCCACTTTTTCTGGTTACGGGTTGTTGATGTCAATTGATGTATTTTTATAATTTTTTACTTTTCTGGTTGTAATTGTTTTAATTATATTGTTTATTTGTTATATGTTTTTAATTATGTAACTTTGTAATGCTTGTTTATGCTGGTCTTGGTCCTCTTGTAAGCCGCCCTGAGTTTTTTCGCGGAGAAGGTGGAGGGATATAAGAATAAAGTAGTAGTAGTAGTAGTAGTAGTAGTTGTTGTTGTTGTTGTTATTGAAAAAGACAGAGAGATACAGGTAATAGAATTTACTTTCAGTAATAACACTTTAGCAAAAACAATTAACTTAAGAGTAACACTTTGCTAGTCCTAATGAAAAGAAGGACCTGCCTCTGTTTCTTGTGAAACTCAGAATATTTTGACTAGACCGGCCTTGATAGACATTGTAGAGAGCTCCCTTTCATCTTTCGTTTTAGAAATAATAAATTCCATTAAGGGGGCATTTCAACAGTTTCAGTACTAATATTTTTGTAGCAATTATCTTCCAAATTTACAGGTGAAAAATCTTCATGTGGTTAGAAATCCAGGTGGGTGTCAGCAAAAAAATAATTCCTGAAAACAATATAGGCGGTAGGACAATTCAGGCAAACCCTGTATGGCAGTTTGACAGTAGCCAACCTAATAAAAGCCCAGTGTGATAAGAACGAAAATCCATCTTGTGTGGCAACATCTTTCAAACTTACTATCGCTTGGCAAATGATCCCTGAATGTCCACATGCAGGGCACTGAGGCAAATCTCTCTCATTTGCTAGTTACCCAATAGCTGATATTTGGAAATAAACAGAGTTTATCTTTGAGGTTACTTTTTGAACTTCAGTTCCCATAATGAGTTGTAATCCAGAAAGCTAGACTTCCCAAGCTTTGTCTCTAAATATAGGGATTTCATTTAGTCATCAAACTAATCACCAGAGTAATTAGAGCTAATAATCCTGCTATTTCACTGCCATGAGATATGGATAATAAATTAGTATACTCCACGTCTTTTTCCACTGGGTTCCATTATGTTAGATATGCATTCAGTAAAAGAGTGCATTGTTTTTCTCATATTATAGGCAGGATTGTGTTCATTTTTTGTTGGCAATTATCTTGTGATAAAAAAGGAAACAGTTTTTTAAAAAACCTACTTTCCACCCAGCAAAGTCATTCATATTCAGACAAACAACAGAAAACAATAAAGCAAAGTCTATAAACAAAAGCATTAAAATTCATCAACATTGACTGTAATACAAGTCAAACAACATATCAATCATCGGTTACACTGTCTTTATTTAGCTACCTACTACACTTTTGGAACAATATTGGCTAGCCTTCAAAAGGTGAAGAGGAAATTGGTTTGTTTTTCTTCTTGGCCTTCTAATGTCAGAAATTCCACAAGAGAAGCTATGCTGCTGGAAAAAAAAGGCTTGCATGCCGATATCTGGATAACTTTAGTGATTCAAAATATGGAGCAGAAAATTATCTGGAGACTTGTATTGGAATGGTTGTATTAGAATGGTTTGAGCTTCTTTTTCAGCTGAGGACACTTCTGGCCACATGGTTTGCCAGTCTATTTTTCAGCTATAGTCAGTGTACCACAACCAACATTTGTTTAGCTATTGATACCCTTTAACTTGTCCAGATTCTGATATTTATTCTTGACAGACATTATTGTCTTGAAGACTGGTGTGAAATGTTTTGTGAAGTGGCCTTGTGAGATCTCAATATGTGCATGATTTACAATGAAAAAGCAAGTTTCAAGGTTGAAACAGACAGATGAAGCATTAGCTTCAACGAGAACGGTAATACTAACCTAACCATACACATCTATCAGCCCACATATTGTTTTCCAAAGTCCATTACTGAGTGGCTTTTGAATTTAAAGAAATAAATATGGCCCCTACCCATGAATGACTCTTTAGAGCAATGGTTCAATGTTTCACATTGTATTTGTTTTGTCACTGTTTTAAAATGGTTGTCAGACATTTTTGATTTGCAGAAATGCAAGCATGTGAAGGTTGATGTGATAGTCTGGTGGGTTACCCATATATTTTGTTTAATTCCTTGTTGTATTGACTCTTCAACCTGTATCATGGCAGTTCTTACAGCATGAAAGCCTACAGCATGATTGCCCTTGTTACTGAAACATTGTTACATAGGAATGTTATGAATTACATAACTAATTTTGTGCTGTGTGAAGCATCCATTTTTATGCATAGATGCAGCTTGTTGGGCAGATGGCATGACGTAGGTGTTTTGCCATTTGTCATTTGGGTTAAAGAATACAGGCAGAGGGCAGCATGATTTAGTTGGTGGTCTTAAAATAGCTTCCTTCCCTTTCTTTTTAGTCATGATATATATATATATAACTGTTCATTTCCATGCACTGCATCCCAGTCTCCCTCTGTATTGATTTTTCTCTCCTAAACCTATAATTGCAAAGGAAGATCTCCCAGCTTATGAATGCATGGCCTTGGTATTCAATATCACTTTATTTTATTGTTTTCTGCTGCCCTGAAGACTAGGACATGGAACAATGGCTTCAAACTACAGGAAAGGAGATTCTATTTGAACATTAGGAAGAATTTCCTCACTGTGAGAGCTGTTCAGCAGTGGAACTCTCTGCTCTGGACTGTGGTAGAGGCTCCTTCTTTGGAGGCTTTTAAACATAGGCTGGATGGCCATCTGTCAGGGGTGATTTGAATGCGATTTCCTGCTTCTTGGCAGGAGGTTTGACTGGATGGCCCATAAGGTTCCTTCCAACTCTATGATTCTATGTTTCTGTCATTATATTGGATAACTCTCTTCCAAAGAGATCAAGATAACATGTCTGTTTGTCTTCTATTATATCTGCACAAGAGTTCTGTGTGGCAGGTCAGGATGAGAAACAGAGACTTGCCCAAGTCACCCAGTACATTTTGTGACTTGGTAGTGACTGGAGCATTGACTTCAAATCCCAGCCCAATCCTACAGTCATGTTTAGGTACATCTAACAAGAATTTCAACTTTGGGATTTCAGAATGTGGTGGAAACTCAAAAGAGGGATTTGGGAACTTACAGTAAATATCCTGTTCTAGGCAGAGCAGACTCCAAGGCAACACCTAGAGAGTCTATAGCAGGGATCCCCAAACTAAGGCCCGGGGGCCGGATGCGGCCCTCCAAGGTCATTTACCTGGCCCCCGCCCTCAGTTTTATAATATAATATTTTTATATCAGTTTTAATAATATAATATATTGTATATACATATAATATTGATAATAATTATATCAATAATAATTGATATATCAATAATTATATCAATAATAATAGTAATACCATATAAAATATTAATTATATGTTATATATTACATATTATATAATAGTGTAGTGGTATAGTTCAATATATTAATGCTAATATTGTGCTATGCTAATCATATAATATATGGTATGTACATACAGCTGCTCTGAGTCCCCTTCGGGGTGAGAAGGGTGGGATATAAATGTAGTAAATAAATGCAGTAAATAAATAATTAATTTTAGACTTAGGCTCGGCCAAAGTCTGACATGACTTGAAGGCACACAACAACAACAACAACAACAACAATCCTAATTAACTTGACAATCTCATTGGCCAGTAGCAGGCCCAAACTTTCCATTGAAATCATAATAGGTTTATGTTGGTTAAAATTGTTTTCATTTTCATTGGTTAAAATTGTTTTCATTTTTTGTATTGTTCTTTCGTTGTTGTTGTTGTACTACAAATAAGACATGTGCAGTATGCATAGGAATTTGTTTGTATTTTTTTTTCAAATGATAATTTGGCCCCTCAACAGTCTGAAGGATTGTGGACCGGCCCTCTGCTTAAAAAGTTTGGGGACCCCTGGTCTATAGCCTCAGCTGGAAAGGATCAAACAGGAAAAAAACGAAGCCAAAACAAAAAAAAACCCTACAACAATCAATGGAAGTTCTTTAACTTTTTAAATAGATTTTTCTACAGTGGAGCATAAGTATAAAAATCCTATGGATACAGTGTTCCCAAAATGTTATTGTTAAAGCATAAATACCATGTACTCCTGTTCCCATCTAGAATAGTAGAAGAACATGCATCTAACTGAAACTAGCAAATGACAACCCCCGGAAAAGGAAATGAATGTTTTTTCCAGCCTTTAGACAGTAATAAAACAGCCCTTTTTGTGCTAGGAGGTGCTATTATCTTGAGGGGTTTTCTTTTTAGGAAATTCCAATAACTTTAGCAACAAGTGGGATAACAAACAGGAACATTTTCTCCACCTGCTTTCTGCTTATTCCATCCTTATATCCAAAAAACAAATAATAATAATGCTGTCTTCTTCCTATTGTGAGAGAAAACAAATATTTCGGTACAGTATTCTTTCTTGATTTGAGTATCTCACAGTGTTTTGGAGGTTTTTCAGCACATAACACAGAAATATATTTTCTATACAGAAGTGCTTTTTGATGCAATCCCCACATACTTTTTTTTCTGCAGAAAATGTGCTCCCTCCTGCCACCCAAAATTATCTTGTTATGTAGAAAAATCGCCCAAAACACTTTAGGGCAGTGGTTCTCAACCTGTGGGTCCTCAGATGTTTAGGCCTTCATCTCCCAGAAATCCTAACAGCTGGTAAACAGGCTAAGATTTCTGGGAGTTGTAGGCCAAAACACCTGGGGACACATGATAATATAGTGGACGATAATATAGTGTATTGAAACACCTCTGAATTACCTACTAAGGAGCTACAAATGCGTAATGGCAATAGGATTCTACAAGCAAATCAAACAATGCTGCAAATTGCCCACATTGGAATAAATAAGGGCAAATGGAATTCATTTAGAGCTATTGGAACTTCTTTGAGCCAGCTATTAAACATACATCCACTATTAAACATACATCCACATAGGCCCGGGCTGTGGCACAGGCTGGTGAGCAGCCAGCCAGCTGCAGCCAGCTGCAACAAATTACTCTGACCAAGAGGTCATGAGTTCGAGGCCAGCTCGGAGCCTATGTTTGTCTTGTCTTTGTTCTATATTAAAGGCATTGAATGTTTGCCTTATATGTGTAATGTGATCCGCCCTGAGTCCCCTTCGGGATGAGAAGGGCGGAATATAAATACTGTAAATAAATAAATAATAGTATTGATATGCTTACAGTGGAGTGGCTTCCCAGAGTGTCAGCTCATGATAGGATTCTCATACTGTTTGAGCAGATGATAATTCCCAGCATGCTGATGAAGATGAAGCTCTTACTGTCCAGTTTTCAAATAACACCAACAAGGGTGTTCCGAGATTTAAGCATCACCCCTTTGATAATTCCTTTGCACAACAGTAATTGCTTGATAAATCCCAAAGAAACATTACACAAGAACATGCTGCAGTCCAGCCCAGCCAAAATCCTTAGCACACTAACAGAGAAGCAACCTTTGGACCTAAGTAGGCCATCCTGCAATGAACAACAAGACATTGCTTGTAGATTGGACCACCTTAAGAACATGATGTTTACTATCAGGGACATGGCTGAACCATTAATGGACTTAGTTCCCTCTGATGAAGCCCCACATGCTTTGAGGGATTTGGCTAGGGGCTCTGTTGATGTGCTACTAGCGATGAATGAAGATGACATCACAGCTATAAGTCCAATGCACCTCCTGATGCCTAGGAGGGAACATCAGATACCTTCAACACATGAATTGCCACCCAACCAAAAATGTCCTGCTCAGACTGAACTTCTGGAGATCGGTAATGTCTCAGACCTATTTACACCAGTGTAACAATTACACCTGCTATCCTAGAATATAATGGGATGGACAAATAAGTTCCATGATGCAGATTTTGCAATTTATCTGCAACAATTTAAAATTATTTGTTTGCAAGAGACATGGGCCACTGAAACAAATCCTCCTTCTCTCCATGGTTTCAGAGCAAAGTCAGTTCCAGCTGTGAAAATGAGCTCTAAAGGTCGTGGTAGCGGGGGCCTTACCATTTTCATTTCAGTTGATCTGCATGTGGACATTCAACCTTTGGATAGTTCCCTCCCGCAATATATACAGGTCCTTTTCATTAAGAGCACGTTCTTTGGTTGTGTAATCTGTATTTGGATGAGTATGAACAAACATTTACAGATTACTCTCAGATTGCACACTCATTTTAATCTGAAAGGAAGTAGAATAATAAATCACAGAATCACAGAGTTGGTAGGGGTTTCATGGGCCATCCAATCCATCCGTTCTGCTCAATGCAGGATCTTCAGCTAAGCTAGCATCCCCAGCAGAGAGCTGTCCAGCCTCTTTTTGAAGATACACAGAAAAGCACACCCTACCACCTCCTTAGGAAATTGGTTCCATCTCCCAACCATTCTCACTCTCATGTTCAGTCAGAATGCACTAAATCCAGTTCTATCCTCTGAGGCAGCAGAGAACAATCCTGCACTCTTCCCCTTGTGGCCACTCTTGAGGTATTTAACTAGCAGTCATGTCACCCCTCAATCTTTTCCTTGCCAAACTGATCCTGCCCATCTACTGTAATGCTATTACATGCAGTGGCTATTTTGAAATGGCTTCCGTGTTCCACTAACAGTTAGCAAATGGAGAGCTTTTAAGATTTAGCCATGCATCTCTTAGATATCAGCAGTAGTGCAATCTTTAGTAATTGGTTTACCATAGACTTCCTTGAGTAATAAATGCCTGTTAATGCAGTTTCAGTGTGATTACTCCTGATGCAATTTTATATAATCCTCTCTCAAATTTGAAAGTATATAAATCCTCCTGGCTGAGTATAGTATTAACATCTACACTGTAGAGGTGAAGAGGTCTCAGGCTTAGGCCATAGGACCTGCCAGCAATTGCATTTAATTTCCATGAATGGATTTATTATGCTAGGACTGGAAGTAATCTGAAGGCTATTTAGTCATTTTCTTCACTAAGACAGAATCCTTCAGGGACAAGCATTCATATCACTAATGCACCTTACATTTAGGGCTCATTGTAGCCTGATTTCAAAGTATGGGGTATCATTTGTTGCCAGTATTAATATATACACTGAAACTTCCCCCTCATTGCTTTTCTCCCCCACTCCCATCCCATTCATTTCCTTGCTCATTTGCACTATGCATCGATGCCTGCATTGCAGAGCATTCTGTGACATCCAATTAAATAACATTTAGTCTTTATATTAAAATGAGAGTTGATATAGCATATTTTAGCCTTATTCCCCATATTGTTTATTCTATTTTTACCTACACAGGAAACAGTCTCCCATTAGAGCTATGTATCCAGATATAGCTGTAAAAGTGTGTGTATCTCAATGGGAATATGATATAGACCTAAATCTTACTGGGAACCCCATTTAATGTGGACCCATTTAATCAATGGCATACAGGTACATAACTATTGATTCAGTTGTTCTACTGTAGCTGTAGCATAAGCTGCTCTGCAAATGGTTTTGTCTGAGGAGTGGACTAACGGTGTTTTTAGTATAAAATGTACAAGCTTCAGTAAGAGACTAGGAATAAATGATGGCAGGTAAGAGCATAACATCAGATCAGGTGAAAATTTTGGAATGGACATTTCAGAATTAGGCAGTCAAAGGTGTATCTTCAAAGTATGGGACGGCTCATTGTGGATCTCTACAGGGAGAGACACAGAGAAGGTTTCCACTGAAAAGCAAGGAGTGTTTAAAGTAATGATTATTAATAACAGGTTAAGCTTAAGGAGAGTTAGAATCCAAAAATAGTACAAGCTAGTTTTACAAAAGATAAAGCTGGAGAAGGCATCAACATGCATGTTGATATTTTACTGACAATAAAAATGTGCAGCTGCATAAATACATATTTAATATTGTATATAAAATACATATTTAAAATGTATTTTATAGAAATACATATTTAAATGTATCTTTTATGGAACTACATTTTATGTGTGCGCATATAGAATTTTTGCACGAGGAGAGGTGGGTAAGAAATTACTATTACTACTACTACAACTACTATTTGGGTGGATTCTGGGGCAGAGTTTGACACACCAGGAGGGAGACCTATGCATGGCTTAGTGGAGAATAGTATATCTGAAGCAAAAAAATTTAGTCTACAAATGTTTCACAGGCAGAAATGAAGAAAATCTGCAGAGCAGATAAGAAGGTGAATCAAGCCAAACACTGCAAATGCTTTATGTGAACAGCAAATCAAATAACAAGGCAGTTTCATTAGGAAAATAAGAGTTGTCTCCATCAGTATGTGATGAAAGCTGTGAGCCTGTCCCATCAGTTGTATTGTGTGGGATCATGGCAATAAAGGGCTTGGGGAAGAGCCATAGGAAGATTTTACTTCAGCACATGGGATTCAATTTGAAGAACAGGAAAGGAATGGGTAAAGTCTGTGTCATTCATATTTTAGAGCAGTGGTTCACAACCTGTGGGTCTCCAGAAGTTTTGGCCTTCATCTCCCAGAAATTCTAACAGCTGGTAACCCGACTGGGATTTCTAGGAATTGTAGGCCAAAACACCTGGGGATACACAGGTTGAAAACTAGTGCTTTAGAGAGTGGCCATGTTACTCTACTGTAACAAAAACAACGGAGAATGTTATGGCACTAATAAGTTCTGTTTGGCATATGTTTTCATGAGTTGTAACCCATTTCATCATACATACTATCCCACAAGGTCTTGGGCAAGCATTTTAACTGAATTCCAACAGGTTGGTCTCAGTGTTTCTGCTTTCTCAAAATTGTCTGAACACACTTGCATTTTTCTTATTCTGCACTCTAGCATAAGTTATAAATCAGCCTCCAAACATGCAGAAGGATTATTTGGGCTTTGAATCAAACTGCTGAGATAAGAAGAGTACTCTAGACTTCTTAGATTACTTGACAGCTCAGTTCAGCCTTTACCTATGTCCCATCTTTTAAACACAGCAAATTTTGGGAAGCCAGAACTCACATTAGGCATTAGGGGTTGGGCAACAGTGATTAAAATGTGGAAGGATAGGTGTTTTGTATTGTAAATTGTAGATATATAATGTATTGGTAATGGCATTCAATTTGGTTGTATGATGTACAATAACAATAAAGGTATTGTATTCTATTAGTCATTGTAGAGCATTGGAAGCTCTAATTCTGATCAGAAACAGGTTTAAAATAACTGAAAGCAATTGCTAAATCTGATCAAATGCCCCTTCTCTTTAGCCAAACTCATGGCACTATGCCTCTCTGGATGTCCAGGGTAGTCCAAAATAGCAGCATCCTACTTCTGAACTCCAGAAACCCTGACTAAAGCCATTACCTTGAACTGGCACAGAAATTAACTAGACCAAACCAAATGGCGTAATGTGTAAAAATTAGGGAGAAGTGTTTCATTCACTTCAAATGGAGGTCCCATTTAAAATAACAAAGCCAGTTTTCATATCTAGAGGTTCTTCCTGAATTGGATTAGAACTGCTCCAGAGTTGCCCTCTTCAAAGTGATTCAGTTGAGCTCTCTTTTATTTCACTCGTTCTCTCCCCCATCTGGTTTTTTCTTTTACAAAGTGCCAGATTGGGAGGGAGAATTTCTCCATTTTTAATAGTTTGTTGAGTTCTCTGTTAAATATGAATACATCTTCCCTCCAAGATTTCTTTTTCACAAAAAGAAAAAGGAAGCATCAAGCAGGAAGAGAGAGAGAGGAGCCAAGGCTTTCAATTATAATGCTTTTAGAAGGAACTTTGAAGGGAACTTTTCAGTGCTCCAGACTGTGACTGCATCCAACCCGTGGACCATACTTTCTCAATTCCTGCACTATAGATCATGTAGCGTATATCAGAATAGCATTATCCTCTTCTTCAGAGATTAAACTTCCTGTGACTTTTGTGGAAATGTTGAGCTGAACTCAAGCTAACAAAGTCAAAATAAACAAACTTCAAGACATTTCCTTATGCGTCATCATTCATTTATCCCCTGCAGCTATCCTTCAAAAATGCTCAGGTTGCTTACAAAGGGGCAAAGCTTCAATGTGCTTTGAAGAAGAAAGAGTATAATGGCATTCTGAAACCATCCATAATTGAGCAATGATGCTCTGGATTTTCAGCATGTTGTCAGATTCATTATTCTTGAAAGTAACTTCCTAAACTCTAGGTAAGAATATCTCAGTGCTGCATGTTGTCTTTGTGAAATATGGCATAGAAAGAGAAAGCAGATCCTTTTTAATCCTCCACCAGGTTTGCAAAACACACACATAATATAAACACACATACTGTTTGTCTCCTTCCTCCCTCTAAAAACATAACAAGCTCCATTCATTCAGATGGGACTGCTGTGTTGAAAAGGAATAGACCAGGGACGACCCTTGGGTCTTTTTAGAACCAGGTAGCCTCCTCCATTGAATCTGAGAGAGACGGGCAAAGAGGGCATTGTTCTCAGCACCTGCAGTTTTAGGAATTTAATTTGGCTTGCATTTCACTCTCCAATTAAATGCTCTGTGATGACAGCCCAATAAGTGAATATTCAGGATAATACATTTGTAGAAATTAAGTTCTATTCCCCTTTGAAACAAGAAAGGAATAAAATGTACTCTTACTTATTCAGTGAGGAAACTCTCCAAAATATCATTTATAAAATAGTGTTGTTGCTTTAAGCCATTGAAGTAAAATAAATAAATAAATACATACCAGTCAGTTACTTACATATATCACACTCCTAATCTGTCTGGTTTGTACTGACACTTTACATGAAAGGTTGGTTCTACTTCACATGACCCTTCATGACATTTCATTTCTATACATAACCGATGTAACACTCAGTGAAAATATTAAATAGTGGATTCTTAAGAAATTTGCACTACTTATAATTCAAGTTGGTTCCACTGCACCTACTTCTGAGTTTGTTTTTACATACTGCCTTTCTCCCAGCATTGGGTCCAAGGACAAAGTCCAACCTTTTAAGTAATAGAACTAAAAATATGTTAATACAAAATTTAAAATGCAGATAAACTGAATTTTTGTTTAAAAATGTTAAAACGCAAATTAAAAGCAGTTTTCAAACCTGTACAAAACATAATAAAGTAGAAACACAACAGCCTTATCAAAAGATCTACCTGCTGCAACATATTAAAAACCAAGTGCTTCCTTGAATAAAAAAGTTTTTATCTGCCTGCCAAAGATAGCAGGGAGAGGGCCAACCAGATTTCCTTACAAAGGGAGTTCAATTATTTGGAATTTATGCATAGGATTCCATAATATATTATGCAATATCATCTAAATCAGGGGTCCTCAAACTTTTAAAGTGGAGGGCCGATTCACAGTCCCTCAGACTGTTGGGGGGCCGGACTAGGATGAAATAGTCCAAAATTAGGATTGTTGTTGTTGTGTGCCTTCAAGTCATTTCAGACTTAGGTCAACCCGAAGTCTAAAGTTTAGGACAAAGGCCAAGTAAATGTCCCTGGAGGACCTTAGTTTGGGGACCCCTGATCTATACGATCTCATAAGACCATAGGTAAGCAAAGAGACCTCCAAAGACCATCTAGATGATCTCATAAGACCATAGGTAAGGAAAGGGACCCTCAAAGGCCATCTAGATGATCTCATCAGGCCATCAGAAGACCATAGATAAGGAAAGGGACCCTCAAAGACCATCTAGGTGGTTTTAAAAGACCATAAAGAAAGGGGCCCCCAAAGGCCATCTAGATAATCTCATAAAACCATAGGCAAGGAAAGGGACCCTCAAAGGCCATCTAGACGGTCTCATAGGACCATAGGAAAGGAAAGTTAGGCCATAGCTAAGCAAAGAGACCTTCAAAGACCATCTAGATGATCTCATAAGACCACAGGTAAGCAAAGAGACCTCCAAAGACCAGGCAGACTTAGGTCAACCCTAAGTCTAAAGTTTAGGGCAGGGGCCGGGTAAATGACCTTGAAGGGCCGCATCCGGCCCACGGGCCTTAGTTTGGGGACCCCTGATCTAAATGAATAATACTATCTAATTATTATTTTGATATCATGTTAGAAAAATATCCAAATGAGAAAAGGGACAGTAATAAGATAGTCTTGACAGATATGTTGATGAGTTCTGTAAAAAAAGCTCACTCAGGGCCCTTCTGCACGGCCCAAATTCACATGAGATCAGCATTTCAAATACCAATTACATGCAAATTTGGAGAGCACATAAGAAGCCAAACCCCTGCCTTTTTGGTGAAGGGTGGCCAGACACCGATCCGTGGCAAACTAGCTTCAACATGGGCATGCATGGCACCTGGCCTCTGCTCACCTAGTGCTCATTTCCCCATTTAAAAAGCAAGGGGAGCCTGCTTACCGAGGCTGGAGGCTTCTGAGGGCTCCATGTCACGTGTAAATAATGTCGTGTAGTTCTGGAGAAAGGAGTGGGGAATTCTCTCTCCACAGCTCTGTGCATCGTTTAGGAGTGAAACAGAACCCTCAGAAGCCTTCAGCCTTGGTTAGGAATAAACCTGGACTTTCACTTTTGTTCCAGACTAATCTGTATTATCATGAAGTGTCATGATAATGTATCCCCTACACCGCATTAAAGAGCCTCCGGTGGCGCAGCAGATTAAGCCGCTGAGCTGTTGAATTTGCTGATCGAAAGGTGGGTGGTTTGAATCCGGGGAGTGGGGTGAGCTCCCGCTGTTAGCTCCAGCTTCTGCCAACCTAGCAATTCAAAAACACGCAAATATGAGTAATATCAACTACTACTACTACTACTACTACTACTACTTTATTTTTGTATTCTACCCCCTTTCCCCGAGGGGACTCGGGGTGGCTTACATGGGGACCTAGCAATCTATATCTATATCTTCTGTTTCTTCTATATCTATATCTATATCCATAATAAAAGTGAAAACCCGTATGTGTGTGTGGCACGGGTGTCCACTCACACAGACAGCCTCCAGCCTCCAGAAACAGGCTACAGTTCCCAGTGCTGAGGAGCCAGCAAGTCACTCTTTTCCACTGACATTGCGGTTACAGTGAGCTCCATGAACATGTAGCCCAACCCCTGGCAATGTCCTCCCCAAACACTATGAACTACCACCCAAGGAATGCTTTCATTTGGGGACCATTTCATCCTAGATTTTGCATTTTCCTCCACCACAGGCGGGCATCCCAGGGTTCAAAGACAAATAATGCCTTTTTCAAATAACTGGGCACTGCCGGGTCCCCAAGCTATATCCAAGACTTATCCAAGACTCGCTTATCCAAGCTTCTGGATTATCCAATGCATTTTTGTAGTCAATGTTTTCAATATATCGTGATATTTTGGTGCTAAATTTGTAAACACAGTAATTACAACATAACATTACTGCGTATTGAACTACTTTTTCTGTCAAATTTGTTGTATAACATGATGTTTTGGTCCTTAATTTGTAAAATCATAACCTAATTTGATGTTTAATAGGCTTTTCCTTAATCCCTCCTTATTATCCAAGATATTCGCTTATCCAAGGTTCTGCTGGCCTGTTTAGCTTGGATAAGTGAGACTCTACTGTATATAATAAAAGTCAGTGTTTGTATTTGGGTATGTATGTATCTGGGTATGTGGCAGCTTTCTGATTGGCTGTCACTTCAACAGACCACTGTGATGACAAGGAATGACGGAACTGGCCCAAACTTGGCACACTTAACCCCCATGGTGCACTTTATGGCCTGGTGCCATTTGGGGGACGATGGACCATGGATAATGGGATTTGCAGTACTTTCAATCGCTTTGCATTCCACAGACCACTGTGATGCCCACCAGTGAGGGAACTGGACCAAACTTGGCACACAAAACCCCTATGACCCCCTTTATGTCCTGATGCAAATTGGGGTAGGATGGACCAAGGATGATGGAATTTGCAGTACCTTCACTCACTTCTTGAGACCACAGCAACTGCCACAAATGACAGAACTAAACCAAACTTGACACATGTATCCCAAATGACACACTTTACATGCTGCAATAGTTTGGGGGAGGATGGACCAAGGGTGATGGGATTTGCAGTACCTTGATCCAATTCACTTCCCACAGACCACTGTGATGCCTATGAATGACAAAACTGTACCAAACTTGACACACATGTGCAATGTGGCCCACTTTACGTCCTTCAGTTTGAGGGAACAACGGACCAGGGATTATGGGACTTCCAGTACTTTCACTCACTTCTTGAGACCACTGCAACTGCCTCAAATGACAGAACTGAACCAAATTTGGCACACGTGTTCTAAATAACACACTTTACACGCTGCAGCAGTTTGGGGAGGATGGACCAAGGATTATGGGATTTGCAGTATCTTCACCCGATTCGCCTCCCACAGACCATTGCGACCCACTAATGACACAACTGGACCAAACTTGGAACACAGATGCAATGTGGCCCACTTTACACCCTGCTGTGGTGTGGGGAAGGATGGACCATGGATTATGGGATTTGCAGCACTTTCACTGTCTTCCTGAGACCACTACGACCCCCACCAATGACTTATTAAGACCAAACTTTGCACACAAACTTCCCATGACCCACTCTACATTCTGGTGCTGTTTGGAGTGGATGGAGCATGAACGATGGGACTTGCAATACCTTCACACGTCCTGAGAGCACTATGACTCCCACCAATGAGGAATAAGGACCAAACTTGGCACACAGAGCCCTCATGACCCACTCAACATCCTGGTGTGGTTGGAAGAGTTTGGACCATGGATGATGGGACTTGCAGTATCTTCACTCACTTCCCGTGACCACTGCGACCCTCACCAATGTCTGATCAAGACCAAATTTGACACATACAGTCCCCATGACCTACTTTACATCCTGGCAATGTTTAGAGGGGGATGGACCATGGATGATTGCACTTGCATATGGGAGTTGCAGTTCCCTGCACCAACTGAACCCAGCTGACATTGGATCTAGACTACACTTGGAACACAGACAAACAATGCCTTTCTCAAATGAGCTGGACACCGCTGGGTCCCTAAGCTAGTATACAATAGAATACAACATCATAAAATACATTCCAATTACTACAAATCAATACATCAAAACTATAAAATCACAACACCACACAATAAAAGCGTAGCCAATAGATCAATAGGTACTGCTCCGGCGGGAGGGTAACAGTGCTCCATGCAGTCATGCTTGCCACATGACCTTGGAGGTGTCTACGGACAACGCTGGCTCTTTGGCTTAAAAATGGAGATGAGCACCAACCTCCAAACCTTTACCTTTACACTGCATTAAATGTCAGTGAAGATGAGGCTTCTTTTTCAGTGTTGATCTGCTGGACTGTCCATTCTCTACAATCACAGTTTGCCGTTTTTAGTCTTGAATAGATCTACTAAATCATTGTGAACTTTATCCATCAACACTACCATAAATTCCATTGTACAATGGATCTCGTCTAGTTGGGACTTGCTTTTAAGTCTCTTGCTTTCAACCAAACATTATAAATGAGTGGCTTGCATTTGGTTTGTCCTTACAAGTCTGCACGAGTTCCTATTGAGAAAGAATTTTTCACAAAATAGATGAAAAACTATCCTCTTCACCCATCACTTTATGTCTCTATTAAATAGGGAACCATCCTTCAGTTTTATTGAGTTTAATTAAATTTGAGAGGTACAATTCAAAATTACTTATCCACATGATTCCCCCCCTGTAGTTTTGATTGATTATATTGCATAGGTTGGCTGTTCATTCAACCTCGCTTGTATGAACAATTCAACAATAAATGTTGAAGTAATTAATGGATTTGTTCAATAAATCCACTTTAATTGTTTCTGGGGTTCATAAAGAATCACCTTTGGATCGTAATTCCACAAGACTTTTTAAAATGAAAGATTGTGTAGGAAGTTCCAGGATTCTACGTACTTTTCTTAAAATGGTTACATGATAACAGTGGTTACAGTGGGAAACATTTGCTCATCTATTTTCTTCTCTGCTTTGGGTTCTAGAAATATAATGGCTTTCTTGAGGTAAATGCATTAGCTTTTCTTTTGTCACTTAGCATGGTCTCTTTGACTTATCCCACAGCTAACAAAAATATCTTGCTATTTTCAGATAGAGCAGACTTTGTGAATCTTTAAGGATGTTTGTACTTCAATGCACCTTTAGAAAGGTTGAGTACAATTGTGCTAAGCAGACAATAAGAAGGTGTGCTTCAAAATAGGTACTGTTGCCTGTTTGTATTATATTCATAAGTGCACATAGATTTATAGTGATTTGAGCTTTTCCTTTGTTGTTCCAAAAGTTTCCATATGCTTCAAACTTCTCCATTCCACTGACAATTCCTTTGTACAAAAAAGACGTGGAGGAGGCTGATAGGCATACAAAACACATTCATTCAAATAGCTTTTTTTCTTTTTAAAATGCAATACTAGGCTCAGAGGATGTGTATCTAATCGGCAATTTACCCACAACATTTATCCTTATTTTTACTTTAGGAACCTACAAGTAATTCTGTAAGAAATAACAAATAAGTATTTCTGTTAAACTGTGCATAGGAGGGGGGCAGTGTGGTATAGTGGTTTGAAGACTGGACTACAACTTCAGAGACTTAGGAGCTCATCACATTGATGAGGTCCAGTACTCTTGACTTGCCAGCCTCCATGGCAAATCGGGGGGCAGCAGGGCAATCCTGGCACCTTGTCTTGCCACCAGCTGACATTTCCCCATTACATGTGGGGGAGCGTTGTTGTGTGACTTCTCCCTGAGGTAGCCCTGTTATTCCAAGTGAAATGGGGGAGGCTCCCATGTTGCTGACACAGTGTCCTATGACACTTCTGCCCAATTGGTTCACAGAGCCCTGCTAGAAGTGAGATTCATCATGTGATGGACGGCATGGGGCTTTGTGGGTCAGCTGGGGTGGAAGCATCCTAGGTCTCTGAATATCCATCATGTGATGATATCCTAAGTTGAAAATCCCCACTTGAATCCTCCCATGGAAACCCATTGGACCAGTCATACTCTCTCAGCCTCAGAGGAAGATGAATGCAAAATTCCCTCTGAACAAATATTGCCAAGAAAACACAGGGTCACTTTTAGTGTCACCCTAAGACAGAAATGGCATGAAGGCACATAGCAGCAGCAGCAGCAACAACAATTTTCAGAATCCCACCCCTCAAAGAAGCAATGCCTAAACTGGCTCAGAGGTTCTGGAGGTTGTAGCCCCACAAACTATCAGTTGCTGCCAGATCAAGATAGGTTTGTTGCTTTTATGCCTCACTAAGTTGATGAACGCCTTGGAATCCTTTTATGCCTAGGTAAGTTGATGAACAACATGGACTCTGAAAAGGAGATGATCAAGATAAGGAAGATGAACCCTCTTCCATATTCTTTATATAGTTTGTCCCACAGTAGTGTGTTGTAAACTGTACAAAGAAGTGACTCTCCAAGGGGAAGTGGGCAAATTTTTGTGAAACCAATCTTGGGTAGTGTGAATATGCTCCTTTCATTAGAACTAAATCTGGCAACATTCCATTCCTGATTCAACTCTGTTGTTTTGGTGGACATCATCCATCTTACCTGAAAGCGATGGGCTAGCATAGGCAGGGCAGGGAGAAACTGATGTCACATAGCTCTCTCAGGGTAGAACCATCCCTGAATGAACTTCCCTTCACTTGACACACTAATCTATTGTCATCATTTAGAGTAATTTCATGTAGAGAAACCCAGAGATACATGTTTTTGTGAGCCAAGACTAAACATTTATACATTAACAGAGAGGAACTTGAAATTCATACTTATGAAAAGGAGCTAGCCTGGCTGATCTTTTCTTTTATATGATGATGATGGATAGGAGTTGCTCTGACAAGAAGAATAAATTAAAGTCTACTCATTGAAGATTTGTTTCATAAGGCTTAGTGTTGATATATGTTGTTATATGAGATAATTCTGTGTGCCCATCTGATAAAACAAATGATATGTGGCTCCCAACGCAAAATGCAATCTGTTCTAAGCAGTAGGTTTTGACCACCAGGAAGAAGATAATTGCCGCTGGCATAAAATTTTTAAATGTTTTCTTTGCAAACAACTGGATCCAAATTACACATTTTAGCAGCTCTTTATTGGAAGCAGGCAAAATATAGTGTAGTTATTAAAATACAGCTAAACAACAATTAGAGTATAATTGATTGAAATTCTTCTAAGATGCAACTCTCACTGCAGCCATTACATCGATTGGCTATGGTTTGCAAGAAGTGGGAGACTGAGCAAAAGTGAAAAGCATATTGTTTATTTCTCATGACTTTATTATTTCAGAATTTGAGGCAGGGGACTGCATGTCATTTTCTTGCATGAGATGCTCAGAGCTCATGTTCTCTGAGTAAGAAAGGCAGAGGAGGAGAGGCAGGCTTCCTTTGGTCACAGTGCCCTGGTAAGATGTTAGGTTGTGTCTTGAGAGGAAGGAAGGAAAGCAGGACTCTATATTGTACCCTGCCAGGTTCCTTTTGCACATGGATTTGTGTTCCTAGTGTGTTCCCCATGCAAGCTATTGCCTTTGATCCTTGCTGAAAACCATGAAGCATTTTCAGTTTGGATGGTAGAAAAATAAACCCTTAGGTAGTGGAAGAATGCTAGAGAAATGTTCAAACACTCTTCTGCTGCTCTTCTGTCAAATAGTTAAAACTGGAACTGTTAGATAAAAAGAAGCATCTGGCTTGAAGACAAAATTTTCTTTATAGATTATGTCAGTCAGAAGACAGAGGAGAAGTGCTGGCAATAAAAAAGAATCATGATAAGTGGTCAAGGTCAGTGATCCTCTTCAACTTATGTGAAGATACTAACTGCTCTTTGTTAACAGGCCTGTCTGAGCAACTACAGTGTCAGAAAACATTTAACTCTTGTTGCTTTTCAAAGAAAGGCTCTTAGGAATTGTTCAGCAGTGCAAAAGGTTGGTTGTGCTTCTGCTGCAGCATATTTTGAAAGTTGTGTGCATGCACAATTGAAATGCGGCCACACACGCATCCTTCATTTGAGGATAAGTATACACTTCACTATGTTAAGTTCTAGTCTGCCATGAGATGTAATAGTTGCATTTGTATTGCTCCTTTCATCTAATGAGAAGAAGGAAGCACAGAAAGCTCTCCTCTCTTGCACTTTATTCTCACCAACCCTTTGTGGTGGAACAGGCTGACAGGGAGAGAGCACAGTGGGCCCAAAGTCTCTTAATGAAATGTGTGACTGAATGGGGACTATTTTAACATCTCACAATTAAATATTAGCTAGATCAGCTGGGTAGAAGGAATTCCCAAAAGCACATGACCCCTATCCTCTCTCTCTCACACACACACACACCTTACGTCCCAACTGACACTGCCACAGTTTGAAAGACAGGAAGAAAAAAGTATTCCTCTATCATACCTAGCCCAAGGAACAGATGAAAGACCCTCCCTCCATCCCAACAGTCAGTGCCCTGGCCTTGGAGGGAGAGAAGCAGAAGCAGGCACAGTTCACTCTTCATAGGTCCAGTGGGAGGGACATGGAGAGAAAATTGCAGAAAGAAAGCTGGGCAAAAACTATAGAATGCAGTAATGGCTGATGGTATTCATGTCATTGGTAAGCTGGGGAAATCCATTCCAGATTTTAGTTTGAGCTCAAAGCAAGTATTCAATGACCTGAACATATTTTTGGATATACAGTGTTCCCTCACTTATTGCGGGGGTTATGTTCCAGTGAAAATTCGCGAAGTAGAGACACTATATTTATTTTAATATTTATATATTATTTTAGTACTTATACACTATTTTAAGTCTTTATCAACCAATCGTTTGTTGATAAATCGCCTCCTTCTCCTCCCGTTGCTGCTTGAGCTCCTTTTCTCTCCCTGCGGCTTCTCCTTCCTCCCTTCCATAGGCTGTAATTTGTAATTTTTTATGATTTATAATATTCTTTTAGTTTGTTGAAAAACTGTGAAACAGCGAATCTGCGAAAAGCGAACTGCGAAGTAGTGAAGGAACACTGTAGTTCAATTCCCTGGATAACTCTTTTAAAATTTAATAAAACTCAGAGAGAATTCAGCATCCTGCTGGTGTGAAAGCCATGCATCACCTCTGGAAGAATGTAAGGGTGAATTCCCCTATTTGAAGATCATTTCATTGACAAAGAAAAGGTAATGCTTTATCAGGAAAAATGCATAGCTCATTGACCAAGTGTATGTTTACATACAGAAGGTTCCTGCTTCAATTTCTATCAACTGCGGTTGAAAGTAACTCAGGTGGGGACCTCCATCTGGCTTTGAATGGCTGTGAATGATATTTGGTTGTACGGTGAATGGCCTTTTCCATTTCTTGGTTCGAAGACAGCATGCTATGGTCTTTTTACTAGTCTTGACAAATTGCTATCATTGTTAAGGATAGTAAAGGGACTATGAAAAGAATGTCCACTTACCCCATGCTTTTTTATAACTTAGCTTCTTTCTGAGATGCACATAGAGCAGTGATTGAAACCATCCATTTTCTATATACAGTAGAGTCTCACTTATCCAACATAAAACGGGCTGGCAGAATGTTGGATAAGCGAATATGTTGGATAATAAGGAGGCATTAAGGAAAAGCCTGTTAAACATCAAATTAGGTTATGATTTTACAAATGAAGCACCAAAACATCATGTTACACAACAAATTTGGCAGAAAAAGTAGTTCAATACGCAGTAATGCTATGTAGTAATTACTGTATTTATGAATTTAGCACCAAAATATCACGATATATTGAAAACATTGACTACAAAAATGTGTTGGATAATCCAGAATGTTGGATAAGCGAGTGTAGGATAAGTGAGACTCTACTGTAGTTCTTCAGACCCTAAAATGATCAAGGGAGAACAAGCCCTATAAGGAGTGGCTTGAAGAGTTGGGAATGTTTAGCTTGCAGAAGAGAAGGCTGAGAGGAGTCATGAGGGCCATGTATAAATAGGTGAGGGGAAGTCATAGGGAGGAGGAAAAACTTGTTTTCTGCAGCACTGAAGACTAGGATACGGAACAATGGCTTTAAATGACAGGAAAGGAGATTCCACCTGAACATTAAGAAGAACCTCCTCACTGTGAAAGTTGTTCAGCAGTGGAACTCTCTGCCCCGGAGTGGGGTGGAGGCTCCTTCTTTGGAGGCTTTTAAGCAGAGGCTGGATGGCCATCTGTTGAGGATGCTTTAAATGCGATTTTCCTGCTTCTTGGCAGGGAGTTGGACTGGATGGCCCACAAGGTCTCTTCCAAATCTATGATTCTATAAGTCCACACTGCCATATATTCCAGCAGGTAATGTGGGATTTTATTCAGCTGTGTGGAAGGGGCTTCAGATAACGCAGTTCAAAACTGATATTGTCAATTATTTGCCTTGGTATTCTGGGTTATATAGCTGTGTGAAAGTGCCCTCAGGTCCTTTCGTGCCATTTGGAGTCTATTTGGATGAATTTAGAAGACAAAAGGAGCTGCAGTTTCCCCTCCTGTGGTCTAGAGAAACTGTGTGTTACATAAATGCAATCTGAAAAGTACTCTACTTCATACCTGACATAATAGGTTGATTGGATGGAAGGTATAATGATAT
This sequence comes from Anolis carolinensis, assembly GCF_035594765.1. Taxonomy (NCBI): domain Eukaryota; kingdom Metazoa; phylum Chordata; class Lepidosauria; order Squamata; family Anolidae; genus Anolis; species Anolis carolinensis. Next base: position 160,040,282 of record NC_085841.1, read on the forward strand.
ACCATACTGCGTATATGGGGCAAATTATTTGCCATAGCATCACAAAAAATATTATTTGTGGTTTTACACTGCACATCAGAATTGCACTTGTATGTTGTTTTTGTGCATTTCACAATAGCACACAGTCTTTGATATGTGTTTTCTGGTGTTTTTTAATTGAATAGCACTGGCATAACTATCTTCAAGGAGATATTTATGATACGCTATGGGGATATTGGATTACGGATAATGTCCAATTAATGGGTTATTTTTTCTGGTTATTTCTCAAGATGAGGTGAGTATCAAGATAGTTTTACTTGTGTACTGTGTTCCTGGAACATGTTATTAACATAGTTTGTGCTGCGAGTTTGTGCTGCCAGTGATATATAGATGTCTGTCTGGAGACTGGTATATCTAAGAGTATCTTAGCACTTCAAGAATGTCTGTGTGGATCCACAGAATATTTTAAGAAACAAGCCTGCATTCCTAAAGGAACTTCATTTTTATACCAGGTTGATTTGGTGATATTGATAACCCTGAGGTGAGCGAGATGGAACATTTTATTCATTTTTTTTGAAGTCAGAACATGATGCTCTAGTGGTCTTCAGTTACGAGCTAAAAAGTATTTTCTTTTGTAGTCTGCAAAAGGGTAAAGAATAGGGAGAGTTACATTTAACAAGTTGGTTTCCAGAATGGGAATAGCTTGTGTCCCTTCTCCCACCAAAACACATTTTTCTTCTGCTGATTAAAAAAAAACTTATCAGTATTACCCAGGGTTTTATGAAGAAAAACAGTGAGTAGTTTAGGCCACTGATTTTGGACAAAGCAACCCCCTTTCGCTGTGTAGCTTGAAAGTACACAACAAAACAACTGGGTTACAATGGGCAAGTCACACCCTCATACAATCAACCATTGTGATATTTTTGCCATAGGGTTACTATAGATTAGAAACAATATGAAGGCATTACTACAGCAGTAACAAGCTCAAAGCAGCCAACCAGATTCAACAGTTTACCTCTATCTGTAGTCCCACCATGGCAAAAAAAACATGGTGCGTTTTCAAGTACTGCAGTTCCTGAAGGGTTGCCATATATTCCTCTGGTTTGCTCGTTTTGCAGGAATATCCAGACATTTGAAAAATGTTAAAATACATTTCAACTGAGTAGAAAATATATCACTGGTATTTACTTCAGGGATACATTCGGAGAGTCACAGCATGAGAAAATTACATTTTGAACTACACCTAGCCATGTTGGGAGATCTTTGAAGCTTAGTCCAAAATAAGCAACTTTCCCCAAGTTTGTTCTGTGAATACAACTTTACTTTTTCTGTTTGCACTCCCCCCCCCCCCCCCATTAGAAGGTTACTTTCAGGGTGTAAATCTGTCCAGAAATGATTGCTACAATAAGTGTAATTGGAATGGTCAGGTTGTATGCAAGTCATTGTTTGGTTGGGCTAGTGCTCCATGTGCTTGATCCATATTAGTCATTTAGACTGCATGCTGCTGCTTAGAACAGACCTCCATCTGCCTCCTTTCCTGTCATCTGAGATGTGTTTTGCTTCGATGCACAAAAGATCCATTGCTGAATAGTGGTGGTTATTTCATTGCTGTTTGACTGCTGTATTGTGGAACGTATCATACAATAAAAGAGTAAAATAACAAGGAACATGTTGATGTTGTTAACAATTTTCTCTATATGAATGAATAAGTAATAATGATGTCTTTTCTGCCATGTAATTCAAAAATGTTGATGAAACAACAAGGTGACATAGAAAAATAAATCACAAGCACAAGTGAATTGATAATTCTCAAATGGACAAATCTACCTATTAGATGCTTGCTTGTGTGCAGAAGATTTGTTAGGCAACCGAAGAATGCTTAGGAAGCAAGAGATTCGAGCAAAAAGAAAAAAATCCAAAAGAAATAGACTCAGTTGTTCTGTGAGTGAATAAAAACCTCTAAGAGAGAACACAGATGTAGCCTACCGAATTTAATTTTAGCCACTGCTGGGAAAATCCAACCACTGTTTTGAAAATTATGGGGAACAAATGTCAACACAGCAATATCTTTAATCAAATTAACTGCTTTTCTGTTGATTTAAAAGGCTGGGATATTATCCAATCCATTTCAGTTCTTAGAAACACAGGATATGATTATGGAACATCCTTACACATCTCACCTTGCAGCTTCTGTTTTCTTTTTAACAGCTAGATATTATGTTAACTTTATGTATCAATCTATTTAAGTAAGAATCTTGTTTTCTTCTTCAATGTAGGATCAATTTAAAAATTGTAAGTGGGTCTCCCTCTTTCTGCTTCATTGGTGGGAAATACTAAAAGGTTGCAAAGGAGCAGACCACACAAACAAGAGTAACCACCTCCCTCTGGCTTAAAACATCCTTGTCTTTTTCTGCTGCTTCTTATGTCTCTAGGTTTTTTCCCCTTTTATTAAATAGTTAGCTTTATGCATTAAGTACAGCTAGAGTCATGTTGTTGTTGTTGTTGTTGTTGTTGTTGTTGTTAACTCATATCAAGTCAGTTTATGGCAATTCTGTAAAAGAATGAATGTGGCTGGATCTACCCTGCCATATAATCCAGTGTTTGAAACAAATTATCTGCTTTGTACTGGATTATACAAGTCTACATTGCCATATAATCCAGTGCAAAATACTGTGTTATATGGCAGTGTATGTGGGGCCTGAGTCTGTAATATGGTCTTTTCTCGTTTCCTACGGCCTTGCACCTTACCAAGCAGCATTGTTTTCTAGTGAGTCATGCCTTCTCATGATATGAAAACAACAAGAAAGGAAATGCTATGCTATTTAGCCAGATATCTTCCTTCAACAGTGAGCACCTCCCAGATACTTCTGGGATGCCTAAAAGGAGGGCACGAGTGCAACAGCAGTTACTGTTATTCTACAATATGTGACATTGTGTATTTTAATATGCATTTTATGCAAATATGTTTTTTATTCTATAGAGTGTTCTTAAATGATTATGTGCTTCGATTATGTGTTTTAGCAATGTTGCAACCCACCCGGAGCCATAAAGAGAGAGGAGTGAAAAATAAATAATAATACTGTTATTATTATTATTATTATTATTATTATTATTATTATTATTGAGAGAGGTCACTGTCTCTGAGGCCCCATCTACACTGCCCTATATCCCAGGATCTGATCCCAGGTTAGCTGCTTATCCCAGATTATATAGCAGTAAAGACTTGTTTAATCCAGTTCAAATCAGATAATCTGGGATCAAATCCTGAGACGCTTCCAGACAGTTCCAAAACACGGGATTAATATGCAGGATAAGCAAACCCGAGATCTCAAAGTAGGTCTCCACACAGACCTGCCAGTCTTAAGTTTTCTCCCCCCAATGTCTTCACAGCACATCTGTGGCTCGGGATAAAATGGATAGCAGACGGGGGACATCCGCTATAAGTTTTTTTAAAAAATTCACTCAGTTATGAACTGGTGCTTATGCAAATATCCTAATACAAATATGGAGAGAGTCCTATGTGCACATATAAGCATCAGCGCATGATGGTGGGAATATATATATTTTAAAATGCCACCGTATTTCTCCTTTTCCCAATTGCTTATGTACGATCTATTTAATATTATAAAGTTTAAAATAAACACGTTCATAGACCTCTAATGGCTCTCCACTTCTTCTCTCTTGAAACCAGCTGTAAATCAGATGTGTTACCGTGGGAGCCTGATCAACTGACGAGCAATTTTGGGCTTCCAGCATGGGCAGAAAGCAGTCTCCACAGGGGGTAAAGAGGGAAATCTCAAACTTTACATGACTGCAGGGCCACAGTCATGGGAAAATCCATGTTTTTCTCCCGGAACCGGGATAAAAAAAGACCTTTTAGAATCGGATTTTCCCTCCGTTGCTGAGTTTGTGCATGCACTTAGCACAAACGTCATCTGACCCCTTTTAACCAATTTCCTGAATTATAGGTACTGTCTGGAAGCACCCTAGGGCTGTCTAGATCCAGCCTGATTCTGGAGAAGGCATGTAGCCATCCTTCATGAGTTTCTTTAATTCCATTTAAAGGTCACACAAGTTGGTTCAGAGCTTAGAAATGCTTTCTCAACAAATAACTAATTAACATTTTGGAAAAAAAGGTTTTAAGCATTCATTATGTAATATTTGAATGCCAGCAATATTATATTTGCATAATGCTTAATGGGTCTCATCACTTCAACACATTAGTGGCTATTTTTAGTATTTTTGAATGAGCTTTAATTGATTAATGATGAACAAAAATATGAATTCAATAACAGTGAATTTAACTATGATTTTACTTTTATAAAGGTGTGCCAGCACTTTAATCTTCAGGAATTACCCTCTTTTGTGATCTCCTATTCACAGCCATGCTTACACTAAATATGGCAAGATATGACTTGGTGTCTGTCCTCTGTCTGGTGCCTAATTTTATTGCCTCACTTTACATTGTGTGAAGCTTGACTTCCTTTTATCTGCCTTGAATTTTTTGCCATTCTGCTCCATTCAGTGACCATGAACAGCTGTTTCAAGAGCATATTAGGAAAAGGTACAGTAACCTTAAAAGGCTTGACTGACTAGCTTGACTGAGATCATTCAGGTTATATCACAGCAATGCATCATCTGTAAGATTTTTGGATGAAACCGAATAGCAGCTGCTAGCGTTCTGGTTAATTAGCCTGCTGCATGACATAAATTAGGAAGGTTGCTCTTTTAGTAGAATGGAAACTAGGCTTCTTATCTTGTTTGAGTGCGGGCAGAAGCTTTTCCACTCTCTAAGGGCCATCACATCTGCCGATTGCCACTGCACCCTTCACCCCAATTTCTGCCATACCATCCGCCACCCAGTATTAATCCCTTTTTGGCTGGAGTTACACTTAAATATGTAGATGTTCTGAATTGCATACAAATTAAACTTAACAAACCTACAGAACCCATCTTGTTTGTAACTTGGGGACTGCCTGCATATATACGTATATTAGCTTTAGGTAACATAGGGAAGGTTTAACACCCCTGTGTTGTTTGTGTTGCTGTCTGTGCCCTGTTCAGAAAATTTCACTTCAGTGTATTATCTAAGGCTTTCATGGCTGGAATCACTGGGTTGCTGTGAGTTTTCCGGGCTGTATGGCCATGTCCCAGAAGCATTCTCTCCTGATGTTTCACTTACATCCATGGCAGGCATCCACAGAGTTTATGAGCTTTGTTGGAAACTAGCCAAGTGAGGTTTATGTATCTGTGGAATGTCCAGTGTGGGAGAAAGAACTCTTGTCTGTTTGAGGCAAGTGTGAATGTTGTAATTGGCCACCTTGATTTGCATTGAAAAGCCTTGCAGCTTCAAAGCCTGGCTGCGTCTTGCCTGGGAGAATCCTTTTTTGGGAGGTGTTAGCTGGCCAATCAAGGCCACAGATCTATAAACCCCACTGTCCTAGTTGCCATCAGTCCTCACAATCTCTGAGGATGCCTGCCGTAGATGTGGACGAAATGTCAGGAGAGAATGCAACCCAGAATTCACTTCACTTTCTCTCCTTGTTAAAACTGGATTTTGTGGGGAAAAGGCTTGTTATGGAAACAAGGATTGGTGATAAAGCTTTAGTGGAGACACCTTTTCCCCATGATCTCTTTCAAGAGTGAATTTCCCTTCTTAGGGGTAGATTTCTCTCACTTCCTGTTTTCTCACCCCTGTTCATTTGTAAGTTGGATGTTTGTAACTCAGGGACTGCCTTATGTATTTTTGGACCGCCATTTCCCATTTCCTAAAGCATAAAAATGTCATTGGCCAGTTCCTGATGAGCCATGGATTTTAATTTTAAGACTGGTTGATTTTTAGAATGATTTTCCTTTAAGGATGATGCAGTAATGTGCACAGTTGAGATTATTTTGTAAGACTTTCGTAAGATATTTCGTATGCATGTTGTTTTATTTGTTTTAAAAATTAATCTTGTCCATATTTTAAATAATAATAGGCATTCATACTTTAAAACTGTGGCCAAACTGAAAAAAGGGAGATCAAAGAGAAGAAGAAATGAAGGAATCTGTAATCAAAATCACACCAACTAACCAGAACCCTTATTTAAATGCCCAATGAAATCTATTTGCTATTTAGCCACAATGTTTATCAGTATAATCTTTACACACAAGGCATGCTTCATGTTATGTTAACTATTAAGTATAAATTAATAAAAGAACTCTTGCTATAGTCTTATTTTAAATGTGAAAACCTAGGTTATTTAAGTTGTAATTGCAATATGTTTTTATTAAATTATATGGATTTGATGAAAATTAAATTTTAATTGTAGCAGAAACATCTCATTGAGTCTACAGAGAATCCATTAAGTAAGACTATAATTGTTGATCTTGTATTAGAAATCTTGGCAGCTTGTGTGGGGTACAAAGAGCAGAGAACTGCTAGTGCAAATACCAAATCAGCATCAAATGTTCCTTGCTGTATGTGTCAGACAATGTAAAATAACAATGCTAGGCATTGCAAAATTGAGACATTATTACTTGGTGTTAACACAATGCATGATAAATGTTCTGTACTTGAAGATCTATTTGTCGTTTTGGGCTGAACTTGAATGCTTGACTTTGTTTTGATTGCTTGACTTGAATTGTACATACACAGAAGTTCATCCTGTAAATAGTCTTGTATTGTAAATCAAGCAGGGAAAGAAGGTGGTGACCCAGGCATATGCCAAATGCATTATTGAGTGACGTGTGCTCTGGGCTAATTCTAGTCAAGGCAAAAGAACAGGGTTCATGCCCAAACCTGCTAATGATAATTTCATTGGAGTCATCTGAAAAGGCACATCACTACACACAAGCTCTCTTTCTTCATTTTCTATGTTCTGTTTGACATGAAGTGGCAGGATATGTCCAGGGATATCCCATTGACCCGATCCCACATAGCCAATGATGAAGGGTGATGGAGACAGTGCAAAAACATTCAGAGCACAGCTATAGCTTCAAGACCTTGGTGCTAAAGCTCAGTATAGAAAACCAGATTCTAAGTTACTCTTTCTTTCTTTCAAGACAAAAACCTATGGAACACATTCATGCTTTAAGCAGAAAGAGAAAACAGGAGAGAGGAAGTCCAAATGAATAAATAATTGGCTTTGCAGAAAAAAACATGATATTCTGTGTTAATAGACACCTACACTGTTGCTATAACAGATATACTTTTTTGGATTTTTCAAAGACAATTATGAGAAATGTTTCACTTGTCAGTGAAACCAAGACCAAAATGATACTCCCCTAGAAGCAGAAACAAGCCACAAAATTTTAGTCACCAAAGCTAGTTGAAAGGAATGGCTGATACTATCATGTAGCAATTTAACAAGCATACCTTTTTGGAAAAAAAATAATGTCCTTCTGAAAGAAATAAAAAATGTGAAATGGCTGGAATACAGAAAATAGGATCACATAATACGTTCTCATGTCCTGCCTCTAGGTTTTGTTCTCCATTCCTGTAATCTTGAAGAGGTTGAAGAGGTCACTGTGGTGCAGAAAAGTTGAAAGAACTAAACTTAGTCATAAATCTTGCTAAAACTTCTGCTGTTATACTGTAAAAGCAGAGCTGGTAGTTCCCATGTATCAGATTAGAATATTACTCTTAACCTCTCTAGAATGGAATATTGTTCAAGTGATGATCATCTAGATTAGCATCAATGTGCCCACAAGGCTCTTTTGCTATCATTCAGTTCATTATGTATGAGACATTATATCTCCATCTTGAAACAAGACTTCATAAGATGGCTGGAGTAGTAGTGGGGGAGAGGTATGAGTATAAGAAAAATATTTTATTTTACTATATATACTATATACATTCATCATATATAAATTGACCATATATATTAACCGAAGGCATGTTTGGGTGTTAAATTAGGGATTTTGATATAGCCCATGGATAAGTTGGGGGTCATTCTGCAGACAGGGGGTATAGCGCTGTGTTGGGGGCCAAGTAGTTGTCATTCAGCCCATTTAGCCCATGATTGTGCTTGCTCCCCAGGTCACTGAGGAAGTGGATCATGGGATTTCTAGGCCTGCGAGCCAACATGAGATTTTAAGTCCTGAAAATGAGCAGTCTGTGTCTCCAGCAGTTAGTAAATGCCACATTACAGAGAGGGGACCCAGATGCTGCTGAGGAGTTGTTCGCTACTAGGGAGTTCAGAGGATGAAATCCCAGGTGGAAAGGATAATGAGCTGGTAGATAGGAGACTTCATTTTTGTAAACTTCGGGCTGCTCAGTAGAATCACTAAAGGTCACAGTGTTTGTTACAGAAAAACCCTTATCTGGAAGTCAGGTGAAAAGGCATGATTTTATGTGTATATTAGAGAGACCGGGGGTTTGCCAGCCAGTATGGTCAATGTTGGTAATTGAGAGAACAGCTTTTGTCATGTCCTAGTCAAGCCTGCTAAGGGAATTTTAATTCCATGTCTTTGTTCATGTTTCATGCTTCTAAGTTTGAAGAATTGTTCTGGATTTTTGAATTGTATTTATTCTGTCTTGTATTCTTAGCTCTTTTGTATTCATGTGCTGGATGTTCTGTTGCTTTGGGGTTGTTGAAACTATTATTGTACCTTGAACAATTTGGACTATTTTCTACATATAGACTTTGGAGTTTTTACCATTTTTGCTGAACTGCTTTTTAAAATATAATCTTCAATAAACTATTTTGCTGATTTAACTTGGACTGGAGTGTGGTGGTTAAATACAGAGGTGCTTCCTACCCTGAAGTACAGCAGTAGTATTTTTGTGCCCTGGCACTCAAAACGGCAAGGAGAGGCACTATGGCAGAGAAAGAATGGTTCAGAGCTTCTTTTAGGTCCTCCTGGTACAGACTAAGCTCTTACATTTTACAGCTCTACTCAAAGAACTGGATGGTTTTCTTTTTTATAAGAGTTAAGGTACATTGTTCACACCGACCTGTGTATAAGTTGATCCAGGCTACATTTTGCCATTTATATATCGGACATTATTTTACTATGCCACATACATAATAGTGCTTGATATTCATGGGATGGAGGGGTTCTGGAAACAAATCCCCAAGTCCCTCTGTACTTGCATTTTAACTTTTGTATGTCTTTAAATTATGTTTAAAATGCCAATATTTTAATTTGTTTCGATATTATTGCTATATTTTAAAATATATTGTTGTGGGCCACCTTGGATTCCACACCTAGAAAAAGGCAGCTTATAAATGCAATCCACCAATCGGTCGGTCAATCAATGACATGCTTTATTATTATTATTATTATTATTATTATTATTATTATTATTATTATTATTATTATTATGGTATATTTATTTATACCCTGCTTTATTTCTCCCAAAGGGGACTCAAAGCAGCTTTCAGTTCTGTAGGAATTTGGCCAATGAAGCTGATTTTCTTCAGTGTTTTAATTTGTTTTTGTAACTTAATGATGGTTTTACTTATCTATATTTTAAATGTTTTACCTGATTTTCAGACAGTTTTATATTGCTTATTGTTATGTTCCTTTAAAAAAACTCTATGGACTTTGTTGTTATCGCTAACTTTGAGTATTACTCTGGAAATAAAATATATGTTATCAGAATGTAAGAACTGTAATACAGACAACAGCTGGATTCTGAAACTAGTATCTCTCTGTAGCATACTAGCATTTTTTTCATCTGAAAGGGGCAGTTGAATATTCTCAAATAATGACTGCTGGTTTGGATGGGTCTGTGTTTGTATTGCCTACTCAATGTGTGTTGAGATGTTTTAGCCCATGTCTTACTTTATCTATTCCTAAGTGTGAACATTGTAATTCTATTTGTAGATATTATAGAAGGTATGTTTTACATGTGTATGCAAAAATCTACAAATTGAAGATGATCAATGCATGTAACAAAAACTTATGTCACAGTGAATCTTTTGTTACTGTTATTCTATAATGATTTGGAGTACCATATGTGCCGTTTATATGTTTTGCAGTTGTTCTCCATTGATGATGATGAGGTGAATGAGTTTGCACAGCTCGGTATGATATTAATCTGGAAAAGAAGTACGAGTCTGTTAAAAGGCAAGAAGTGGGGTTTACCTGGTAGTAAATGGAGATGCTTTGGAAAGTGGCTCTTTCTCACTATTAAGCAGCCTGGACCAAGGAATTATGCAAGTATAGGCTGCTTCTCAGTTAGGCAACAAGGCATTTATTGAAACTTGAGAATCGAAATATTTGTCCTGCAATATGTTGGTAGTGCTTTCCATATCACATAGGAGAAATCTAAAGAATCTCAACATAGATGCCAATGTACTTTTTGTTAACTACAAATCTTATTCCAACACATCTCCAATCTTTTCCTGTGAAGCAAAGCATCCTGCAGTAAGATTCCCTTTCACTCGTTTCTACTAGAATATTTCCTGCATTTTGGAACTACCCAGCCACTTCAAGCTACTGTATTTAAAACATACACACAAGCAGGTTGTGTATTCTGTAGAGTGGTGTGTTGCTAGGCACCTTGGACAAAGAGCTTGATTTGCAAGCATGGGTTGGCACAGGCTATATGCTCCCACATATGTCTGCAAAAATGCCTTTGCCTCTCCAATCTCCCAAAATATCTTATTAGTGTGCAACAGTTTCATGAAAATTTGTTTTTTGAGGTATAGTTGTAGTTTTTGTTGTTGTTATTATTATTGTTGTTGTTATTTACTTATTTATTTTCTATGTAGTAAAATACAGAAGGGACACATCAGGCGGCATCTCAAAGCTGAAATAACAACTGATAGGCACATCACGTAGCAGCTACTCTTTACCTGAGGAGATAGCCTCTCTCCCATTTTTGTCATATGTGATGTCATGTATGCTAAAAATGTGATGATTACACAAACACACATGTCTGGATTCCTGTACTAAAAAAAGCTTTCACATGTTTTATGTCATAATCGTGCAATTGTTCTGAAATTTACAGTTTATGGTGATGGTGATGGGGATGGTGGTGGTGGTGGTGATGATGACGATGATGGCAACAGTGACCTCGTGGATGTGGAAGGGTGGAGCTGAGGCTCAGAAAAATAGCACCTTACCTAATACTATACTAAATTCAAGGCAGAGCTTTTATTTGAACTAAAAATTTCTTCATTCATCATTTGTGCAGGATAGAGCTTAATCTTGGTAAAGGGGAACCATGGGTGGCCCAGGAAAGTATATATTTTAAGAATAGCCTGAGGCAAAGAGAAATGCTAATCAGGGAATGGAAAAGCATGGCTCAGATTTCTGAAAATAAGGCAGGACATTCAGAATCCTGGACAGAGCTGAGGGAGTTAATGACCATTTGAAAAGGGCACCATTGAATGTGAATCCTCTTACTTTGTTGTTGTTGTGTATCTTCAAGTAAGTTTGGTTGATTGGTTGATGTTATTTTTCCAATCCCCCCCCCCCCATGCAGCAACCAGAAAAAAATAGATTAAAGTTCAATATACTCTGATTCTGTCACAATATAGATAGAGTGTCCCTTACCTGTAATCCTGAAATCCAATATATTCCAAAACCTAAAATTGTCCACATAGGTAGCTGAAAGTGTGCAACCTTTACAGACTTGGCTAGGAGGTGGGGGGGGGGATCGCTTCTGCACCCCCTCGCTTCTTGGCTCAACTTTGGTACACGCCAGGAAGTTCCAGAGATGCATAATGGCGGCTCAGTGAGTTTTTATGTTATTTTAAATGTTTTAGGGGGAAATTTGGGTTTTCCCCGTTGTAGCGCGGTGGTTACTGCACTACAATGAGGATAGCACATGGGAAAGCCCAGTTCTTTTGGGTGCCCATGTGGACAGCAACGCAAGATAAAACAGGTTACTTTAATCAGTTTTCTTACACAATAAATTGCTGTCTGGAAGCAGCCTGAATCTATTCCAATGAGAGAGTTGTATTTTTGCTTTTCAAAAGTTGAGTCAACAATCATCCCAGCAGTTTGGTTCCATTGAAGTTTCCAAAAAGAATAATGTATTGTGTACAATAAAGTGCAGTAATGAAAAAGGGATATAATCATTGTTGTATCCAGATATCACTCCTCCAGCAACATGTGCAACTGGTTCACTAGTTGTAATGGTACAATGTTGAGCTTGTTTTGGAAGTAGGGTTTAGCACTTTGGACAACTACTGTTGTTATTATATTCTTTCAAGTGACCTGTTGACTTAAGGTGATCTCATGAATTTCCTAGGATTTTCTGAGACAAATATTACTCAGAGATGATTTAGCTAGTTCCCTCCTCTGAAATATGCATTGCAGCTCCTGACATTCATTGGTGATCTCTCATCAAAGTACTAATCAGAGTTGACCCTATTTAATTTCCAAGTTCAGATGGGATCTGGTGACTTTGAATTCCATTTGATTCCATAGTCATAACTATTTTCAGGTAGGACATTCAACTACATTATTCTTTTTTCCCAATGAATGACACAGAGTCGCAGATTAACTTCCTTCTTATACAGGTGTTACTTATTTTCATATTAGATGCTCACTTTTTGTAGAGCCTGCAGATGCATAACTGGGGAACCTGTGGCCTTTGGATGTCATTGAACTCCAGCTCCCAAAAGTCATAATCAGTCTGGCCAATGAATTAAGACTGGAGCACTATGATATAAAGTATGAAGTAATTTGTAGTATAATGGGAGTCATCATCAACATGCACCTCATTGCTATTTCAGATAAAGCAGGATAAAGAGTTGCTTTTCATTTCATCATTTATCTGTATACAGTGTATTTTATATTTTATATGTGTGTGTTTTATTGTAAGCCACCCTGAGTCCCCTATAGGGTGAGAATGTAAATGTTGTAATAAATAAATAATAAATAATATCTTTAAGCTTGTTCAACAGTTTATCTTACATAGTGACAACAGTGTAGGAATAATACCCTTTCTGGGAGAAACATTAGCTGTAAGGAATATCCATTAAGTGAATATTCTGGAAAATAGGATTTGTTTCAGCTTACTTCCTCCTTCAAGAGAATGGTCATCACAAACAGATCTGTTGTGGTCAGAAACAGATTTGTAGACACTGAAGCTATTCCAATGTGGGAACTGTATTTTCCTTCTACCATGGGCCTTGTTTTTAAGCTAATGTATAACCATCTAGTAAAGAGTAATCAAGTAATGTGTGTGTGTGTGTGTGTGTGTGTGTGTGAGAGAGAGAGAGAGAGACAGAGAGACAGAGAGAGAGGGAGAGAGAAAATTATGCCTTGGTGATGAAAAGCTGATATCTTCTAATTTTTGTCAGTGTATAGATTTTTGTGTTGTTGTTGTGTTCACTTTGGCCATCATACTTTTCTAATGGCAAAGAAGCTTATAAGATGTCTTGAAACTGAATCTTGAACCATCAGTTTCACCAAGGATTAAAAACAGAGTTCAAGATAGGTTTTTCTCTAAAACACATGACTTTTCAGCATGATTATAAGGATGAAAAAATATAGTATTTTCAAAGTGCTTAAACAGAACCAAAACACTTTAAAGAAACCATTTTTAGTAGATGGATTCCCGGGTATTCCCTGGAAGATTGTACATGTGTGTAACTTTGATATGATCAAGGAAATGCTTGTCTTTTATTCCTTCATGCACTCTGAGGAGCACTATTCTCCCCACACTCCCTGGTCGATATTATAGTCTTTCTGAAAAACTGTTCTAGGAAATTGTAACTGATACTAAACCTTCCTTTAATAACTACCAAGAAGCCAGTGCTCAGCTGTTCTCCAAGTGAGGCAAACACCTCCATTGTGGATGTGGAAGCCAGTAGTGGGAGTCCTTGCTCCAACCACTCCTTGCCTTTGAAAGGTAATGCTGTATGCGCCAACAGCCTGTTCTCAATCCTGAACTAGACTGCTGCCCACAGAAATGCTGGTAGCCCATATCCCATTATCAGATTCAACTGCCTGTCCAATCAGCATCGCTACATGAAATGTGGAAGGGGGCATTGTGCCATTTGATGATAGCAAAATACCTTGGAATGGTTCAGAATGGGTAGCATGAGAGATCTTTTGAAATATTAAATATCGTTTGTTGTAGTGGATATAAACACATAAACACATGTAGTGGATATAGATGTAATTCAAAAAGCCTTGATCATTTTAGATTATTTGAACTTCAAATGGTGTGAAATTGTGGGAGCTAGTATCAGGAAAGTATCAGGAGGGTCAAAATTCTCCAGCAAAAATATAACAAGTAGCAAAGATGTTAATATGAGAACTATACTACTGTTGCGAGAAGGCGAAGCGAGTGATGAAGTCCTGTTTTGTGATTTGATCACATTAGCAGCGAACAGAGGAACAACATACTACTGCCTTCCTGTTACTATTTGTTTCCTCCTAATATAAACATCAGCCATAAAGTGATCCCTGAAGCCCAAGGCTAGCATTACTGCTTTATTTCTCATTACTCAACTCATCCATATCATAAGCAGCTTCCTAGACACTGATAGCATACTATGATTTTTTAGTGGTAATCCCTTGGGTCTCTCTAATCAATGTGAAGTTTGTTGGGTTACCTGACACATTAAACTTTCTCTCATTTTAAGAAGTCCTCTTCATATTGTCCATGAGCCTTTCATAATAAAGACCTGCTTCTGTGCCAAAGTCTTGTCATTCAGCTTAGCTTATCTTGCATTTGTCTGCAGCCTGGAGAACATTAATCAGTTTATCCAATTACAAGTGTATGGCAAAAGATCTTTTATTTGTCAGTGGCTATATGTTAGAGATTTCCTTGTAATTATTGATTAGATGCTATCCAAGGCACTGCAACTTGCTTGTAAAAGTGTCTTGTTTGCTTCCTATATGCTCTGGTTTCATATTTTTAAATAAAACACATATTACAAGAATGCTACATGCCCGCTAGGTATTCTCATCTATAGACAAACAAATTCAGCAGCAGTAGACCATGGTACTTCTCATTCCTAGGAAGTAGAGGAGAATGCCGAACAATACTTGGAATCTAAATACTTGGACTCAAATCCATTACAGTTCAACTAGATCAATTCTTATCTAAAATCATTTGATTCAGTGGATTTATTCAAGCTTGAACTACGTATTGGCTTTAGGCCATTGTACTCTTTAGACTTAGTTGACTAAATAATAGGAAAATGATGTTGGACAGCTAAAACAGTAGCCAGAATTTGTGTGCTTTCTCTCACATAGTTTCTGTCAAAATTATCAATTTCTTCTCAACTCCATGTGTGCGCCAAAAAAATCCTATCTGGAAGTCTGGGAAACATTCTGGAATAGGTTATTTTATACCAGGGAGGACTTTCAAAGATGTGGGAAGGGAAAATTGTCATTCCACTGGTATACAGGGACAAAATGCACTGCTGGATGGGTGACAGCATAATCAAATATGTATGCAAAAGATCTTTGGCTTGGCACTTGAAAACATGTGTCTTCTTTGATTTTGTGGTGTGGTGGTTTGGGACTTTTGTGCTGCCAAATATAAGCACTGAAGGTGGTAATAATGTTTGAGAATTACACTTTTGCCTGTTTTCCCTTCCTATACAATCTTTCGAGATCATAGTTCTTCATTATCATGCAATCACATTGTTTTTCTAGAAGCAGTAAAACAGCTGCTATGCACTACGCCTGTGAAATTTCATTGTTCTGAGGCACCAATAATCCTGAAATTGGCATCTATAGAGTTATATTGGAATGTCAGCAAAATACATATTTTTTAAAGGAAGATATGTCTGTTGCTATTTTCTTGGGTTTGGCTACTGGAGGAAATAACTATTTAATTGACGATTAGTGTTAGAAAGGGCAGTTTAAAAACAGCAGAACTTTGTTTCACATGAGTAATCATTATCACTTTCTAAAAAGCGATAGCTCTCTCTCTGCAAGGTCTGATAATCCTAAATTTACTTTTCGATACAAATAGAGGTGAATGATAGCTCAATGCAGAGATTCATCTTGTCACCTTAAGAAACATGACTCACATTTGAGGTTTTGTTGCATTTAATTCTAGACTTTCTGGTAGATTTGTTATGGAAACATGGGGAGCAAGTGGTAGATTAAGACTTCTGTATTTGTGGAGAATATGTTCCCAGCCAGACTGTAGTTGCCTGAATCCATGGATCCATGAATATGGGATTTGCAATTATGGGAGCCTTACTTCCTATAATGCAAATAATTCTGTCAAATATGCTGTTTGATTTTTGTTTTGGAGCTACAGTTGTAATAATGTGTTCCGAGTCTTTCTGTTATCGAGGGCACCCCAAACCCCTGCCTTTGAGCTGATCTGAAAAGCTGCAGGGAGTTCCGCAGTTCCTGGGTGCCAAATTGAGCTAGAAAGGATAAAATGTGCCCCAGCAGCCGCCTCAACCAGGGACTCTATTCTACCGCATGTTCTCTCTCATCTCCCTACCCAGCTCCAACTATGTAACAAGCCCCTAATAAAGATTAACCAAGTTGCAACTTCAACCTCTCCTAACTGATACATTGTGTCTCTTTTCTGCCTGAAACTATACTAACATTAGAAAAAAACTTATCCGGGCTGCGGGAGACTGCAGACCAAACAAGGAAAGCCTCTGGCCCAGAGGTTTCTTCATAGAGGGGCCTGGCAAGCAATCCGAAGTTCAGCAACCAGATCCTACAGAAGCCAGCCATGCCAAGGAAGCCTCTCAGCTGTTTTTTAGTCCTTGGTTCCTGGACCCTACAGATAGCCTCCTTCCTCTCTGGTCCCAATGCCCTTTGTCCTTGGGAGACATCAAACCCCAGGTACCATACAGTGTCCTGACAGATTTGAGCCTTCTTCTTGGAAACCTTGAAGTCAGCTTCGCCCAGGAAGTTGAGGAGACTGATGGTGAACCGCTCACAGGTGTCCCGGTCCTCAGCGCATAAAAGGAGATCATCCCTGGTCTCGGTCTGGCCATTTTTCCAACTCTGAGGCAAGGCTTTGGCTGAAAATCGTGGGTGAACAGGTGAACCCCTTTGGCAAAACCTGCCAGCACATCTGTACCCACCTTGCCGTTCCCACATGCTCCCACTCAAAGGCAAAGATTTCCTGGCTATCTGTATGAAGGGGGATAGAGAAAAACACATCTTTCAAGTCCAAAACAGTGAAACAGGAGCAGGAGGGAGGGATAGTAGAGAGAAGAGTATAAGGGTTTGACTCCACATGATGTATGTCCATCACAATAGCATTTATGGCTCTCAAGTCTTGTATAAAATGATATTCATCCGAATTGGGCTTCTTAACAGGCAAAACTGGAGTATTATATTGAGAGGCACACTCGCTTAACAGTGAGTGTTGTAGGAAATTATCAATGATGGGCTGGAGCCCCCTACGGGCTTCCTGGGGACTGAGGGATTCTAGGGGGGTTGACATCAGGTTTGAGGGCAATGGTAACAGGGGCAATGTTCCTAGCTCTCTCGGGGACCCCATCTGCCCAAACTATGGGATTCACCTGCTCCAAAATGGCCAAGGGGATCAAATCAGCCTCTGGGGCAGGCTGATGAAGCAAGAAAGCTTGTGCCCTCCACCCTTCCTCCTCTGGGACAGCCAAGATGATCTTTTCGGGCCCAAATGCAACCTGTGCCCTGATCTTACACAGAATGTCTCGGCCCAGGAGGGGAATAGGACATTCAGGCATGTAGAGGAACTCATGAGACAGCATCTCCCCCCCCCCCCACTTCACACTCCATGGGCTTCAAAAAAGACCTTTCTGCCTTTTCCTGAGACCCCAACTACCTGAGTCTTCCTACTCCCCAACTCTGTCCCTCTGAACCCCTCTGTGACCACTGAGTGAGTGGCCCCACAGTCTAAGAGAAAGTCCTTGCTTTCCTTGACAAATGATTGCGGCATCGCATCCTATTCAGCTGAATTGCTAATAAATCATCTCGGTGGCGCTTTTTCACTTTGGCAGAGTTTTTTTATTGGATTCTAGGGAACTAAAATTGCTGAAATCAGGCTTCTCTGAGCTCGCCAATGTAGCGATCCCTCTTTGTTGGGGCCGCGGGGTCTCTCTCTGGCTGGGGCAGACCCCCCAAAAGTCCAACTCGGCTTCATTTCTGTTAACACAAAAAAAACCATTACCACCTTACTGTTGGGCAAACTGGGTCAAATTATTTTTGGCTGAGGTCACAGATGAGAAAAGGTAGCTAGGCACTCTGCCATGATGCCACTGGTTGCCACCCTCCACTGTCTCTTGCCATCCTATCAGCACTATAACAGCTCCTCCTCTCAAAGAACAGACCATGCTTGCCAGCCATAGAAGGACCATTAGCATCTAGAAAACTGTGTCATGGAATTAAGGGCTCATCACAGAAAGGGAAAAGATATAGTTGGGGTAATGGGAATTGGTTTCAGTTTTGGAGTCCATCTCAAACAGCGAAAAAAGTTTGATAGGACCTTCAGATCTGAAGATTCATATTTCACCCTTTTCCCTCTAAGTTGCATTTTAAACAGCAGATTGATTTTTTCATGAAGCTCTAATAGTCCCTATTTTGGGGCAAAATCTCTATTTTTAATGTTCTTAATGGTCTTTATGCAGCAGCAATCACCAATTAAGCAGTTACAGTCTCCATCAAAATGAATGACTACACCCTACATGAGAAGTTAATAGCACACATATTCTTAGCATTTTCCTGGCATTCCCATTATGCATAACTTGATTTTCCAGCATTTTATCATTAAATTATCAGTGCACATTGTTTCATTATTAGCTGAAAATGAAGTTCATCTATGCATGGAAGCTAAGCAATCTCTCTGCATATGTACCCCAGCTGTATAACAAGTATAACAAGCTATTTCTTAAGACACAGAGAATTCATAAATGTAAGGCTTTTAAATATAGATTCCTACATGATTAAAATCATTGTATTTGCTCTTGTGTACATAAGTGTAGAGTACACAATATTATAATGCATTATTTGTTTGCTTATTTATGTTATAGGAAGAGCATTTTAAATCAGGGTTGTGCCAATCTTAGCACAAATATGTAATTGTTATTCATCACTTCATAACATGAACCTGCTATTCCACTGGAGTCACCTTTGAGCACCCTTGCTATTGCACCTCTCCTCACTAGCACAATTGTGTCAATGCTCTGATGTGACAATTTGTGGATCCCACAATCATAGTTCTTCACAACTTTGCAGGTCCACCTTCCCACACTACTGCTGTTCCTTAGCTTTATAATAATATTTTGTTTATGTAATATGTTTGCAAAATGGTCACTCTCGGAATAGCAAAGGGGGAGAGGAGGAGACTCCTGTCCCTGACACCACTTTACTTCCTACATGCCAGCAAAAAAGAAAAGGGGATTCATCACACCAAGGCAAGTGAGAGGAGCATTGTGGGATTAGGAGCTATTCATGGGTTTTACTAGGGATGGGAAGATCACAGAAGAGAGGCAGACAAGCAGCAGGTTTCATATGATATGAAATAGGTTTCCTGCTTTGTATGATAAAGTCCTCAGCCTGGTTCAGTCAATGATTTAGAAATGGTTCTCTCAGAATCCACGTGACAGCATGGGCAGTGGCAGTTGCAATCCAAAAACAATGTTTCCAGATTTTTCTCCAGCCTTAGGAACTGGTTTCAAGGCAGAGCACCAAGTAGGCTCCTATGTCTGAAACCTCCAGATTTTGGTGTCACAGTTCAAGCTTTGACCATGTATTTTTTAGTGTTAAGTGGAAATGTCCTGACTTTTCCTATGGCTGTAGGACCTCCAGAGAAGAAAACATATTTCCTGTTAGGCCTTGGTTCATATTTTCCTTAATTCGTTTCCTCTTGACAATGCTAGTCTCTTGAAAGCCTCTGTATGTGTGACTATGGTTTCAATTGTAAGCACATTTTCATGAGAATGAACTCTGTTGAATATTATCTTACTGTTGTTTGAGAAGACATACATAGGATTGCACTGTGGTACCTGCTTCAGGATTCCAGTATGCTACAACCCTTATACACACAGGGTATAAATTTCTGAACTTAGTCTGGAAATGCTAACCACAGATAATAGCTAACCCTAACTGGAGGACCTAGAAAAAACCTAGAAGGAACACTTTTCTAGCATTCTACAGCCTTTGGCACAGCTCTGTGGTCAACTTCTGGTTGAAGCATACTACAGAATCATGGTGGAGGACATAGAAAATGCCTCGAGAGAATGTATTTTTGGATTTGGTTAAGTGAAACCATAGATCTAGGCTGACACATAGAATCATAGATTTGGAAGGGACTACAGGAACCATCAAGTTTAACTCCATTCTGCCTTGCAGGAATGCAGAACCAAAGCACTCTCAACAAGTGGCCATTCAGCCTCTGTTTACAATTTTCTGGAGCAACAGAAAACAAGTTTGCTCACATAACAGATACACCTATTGTAGGCATAATGCTGAACAATCTGGGGTCAATGCATAGTCAGGCAATTTCTCTTGTGTTTACTTCTGAATGTATGCAGAAGATTCAAAGTTTCAAACATAGAATAACTATTGAGTCTTGAATTCATTCAAGAGCTGAATTGCTAGGCATTGCTGAACTGCTAGAGTGAAAATAATGACTGGATTTTATACATATCTGAATGGGATAGATATTGCTATGTATGTAGGGTAAACAATTAAGAACATTTACCTTTGAGGCCCACTCAGTTTTTCCCTTAAAAATCACTAGGATTATATCTTAGATTTCACCTGAAATTGGCATATTCATAGAGCTCATTCCCATTCTGTATCATAGAAGGGCTGTTACCGAGAGACAAACAAGCAAGATTGTATCATAAAAATTGTACAGCAACTGTTTTAATTAAGATTGCAGAGGGATGTTCATTTAAATGTCCATCAGCCTTTTATTTGTTCAAGCTTCATTTTCTTTTCCAAACTGAACTGACAAATTCCTTTATATTTTTCCAATTCTGTAAGCCATTTTTATTCATACATTCATTGGTGCATACCAGTAGGGTCCCAGTGGAGAGGCTTTAATGATGAGCATAAAATTAGATGATACTTCAGGGAACTCAAAACCATTTTGACAGCTTTCTGTGATGTGGTTATTAATAGAATCATTCCCTTCAATGGCTTTTCTTTTCTAGGATCTATTATCTTTTATTTTCGTTCAATTTCTCACCAAGTAAAATGATGCAATAATCTTGGTAATCTATTAGATATATAACCATTTAAATTTCATATTCTTTGGTGACATAAAATTTGGCTTTTTTTTAAAGCTACATTTGGTATTGTATGACATTATCCTTCTTCTGGTCTTTATAACTGAATACATTACAATAACCATGGTTTCACTTATCCACACTTCAAAAATATTCCCCCCACCTACCAATCCTCAGAAGCATTTATGTCCTCTCAATGTAATTTTATGGTATGCTTCTGGCCAGGTACAGTAAAAAATATAATGTTTACTAGTATCTATGTTTCAAGGTATCCATGTGGTGGTCTTGGAACATATCCCTTGCAGACACGGGGTATGTGGTGTGTGTGGGTATTATATTGTGCATTTGATTCACATGGTAGAAAGCAGTTACAGGAAAGACTGGTGTAACATCTATGGCTTATCCACCCAGTCTTCTGGTCATTCCGCCAACCAATGAAATTTTGGGTTGCCTTGTAAACTTGCCCTCTGGCCTGAGGGAGTTGCAAATTAATATAACTAGTTTCAGTTACAATTTGTTGATTCAGATGACAGCCTGATATATATCACTGAGGCCTGGATGAACATGTTGGTTGGAGTTGACCTGAGAAGGCTGTTGGTCCTTTCCAAGCACTCAGTGAAATTGTATGATGGAATGGGCTTTTGATGCAACTGCTGCCGAGTGTCCTCTGTAGTACTGTGGACTCCATTTAGCTTTTTGATTTATGAGTGAGCTATGTGCCACGAAGGAGACAGGAATGTAATTAGAAAAGAGATGCTGCAAATCTGTTACTAATTATGACTGAATACAAGTAAAAACACATTTATTGTGCCTACTTGGTGCCACCTCCAGTGTGTTCTTAAGCAGTTAGGCAGGGGATATTTTTGTGGTTGATAAATATTTTTAATTAAACAAGAGTCTGATAGGAATCTGATGGGACCCTTAGAATCATGCCAAGATATGTTTTCAAAACAGTTTGGGAAAAAAAAGCACAGATGTTCACTTTAACTTGGCACTACCATTGACACCTTTTCTGGGAATCTGCCCAAATATTGTCTCCTCTGTGTAGGATAAATGTCACTTGATGCAGCCTGTGGATGTGGACAAAATACTGACAGGGCTAGCCTTTTATTGTGTGTGTGTGTGTAAATGAAGTGGGCTCAGGAGCTAAACTAGTGCTTCATCATGATAAGTATGATGATATTTCCAGTTTCCTTGAAATAGGTCACTGTGGTGATTACTACCATGTTTTCCTGAAAACAAGGCACTGTCTTATATTTATTTTTCCTCAAGAAGACACACTATGGCTTATTTTCAGGGGATGTCTTATTTTTATGTCCATGGCCAATACTCAAGCACTCAGATGGCGTGATGGCCAAATGCTTCCCTCTGTCCGGAAGGGGCTGATGCTCCTGCAAGAGAAGGAACGCTGTGGCACCCAAGCCCAGCAACAGTGAGAGAGGCAGCCCAGCAAGTTGTGCTCCATCATCCCCCCCTCTGGCAGCAAAAGGACTAGAGAGGAGCACTGCGGCTGCTCTGTGGGTGGGGCAGGGGCCCCAAACGGGTCCCGTCCCATTCGCCTTCTTGTAGTGTTTCCCCTCACTGGCCAATGCTCTTGCTCCCTCTGTTTGGGAGACCTTGTGTGCCTTGCACTCTTCCCTTGCTTGGGCAGGGAGGAGGGCATGCTGGTGTGAGCTGGTAAATCAGCTGTGGCAGAGGGAAGGGGCGGCTGCCGTTTTTACCACTCTGCGCCGGTACGCTACATAGCCACGCCTATCACTATGTCTTATTTTCGGGGTATGGCTTAAATTTCACAAATGCTTAGAAATCCTGCTATAACCTATTTTATGAATACGTCTTACTTTCGGGAAAACATGTTAGTTCTGGTATTTTCTCTGGAGTCCAAGAGGTTTTAACCATGATCTTTCACTAATCTGCTCTTTGGGGACAGGCTTTCTAAGGAGTGATAACCCAGCTCCATGGTGAAAAAATAATACCTAGTGTCTAGGTAACATTTTTCACCATGGCCACCACCCTATAGATGATGTCTTAGAACCAATTGAATCCAACTTGAATCCAACTCCTGGGTTTGTTACTTCAAATGCACTTTGTCACTCTGGCATATGTTTTTGGTTAAGAGCTTGGAATGTTGACCTGGTTGATTACTCTTCATTTTTAAGACAAATTTAATATCAACAGCTATAATATCAGGCAATATGATATCTATTACTGAGCTTGCAGGGTCAGAGGTGTGAGAGTGTAGTGCTTTTTGTTGCTATATTAAAGGTCAATTTCAATACAGAGCATGTGAGAGGATACTTAGCTCCATGACTTTTGAGCTGTTAGATCCTAAATGTTTCATCTATTCCTTCTACTTTTTAATGAGGACAAAATAATTACAATATTATCTAATATGAGTTCTCATAAATATGTGGAAAATACTCGGTTCTGTTTCTCTGTCTGTTATTTAAAAGGCCCTTTACAGCTTTATATAACTTTTATAACAGATGTTTGCATTTAAAATCGAAGATAGTGACCAAACTGATGTTGTATCCCAACAAGATGGAGCTGATTTTCATGTGTAGAAATTGATTAAGTCTGAGTTGTTGTTTTATATGTTGCATGTGTTTTATTTTAATGTATTTTATACTGCGTTCACTTTTATATTGTTTTTAGGCACTTTGTGCCATCTGTAAGCCGCCCCAAGTCCCTTTGAGGAGGTGGTGGCGGGATATAAGAATAAAGTTCTTCCTCTTCCTCTCCGTCTTCCTCCTCCTCCTCCTCCTCCTCCTCATCATCATCATCATCATGAGTTTGCAATCCCCCGGAAGTATAAGTGTATAGCTACCTTCATCCAGTTTTATATACATAGTTTTTCATAGCTTCTGTATTTTGCTTTGACATCTATCAAGACAAATGATAGTATAAGCACATTTTAGAAAACTGATTATATGTAACATATAGATTTTTGTAACATGAGATCTTATGAATAAACATGTTTGGAGTTCGGCCTGACATCATTAATATCTAGAATATATTATTCGCTGATATCATCCTTATTTGTAGATACAGACAACACTGGATTAGTGAAAGGCTTTATCCACACAGAACATCACTTGGAGTGGATTACTTACAAAAGTGAAATATTTTAGAAAGATACATTTTTCAAGAAAAAGGAAAGCTTGAAAAAGGATGCCATGAGTGGGTTGATTTTCATCCAGGTACAAAGAAACAACAACTCCGGAAACTCCTCTGCAGTATTACCTGCAACAAGTTTTATTTAATAGAGCTTCTCAAAGAGGCTGCAATATTCCTTTTGGTAAGGTGGGACTTGCTCATTGTCTAGGTAGGTAATATCTCAGAACGAGACTATGACACTGTTGTTGTTGTTGTTGTTGTTTGGCTTCATGTCATTTCCAGTTTATGGTGATCTTAAGGTGAACCTATCATAAGGATTTCTGCAGTTGACTGTATGACTTGCTCAGTAGGTTTCCATGGCCAAACAGTTAATTGAACCCTGGTCTCCAGAGTTGTAATCAATCATCCAAACTACTACACTGCACTAGTTTTGGGACATCAGTAGTTTGTAGTGCCATAACTAGCCATATCTGCCTGTTCTGGTTGTTCTGAAATGCAACTAGAGAAAATCAGCTGCAGACTAGGCAGACTCTTCAGGGGGAGGAGCAGAACCTGGATGAGGGCAAGCACCTGATTCTGCCCAGAAGTGTTATTCATATTCCTCTGTGATTAGTTGGTTCATCATCACCACCACCACCACAACATACAGTGAAACAGCAAAAAATGAGAACACTCAGGGCCCTTCCACTCAGCCATATAACCTAGAATATCAAGACAGATAATCCACAATATCTGTGTTAAACTAGATTATCTGAGTCCACACTGCCATATAATCCAGTTCAGTGTGGATTTTATACAGCGGTGTGGAAGGGGCCAGAGTTGTTTTTTTGTGGCTGAAAGAGTATCAGATCTGAAATACAGTTGATCTCATCTGAACCTTTGGGATCTAGATGAATACGACAACCGATGTAATAGGAGACAGTAAACACACTTGTTGAGGAAAGTAATCCTTCTATCCACTTGCTGGGTGTTTCTTCATGAAGATATCAGACACTTTCCTGAAAGATTTTTTGTGTGTGGAGGTATCTTATTCACTTAGTTATATCTGAGTTTATCATTGGCCCCATATGCCCTATTTTGCCTGAGTTGGGAAGGCTTGTTAATTCATTTCATATGCTGGCTGGGTTCAGGTGTGGATGAATGTTTTACATTTGTTGCCTTCTGGCAATTGTAACTGTGAAAAGTGGCACCTCAGTAAAACCTCAGAGACAGGGCTGAGCCAGATGAAGACAGAAAGAAGTTGATGCCAAATCAGTATTACAGAACAGTATGCATTTTGACAAAGCACTTATGAGCTTCAACTCCAGGACTCAAGGCAATCTGCTGCTGTTGATTTGCATAGCTTCAAGTATCATTTGGTCTGTACTTGAAATCAAATCCCTTTGGCATCTGTCATTTTACCCTGTATTTGAATTTGCATTGCTTTTTCAGTGCTTACTGTGGTTAATTGTAAAAAGGAGCCGGAGTGGGGAGGAGTAACACAAGAAATTATTTATCTGCTTAAAATATAGGAGCCACGTGTACTTCTTCACAGCTGTAGTTTCACAAAAATGGCAGTCCAATGTGTTTTGATTTTCTTAGATGACAGTCTCAGTCCTGAGTTTATTTCTTCTGCCATTCTCCCCCCCCCCCCCCCCCCACCCCCACAGGCTTGGAAAGAATAAGTAAAACTTACTGAGATAATATAATTGTTAGCAACAAGAAAGACACCCCTGCATCAATAAGTTGAAGGTTATTAAAACACCAATCAATATACTTAGTGCAAATGAACTAACCAAAACTTGGAAGTATAGCTGACCCTAAACATTTATTGATTTCACTTTTGCACATTTGATTATTCATGGATTCCAGTAAAATTTTTGCTAGGAATCTGTATGTTCTCCAGCACAATTTTACAGTTAGCTATAGAGTTGTACTGAAAAGATTCCCAGGGAGGTGTTCTCTCAGGTAAACAAGTGTTTTTATTTGTTTATTTGGTTTCCCACTTTTATGGGGATCCTTCACCTCATAAATCCAGTGAATATAAGGTAAGGTAAAGGTTTTCCCTAACGTTAAGTCCAGTTGTGATCGACTCTGGGAGTTGGTGCTCATCTCCATTTCTAAGCCGAAGAGCTGGCATTGTCCATAGATATCTCCAGGTCATGTAGCCTGCATGACTGCATGGAGCGCCGTTACTTTCCCGCCGGAGCGGTACCTATTAATCTACTCACATTTGCATATTTTCGAACTGCTAGGTTGGCAGGAGCTGGGGCTAACAGCAGGCGCTCTTTCCGCTCCTGGGATTTGAACCTGGCACCTTTCGGTCCGCAAGTTCAGCAGCTCAGCGCTTTAACACACTGTGCCCCCAGGGCCCCCAGTGAATATAGAGGGATGTTTATACATCTTATTAGGATATCACTACATTGATTAATATTTGACAGAACTGAAACACTTTTTAATATACAGTAGTTATATTTCACAGATTTTCTTAACTTTTTAAAAACATTTAACATTCTACAGTTTTCTTTTTACACATTTGTTCCTAAATCTGTACATGCCTCACAGCCCTCAACATTGTTTATATAGTGTTATAAAAACACAGCTCTGTATCGCTGCCACATAAGTTGAGAAAGGTGGTGTCAAACTTCTGATCCCATTAATGATGAAGGGATCATGACTTTCTTAACTAACAATAGAAGAAAATTATTAGGGTAGATGCTTTGAACAATTTGCCAAAATCATATTGAAATGTGAAATCCATAGCTACCTCCTCTCTCCTTCATACCTTGGCAGGTGGTTAAACAGGGGGGCCCGCAGAAGTAGAGCCAGCCTCATTTTAGGATATCATTTAGGTATATTATATTCATCTTTGTGGTGTATGAATCAAATAACTGTCTTATTTTAAATTGGTTAAAATATTGCAGCCTTGTATTTATGAGGTGAAATTAAAGTGAGAAATTAATTCTTTCTGTGAATGATTTCTGAAATCTAATCAGACTGGATACAACCTGATTAAATTGGCAGTGGGGAACAGAGGAAGAAAAAGACATATTGAGACAACGGACAAAACTGGTTTTGTGTGTACTTGCAAGTCATGGAGAGAGCACCAGTAGGAGGAAGAGAGTGTGGTCAAGAGCAGACTGCTCCTGAAGTCTCTACTTTATAAAATCCTCATTTAGAGCTCTAGCATTTGGACTTTAATGGCAACATTTCTACCAAACTACAGAGGTCTCACCATAAGTAAGTAGATGCAGAAAGTAAAAAATCTGAATGCATTATCTATTTTTCTCCTTCTTCATATCAATTCCCTCCATGGACTTTATCAGATGGTCTTCAGGCTCCATTTGCATGCACTTAGGAAACAGAGCCCCACGGAAGGTCCACAGAGGCTGTCACATGACTTAAGGGCAATTCTGGTGGGACTCCGTGGTGCTCCGTTTCCTAAGTGCATGCAAATGGAGCCTGGAAACTGTCTTCAGGAGTCAGGTGTTACCTGTCTCCAAATTAGAGAAAGCAGGGAAAAGCAGGGAGAAGACAGGGAAAGGTACAGAAAGGGCATGGAATTGTTGGCCATCCCAAATGGGGAAAGATGGAAAGGACCAGAATAAGATGGTTCCCTCTGCTTTCCCCTTTTCCCCTGCCTATCTGATGAAGACCTAAGTTATGCATATGTCCTAGTTGGTAATGTGTTCGTTTAGAGGCTTCCCTTGTCTACCACTTTCATATCTAGAACAACGGCCACCTCCCCTAAGAGCAACTACTGATGTTTCAGGCTGAGCATGTTGGGAGACATGGTAACTTATAGTGTCTTGGGCTTGACATGTTGGACTTGTATAAGACTTGAGAATGAAATAAACACATCGAACCTAATTAGTTTTGTACATAGTCTCTCATTGCCATGCTTGAACATATGTGGTCAAAGCTTGCCATAGCCAAACATTAACCCTCAGAAGTAAATTTTCCATAGTTACAATATTGTAGTCTATATATTGCACACATAAAATTGCCTCTAAAACAGTTGCAACACCGTTTTATTATAGGAGGTGTGACTGTATAGTTAAGGGAGAGTGCTCTGTCATTTGTGGTTAAACATTAAGCTGATCTTAAGCTATCATGTCTGAAACCTACGCGTTTCACTGCTTTGTTAGATGTATAGAGTAACTTTGATTAAACCATAGTAAGAGTTGCTTACAAATTCAATTACGCCCTAAAATGCATGCGAATGGTAACTAAGGGCCTTTGCCTTAGCTGTTGACTTTTCTCTAATCTTTTCCTCAAGGAGATAACAGAACATTTAAGCTCCGGGCACTGTGGAATATGACTACAGGTACACCATAGTGAAGGAAGTTGATATGTTTCTGGGCATTACTTCTTTAACAGACAATTTTATACCAATAAAGTTGGAAAAATAAGAATAGTTTCTACTCTACGAAAAGATCAAGATGTTTCAACAAACTATTCATTCAGTGCTAGTAATATATGCTCATGAAGTTATATTACTACATCAGATTTATCTTGCATAAGTAAAAGTATTTTGAGCATTTTGTTGACTACTTGAAACCTTCTTCTACAATGCACTGAGGAATGTTTTCCTCTCTGTTTCACTGACCACCTTTTTCCTCATGATTTCTATTATTTGTGGCTAAACATACTGTGTTTAATATAAATGAAAATGTTGGTAAGACCGCCTTAACTATTTTCCATATTTCTCTTTGTTTCGCTGTCCATGTATGCTCCATCTGTAGTTGTGTAGGCATGATCGGCTAGACCAAAATCCCATTTTTTCTCAGATCAGGCATTATTTCATGGTTTACTGCAAACACATTATTGCAACCTAACATGGTGAAATCCTGTGTTTTCCAGCCCTTCCTTACTATCCTATCATTTTCTGATGATGAATTTCTAAAAGATCAAGAAAAAGTATAAGTTTATGGCTCCTAAGTTGTAAGATAGAGTTAGAATCCATCTTTTTATGTGTTGGTCTACTAGCTCCAGTAATCCTAGCAAGAACAGCTAATGATAAGGAAACTTAGTAATTGCAAATCTGCATTATCTAGAACAGGACTTCTTAATATTTCCATTTAGAACCTCCTTTGGCCCAAGAAATGTTTACTTGACCACAGCAAGGTGTAAAAATAAAACATTTATTGAAAACAAATCAGTATTTATGGGGCTTGCCAAACAGGCTGGTTTTCCTTTTTATGAAGTACAGCTAAAGCGTACTTCAGCTATTGTAACCCAGCTGCCTACTTGATCCCCTTTTCACTCAAATACCACACAGATGAAGTTTATTAAGAAAAAGAGTATATAATATAAACACAGTTTCAAAATATATCCATGAGCTAGATTTCCAGAAGCTTAACAAAAAACAATGACCAACTCTGAATAGGAATTCCAAAAATCACTTAAGACAAAAGCAAGAAACTGTAATCCAAGGTTTGTTGAACTTATACTAAAATTATATCCAAAGGCTTGAAAGCATGAACATCACCATAATCCAGAGGCTTGATACTTGAACTTGACTATAATGGATTTGTAATCCAAACAGGAGGCATGGAACTTAAACAAGAAAACAAGATACAAACACAAGAACAGAACTCCTAACCCGGAGCTCCCAAGACAGGCAACTTGACACATAAAATCCAACATTGATCTCCCCACCAAACATTGATTCCAATTCCTTATGAATACTCCCTCTGGCCCATGATATCACTCTTTCTCACATCTGGGTTCCCTTTCTTTATCATTCCATTTCTGGGAACACCGGATTTGTCTCAGTTTCATACTAGCCCACCTGATCTGTAAACGCTAGATTATCTGTAATCCTCCCATCTCTTCCACATTCCTTTCAAAGTCAAACCTTGGGTGGTTTTCATGAGAATCACTTCTGTGTCCCTGACAACAGATCTACCCAAAGCATTTCCATCGTCTCAAAAAACAATTTCGCTTTCCCCCACAGATACACCAGATTTAACCAGAAAATCCTTGTTCTTATCCTCAGAGGTTTCACAGGCCTCAACAGAAACGCTGTACAACATATTCATGTAAATGTCTAAAACAGCACTAGGTGATGTTCAGAAACACATTTCAAGACCCTAATATTGAACAAGGGGGACCCCATTTGTGGTAACAAGAGTAAATGTTCTTTTGGGAAGTGGCAGAGTTATGATTGCCACATAATCTGAGAAAGTTAATATCAAACTTCTAACCCCATTAATGATGGAAGGATTACAACTTTGTTGGAATCACTCTGTTATCTTCATATAGATCAAATGGATTGACCAGGCAGCTGATCAATAAGCATTCAATTTTTAATATTTTAAAATGCTACATGTTAGATGCCCACCCTTATAATCAAATTATGGTACATAAAACATGATGTTTTTATTGCATAGAAAGAAGATCACATACTTTATTGCTCTTGCACATAATCTTCAGAAATACAAATATCAGAGAAGTTTTTTAAATTTACTAGGCAAATTATCAACTCTGTTTTAATAAAATTGATTTTAAAAACTTAGCTGAGAATTCATAGGCTTGCTATTACAATAGTTTTTATTATATACACCAAATAGTAGCCACTATAAGTTCTTATCTGGAGTTGTTTGATTCTATAGTACTTGGGTTTTATTATGCATTAAGAATGTGGAAAGTGTATTAAATTGATCTGCAATGTCTTTGATCATCTTTTCAAATTGGCAAAATGTGAATCCTAATTTATGACCAGTTATGCTATAAGATGTCCTGCACCAGATCCAATCTGATCTTGGAAGCTAAGGAGGGTTAGTACTTGGATAGAAAACAACCAATAAATATCAGGTGCTGTGGGCTATATTTCAGAAGAAGTAAATGGCAAACTACATCTGAGTATTCATTTTCTAAGAAAACCCTATGAAATTCATGAGGTTGCCATAGGTTTATACAACCAGAAATACTGGTCACTTTTGGAGATATTCGATTCTAGGTTACAGCAATTGTATACTGTTTAGACTGGTGGAAGTAATAGTATCACTCTATTCTTTTTTTGTCACCTCACCTGCAATACTGTTTCCAATTCTGGGCACCACAATTCAAGAAAGATATTGACAAATCAAAACATGTCCAGAGAAAGGCAACCCAAATGGTAAAACATCTGGAAGCCAAGCCCGACAAGAAGCATCTTCGGAAGCCAGATAATATTAGCTACGATTAGCTTTCTAGGGCTGCCTTTTAGTGCCATGGGTTAATTTGCCCAAATGCTATGTAGAGGCCAAGGCTGATAATTTTACAAGCTTCAATATGTCATTGAATCACAACTCTCAGCAGCCTGATGAAGCACAATTAAACAAAAATGAACATATATAAAATATAACTTTTAATTGAAATTATTTGGAGAAATCCAGTAAAATCAACACAGAGCTTTTTATCGCCCTTGTGCTAACCTATATCTAGATGAAGTATTTTTAGTGGTAAGGGAATTTTATGGGGAATTGGTCAGATTACAAGCAATTTTATCACTTCTTATGGTGAGTGTTCTTTCCAGAAAATTAGTGTTTCATATATTGTTTTTCTTTGTGGTAATCATGTAGTCAGAAACAACCAATTACATGTCAAATAAACTAATAGGTTTCAATTGCTTTTCTCCTGAGCTGAGTTAAGAAGAGATGCCATGAATCTGATGAATTGTTCCATCACATACTTGGTCTCTTGCTACTCTTTGTATGAGTAATACTTATATCAATCAGTAATTTAAAATAGCATAAATATTACATTAGATTGCAAGAAAAGACCTCAGAACGTTATCAGTGCTAGGAAAAGCAGTTATATCTAAGAAACTTGTGACTGATAAGCGTTACACATTTATCTGAAGTTGTTCATTTTAAGGATTGTTTGTAAATACCATGCAGTTGATACAGTACACTGTGCATGTACCACATCATTCTCCATCTGTTCATGGCCCAGACTTACCTATGATGAAAGGTTATATCCAGCTTGAGCATCCTGGATTTGGAATTCCAAAATCTGAAATACCTACGAATTCAAAATTGTCAATATGGGTGGCTGAGATAATGACATCTTTTCTTTCTGATTCTTCAATGTACACAAACTTTGTTTTGTGGATAAAATTATTTCAAAAATGTAGAAAATTTGCTTTAGCCTATGGCTATATGGTATATAAGAAACACAAATTAATTTCAAATGTGTTCCATCTCCCAAAATATCTTATTGTGTATGTATATATAAATACAGTTATTCCAAAATAATTTAAAAATTTGAAATCCAAAATAATTCTGGTCCTAAGGATTTTCTGGTCCCATGAGACACTCAACCTGTGTTGAAATTCCTTTACTTGTAACATGGCATTGGTGTTAATCAGCATTATTGTACTCAGGAACTAGAACAGTGCTGTGTAAATTGAAGCTCTCATAACAGTGCCAGAGTCATACTATATCCAGTTTGTACTGGATTGTACCATTGGTCATGCAATGGATATCAAAAATGTCACATTCACTTGTTACATAAGTCATATAAGTTTATACAGTTCATGTCTTGTTATACTTTGCCTAGAATCTCCTGCTTCATACTTCGCATATCCCATCTTCTTATAATGTGAACAGCTTTAAAGACGCAGCCCCGCTGGAAGCAATTTTACATCATTTGATGGGTCCTGTAGGACTCCATCTTAAAAGTGAAGAGAAACGGCTCCCCTGCTTCCCCCTATCATGGGATTAGGTCCTTAGTCTGATTCCTCAGCACTGTTACTAGAAATATATCCTCTTATCTCAGTGGACCTTCCAATGCCACCACCATGGGACTGTTTTGTGTACTTGGAACTTCTTCAGCCTCAACTATTTATCTCTGCATTACATAAAAAATAGCTTGTTCTTCTGGCAAGATGAATTTTGAATGTTAGGAGTTGAAATTCACAACAAGTACTACTGCCTTCATAGCACTACATCCAGAGTTCTACCAGTTGCTTCAGTGTAACCAAATCAACAAATTGTGGGCACAGTTAACATCTAACAACAGAGAAAGATCAAAACTCAAATTATATAGTGTGGTTAAGGAACAGAAATAAAGAAAATTATTCCCCATCTTACTCCTTTGCATAAAATATTTTAATGAGAGAAGTTTTAGATACAATTAGCTATTGCTAGATGGACAGCTGGATGAGTTGGACCGCAGTGTGATCCACTTCATCATCCTTTGGCACTTTTGTAATGATTTTTTTCTGTCATACAAAATACCATAAAGGAAGGGCATAATCATTATTCTCTTTCCTCTGCAATATTATTCTCTTTCTCTGCAATACATCCATGTCTGTCAATATATTGAAGTCTCTTTCATTTAAACAAAAACAGAATCTGGCGGGTGTGTTAGCAGAGCATGCCAGCCCAGCCCCTGTCAAGAATATACAAATGTTGTATTGATGTGGTTCTGTAAAGCTAAGCAAAGACTGCACTGAAAGAGATGAAAGGGAGGGCTCATTTCTCCTTCAGAGCATGAATGTTTGGAGTGTGTGTACGCCTCTGTTTGGAGTGTGTGTTTCTGTGGGGGGCGGGGGAGCACTGCATAAACATGATTTTGTTGTCGTTCCAAGTTGGTTAGGATTGCAAGAGCATATGTTAGCACTTTGTGCTAATTAAGAACTTGCTGATGGGAGTAATTGGATCTAACAAATGAAGGTTAATACGTCTCTATTAAATGTTTTCTTGATAAAAAGACAGTGTCTAAGTTGTCATTCAACACATTCCATGGCAACTGTGTGCATTTCACCCTTTGAACTGTAGGACACTTTCTAAGATTAGTGGAAACAGTCAAACAGTGAAAATAACCATTCAGTCTGAAGAAGAGTGTTGAGAAGCTCAGTGAAACTGGGGCATTCGGGGGGGGGGGGGGGCTCTAATTCCTATGTTGGCCAAAGTGGCTTTGAGAGAGAGGTGAGCAAAGAGCACATTTCATTTCAGCTGAGTTTCTATTCCATTTTTCATATACAGAGGAGAGGAGTGACACTTGGATATTTGATCCAGGGAAAGGCAGTGAATAACATGACTTAGGGCCCTTTCACATTATATATTGATGACTTTACGAAGTCCGGGATTTGTAGTGTAGTAAGGCATGGGAAAGAGTGCTCAAATTACTGTTAAGGCTCCAAGGACTGTGTGGTCCCAGATCTAGATATCATAAAATATCATTTAATTGGGGGGTCTTCTCAGGCATGGCTACGTATAATGAATATAGATTCATCTTCTTGAGGATGGTAAGCTTGAAAGACATCAGGAGAACTGGGCCATCTAGAGAACCTTTACCACACTTGCTTCAAGTCTACATGGTGCATGTGTAAACAAGCAAAAAGCCAACATAAAGTTACCAGAAACATGCTATCCTTGAATCAGTTAGAAAGGCAATTAAAGCAATCTACAGGACCAACATGAATGCATAGGGTAAAGCTTTAACAAGTAATTGTTTACTTCTCGTGTATTTCATTAATTTGGGTCTTTCACACCCATGGATTTTGTATCCATAGACTCAAGCGCTTATGTCTTAAAATATTCTTTAAAATCCAAAAGAAAACAAACCTTTTTTTTACCATTTTATGTCAGGGACATTGTGAGAGAGGGACATCCTGGACTCAAATTCCAGTGGATACCAAGACCCCTCTGTATTTTCCTTTCACTCACCTCTTTTAGCTGAAATGGGAAAAATATTGTCATGCTGACATCACAGTTTGACATTAATTTATTACTGATACATCTCCCAAAGTGATTTCAATGAGAAATTATATCTGAATTGCTTTTCAGAAAAAGACCTGATTTATTCTCCCATTGTTTTAGGGACCATATGATATCCATTGTAGACAGCTGAGCAGAGGAAATTGCACAACATGAAAGAGTTTAAATCAAAAACTGTTCCACAGTCACAGTCACAGTCACATTAGCAAATTCAGAAGCAATTGTGTGCATACTTACTGGAAAGTAAGCACCAAGGTTATGAGTGGGATTTCCTTCCAAGTAAATATGCACAGCATTTGAGTAGATTTACATTATTGACACAGCTGTTAGAAGTGAAAATGAATCTGGAAGGCATCAGATCTGAACAGATCCCAGTTCCACTTAAAGGATTAGTTTATAGTTTGTCATGGAAAGATTTGTCTTGACTAGTGGAGAATTAAAAAGCTGACAGTTGCATATTTTTCTCCATTTATAATCTCTGGCTGGGAAGGAAAGCAAGGAATTGCTGAAGCAGGCACGAATGATAGAGTAGTCATAGTGGGAAATGGGATGGGGTTGCTTTTTAGTTTTTTCCCAATTCTCCCTTTTAAATTTTCAAAATTA
Source organism: Anolis carolinensis (assembly GCF_035594765.1). NCBI lineage: Eukaryota > Metazoa > Chordata > Lepidosauria > Squamata > Anolidae > Anolis > Anolis carolinensis. The sequence continues at coordinate 160,075,773 of NC_085841.1, forward strand.
CAACAGCTACACTGATCTCCTTATTGACTGTTGGAATAGCCTCTGTAATCTCCTATAAAATTAAAGGACTCGCTTCCTCTTGATGGCACAGATATTTGTCTATTTTGGGGTTGTGGAGAAAATTATTGACTACTTTCATGTGCAATGTCTCCCATCCCCTTAAAATGCATGTGTCCTTTGCAGATCCCCTTTGATAAAGCCATTCAATGGCCAGTAGATTATGGGTGGTAACTGAAGAACTTCATGCTATGGTTCTGTAGCCCAGTGGTTCTCAACATGTGAGCCGCGTCCCAACAGTGGGCCGCAAGAATGAAAGTCCGGTCCACGAATCTCCTTCCTCTTTATTCCTTCCTCTTTATTTATTTAATTTTATTTTCACTCCTTTCTGCAGAGCTGAACATTGCATTGGATAGATCACGTCAGCTCTAGATTATTAAATGTGGCTTTCTGTGGGCAAACAGATGGTGACTACTGGATGGCATATATTCTGTATCAGAAACTAGAGCTGAAGTGGTCTGTCCAATGCAATTTTCTGAATCAGCACTCCAAATAACTAAACGGAATTGAAAGTTGACCAAAAACTGATTTGTAACCCTTTTGGTACTAATGTTGGAGCGTGGTCCCTGGTTAAAGTGGTTCCTGGTCAAGTGGGCGCTGGTCAAAAAAAGGATGGGAACCACTGCTGTAGCCAGAGCAGCTACAATAAAGATATGCTTCAAGACTTCCTGGTGATCTTCTGGAGATCCTAGAGGATGGGTTAATGCTTGAATTCACTGCCCCCCTCACTATTATATGGTCATAAATCACAAGAAACAGAGAGGAGATGGAGAACAATAAAGGATTGCGATCAGTGGTTTTCAGTATCCCACAGTATGGCACTACATTTTGTGGTTATATGACAACATCTTTTGTCAGTATTTCATTTGAGAAATTAGATGATGTCTCACCATCTACAAGAAAGCTTACATTTTGTTATGGAATAATCTCTGAATTTGCAAAGCCCTGGTTAATGCAGTTTGACACCACTTTGCCATAGCAATGGAATCATGGAAACTAGTTTTACAAGGTCTCGTGATTATGCCTCACCAAACTACAAATCCCACAATTCCACAGCACTGAGTCATGGCTGTCAACCTGCATTGATTCTACAGTGTAGATTCACCCCCAGTCCCACCACCATGGAGGCAAGAATGGATCTATAATTAAATGCTGAAAATATTGTGGCTATGAAACAATAATTCCTAACTTTGGTCTTTAGATGTAGTTGGACTTCAGCGCCAAGAAAAAAATATGGCTTACATGACTGTCATGAATATGTTTTGAACCTTACAGATGTTCCTCAATCCATTTTCAGTGTGACAGGTTGCATCAGGCCCTTTCAGAGAAAGAAGCAGACTCACAGATTCAGTACTGGTTTTATAATAGCTATATTGATTACATAGACAAATGGGAAACATATACTCAACATTCACTCCCCATGCATTCAGCACATCTTGGAAAAAAGGTGGCAGGTACCCAGACTCTGTATTCTCCTGCAGATCTGACACACTTTTTCTAAGAGGACAGTGTCTCTTCATGTATCAATTTTCCTGTTGTTGTTGTTCTCTTTATTGATGTTATTCATCTAAAACTTGCTGACACTCCATCAGTTCTAGACAGATGCTATTTTTCTTCCTTAAACAGGGCCAGCCCTAGGTAATTTTCAAGTGTAGGCGAACTGAATTTTGCCCCCTCCCCCAAACAAATCACTAAAAAATAAAAGTGTTGGATAAGCCAAAATGTTGGATAATAAGGAGGGATTAAGGAAAAGCCTATTAAGCATCAAATTACATTATAATTTTACAAATTAAGCACCAAAACATCATGTTTTACAACAAATCAACAGAAAAAGCAGTTCAATACATGGTAATGTTATGTAGGAGTTACTATATTTGCAAATAATAATAATAATTGTAATAATAATAATAATTATAATAATAATTATAATAATAATTAAAAAAACTTTATTTATACCCCGCCACCATCTCCCCAGCGGGGACTCGGGGTGGCTAACATGGGGCCATGCCCAAAGCAATACAATATAATAAAATATAAAACAGCATATCATAACATAATTAAAAGTAATACAATAGATAATAATAGACATCACATCAAGAAATCAAGAAACAGTAAAACAAGAGCAGGCCGCATGAACACAAAGATAAAACCTGGAGTGAGAGGGACAGAGGGGTACTCCACTGTGGACAGGGACATATGAGAGTGGGGCAGTTTAGAGGATAGATGTTCGGGGGGGAGTAACACAGAAATATATAACAGAAATTACTCACCGAAAGCACAGCGGAAGAGCCATGTTTTCAGGTCTTTAGCAACAAACATTGCAATGTATTGAAAACATTGACTACAAAAACAGTCCTTGCTGCCTGAAGAAATAACTGGATCCGGGCAAGAGGCCGACTGCGTTGGATAATCCAGAACGTTGGATAAGTGAAGGTATATATAATGCAGCCCAACACAGCTTTAACTGTCATGGCTCAATGCTTTGTGTTCCTGGGAGATGTAGTTTTACAAGGTCTTTTAGCCTTCTCTAGACTGGTGCCTCACTGAACTATGAATTCCATGATTCCATAGCCTAGAACCATGGCAGGTGAAGTGTCAGACTTTTATGGTTTCAATCCACCTGAAAAGACATTCTGATTAAACTTAAGAGTCCCCTTGGTAAGAAGGGCGGGGTATAAATGCATGTAATAAATAAATAAATTAAGAGAGATCTTCTTGACGGTAAAACTACAACTCCCGGGATTCTACAGCGTTGAGCTGCGGCAGTTCAAGTGGTGTCAAGCTGCATTAATCCCAGCATTATGTAAAGAGAAAGTTATAACAAAACCAAAGAACATGAATAATAGTCATCATCATCATCATCTTTATTTATAGACCACCCTATCTCCCCAAAGGGACTCTGGGAGGTTTCCAACTATACGGCAACCATTCTATGCGAAAAGAAACCCATACAAACAGTTTACATCAAGACAAGGCACATTAGACAATATAAACAAGGTAACTGTAACTTAATGAACAAAATTAAATAAAATAAAGACTAAAAAATAAAATAAAATAAAGAAACATCATAAAAGATAGCAACTCTGACACCGGCGATGAAGTTTGTTGAAAACTAGGCAAGTGAGGTTTATATACCTATGAAAGTCCAGGATGGGAGAAAAAACTCTTGTCTGTCTGAGGCAAGTGTTAATGTAGCAATTGGCCACCCTTGATTAGCATTGAATAGCCTTGCAGCTTCAAAGCTTGGCTGCTTCCTGTAAATAAAGAACAGCACTCAAAAACAGGGGAATTCCAGACAAGAAACAATCAGAGCCAGCTAATCACCTCCTAACAAAAGATTCCCCCATGTAGGAAGCAGCCATGCTAGGCTATTCAGTGCTTATCAAAGTGATCAATTGTAACATTCACATTTTCCTCAAACAAAAAAGAGTTCTTTCTCCCACATGTGACATTCCACAGATATACAAACCTTCCTTGCTTAGTTTTTCCAACAGACCTCACGACCTCTGAGGATGCCTGCCATAGATATGGGTGAAATGTCAGGAGAGAACGCTTCTGGAACATGGCCATACTATTATAATTGTATATTTATGATTCGAGGAGCATCTAAGGGAGCTGGGCAGGTTTAGCTTGGGGCAAAGAAGGCTGAGAGGGGACCTGGGAGCCACGTTTCCGTATTTGAAAGTGTAGGGAGAGGAGTGTTCTGCTAGGACAGGACACAATGGATTCAAATTGCAGAAAAAGAGATTCTACGGATTCAGCAGTGGCATGAGTTGCCTGGGAGTGTGCGTGGGGGAGGTTTGGAAGTAGAGGTTGGATGGGATGCTGTGAGTTTTCCAGGCTGTCTGGCCATGTTCCAGAAGCATTCTCTCCTGATGTTTGTATGGCTCCAACTAGTGGAGCCTCTGTTTGGAGAGGCTCTTCACAGCTGGAGGGGCCGAGGAGCAGGTTGAGGAGACTCTGTGCAGACATTGCGGAGGAAGCATCCCCTCCGGATGTTCAGGGCTTCGCCCGTTGGAGGGATGGAAGGAGTCTGTGCTGCGGCAGAAGAAGAGCCCGGCCCCCTCCCCTCCTCCCTCCTTCCCTCCAGCCTGGGCTCGCTCCCTTCACAGCCCTGTGCAGCCTGGGCTCCCATGGGCCCGGGATAAGCACCTAATTTGGCCACCGCTGCTTCCTCCTCCTTCTCCCCGGGCCCTTTCGCATTGCTGTTTCCTCCCTTGCTCCCAGAAGTGCGGAGTTGGAACCAAGCGGAGGCTCCGCCAGACCTGCAGCCTGGACATGGCAGTGTTCTCCTGTGGCCAAGGAGGCGGCCCTTACCTGGCAGCGCACAGGCGGTCGCGGAAGCAGGCCAGGCTGCGGGCCTGGGAGGAGGAGGTGGGGGAGGGGGAAGGTGAGGCGCGCCCAGAGGGCGTGCCCCATCCCAGCAGGGAGGGGGGAAAAAGACAAAAAGACAAAAAAGAAGCTGCTCATTAGCCTTAGAGCACTTTGTGGCGCCTCAAGAGGCGCCTCAACTGCGCCCCCCAGAGGATGGCGCCTTAAGCAACCACCTAGTTCGCCTAATGGTTGAATTGCCCCTGCATTAGGAGCATTGTTTTTGACTTCGTTAACTTAAATAATTATTGTCTCTGATAATGTAAACATTCTCTGTTTACCCAAGAAGTTCCCAGATCAGTAATGTCGGCAATTCAGCCATTTCCTCCATCAGCACTTTTCACATCACAAGTTAATCCAATCTTCACCTTCTCCATAATGCCATTTTCCCAGGTTTCAGTGTTTGTAGGAAGGTGTCTTCAGCCTAGGCTAGCCTTAATGGGCCTTTACCAGACTCCAATCATACAATTTCATTTATCCATCCACACATCACACATGTTCAACAAAACTCAAAATTTGTGAAGTACAACTAAATGAGGAACATCTTCATAGAGATCAGTTGGACCTTCCCTTGAAATATGCCTCAAGGACAGATTAATGTTGATGGGCAAATTAGAGTCTTTAGAACAGTCTGATGTTTTTTCCCCGTTATTTTTGTACTTGTTTTAAAATCATTGTGTTCTATTTTGTTATAATTTAGCATTAAACTGTGTGAGCCATCATGACCTGACATTTCACTAAATAGAGAAGGCATAACATTTTGGCATAAATAGATGAATGCTTCCTATTGTCTTTCTGCTTATAAGCTTAAACCATGGATTGAGCGTCAAACAAAAGTAAACAAATGACAACGGGGTGTGATGTCTAAGCTAAACCTGCATAGGAAGAAAGACATTAACTAGAAATAATTGTTTGTGCCAGAAGATTTCAATGAACTCGCTAACTAAGTCTTGTAACACAGATTGGATGTGACATTGCCAATTTTGATAGTCCCTTGATACAAAAAAACCCAGTTGATTTGTGTATATCCTGTATGAGAAGAGAAATTATGAGGGCCACTTGTTTTACAGCATGCATTTGGCTTGGCAGCCATCCTTCTGCTTAGGAACATGAGGCATTTGCTCCATTTGTATTGATGGATGCTGTGTGTTCTTATGCTAACTAAGACCAGGTGGAGGTTATAATGGACTTGTGGGAGCTGTCTTTGCTAAAACTGTACTTGCATGTAGCTATCACCCATATTTCTCTTTCAGTCCTTTGAACCTGTATTTGTAAACACTCAGGGTTTGTCTCTACTGTATATCTGAATTGAATTAATATTCACTACCTGTATTATAGCATTTTACACCCATATTTGCCTGTAATGAAAAGGACACATTGCAATAGATTGGAAATTGTACATATGGCTGTACTCCAGAAATATTAGGTGACAGTTATCATTTTAAAGATATCGTCCCCGTTCTTCATGCTAAAAGATAATCTCAATAAGATTTCAAACTCTTTTGATTCAAAATGAAACCAATCTAAAATTTTAAGAACTCATCAAAGGCTTAAATATTCCAAAATCTTCAAAACAAATTAATTTTTTAAATCTCCAGATGTATCTCAGTGGGAAGCCTGCAAATTAGTTTTCATCTTTCAAAAGTCTACAGAATTAGGAACTGGCATATTATATGTGGTTTGTTTTTGAAGTTTCTACTGAAATTAACCAGAAATTGGAATATTACTGATAAACAACATTCATAATATAGGATTAGGCATTTTAGCCAATTGTTATCTGGAAAGTGCTCTCATCAACTTGTACAGGATAAAACACAGAGGTGAAAATGTTAATTAAGCTGTTTGAGGTTTTTTTTCCAAGGAAAATAGAACGATCCAACACTATATTTAGGATTGAAATTATTAACCTATATACTTGTATATAAACCAGACACATGTATAAGTAGAGGGCAGATATCGGGGTCAAAATTATGGATTTTAATGTGATCTGTGGATGTCTGAGTTGGGTGGCAAAAAACAAGAGCTTGGCCCAACCTGGGAGAGCCTAAAAGAATCACCAAGCCCATTGACTTTCTTGGCATCAAAGAGCCATGATCGCTGCCATTTTCCAGCCCAAAGTGACATCACAGTGGAGATAATAGAGGAAGGTCAAATGCTTCTTTTAGGTTATTCTGAGATGGACTAAGATCTTGCTTTTTGCCACTGTGAAAGGGGGATAATGTGTCTGTGTGTATAATAATAATATAATAATAAAAAACTTTATTTGTAACCTGCCCTATGTCCCCTAGAGGACTCAAGTCAGTTTCTAGCAGGGAATGGCAAACATTCAATAAAAAGCAAATAATCCATAAATAAAACATCAATAACAAATTATAACATCTAATCAATAGATATAAAGTTAAATAAAAATTAATGAAACATATAAATCAGTCCAACCTCCAGTATAGCAAAGTTAATCAATTTAATAATTTAAAATTTAATTATATAGTTTACTTTAGTCACTGCTAACAGGCTAGAGTTAGATGTCAAATTCCAGTCAAGGTAAGGTCCATAATGTTTTAATCCTCCTCCCCTCCATAAGCTAAAGTGCAAAGATGCATTTTCAGCCATTTTTAAAGGAGAGGAAGGAAGGGGCCATTTTTATTTCTTTGGAGAGGGAGTTCAAGAGGTAGGGGGGCCACCACAGAGAAGCCCCCCCCTCTTGTTCCCACCAGCTGCACTTGAGACAGGGATGGGACTGAGAGCAGGGCCTCCTCCACAAATTGCAGTGTTCAAGCTGGTTTGTAAACAAGAATGCAGCTCGTCAAATAGTCTGGGCCCAAACCATTTAGGGCTTTATATGTAATGATCAGCAGTTTGTATTTAGCCCGGATGCAAACCAGCAGCCAGTGGAGCTGCCGCAATATGGGAGTGGTTCTCTCCAGTTAGTAATCTGGCTGACAATCTGTGGACCAGTTGAAGCTTCTGAAATATCTTCAAAGGCAGCCCCACATTGCAGGAGTTCAAGCAGGATGTAACTAGGGCATGGACTATCATGGCCAGATCAGGAATCTCAAGGTACGGGCACAGCTGGCGCACAAGTTTTAACTGTGCGAAGGCACTCCTGGCCATTGCCGATACCTGAGGTTCCAGGGTCAGCAATGATTTCAGGCTCACTCCCAAGCTGCAAACCTGCGTCTTCAGGGGGAGTGTAACCCCATCCAACACAAGATGTATCCCTATACCCTGCTCTGCCTTCCAGCTGACCAGGAGTACCTCTGTTTTGTCTGAACTTAGCCCTCATCCAATCCATTACTGATGACTGCATCCTTGGCTTTGGGTGGAAAGGAGTAATAGATTTGGGTGTCATCGGCATTAATTTGACACCAAACTCCAAAACTCTGGATGATCTCTCCCAGCAGTTTCATGTAAATGTTGAACAGCATGGGGGACAGAACTGAACCCTGAGGGACACCGCAAGCCACCAGACAGGGAGTCGAACAAGAATCCCCCATCTGGGTCCGATCCTTCAGGAAGGACCAAAACCTCTGCAGGAAATTGCCCCTAGCCTTCTGAGATGACTCAGAAGGATACTATGGTTAATGGTATCGAACATCAATGGTTTTGATCTCACACACACTGACACACACACACACACCCCTTATATATGAGAGTAAATGCTGTATCTTTATTGATATCAGTTTAGATTCAGCATTTACATTGTCTCATGGATAAGTTAGCTTGATTTTTTGACTAACATTTCAAGACTTATCTATATATATAAAAGGGTAATGAAATTTCGGCCTAGGACAAAACAACAAAATCACACATCCCAGAAACACTAAACTTGGCAGCACAACCCCTCATCCATGCCTCTATGTTCATACAACAAAAAGCTCCAACAACTCCAGAAAACGGCCAGGCTTTGAGACTGCAAGGCTATTCACTGCTATTCCACCTGGACAACAAAGGATTCCCATAAGCCACAGCAACGCATGGCCAGGCAAAGCTAGTACATTATATACAGAAATCCTTTTTTTTTTTTAATTCCGAAGGATATATAGATCTGTCTTACATGCTATGAGCAAAAAGCTGCTCAGATATAAAATATTAGCCATGACAAAGATGTTCAACAGATGTGATTTGAAATGTCTTAAGTGACACTCTTTGATTTCCTGTTCATCCTAATTTATACAGAGCCACACAAAGAAGAAATGTAGAATTCTGGACATTGCTTTTCCGAGACCGTAATACAATTCTGGGCTATCTCCCATCATCCATCCTTACTTTCAAGGCATCAGGCAGGTGACACTCTAGATTTAGAGTGTAAGTGAGAGATTGCCATTGAGGACAAATTATTTCAAGAATTTATTTCCTGGGCAATGAATTCTTGTTTTCTCATAACAGTACTGTTTGCTAGATAACAACATATTGATTCCTGTTCATTCATCTATATCAAGCATGGGCAAACATAAGCTCTCCAGGTGTTTTGGACTTCCTGTTGGCTGTTAGGAACTGTGGGAGTTGAAGTCCAAAGCACCTGGAGGGCCAAAGTTTGCCAGTGCTTGATCTGTATGCTTGCTTAAGCTATTATAACTGAGGCCTTGAGAGCAAATTGGACTTTTTTTTTTTAAAAAAAAAGAATGCTGATACAGGAACATTATTGAGCTTCTGATTGTGTTTTCTTCCTCCACACTGTAAGCTAAAATGAGAGTAATTGTACTGTCTGGACCCATTTTGATGCTTCAAAACATTTTTTCTGCAAAAAAGCATACATTTTATAGTATTATTCTGTCCTAATGTGGAAAAATAAACCCTCATATTTGAAGGATTTCATTTTAAAAGAGGAATTATTTAAACTATTACGGATGGCAAGCAATTAATTTCATGTGTGCATTTATGCAGGATCACTCTCCTTAAGAGCAGCAAAAGTTTGTGTATAACAGACGTGTACAGTGCTTATTTTTGTAAAATACCTATGCGGTTAGTCAGCTCTTGATAGGTATCTCTTTACGTAAGGTCTGTGGTAGTTTCTTTGAGTGTGATATTGAAATGTCTTGTTCTAGTGTTCCCTTAAATCATTTCCACCTGATACAAAGGTGACCCTATAACAGAGTTTGTTCAAAGGGAGGTTTGTCTTCACATGCCTTCGAGGCCCCTTCTGCACTGCCATATAAAATCCAGATTATCTGATTTGAACTGAATTATATGACAGTGTAATCCAGTTCAAAGCAGATAATATGGATTATATGCTTTGGTAATCTGGATTATATGGCAGTGTAGAAGGAGCCTTATCAGCCTCAGAAAACCCCCATGATGGGTTTGTCTAAGGTCTTCATAAAACAGGAATGATTTGAAGGCACACAACAAGAATATTGATCTGGATTAAGGGAATGATGTGGTTGACATGTTACCACAAGGCTGGCCTCTGCAAGTGTTATTAGCTAGCATGCATGCCCTGATTGTATTTCATCAGCCTTAGAGCTGCACTCTATAAAATGTTTATTGCTATATCTGCATGCATCAGAATCTTGCTTTTTACCTTGTTGGGAACATCACGAAAACGTTTGCTTCATGGGCTCAGACTCAGCAAGGTAGATGTCTCAGCAAGGTGGATGAATGTAATGTGGAAAGCAGCAGCTGAATTAGTAATGTACTTATAAAAATCAAGTCTATCTTATGGATTGATTTTTTTATTTTACTTTGACTTTTATATCAGATGTAATTTTTTTTCAATCTTTGATCATTTTTATAAGCATTGTGGTGGCATTCTGTTTGCATGTGTGATGTACAGTTTTGATAATGCTTTCATGCTGAAAGCTGCCATTTATGTAAGGCTTTGATTGTTTATGTGTATATAAAAGCAGCATTGATTTAAAAGGGAGAAAAGGATTCAAAGGTACTATTTCAATGTAGTGGGTATGAGACTAAGCTACAAATCAGCTAGGTCCCTGCTTTTGTTCTCATTTCAATTATGAATGATCAAAGCTTGGAGAACTGAATCTTCTGGCCAACATCTTTCAAAAATTCCACAGCCAACAAAGTTGCTATCAGTCTTAGATTTAAAAAGGGATTTTATTTAAGCCTAGATAAGCTAGATTCTCTAATTTGCAATGAGGGAATTCATTATTTTCACCGTTGTTGTCATTTTCAGTTTTGTAAAAATTTGTTATTGCGTATCTTTTAGCTCATGGTCCAGAGGAGGGCAACAAAAATGACCAAAGGTCTGGAGGTCTTGCTCATGACTTGCTCATGATCATCAAGTGGGTTTCCATGGATGAATGGAGGTTTGAACCTGAGTTGTAGTCCAAATGATAGGCCACACTGGCTCTCTTTGTAAGGCTTAAAAGAAGATAGCAGATGCATTTTGAACATTTCAAATTGACATTACAAATGTGAATTGTCATAATTACCTTCTTGGGGACAATTTGTTTAACGGAGCAAGCTGTTCTTGCCTGACTTTAGGAATAATTTTTATTCACGTTTAACAGAGGCATTTTAAGGCAAGCCAGGTTCAAATTTGTGCCATTAGCTGGTCTTAGAAATCTAATAAAGTTTTCAGGAAGAATATTATTAGCCTTATAGCCTTGTTAATGATATATAGTCCACATGCCTTACATGTGGATATTTCCCCTATGGTCAAATTACTTTCCTCTAGGATCCAGGATATGGATCTCACTTTTAAACCATTCTCTCATCCACAGGGAAGGTGAGGCATCCAAAAATGTAATATTTTTATTACCTTTATAATATCAGGTATTTCCACCTGGGTATATCAACTTCTCATTAAAGATCTGGGATGAAGAACCATGGAGGTTCTGAGAAAAAAGATTGGCCATTTATACACATTAGGAGTGATTCATGGGCCATAAAAGATAGTTACCAAATCTCATCCTGGTTATCTAACTGCAGCCTACTTGAACTTCAAAAGAGTGTGGTCCTATTGCTTGAGCACATTTGCACTTGACATTTTATTATTTTACATCCAGACATAGTACAGGGGGGAAAGCAAAAACTTTCACAAGTTTTTTAGGATTGCAGCTCCCATCATCCTTCTCAATTAATTATGGTGATTGTATTTGATGAATACATTTTAATCAGTTTTATATATTTTAATGTTTTAAATTGTATTACATTGATTTTATTGTAAGCTGCTTTGAGTCTCTTTTGTACAAAGGAAAAGTGGGATATGAATAAATATGATGATGATGTGATGGGATTTGCAGTCCAACAATACCAGCAAAACCGCTAAGTGCATTACATTTGCTTTTGTTGCATTTCAAATTGCTTCGCCATTTATTCTTTGCAGAGTAGTATTTCATTTTGTCACTGCTCTTTTGAAGTTCAGTAAATTTAGTCTTTCATATATTTCCTAGCTGACTGTCATATGTCAACTGGATATTATTTCCATGAATGAGAAGAGTGTGATCAGGAATGTTATCAAACTCTTGCAGTCCCACCAGTGTTCCTTGTGGGAAATGACTAGTTAATGTATTCTTGTCTCTCTCACACAACTAGACAAGCTTTCAAAACACACAGGCATAGATGTTAAAAGCCATTCTTGGAAAAAATGTGACAATGGAGAATCATAGAGGTGTGTGTGGGGGGTGGGGGTGGGGGGGAATAGCATGTTCAAGCTTTATAAAAATCAAGAAGTCAGTGTGCTTTGAGAGTTCGCACAATGATTTCCATGCCTTCTCTTTAGCCTAAAGATGTCACCATGATGTGTATTTTGTAGTAACAATATGGCAAATCTTGAAGTATTAACGTGTGAGCATGCCAAAGGAGCTTGTAGCACAGTTGAGATTAACTGAGAGAAAGAAGTTGGTAGTATAAGCTTTCACAGATTAAGCTGGTGTGGTGAGTTACAAGGAAGAGTGGAAACATAATGCTGACTTTCAATCAGTTTTTTAAAGGTATATACTTAACAAACATGAAAGTGCAGTGCAGCTAGTCATCAGATATATTTCTATCTCTGGCTCTTGAAAGTACTCAGCTCTGCTTGAGCTGGAAATCCATCCTCAACATTCCACAGATATATAAATTCCCTTGCCTAGTTTCCAACAGACCTCACAACCTCTAGGGATTTCCGCCATAGATGTGGGTGAAACATCAGGAGAGGATACTTCTGGAACATCCCCATACTGCCCAGAAAACTCACAGCAACCCAATTCTAGCCTTGGTACTCTTTCACTGTTCACTTCTGTTTTTTAAAAAAAAAAAAAGTTTGTCATGCTTGCACTCATTGTACTAGGGTGCATCTAGACAAGATGCAAAATACACGCCCTCCCAGATATCCGTGAGTGGTGTCCAGATGACGCCCCACGAAATTGTAAATGACTTTGTCACAAAGCAGGAAAATCCTGCTATGTAGTAGGTTTGTTCTTGGAAGGCATGGGGCAAACCCACTATAGCCGTTGTCTGGACTGGCCAATCAGAAGTTCTGAAGGGGCTGTCTGCAGAACTGTCTTGCATTTTCCAGGCAGAACCTAACTCCCTCCTCAACCCCCCAAAACCCTTTTTTAAAATAAAAGAACTTACCCGGACTCCATTAGTGAGGTGCTGGAGCTCTCCTGGCACGTAGGAATGACACGGCAGGAGAAAGGGGGAGGGGAAGGAAAATTGCTCCTGCCCACCCTCCTGGTGCATCATTTCTATGTGCCATGAGAGTTCCAACACCATGCTAATAGAGGCTGAGTAGAATCATAGAATCATAGAATAGTAGAGTTGGAAGAGACCTCATGGGCCATCTAGTCCAACCCCCCGCTAAGAAGCAGGAAATCGCATTCAAAGCACCCCCGACAGATGGCCATCCAGCCTCTGCTTAAAAGCTTCCAAGGAAGGAGCCTCCACCACAGTCCGGGGGAGAGAGTTCCACTGCCGAACAGCCCTCACAGTGAGGAAGTTCTTCCTGATGTTCAGGTGGAATCTCCTTTTATAAATAAAATTCTTTTATTTTTTTAAAAGGGGTTAGGGGGGTTGGGATGGGGGGATGTCTCCCTGTTCCCCCGGTAGGTACCAGGAGGACATGAAGACAATGCCCATGGAAAGCACGGATTTTTGAAAGCACAGTCCACCCAAACCTAGGTTTTTTAAACCCGGGTCAAAGTGGACTTTACCGTTGTCTGAAACCTCCCTTAAAAACTCCTGTCTCTCATGTTGTCTCTATTGTAAACCCTTGTGCATTGCCACTTATACATTTACATACATATATTTCTCTTTTCTACCTCTCTCTTCTTCCACTTGGGCCTGTCCAACTGGTCATAGACTAGAACTCCCTTAGAAACCTCTGCATTTGTCTTCTCCCTTCCCTGCAAATCTTTCCCTCTGTGCCAGTATTTATCTCACAAAGGGTTTTTGCCAATCTTATCTACCATTCTCTTTCATATATTATTCTACCCCACACAGCAACAAAAAAGGCAGCCACATTTGTAATTTTTGCAAAATATTGGCTTATACAATTCATGTACTGGATTTCAAAAGCACTCCCCACACAATAATTTCCCACTCAGAACCACTCTTTTCAAAACTGCTTTGTAGACAGAAATCAGAGTTTTATTTTATGTTCTATGATGTGGGTTCACAACCTTCAGTTTCAAGATGTATTTAGCACCTTGGCAACCACTTTTTCCCATTCTTTTCATGCTTTCCCTTCCCTTAGGGTTCCTATGCCTTTCATAGCTGTGGGAGAGTCCTATATTCAAATAGGTACAGCATTTCCAAGAAGCCATTTCTGCAAAGTCTGAATTGTGACAATAAACATTCACAGATTTTGGAATAGGAGAAAAACCTGGAAGCTTCCACTTCAGATCAGTGAAAGCTGTCAAATTTAGTCCCCTTCTACACTGTCATATCATCCAAATTATCAAAACAGATAATCCACATTATCTTCTTTGAATTGGATTATACATGTCTACACTGCCACATAGTCCAGTTCAATGTAGATAATCTGGATTTTATATGGCAGATTAAAGGGGGCCACGTTAGACACGTGTAGCATGTCCAAGGAAGAAGAATTTATTGTGCTCAAGAGATCAGACAAAATATGTACAAGGCATGTGCGGCCTTGTTTTGTGGGAAGGAGTTAGAAAGCTATCTCCTGAAAAGCCTGGTAAAGTCACAGGGTAAATACATACAACAATTTTAATTTAACAATCAAATATGTGTTTTAATAACCACATAATTGCAGTAGTTGCCCTCTCCCATTCAGGTGTCCAGGCTCCATGCTTCTGGAGCTGAGACAGATGACACAAACACACACACACACACCACATTCAGGCATGTATAGAGGTGCCTGCGTTTAATAGTTGCCCATCTAATTTCATTGCAGTATTGTTATGGGAACCTTATTAAACATTTGAAATTTCCTAGTCTGTCAGAGTTGTGTACCAAATAGTATAATAGTACTGGAAACCTTGAATGACTTCAGTGATACAGTTATGGGTGGAAAGCATGTTCAAATCTAGTCGTGAATGAAAGAAGTGTATTCACCAGGCAGTAAATTCTAGATAGTATTTGATTTGGAAAAAGAATTTTGGAAATATTTGAGGAGATTAAAGTGGGTATGTGATACTTACAAAGAAATATAAACTTTATTTTGAACTTTTTCCGTTTCTCTTTTTTTCTTTCAAACATTATTTCCACTTGCTTTAGAATGCCAAACTTGATAGATCCAGGAAGACTAAAATTGCTATGAAATATTATTGTCTTGCTATTGCATTGCTAATCAGACAGCTTTTTGTGAATCATGTTGCTCCATTAATAAGGAAAAAATGAAAAGAGAAATCTATAGTATAACATTGTGATTTGGATGAGGATTCTGTTTATCTGGGTATTTCTAATCCAGAATTCTGAAATCTGGAATAATCCAAAATTGTCCACATAGGTAGCTAACTTTGCTTTCTGAAGGTTCAGTGTACACAAAAGTCATTTTATGCATTATTTATTTAAAAAACATTGTGTATAAAATGCTATTTGTATAAGGTATGTTTTGTGTATAAAGTATATGTGAAACATAAATGAATTTTGTGCTTAGACTTCAATCCCATCTCTAAGATATATCATTATGTATATGTAAAATAATTCATTATGTATGCACAAGTATTAATCGAAAGCATTTCATACAAGTGATACTCATCCTGTATCATTTACCCAGTCCCTGAATGCAGACATGAGAAATGCCTGGGAAGTTTTGGAAGACAGCCATCTCATTGCAGAGGTTCAGCCATCCCCTTTCTCACTTACCCTAGGAACCCAATAGGCTATGCTAGTCTAGCCTAATTTCAGCCCTAGAGAGGATTAACATGAATGCAGGGAATGGGATAGCCAATGGAATGACATCCATTGGGGTTCTCTGGAGATGTGGTGATCCTTTTATGGCTGGGAAAAATGCCTAGGGCAGCATGGATTGGGATGGACCTTGCCAAGGACTATAAGACAGGCCCAAAGTAAGAAAGACCAGTTAGGGCTCGGGCTGTGGCGCAGGCTGGAGAGCAGCTGCAAGGAATCACTGCAATGAATCACTCTGACCAGGAGGTCATGAGTTCGAGACCCGCTCGGAGCCTATGTTTGTCTTATCTTTGTTCTATGTTAAAAGGCATTGAATGTTTGCCTATATGTGTAATGTGATCTACCCTGAGTCCCCTTCGGGGTGAGAAGGGCGGAATATAAATGCTGTAAATAAATAAATAAATAAATAAATAAGAAGGGAACACAGTTCCCATTGCTTGTCTAGAAAAAACATAGTTTTGAATGCTGCATTGCTGTGTCTTGGAGGCAGAAAAAAGGGAGGTTATATAAGGAAACAAATACATCGTTTGATTAGTGGTGCTGAAAATGCTCACATCTCTTTCCATCTTATGTTGAAGGAAAAAGCATTACTCTTGGTTATCATTAAAAATGCTGGTTTTATAGCAACTGACATTGAGATAATGCATGGTCTCAGCTCTCACAATTCAACAGAGTAGGAAACAGACAATAATTAAAAGCCTGCTGTACGTCGATAACGGGGAAGGTATTGTGGCTTATTGACAACATAAAGGAGATGGCTAACAGAAGACTTAATGTTCTGTTCACACAAACAAAGGCAGAGTTGTCATCTGCTCCAGTTCTCAGGGAACTGGAAAATAATGTCACAAAAATTGGTGGGAATTTTGCTTGTTTCACCTTTATGCGAAAGCAATGCAAAAAATTTAGTCATCTCTCTGATGAATATTAGTGGAAAGGCAGGGGAGAAAGGTAGAGTCTTTAAAGTTCAGCTGGACTCAATGTAGACTCAGTTTCACTTGTTTTCCTCCCACCGCTTGAACTGTTTGCTTGATGTTTGTGTGGTGAATGCCAGAAACCACTGGGTATGTAGGCTCTTCCTTCACCAGTAGTGGAAAAAACCACCACTTTGACAGAAGAAATCTATATATATAAAAGAGTGATGGAATCGCGGCACTGAGCAAAACAACTAAACTAAAGGACCCCCAACCTCGAAATTTGACAACACAACCCATCATCCACGCCTCTAGGTTGATGCAACAAAAAATCTCATCAAAAACCTCCACGGGGCCTTAAAACCCCAGCCGTCAGCCTGGCTGGAAGGCCCCATGGTGGTCGGAGGAGGGGCCTCCACACAGTGAGGCTGCGGAGTAAAAATTGTCAGGGGCCCGAGCAGGCATGGAACAACCATCCCCCCCGCGAAGAGCCACTGCGGCCTCATCCATGCGCCACAGGCCGGAGGGAGGTCGCCCCCCCCCAAGAGCCACCTCCGCCTCCCGCCAGCCAGAGGGAGGCCGCGAGGCCCCAAGGTTTCTTTTTTTTTTTTTGGATGTTGAGGCCTGCAGAGCAGAAGGCGGGGGGGGCCTTCCAGAAAGGCAGCCCCGCCCCCCCACGAAGACCACCACAGCCTCCTCCATCCCCCACAGGCCTCAGGGCGGCCCCGGCCACGAGAGAGCCGGAGCCCGAACCTCCCCCCCCCGAAGAGCCACCTCCACCTCTCACCAGGCCCAAGGTTTCTTTTCTTTTAACTATTTCTTTTCTTTTGGACATAGACGCCTCAAGGGGTGGCCCCAAGGCCGGGAAGAGTCCCCCCCCCCGCCGTGTCTTAAAGGGTCCTAAACCCTCCCTCCCCTTTTCCCCTCTTCAGTGGAGGGCCCTGCCTTCCCAGCCTCAGCTGCCTGGGCCTCTGTCTGTCTCTCTTCCAGGGATTGAAAGGAGGGGCCGCCTGCCTGTACTCTCAGGCAACAAATATCATATCTACAATTACTGTGGTGTAACAATACAGAACAATATAATCTCGAAAATCAGGACATTAAATAAAGAACAACACTCTGAAAATGGGAATTCCAGAAAGGAAACAACCAGGGCCAGCTAACACCTCCCAACAAAGGATTCCCCCAGGCAGGAAGTTACAATATAATCTCTAAAATCAGGACATTAAATAAAGAACAATACTCTGAAAATGGGAATTCCAGAAAGGAAACAACCAGGGCCAGCTAACACCTTCCAACAAAGGATTCCCCCAGGCAGGAAGCAACCAGGCTTCCAAACAGCAAGGCTATTCAGTGCTGTTCAACCTAACCAAGCAAGATTTCCCCTTCATAGTACACCCTCAGGGTTTCAAGCCATGAGGCTACTCCGTCTCATTCAGCCTGCCCAAGAAAGGATGCCCCTATGTAGAAAGCAGTCAGTCTTTGAAACAGCGAGGCTATTCAGTACAATTCAAATTGTCTAAAAAACCATTTCCCTACAACGAAAGTATCCTGCCTTCCAAGCAGCAAACCTATTCCATTGTATTCCAGCTCACCAAACAAGGATTCACTTAAGGAGAAAACACCCAGACTTTAAGGCTGCAAGGCTATTCACTGCTATTCCACCTGGTCAACAAATGATTCCCATCAGCCACAACGCGTGGCCGGGCACAGCTAGTCTATATATATATAAAAGAGTGATGGCATCACGGCAACTCACAAAACAACAAAAGTACAGGCCCCGCAACCTCGAAATTTGACAATACAACCCATCATCCATGCCTCCAGGTTGATACAACAAAAAGAAAAGAAAAACAAAGTCCTAATTAGAGGGAGAGCAATAATTTTTTTTATCCAATTGCTGCCAGTTTAGAGGGCTAATCTCTGCCCACTTCGTCTCCTAGCAACCAGCTCCTAGCAAGCCAAGGGACAGCCAGGGTTCAGTTAGGGGACAGGCAGACTTAGGCTATCTAATTTGCACTGGATTATATGACAGTGTAGACTCCAGGCCCTTCCACACAGCTATATAACCCATTTATAATCTTATATTATCTGCTTTGCACTGGATTATCTTGACTCCATACTGCCATATAATCCACTTCAGTGTGCATTTTATACAACTGTGAAGAAGGGTCCTCATATAATCCAGTTCTAAGCAGATAATATAAGATTATCAATAAACAGTAGACTCTCACTTATCCAACATAAACAGGCCGGCAGGATAAGTGAATATGTTGGATAATAAGAAGGGATTCAGGAAAAGCCGATTAAACATCAAATTAGGTAATCGTTATACAAATTAAGCACCAAAACATCATATTATACAACAAATTTGACAGAAAAGGTAGTTCCACGCGCAGTAATGCTATGTAGTAATTACAGTAGAGTCTCACTTATCCAACACTCATTATCCAATGTTCTGGATTATCCAATGCATTTTTGTAGTCAATGTTTTCAATATATCGTAATATTTTGGTGCTAAATTCATAAATACAGTAATCCTCTGTTTTCTCAGGGCCACAGACAGTAGAAGCACATAAAATATCGCAAACAACACCACTCTGAAAACAAGGGAATTCCAGACAGGAAACAATCAGGGCCAGCTAACACCTCCCAACAAAAAATTCACTCAGGGAGGAAACAGCCCGGCTTTAAAGCTGCAAGGCCATTACATCCTAAACATTTTTCCTAATTGCAGCATTCATACTTGCCTCCAACAGACAAAAAAAACCAATCAGAAATATTGTATATTCACAACCTTTAGGAAATAATATCCCCTGATGGCGCAGCATTTTAAAGCGCTGAGCTGCTGAACTTCTGGACCGAAAGGCCGCAGGTTTGAATTGGAGGAGCGGAGAGAGCCCCCACTGTTAGCCCCAGCTTCTGCCAACCCAGAAGTTCAAAAACATGCAAATGTGAATGCATCAATAGGTACTGCTCCGGCGGGAAGGTAACGCCGCTCCATGCAGTCATCCCACATGACCTTGGAGGTGTCTACGGCCAACGCCGGCTCTTCAGCTTAGAAATGGAGATGAGCACCAACCCCCAGAGTCAGACATGACTGGACTTAACATCAGGGGAAAACGTTTACCTTTACCTTAACTACCACCAATTCCTCAATACTTTATTCCCCATACCACCATATTTCGCCACAGCAACGCGTGGCCGGGCACAGCTAGTGTTTTATAAAGAGTTCATTGCCCCCAGTGAAGATTTAATGATGAACACCTAATCACTGCAAGGGTCAAGGTGGGATAATAGGTCTGAGCCAAGTGTGAGTTTTTATTGTTGGAATAATTACTGTCCAAAAGTTTCAATGCGACTTGCATGCAGTCTGCACAGGTCCCACCTTGAGATGGGCCGTTGACTCATATTGTTTTCTAGCTGTGATACTTACAACAGACTTGTAAGATTGAGCAGTATATTTATCTCCCCAGATATAGGGGTGGGGTGAAAGATGGAAACTTGCTTGAAATTCATTACTTTGATCTCACTAGGTCAGTGGTTCTCAACCTGTGGGTCCCCAGGTGTTTTGGCCTACAACTCCGAGAAATCCCAACCAGTTTACCAGCTGTTAGGATTTCTGGGAGTTGAAGTCCAAAACATCTGGGGACCCACAGGTTGAGAACCACTGACCTAGTAAGATCAAAGTAAGGAGTTTCTGGCTGCTTCTGTTAGTCGGTATACTACACTAGCTCTAATAATACACATAAGGGAAAATGTTGACTCTCATTTTCAAGTGAGTATCCAGTTCAGGCATCAGTAAAGAGGAGTCTGATGGTGTCCCCTGAAGGATAAGAAAGCAGAAGGAACATAATACCTGTTTAAAGTCTTGCATTTTTTTCTACCACAGTGATCACTCAACAGATTGACTCTTGATGTCTAAAACACTTAATGTTCTCAGTACTAAATGAATCTTACGCTGTTTGTTTTGTGTATACACGTGGAAATGCCTGACAGTCAATTATAAGGCACTGTCAGATTTTTTCAGTCCACTTGCTTGATTCCCTAATTAAGCTTTGCATGCTCCTTAAAGATGAAAGTGAATGTTAGGTGATGTGAAAGCTCTTCCTGAATATGCTGAACAGCAAAATCCTACACTGATCTCTTTTCAAAGCTTCCATTCTGGTGCCAAGCCGATGTGGACGTCTGCCAGTGGCTTCAGTGGGTCCCACTACGTCTTGACATCTTCCAACTTGACATGAGATGTAACTCTTGAAATCTCCAGTTGAAAGAGAGATTTTGACAGGGAAAACAGAGGCTCTCTCGCAACATTCTGATCTATGAGAGCCATGTATTGTTTTTAGCTGTTCTATATCAATTATTTCAATTGATCCATTGCAAGACAACAAGAAAGCTTACTATTAGAGATTTGCTTTAAACAAACCCTCTATGCAGGACTCTGGGATTTCAGACTAAAGACTCTCTCCCTATTATTGGAGGTATGGAATAGCCCTTGGAATAACAGTGTTGAAATTGAGCATGCTCTTCATTTGATATGCACATGTATGTATGTATCCATTCAGTTTCAGTCAAATGTTTATGTGTAAGTGGTACAAATGTACTGCCTTTAGGTGAGGTTTTCCTAAAGTAGTTCCTTTTCCATTAGCTTCTTACCCTGGATAACCATGATTCATGGATGATTTGGGTTGTAATCCAAAACATCTGGGCAACATTAGATTGGTGAAGGATGACTTAACTCACTGCAAAGTGTAGACTAGAGAATTGCAGTCCTGGAATTTGATGATACAAATATTTCAGAATAGCCTATTAAAGCACTTGTTAAAGAGTAAAACTAGAATACAGGTTTTTTTAAAAGGACTTAATAATTATCAAGGAACTATGACAGTTGTTTATATTATCATAGCGATGCATTTTAGTGCTTATCATACCTATCTGATGTGTAAAGTTACAAAAGCCCTTAACTGTTTCACTAGACACACTTGCCATGTGGTCATATACATTACAAGTAAGCTTCAGTGATTTCTTGTGATTTCAGCATTAGCTAGAAGAAAGCTTCATTTAGTTCCATTTTGCACTTCATGTTCAAAAGAGTTGCATTTTGTCTAGTGATCAAGGATGGCTGTATTGTTGTGCAACAAGCCTGCTGTAAAATCAAGGTATATGAGAGAGTTGAGTAGCACTGTGCAAAATGGGGATAGCAGAGACACAGCCCTCCAGATATTACTAGGTTGCAGCTGTCATGAAACCCATAATTGGCTGTGATGGCTGGGATTGATGAGTGTTGCACCCCAACAACATGTCCATCAAACTTAATACAGTATGTTTTATAATGTTATTATCAATGCCATGCTGAAGTGCAGCGTTTGTAACAGTTATACTTTTGGACTATATTTTCATTAAACATGGATACCCCAGATGTACGTAACCTATTTGCAGCCAAGCAAAAGAGAGATGAACACAATTAAGGCAGAAAATGGTACTGTGTGCCGAGACTTCTTATAAGCAAGAGAAGGCAGCTGACCACTTTGATCAGGTTGACTGGTTGTTGTGGATGAGATTTTCCAGATCAACCCAAATATGGAGTTTGTTTCCAAAAGATACCAAATCCCTCTGAACATATTTTACAAGAATTGGGAAGGAAGGTACTGAAGATATGCATTCTTTTGCTATAAAATGCAATTTTTCAAAACCTGTACAAAAATGCATACTGTAATATTCTAGTCCTAGCCAACAATGTGCTGCCATTTATAACTTTTTTTTCTTTTTTCTTATTTTGGATTTAGCACTTTTTAGAAACAAACTCTATAAAATGTTGAGGGTCTACCTGGTGGTTAAAACCATCTGCCCAGAGAAGTTTCCATATTCTGTCCAATTTCTTCACCCTTCCTCCCTTTAGGGTAGCTCTTGTCAGGACCGGCCCGAGGAAATTCGAAGGGGTATGCAAATTTTTTTTGCGCCCCCTCCCCTGCGCCGCAGGAGTTGTGGCCAGGACTGGCCCCGCCCCCCGCGCCCTAACCCTGCCTCCAACGCCGGGCGGCCACGCCTCCCGCGGCGCGGGCGGCATGGGAGGCGGGGCCAGGGTGCGCGGCGCGGGAGGCGGGGCCAAACATGGCCCCGCCTCCTGTGGGGCGCGCCCTGGCGCAGCCAAGCTGTGGCAGGATTTCTTCCAGGCCGCAGCCTGAAAGGACTCCCGCTGCAGCGGGCGCGCGCCATGGGAGGCGTGGCCGGTCCCGCCTCCCGCGGGGTGCGCCCTGGCCTGGCTGCGCCATGGCGCGCCCCGCAGGAGGCGGGGCCAGAGCTGGCCCCGCCTCCACGTCACATGGCCCCGCCTCCGCCAGGTGTGGCCCCGCCTCTCAGGGGTTCAATAGCGCCCCTGGGAAGGTGGCGCCCAACGCGGGGGCGTGGCCAGCGTGCCGTGTTGGGCCGGGCCTGGCTCTTGTCTATGTTGTACTTGTTTATTATGCTTTGGTTTACATTTATTCTGACATAATTTTAGTTGGATGGGCATGGGGTGGATAAAATTTAGAGAGATGGGCCTGTGTGTCATTTATCAAGTGTACTAGAACAGTGGTTCTCAACCTGGGGTCCCCAGATGTTTTTGGCCTATAACTCCCAGAAATCCCAGCGAGTTTACCAGCTGTTAGGATTTCTGGGAGTTAAAGGCCAAAAACATCTGCGGACGCCAGGTTGAGAACCACTGGTACTAGAGGGTCTCCTTAAAAAGTCTTGGAATGGGGCACTGAGGGACCCAGCAAATTTGGGAGTGCAACTGGCCTCCGTACAGACAATGGGGAGTTATTCACCCATGTTGAATCTCAGTTCTATCATTCCAGGTTTTTCAGCATTCCAGCTGATTTATTAGTCAACAGATAGGCCATCTGCTTAATAGATCTATGCCCTGTGCCAAGACAACTTTCTTCATCTATAATTAATCAAAATTGTGACTGTTTTTTTATTTCATACTGGAAATATCTATTTATTGGACTGTGGTGCCTTGACTTACCACTGACAACTGCATCCTAGTAACTAGATGATGGAAGTTCTAATCCAAAAAATAACCTTCCAGAGCTCTGAAGTGGCATCTCCAAACAGAGAAACAGAAGCAGCCTAGTCACCCTTCTCCTTTCACTTCTTCCTGGCTATGTAATGAAAACCTTTCCTCATTTTACACTTCACATTTGTAACATTTTATTTGCTTATGACAAAAGTGACTGCCTGAAACCTTTCCCTAAGTCTCCTTTTTTCTTCAGAGAATTTCCTCATATGTGTATGGCTCAAGGATTGGTTTATTTTTGTTTAAGGTCAGATCAGAAATTATCTTGCGGCTGATCTGAAAGTAAGCCAGGGTCCGTTTAGTTTCTCTAGTGGGGCTAACACTTCAGTCTGAAAAAGACAAACAGGTTTCTGTGTCTCTGAGCTTTGGAAATATATACATGAACAAACATGCAGACAGACCATAACAGTGTACACTGCAGTAAGATACACACAAATGGAACTGTGCAAACGTGTACCAGAATGTGTACTATTCAGTGTTGATTTGCCCTTGTATGAATGAGAGTCTTTTGAGAGCGACTATGCCATTATCTTTGTGAACAAGAACAGCTCTTTTTGTGCACAGTAAACTCTTTCCCCTGCATTCAACTTTGTAGCTCTGTAGCTTCAGCTTCATTTGTGTAAACCAAGACATCAAAGATGTAAGAGCCAGCATGCTTTAGGAGGGCCAGGAGATCACGTTTTGAACCTCCACTCAGTCATGTCAATGACAAATCCTCTGTTAATAAATATTGCCGATAACATTGTAAAATGGGTATCATAAAGCAGAAGTGTCTTGAAATCACATTACAACAATTCTATGTGTAATGGTGCAGAGTTCTTTTTAAATTAAATAGATAGATCAGTGGTTCTCAACCTGTGGGTCCCCAAATGTTTTGGCCTCCAACTCCCAGAAATCCTAACAGCTGGTAAACTGGCTGGGAGTTTTGGGAGTTGTAAACCAAAACACCTGGGGACCCACAGGTTGAGAATCACTGAAATAGATAATTCAAAATGCTTAGATAACTTACAACAATAGATCGTCCTATAGCACCTTGGAGACTGAGAGGATTATTGAAATATGAGCTTTTATGGGCTGGACTTTTTGTAGATGCTGCATGCTATTATTCATGGGTGAGTTTCCCAGGTGGCATAACACTCTGTGCACATGTGTATATATTTTGCAATGAAGGACCAGCATGGTTACCACTCTGGTAATTCAGCTTTGTCTTCTCCCCCAGTTTAATATAAAGTTGCTACTGTATGCATCCTGTTCAGAAAAGTCTCTCCTGTACTGCAGTGCATAGCATGATCAGCTTAATTGGTGACTGTGTGTCAAAATATACACTGATTTAAGAGGCTGAGGTTATTTGCTGCTTGGATTTTCCATTCATTGTCATGTCACAAGGGCCATGAACTTGTCAAGTCTAGGGGGAAAGCTGCTTTGTACAGCATGACTCTCAGCTGTATAGTATAAATCAGAAGCCAGTGCTTAGATGCTGCAATCTGGAGATCTAAAAAAAACAAAAAAACAAAAACAAAAAACAACCAGAAAAGATGATGGCAGTATAGCATGGAGGAGGAATGAAATATCTTCATTGACCTTTTAAAGCACATAGCTTAAAGCAAACTTACAGAAAATGTACCACCACCACGGAGGGAGTGCTCCTTGCAGAATGAGAACCTTCTGTTGCTTCCTGCATTCACTTTCCAAACAAGGCTAGTTCCTAAAATTAAAAGTGAATATTTTAGCAGCTTTCAAAGAAGTAAACCTAGAGATGAACACAGAACATGGACTTATAGTGAGTCACACCATGGGCTTTTTGAGTCCAGCTCCATAAACACAGACTGGCAGCAATTGTTCAGGTTCTCAGACAAAAATATTCTTCACCAGACCTTCTACATGAGATCTTTTTAAAGGGCACATACTACAGGTGAATCCAAACCACTAGTGTTAAAGCAAGCATGGTACTATTAATTTGAGAAACAATCTGTTACTGTTCACCATTCTAGTAAATATTGTAGGCATTAACTCATTGCACTAATACGGCATAAGAATGCATTACTTTTAAGTGAGACAATCTATTACATTTATGGAAAATGGCAGTGTGGGTATGTTATGATATGACCTCAACATTATGAACAAAGGAAAATGTGTCTTATTTTCTGAAAGGACACAAAAAAACCATTGATGGAGAGGATAGATAGGTAGATAGACAGACAGACAGACACACACACACACATACACACACAGCAATCTCATTGAATCAGATTTTCTTAGACCTTGTTATATAGTTGGTAGAAATGCTTCAGCTATCCACTGTGATGTTCCTAGGTTTCCAATATAGATCGAGCACCCCTTATACGGAATTCTGAAATCCAAAATACTCCAAAAGTGTCAACTACTGTAGGCATCAACCCTCTTAGGTGAGTCAGGTGGATGTTTTCTCCACTGCAAACTTAAAATCACATGATGTACGTACTCCCCTGAAAAGGATCAGCTCAATCCACCTCAACATCAACCTTAACCCATTTCACAAACCAGTCAGAACACCGAGCTCCTAAACGTCCTGTGTGACATGTGTCTGATGGAGGGAGAGCTTGCATATACTCCTTCCCACATGAATGTATCATTGCCTTGTTATATCACTAAATCAGGCCATACTTAAGGGCCCAGGAGCTTGTACCCTTCCAGCCACTAAAGAACTACAATTCACGTCATCTGTCACAGTTGATTAGTCTGTCAAACAGAGTTAGGAACTGGTGCATAATAACACTTGCATGACCACATGTGACCCAGCACTGCCACAGTTATTCTGTTGGCACAGATGTTTCTAATGTCTGCTTCTATATTCCTAGAATATTGGCTTGTTATTTCTAGCACCAGAAAGAATAATATCCCCGCTGTTTCCATGCCATGGGCCTTTTTATGCACTGCTGTATGTTATTCCTGTGCTAACTGTAAAGAGATGCTTGACCTTGCATAATTCAAGTAGGCAATGAAGAGAAGCTGCTATGTCGCTGGAAGCATCTGAAACAGACCCTGTCTTCAGAGGAGACTATTAGTAATAAAAGATGGCCCCATCGGCCAGCAATATCCTTCAGGCAGTCTTCCCTTGAAGCAGGCTGATCAGAAGAGACAAGGCTAAAAAATGCAGAGCACTCCTTCCTGGGTGATGCCAGGAAGAACTCTTCCCGTAAATTTTTTTAGAAGGAGTGTTTGTGGCTGCAAAACTAAACAAAATGACTGTAGAATTAGTTCTTGTGTCAGTGTGTGCTGCAATGTGACAACTGCTGTAAAGCACAGGAAGGTGGAGACCTTTGCATGTTTGACCCCATTGCTGTTTCTGGTACTTTTTCCCAGATATGTTTCTACTAAAAGTACAGATATGATTCTAGTTAGAATTCTGCAGCTGCACAATATGGGAGTCTGGCCTTTAGGGCTAGTAGGGAAATATAGGCAAGAGTTACCAGCTACTAAAAACCCATTCCACCATTGCCTGGATTCATAGAACACAGACAGTATTCAAGCCTAAGAGAATGGATCACTGTTGTGCATTGAAACAAGGTGTGTTATCAGGACCAATTTTTTTTTTTGGTAATAGACAATTTAACAAGCTCAGCTGTATCAAGAGATGATCACATCCCACCAAGCTTTCTTGTATTCCAAAGCTAAGTAGAGGTCACAATTTTAGTGGGTTGCTGTGAGTTTCCAGGCTGTTTGACCTTGTTTCAGTAGCATTCTCTCCTGACATTTCACATGCATCTGTGGCAGGCATCTTCAGAGGTCCCCATATTGGATGGAAAGATTCATTACAGGGCAAAAATTGTTCTTGAATGTTTTCACTGAGTGAGAACTTTTCACACTACACCATTATAGCTCTATGATTCTACTTTAAATGCTATGGTTCCATCGTGTGTAAGCCTGAGAATGACAATTTTTGGAGGGTCCCTTAAAATTCCTTGGCCAACAAGGTCTATTTGTGCCTCACAATACTTCACATACAAGAATTCCATAGGAAGCAACCAAAGTGGGATCAACTACTCACATAATAAAAGTGAAAATCTGTATATGTGTATATGGCATATACACATATAAAGGGATACACAGACTCCTGCCTCCACAAACAGCTATAACTTCCACCACTCAGGAGGCACCAAGGGCCCTCCCTCCAAGGACATTGCAGGTTATAGTGGGCACCACATCCCAGTGTTCCTTTTGCTCTCTATTGGTGTAGAATTTGCATGACCCCACCCACTGCCTCTTCCTTAACCCTTTCCTACCCTTTCCTATGACACATAGCAAACAGCAGAATTGATCAGGAACTGTACATACTGGAGGGGGTTGAGGGATTGACTCAACAGGATGGAAGTCGTAGTGCACCCTGCATCAAGACACAGCGCTGTGACCCCTACTGGCAATGGACTTGGACCACACTTGGCACACAGAATCCCCATGACCAGGTTTGGGGGGAATTGACTTTAATTTATAGGAGTTGTAGTTCGCCTCCATCCAGTTGTGTGTTTCTAAGTAAAATGTTTGCAAAGTTGTGCTGTGGGGAATAGAAAGTGCCGAGTTGCCATCAGGTAATCATAGATGGACATCAGGCCCAATAAACTCAATGAACCTTTGTCTCTTCATATTTATGAGCAATATGTTTAAGAAATAAGTCAAACACTATAAGATTTATTAGCTGTAGGGAGATAAATGTAACCACAGTAAGTAGGGTGCTTCTTTTTTTACATGGTATTGATGACACTTTGGGCTATTGGCGCTGTTCGAAATTCAAATTGTTGTGTTATATACTAGTGGTTTTATTTTGTATTTTACTGTGTGTTTATTTTATGCGCTGTTTTAGGCACCTTGTGCCATATGTAAGTCGCCCTGAGTCCCTTTGGGGAGATGGAAATGGGGTACAAAAATAAAGAAGTTGTTGTTGTTATTATTATTATTATTATTATTATTATTATTATTATTATTATTATTATTATTATTATTTTAAATTAATTTTTATTAAAGATTTCCAAGAAAAAAAGAAAAAAGAGAGAAAAAGTTATATGGTGGCTTCTAATTCTCTTCATCATGAAATATAGTCCTTTCAAACTTTATTTCATATATCTATTCTTCCTCGAGATTGTCGTGAGTTCTCTAGGGTTAGTAACTTTTATTTTTCTTTCTGCTTTAAAGTAATATTCTAAAATCTTCCTGTTTCATAAAGTTCATCATTAAGTCCAGTTTGTTTCCTTTTTTGGTTTATTTTGACCTATAGCTAATTTGTGTCACTCTGTCCATGCTCGTTATATCTATCATCTTTGTTCAGCCATTCCTTAGTGGAAGGTATTTCATTTGTCCTCCAATGTCTTGCGTAGACAATTCTTGCTGTGATTGTCAAATAATGGAACAAGATATCTTTATTTCTCTCTAACTTTATATTGATGATGCCTAAAAGAAAATATTCTGGTTTCAACTGTAAACTTATCTGTAAGATCTTCTGAATTTTCCCATGAATCTCTCGCCAATATTTTTTTGCCTTGTTGCAGCTCCACCACATATGAAAGAAGATACCGATTTCCATGTTGCATTTCCAACATTTTGCATTCATATTCTTGTTAAATGTTGCTAAATTACTTGGGGTGATATACCATTGGTACATCATTTTGTACCAGTTTTCTCTTGTATCATATGCATAAGTATATTTCAATTTGGTATTCCACATATCCTCCCACTGTTTATTCCAAATGTGTGGACAACATTCCCCGCCCACTTCACCATGCATTCCTTGACTAATTCAGTTTCCGTTGACCACTACAACTGTATCTTATATATGTTTGTGAGTAATTTATTCTGTTTCTTCATTATCCTATCCCAATAAGTGTCTTTTCCCACAGATCCTCTCTTCTTATCTTTATTGTAATATTCTCTAATTTGCATATATTTAAACCATGAAATGTTATTCTGTAGTAGGTTCAGTTCTTCCTGTGTTTTCATCACCTAATTCTCATCTTGCCTTCTAAGTATTTCTTTATCAGTAAGCCAATCTTTCCCTCCTATTTCACCTTAGGAACTTGGGACTTAGATGAAGGTAATGGCAAACCCCTCTGAACAAATTGTGCCAAGAAAACCCTGTAATAAGGTCACCATAGGTGGGAAACAACTTGAAGGCACACAACACAACAACAGCTTGTCTTATATAATGCAAGTAATACTATTCAAATGAAGGTGGAATTGCCATTTTTTTCTAAATGCAAACAATGTAACAAACGATAATTAGAACACATTGAGAACAAATCCGTTGTGTCCATTTAGATTGAATTGGTCCCCAATATCCAATTTAATTTCCCAGCCACATTGACTTGTTCGCATTTTTAGTTCTCTTGTGGTTGAGTATTCCATCTTTGTTATGTCTCTCTAATAGCACAATCCATTTCTACTGGAACAGTTTCCATTACTACCTTCCCAGATAGATTTTCTATCATCTTTTCCAGTTCTCTCCTTCTATTTACCATGCAGTTTTTTCTGCCTGAAGATTTTTACTGCTGATTTTTTTCATAGCCTCCCACTGCCACCACCTGGAGTTTTGTTTGGATTAATGTGTAGTAATCTTGCTCATTTCTGTCAAGTACCTATTGAGAAGTGTCACACCTTCATTGATTTATGGCCATAAACTGATAGTTCACGTGGTGGCATTTAGAATTCTCTTTCTTCTTTATGTTCTGTATTTGTCATACTATGAATGTTTTCCCTGAAGGACTTGACACTTGTGGGGTTTTTTTTAGCTGCAGGCTGCTTAGACATATACACAACTGGTTCTGACCACAGACTGTTTAATGTCCCTTTCCTTAAAGACAACTGTATAATTTGTTCCATATCTCTGGTACTGATTTTGTGTAATTAATTCCCCATCCCCTGGTATATGGTTCTCAATAGTATAAATTATACCTCTGTAATTTTTTCTCTTTATTTGAATGGTGTTTTTTTTATCATGTCAGAAGTGAATTGAGGCACAGATGTTGCCCAGGGGATGCCCAGATGTGTTACCATGCTGCAGGGGGCTTCTCTCATGTCCCCACATGAGCTACGGCTGACAGATGGAAGCTCACCCCATCTTGCGGATTCGAACCACCAACATTCAAGTCAGTAGTTCAGCCAGCACAAGGGTTTAACTCAGTGGTTCTCAACCTGTGGGTCCCTAGACGTTTTGATCTTCAACTCCCAGAAATCCTAACAGCTGGTAAACTGGCTGGGATTTCTGGGAGTTGTAGGTCAAAACACTTGGGGATCCACAGGTTGAGAACCACTGGTAACCCATTGCGCCATTGTGTGATCCCATGCTTAGTTCCTCATGTGTAGTGGTGTTTCAGGAAGCAATGTGCACAATGTTTCACTTTCCCAATTAAACATTAAGAAACCAGTGCTTCTCTAGTCAACACAAGTCTCTGCTGATAAACATGTCCTGATGAGAGGCATCACTGTGACATCAATTACTTTGAAAATTGCACTGCTGACTTTAAGTGACATGTAGCAAATTGAATGACACTCACTAGTTTGGGATAACAACATTATAGAAGACATACCAATGAGCTCATGATTAGCATTAACTATCACAGATGGGCATTTATGTCAGTGCAAACACTGGGTGAAGTCACTGGAAATTAAGGTGGTTTTCTTCTTCTTCATTCATTCAGTCGTTTCTGACTCTTTGTGACCTCATGTACAAGTGTGCACCAGAGCTCCCTGTCGGCTGTCGCCTCCCCCAGTTCCTTCAAGGTCAAGCCAGTCACTTCAAGGATACCGTCCATCCATCTCGCCCTTGGTCAGCCTCTCTTCCTTTTTCCTTCCATTTTCCCCAGTATCATGATCTTTTCCAAGCTTTCCTGTCTTCTCATGATGTGGCCAAAATACTTCAACTTTGCCTCCAATATCCTTCCCTCCAGTGATCAGCTGGGCATTATTTCCTGGAGGATGGGCTGGTTGGATCTTCTTGCGGTCCAAGGCACTCTCAGGATTTTCCTCCAGCACCAAAGTTCAAAGGCATCTATCTTCCTTTGCTCAGCCTTCCTTATGGTCCAGCATAATTACTTGCAAGAGCAGTCCTATCATTAGGTAAAGGGAAACATCTGATTTTAAGTACAGTAGAGTCTCGCTTATCCAACATAAATGGACCAGCAGAATGTTGGATAAGCAAAAAAGTTAGATAATAAGGAGGAATTAAGGAAAAACCTATTAAACATCAAATTATGTCATGATTTTACAAATTAAGCACCAAAACACCATGTTTTATGACAAATCAACAGAAAAAGCAGTTCAAGACACGGTAACATTATGTAGTAATTACTGTATTTACAAATTTAGCACCAAAACCTACCAATGTGTTGAAAACATTGACTACACAAACATTGAGTACTAAAAATTGACTACAAATAAAAATAGAACTGCATAAGATGAACTTACAGTAACAACATTGTTGGAAGTTAAATCCATAAAAAGTTCAGTCCTGTGTAGGTTTAAAAAAATCTGTGATCCTTGCCTGTCTAGAGAAACAGCTGTGGATCTGGGTGGGAGGCAGAACATTGAATGAGCAAAGGTTGGATAAGCGAGACTCTACTGTAATATGAATGAATAACAAATTGCCCATTAACTGACCAAGGGATCTTCTGTACTGAACATATGATACAGTTTGAAACTAGTTTCAAATTGCAGTAGCTGTACAACACATTATGCAATCAGCTACACAGAATGCAAAGTGCATTGTGGACACCACTGATGTGTGTTGCAAAATTTGGTAAAGTGGGGGGACTAAGTAATACCCCACCACAGAGTGGGGCAGGGTAGCAAGTGGCCACTTGATTTGCTGGGGTAGGGGTAGGTAATTGTATATCTGGGGTAGGTAATTGTATATCTCCACTGCTAACTGTCACTTTCTGCTTCTTTTTTCCTCCGTCTTACGTCTCTAGAGCACATATGTGCATCTCACCTGGGAATTGAACAAAATGTATAGCTACAGTTACTGTGGATTCTGGAACTGGTTCAAGGCCACATTCCATGGTTAATGTGATTACAGTCCTGGCCTCAAACCTGTTCCAGAACTGGCAATCTAATTGTCTATACAGCAAAACCAATTCCTGTTAAACTGGTTCTAAATTAACGGAAGTAGTCAAGATGAGCGGAGGTGCATATAGGATTTTCTTCACCTATGTTAAAATAACTTTACTGGCTTTGAGTACTATATTTGTGGTGGGAGACACCATTTTCTGTTCAAACTGAGGCAGCACAATGTCTTAGATCAAACCTAGCTGTTTGACACCAGGGTTCTGAAAATAATTAGAATGTGTGGTTCTGGAGGATGAACTTCTTATAGCCCTGCTTTTGAACTTTAGATATTTGTTGTGCCCAGTCTTGATCACGCTATTGGAAGTCATTGTGTGTACAATTCTCAAATAATAGCAAAGGATGAGCATATAAGATTAGGAATGTACACTGCAATGTGACAGCCAGGCATGGGTTAGAAATCAGTGGTGCTGAGAAACATGCCAAGTTCCAGAAGTGAAAGATAGCAGGAGAGCAAGGCAAGCCCAATAGTCTAGCTGAGCAAAGAATCTGGTCCCAGCATGAGGAGTTACTGTAAAGTAAGGTTGCACGGAGATATTCTGCCTTAAAGGATCTTCTAGGGTGTTACAAGTTGCTCAAACAGAAAAGCAAATCTATCCCCCAGCTGAGGTTCTTCAATGCCAAGAGAAGTTGCATTGATTATCTGGGTTGCCCAACGGGCTGTTGAGTTATCTCTCTAAGAGGTGTTTTTAATGCCAGCTACAGAGTGAAATACTTCCAATTCTTTAGATGTCTATAAAAGTGTCAATCATCACAGTAGGGCTCTATAGCAGCTTTGCTAAAGACTAGTTCAGAAATGTGGGTTGAGATAAGAGAGTGTATTCAGAATCCCTTTGGATCATGCCAAAGCTGGGCATGGATCATAGCTCTCAGATTTGACTGTGTTAACCGAGGGATTCGGAAACTGCTGTTAAAAAATAACTCACCAGGTTGTGGTTCATATCACACCAGCTGTACTTAAACCATTCAATTAACTTACAGTTTATTAAGAAAATGCCCATAATAGTTGTATGCCATTATAGTGAATTGAAATGCACAAGGAAATTTCTCCCACAATGATCCAAGTAGCTTGTCTTATATTCTGCAGCAACAATCGAGCTTGAACACAACATACTCTCCTCATCCCCACTGGGCAGATAAACAGAATGGATTTCATGGAGCTTTACCCTCTAACTCCAGCAGTAGACCTCTTGCCCAATACTTGGTTAAACATTTATGAACACATGAAAATAGACCAGTGGCTTTATCTGCATTTGAATTCTGGCAGGGCTAAAACAAAATACAAAATTGGGGGGGGGGGGGGGGGTCTGTTTTACAATCTAATGCCCAACTCATTGTGGCATCTCTCTTTCCTCAAAGAGGTGTTGTTTTTGTGATTGGAAACCACCCTGAGTGCCATCTGGGAGATAGGGCGGTATATAAATAAAGTTTTTTATTATTATTTTATTATTATAAAGAGGTTTCAGGACAGCAAATATTAAACTGTTATTAAAAAGCAAACAATACAAAAACTGAAACAGTTCTCAGGAAAGTTAAAGCATTTAAACAAAATGTTTCTTGAAAGGAAGTTATTTATAATGTGTAAAAGAGCATTAATGCCAGGGTGGGCAAGTGAGGTCACATGCAACACTCCCAAGCATGTTTTGATGGCTATCAACACCCCCAAAGCCACAAGAATGAATATTTTAAAAATATAGTTCATAGCTCTTCATACCCCATGTTACTTAATACAAAACGGTACTGCACTTCTGCCTTCAAAGATGTGAATTACCGCCCTTTCAGGTGAAACCATTTACTCTTTAAATAGATTTCAGGGTCTTTCTCTATTGTTTAACACAGTGATTCTCAACCTGTGGATCCCCAGGTGTTTTGGCCTACAACTCCCAAAAATCCCAGCTAGTTTACCAGCTGTTAGGTTTTCTGGGATTTGAAGGCCAAAACATCTGGGGACCCACAGGTTGAGAACCACTGGTTTAACATCAAAGGAAATGCCTGTTTTTGAGATTTCTGTCTACTGTAGGTTTTGTTTTATAGTTTGTTAGTCCATGTAGATGCCAATGCTTTTCTACATGTTTTTGATGCCAGCTCCTAGAATTCCTGACTGTTGGCCATACTGGTCTTATGAGAATTGGACCAGAATACCCAGAGGCCCAAGTTTTTGGAATCACTGTCCCAGAGAGTCCCATGGCATTAAATTTGCCCCCCAACACTACCGCAGTTGCCTACCTCTGCATTAAAAAGTAGTAGAGAGATGGTAAAAATACAGACTCTAGTCTAGGGGTAGTCACCGAGAAGGCCCTCTCATATTTCCACCAACCAAGCTTGCAATGGTAATTGACCTGAGAGAAGGGCCTCTCCTGGGGATCTTAGGACCTGGGTTAGTTCATACTGAGAGATATTATTTTCCAGACAGCCTGGACTTGAGTTGTATAGGGTTTGTACGTCATGACCAGCAGTTTGAATTGTGCCTTGAAACTCACTGGCTGCCAGTGGAGGTGTTGTAACAGGGAAATAATATAATCTCTTTAACCTATACCAGTTAACATCTGTTAACAATCTGACTGTAGCTCTTTGAACTAGCTGAAGTTTCCAAACACTCTTTCAAGGTTGCCCTATGTAGAACACTTTCCAATAGTCAAAATGGAATGTAACAGAGGCATGTACTACTATGGTCAGTTATGACATCTCAGAGACCAGGTGTAGTTGGCATGCTAAATCTGTTAGTTTATCTGTTCAGAGTTCTTGTTACCCCAAGAGTTTTATATACCATATATACTCAAGTATAAGCTGAGTTTTTCAGCCCTAAAAGGGCTGAAAAATCTCCCCTCAGCTTACACTCGATTGAGGGTCCTGGTCGGTTTATGTTCTGGCCGGCCTATACTCAAGTATATAGGTAATCAGAGTTGGACAGTCTTACCTTATTAAAGTCTTATTATTATCTTAAATTGCAATTTTATCCAAATATTCAAAAACATTTAACCTACTGATGCCTCAATTAATGTAATTTTATTGGTATCTATTTTTATTTTTGAATTTTACCAGTAGCTGATGCATTTACCACCCTCATCTTATACTTGAGTCAATAAGATTTCCCTTTTTTTGTAGTGAAATTAGGTGCCTCAGGTTATATCTGTGTCGGCTTATACTCGAGTATATGCTTTTCTAGATCATAAGGCAGATGCTTCAGAAAAAGGAATAGTTGTAAATGGAAGTATTATTTTTCCTAAAGCATCTGCCTTATGATATAGGAGAGCATTGAAAGTATCAGAAATGATGGAATGAAATGAACAGAAGAAATAATGAACATCTTTAAAAGTGTTGTCATACAATCAGTACACACTTATTTGAAAGTAAGTCCCACTTTATTCAGTTGTGTTTATTCTCTAATAAATGTTCTCAGGATTTTCTCCTGTGATTGGAAATCTGTCCACACTTATCTAGGAATAATACCCATTGCTTCTAGTGGGGCCTTATACCTCATAGGCTGGATCTACATTGCCATATATCCCAGGATCTGATCCTAGATTATCTGCTTTTCCCACTGTAGACTCATATAATTCAATTCAAAGCAGATAATCTGGGATCACATCCTGGGACATAGGGCAGTGTAGATCCAGCCATAGACATTTACAGGAATACCCTGAAATGTTTTCTT
Source organism: Anolis carolinensis (assembly GCF_035594765.1). Classification (NCBI taxonomy): domain Eukaryota; kingdom Metazoa; phylum Chordata; class Lepidosauria; order Squamata; family Anolidae; genus Anolis; species Anolis carolinensis. The sequence continues at coordinate 160,112,176 of NC_085841.1, forward strand.
GAAGAAAAATCCTGATTGAAAGTGAGACATTCAACACTAATAATAAGAACAATAACAACAGATGGGAAACAATTAATATTTTGATAAAAGTTTTACATCCCCCCACATTTATCATCAAAAGATAGATGTAATGAAAGATAATGAACCGTTGTTTGCATATCTTTACTCCTTGAAGGAAACTAACCAAATACGTCTTTCTGTGAAAGCACATATTCATTTCATTTCAAAGGGGCTTATTTAAAGATGTGCCATCCCTGTTAATTTCTCTGCCCTAAAGGTTTTAATCAGTAAAAGGGAATTGATAAAACTGAAAGCATCGTAATTGTGCCTTTGGACATGACTCACAGAAGATGAAACATAATTTTGTGGGGAGATCACCTTTTGATAGGTCTGACTGATGGTGGTTGGAAGAGCTTTGGGGTGTCTTTGAAATTACAATTTGCACCAATGCCTAATGTTGGATGCATAATCTTTATATGCTGATATATTCCAATCAAACTAATCCACCATGTCTCTCATGAATAAATTAGATAGGATCAGAGAAGCTTGCAGCACCTTTATAGAGAACAAATGAACTATGCTATTGATGCTGTATTATAGATACTAGAGACATGTTTTTCTCTTACTGTAGCTGTTTCAGCTAGGACTGCAGATAAGGAGTTCCATGCCCAGCAAACTTCCACTAAAGCATATCAGCCCATATTAAGAACAAACACTGTGGGTTGAAGGTAAAGCTACAGAGATTTATTACAATTTGGCCAAATAGGATGCAAGTACAAGCAATACACTTCAAAAGGCACTAGCATGCATTCATGGGGAAAAACATGACTTTTATGCAGTTCTGACAGCTATTCAGATTTCCCGCTCCCTCCCCTGATTGGCTGAAAAGCGAGGCTGGCTAGGATCTGGGGATTTTCCCGATGTCACTGCCTGTAGGAGAAATTTCCCATGGTGGGAACATGAACAGTTTGAAGATCTAGTCCATTGTAGGAATGCCCCCTGGGAGCGCACAAACTTGGAGGAAGTGGTGACATGAGTATACAGATGATCCCTTGATTAAGTTAAGTATCCAGTTCCACAGCTCATCTTGGTGACAAAGGTAATCATCTGTCTTGCATATACACACAAATGTTTTGATACTATCTGGCTTGGGGAATAGCTGTAGAGACCCTGGCCATGATTTCTATTCTCAACAGATTATGCAAACTGAAGGCACGGGGAGGTAGCTATCTTCAATATACATTTAATAGATTTTAAGAATTGACACAGTACATAAATGATACAAGTTACACATAAAACATCAAATTGATACATTTATAAAAGGGTTAGATTTGATACAGCTGCTGTTAGATCCTCCCGGAGCCTGTAGTGCAGTGATTCTTAACCTATGGCTTCTCAGATGTTTTGGCCTTCAGCTCCCAGAAATCCTAATAGCTGGTAAACTGGCTGGGATTTCTAGGAGTTGTAGGACAAAACACCTGGGGACCCACAGGTTGAGAACCACTGCTCTAGTGGCTTCAACATTGCACAACTTTGGAGTCATGGAAAATGTTTTCAAAATAAAGAAAAATAATAATATATATTGCTTGCAATATGTTTCTTGTTCATAAACTTTTGGAGAGGGAGGGTACCGTGGTGTGACAACAATTCCGTTGCAAGAATTAAAGTTAAATGGTGTTTTATTGTTTTAATTTCTCTTAATGGAATACAATTGCCTATGAGTCTTTGGAGTTATTTGTTATTGGTTATGCAAAGAATGTGTTTCAAAGAAAAATTAAACCTCTGCTTCTGCAGTAGCTGCACAGAAAATAACATCAGACATTTTTTTTTAATAAGAGCAATGATGCTGGAAAATCATAAGCTGAAGTCCCCTGTGCATGGTAATTGCCTGATGCCTGTGTAAATGTTTAGCAATGTTCTGTTAGCTTTTGTTAAGATGTAGTTGTTATAATAGCCTATGGCTAGAAAAAGAAAGCAACTGCCACTCACTCATGGACTTTGAATATCTCCTTGTAAAACATTGAATTTGGCCAGATAATAAGGGACATTTCCATTTTGAAAAACCAAACAATCCCAAGCTTGCATCTCTAATATCAAGATCAACTCTTTAAATACTGAGTAAATTATCATTGGGTATCTGATCCAAATGCATCAGGGCTAATCTTTCAGGGACAATATTCATAACACCTTTAAAAAAGCAATCACCGAATAAAGGAAGCCTTTATTTCATACCCCCATTAGAAATGAAAGAAGATTCCAGGTTTCGAAGTTTTCAATCATAGCTCTTTTGTGCCCTTGCAAACACATCTAACCTTTGCTGAGGCGAGTAATGAATATAAATGTTAATTACAACTCCTGTACACTGAAATTGTAATTTCTGTATTGCCTTATATGGCTTCTGAATTCTTTATCTAATAGCAGCCTTGTTCCAGGCCTTCCTGAAAAAAGCCCTTTAGTTTTTACTTTGTTGTTGTGTGCTGTCACGTCATTTTCGATTAACAGTGACCTTAAGGCAATTCTATCATAAGAGTTTTATTGGCAAGATTGGTTCAGGAGAGGTTTGCCACCATTCCCTTCCATTGAGGCTTAGAGAGTACAGCTTACCCAAGGTCACCCAGTGGGTTTTCATGACCGAGTGGGGATGTGAATACTCGTCTCCTGGAATCCTTGTTCAACCTCAAATCATTCACCATAATCTCTCTCAAACTGTACTTCCAGCAATAAATAATGAATTTTCCAGTTTATACATTTAGAAATATTAATTAGTGAATGGAAGTATTGAAGCTTTATCCTTGGATTTCAAGTTAATTTAATTAGTTGGACTGTGTGCAAGAAGTATTGGCAGCTGTAAATAAGTGGCGTAAATATTTATGCTGCTGGCATTTAAATGTTTATTACATTGTGTGAAAGCAGCCAGCTAATGCATCTGTATGTCTGTGAATACATTCTGTTTTCCACAAGATATAATTGTTGTATATATTTCTGCCCTCTCAGTAATTAAATTACTTAATTTAAGAACGAAATAGTAGAATCTAGTTAAAGCAAATATGAAACTTACTTCTTTATAAAACTTTTAGAATAAGGGTAGAGATGCATAATAAGTATGATAGAAATTGATTAAAAACACATTCACTGCCCTGAAAACTACATGTGTTTCCTCATCAAATTCCCTTTGATTGAGTGAATTTATTCTGGCTGGGGCTAATAATTGTGCTGAAGTCAGTGTCTTTGAACTTATTTATAGTTCACTAGCTGTGCCCTGCCACGCATTGCTGTGGCCAATTGGAATTGCAGTGAATAGCCTCGCTGCTTCAAAGCCTGGCCGTTTTCTACATAGGACACCCTTGCTAGGCCAGGTTGAATGAGATGGAGTAGCCTCATGGTTTCCAAAGCCTGGCTTTGAAGCTGCAAGGCTGTTCAGTGTTAATCAAGGTGGGCAACAAAGGGGTTGATATGTGTGTGGAATAACGTCCAGTGTGGTAGAAAGAACTGTTGTCTGGTTGAGGCAGGTGTTGCCATGGATCTCCTTGATTAGCATTGAATAGGCATGCAGCTTCAAGGTCTGCCTGGTTAGTACCTGGAAGAATCCTTTACTGGGACGTGTTAGCTGGCTGTGATTATTTAACTTGTTTAGTATTGAATGGTCTTGCAGCTTCCAAGCCTGGCTGCTTCCTGCCTGAGGAAATCTTTTGTTGGGAGGTGTTAGCTGGGCCTGGTTGTTTCCTGTCTAGAATTCCCCTGTGTTCTGAGTGTTGTTGTTTATTTAGTGTCCTGATTTTAGAGATTATATTGTTCTGTATTCTTATTAGAGCACAGTAATTATTACACATTATATTTATAATGTTATATGATTTGCCTGGATCAGGATTATATGAGGCCCCTTCTACACAATGATTTAAAATCTACACTGCAGTGTTTTTTTTTTTGTGGCCTAGGAGGCAGCCTGGCTTTGAAGCTGCAAGGCTGTTCAGTGTTAATCAAGGTGGGTCACAAAGGAGTTGATCTATGTGTGGAATAACTTCCAGTGTGGTAGAAAGAACTGTTGTCTGGTAGAGGGAGGTGTGGATGTTGCTATGGATCTCCTTGATTAGCATTGAATAGGCATGCAGCTTCAAGGTCTGCCTGGTTAGTACATGGAAGAATCCTTTACTGAGAGGTGTTAGCTGGCTGTGATTGTTTCCTGTCTGGTATGTCCGGATGTGTATTTGAGGTATTTTGTAAGTGTAATGGTAGTACTGTTGTACTTTTAGTATGAGGCTTCCCCTTTTTCCCCTCTGTCTGATGGCAGTGTTTTTGTTTGTTTGTGTGGTATGGCGTTGTCTCCCTCCCCTTTTCCCTTCCTTCCCCTGAAGTTTTTTAAGTTCTGTAGTTTCTGTAGTAGAACTGCTAGGTTGGCAGAAGCTGGGGCTAACAACGGAAACTCACCGTGTCTCGCGGATTTGAACCGCCGACCTTCCGGTCAGCAAGATCTGTAGTTTAGTGGTTTAACCTGCTATGCCACCGTGGCTCCCATTAATGCGCACAAATAAGGTTATGATGAAAATAGTAAGGGTGGCTGTATACGTATCTAGCTGGCTGCTATCATTTTGTACATCTGAAATAAACAATAAGCCCAACTATCCTTCAGATTAATTGAAAGCCATCCCCTCTATGGTGACGTGACATTTTCCTCAAAGTACTGCCAAAAAGGTAGAGGAGCTGTGTGCTGCTTTTAGGTTCTCCCTGAATAAACTTTGCTCTGACCTTTCACCACATTGGTCAAAGGGGATGGTTTCTTGTTTGATAATAATTGTTTCTTAAGTTTTGTGTTTAAAAAAGGAATCATTCTCTTCTCTGAGAGTCATGGAAGACCTTTTTAAATACCTAGGCAAGAAAGTGTCAGTAGTCAGGTGCTGCTGACCCCTTAGGGCACTGCTTGCTCTTTACTTTCTATCTGGAATGACCCTTGATGTATTCTTGAGTCATCTCCAAATCCATATTTTGTCTTCAAAACTTGCTTGCAACTGATATACTAGGGAGTATATACAACATACAGTCAGTCTCTGAGTTGCAAACATCCGACTCATAGTTGGCATTGAGACAATAGGAAGTGAGAGAAATCTACCCCTTGGAAGGGAAATTCACTCCTGGAAGAGTTTTCATGGGGAAAAGTGTCTCCACTGAAGCTTTCTCATCAATCCTTCACGACATAATTTTTCAAAATCCAATTATCACAGAAAGTGAAGTGAAATCTTTTGAACAAGGGCACAGACAGCAAAACAAACACCACAAGCCCTTCCCCATGCTATGCAAAACACACACACACACACACACACACACACACACACACACACACAAGCTGGAATTACACTTAAAAGGTGTCCTTGTTCTGACTTACACTCAAATTCATCTTAAGAACAAATCTCCAGAACCTAGCTTGTTCGTAACTTGGGGACTGCCTGGCCTTTGTTTTAATCTGTTGTATTTTAAAACATTTACACTGAAATGCTTTCCAGATCATGTCAGAATACTTCAAGAGGTATATTTTACCATGGCATCTTTAAAGAAGGGATTTGGGAAGGTAGACATGTGTCTACTCTCACTGTATATCATGGTGTCTCAGTGGGTGAATCATGACCCCAAATTGAGTTATTAGCATGCATGCAAATAATATGGAGACATTTCTTTTTGACAGGAGTGTCATACTTATAAATTGAAATGAACTACAGGAGGATTAAAAAGAACTGGTTGTACACCATGTTTCCCTAAGATTATATCCACTAGTCATATGTTATGTTCCTTCAGGCTGAATTATGCACCTATTTTCTAAAAGCTACCCTTGGTATTATAGACTGCATATTGTTTCTGAAAGCTTACTTATTTATCATCAGAACCACTTGTTTTGGGAATGCTGGCTTAAGATGAGCTACTTCTAAATTTGGTGGGTTTCTCCTGCCCCAAACCATAATTTTCACTCATTATTTTAAACTTTCTGACCAGAGCCCTTTGAGTTTCCTTATTGTTGGCTATGTATTTGAATTCAAATGGATAATAACTGTGTAGACCAGGGGTTCTCAAACTTTTTAAGCCGAGGGCCAGTCCACAATCCTTCAGACTGTTGAGGGGCCGGATTATCATTTGAAAAAAAAATACAATCAAATTCCGATGCACACTGCACATGTCTTATTTGTAGTGCAAAATAAGAGGAACAAGAGGAAGAAGAACAATGAAAGAACAATACAATATTTAAAAATAAAAACAATTTTAACCAACATACATTGATCAGGATTTCAATGGGAAATGTGGTCCTGCTTCTGGCCAATGAGATAGTCAAGTTAATTAGGATTGTTGTTGTTGTTGTTTTTGTGTGCCTTCAAGTCATTTCAGACTTTGGGTGAGCCTAAGTCTAAAATCTATTTATTATTTATTTATTTATTTACTGCATTTATTTACTACATTTGTATCACACCCTTCTGACCCCAAAGGGAACTCAGAGTGGCTTACAAATTATATGTACATACAATATATTATATTATTAGCATAGCACAATATTAGCATTAGATATTACTATATTGAACTATACCACTATACTGTAATATTATTAGTAATATTATATGTAATATAGAACATATAATTAATATTATTATATGGTATTATTATTAGTGTTATATTGTATTACATTATAATATTATTATCAATATTATATGTATATACAATATATTATATTATAAAACTGAGGGCGGGGGCCAGATAAATGACCTCAGAGGGCCACATCCGGCCCCCGGGCCTTAGTTTGGGGACCCCTGGTGTAGACAATATCACGTTAGCATTCAACACCGGGCACTCACACTTAGTTATTGTGTGGCTGCCTCTGCAGAATTCTGGGACATGTAGTTTAGGGTAGGGCCTTTGGAATTCTTAGCCAAAGAGGTCCTTGGCTTCCCTAAACTACATTTCCCAGAAAACAGGCCGCGGTGGCACACTGGGTTAAACCCTTGTGCTGGCTGAACTGCTGACTGAAAGGTTCGTGGTTTGAATCTGCGAGATGGGATGAGTTCCCATGTGTCACCTCTAGCTTCCCATGCAGAGACATGAGAGAAGCCTCCTAGCAGGATGGTAACATCCAGGTGTGCCCTGGGCAACGTATCTGTAGACGGCAAATTCTCTCACACCAGAAGCAACTTGCCTCATTTGGCTTCTGACACGATTAAAAACATTTCCCAGAATTCTGTAGAGGCAGCCACACAATAGCAAAGCAGAAGTGCCTGCTTTTGAACACCAATGTGTTATTGTCCAATAAAATCCTTAGTTCAATTGGAAAAAAGATATTTTCTACCATCACACACCTGAATCTTTCCTTTGTATGTTGTCTTTCCCTCTGTGTGCTTCTGGAGTATTCAAATTGAAATTTTAGTCTACAAAAAGAGTTAGTAGTGTATGTATTTGAGGGCAGTAGATATCTTGTATCTTGTTATTTAACCATTGGTATTGTGTTTCTTGAGCCAGCATGTAGTTCTTATACATAGAGATTTTCAGTTCATTGAACAATTTGAAATTAGGTGGATGATGAAGAAGGTTGTGCTTACTCACATATAGAATATTCTCATCGGAAAGTCTTGTCTAGATCAACTGTGCCCACCACTACCACCCCTCTTTTAATGGCAGATGAGACTTCTTTGATTCTCGAGTGTGTTGTTGTGGCTGTTCTTTGATGGACTGATTTGTCCACATTAATTTTGTGACTTTAGCACCTTCTTTTCTGCAGTTTGTATTTTTCCTTCTTGAAACATGCAAGCAAAATGCTGTTTTAAAACTCAAGAGCAGTGGGCCTCCTACATTGCTGTGGACATCCACCTTGAGTCAAAATGTCCACAATGTGCTATCTTGATGGACAGTTGCATCTGCTTAAATCAAATTTCAGATTCCTGGTTCACTGAAAATGTCAATTTAGTTCAAAATACCTACAGTGTTTGCCTTGGTCTATCTCCACAAGTATGACTTTTTGTGTCAAAACTCCAGCTGGACTAGCAGTTCACTCTTGTCAGTTGGAATAATAATAAATTCAGTGAGTCAACCATTCGTATAAGGTAAGGCAGATGAATGTTATATTAAAATGGAACTATCAAAGTAATCCCCTTCTAGCATTGCTTGGTGCCAGCAGCATGTGGTTTTTGTGTCAAAGTTTGAGGAGGTAGTTCAGCGCCACTGCAAAATAGTCTAATAATAATGGGGGAGATAAATCAGTATGATGCCCTGAAAATCCACTGAAACAGCCAACTAATTCACCATATTAAAGGCATGCGGGTAGATTTGTGTGCGTTTTCTTTCTTTCATAGTTTGTGCTATCAGGCAAATGTATTCGCAGTTTCTGTCCCCATCCCCGCCATAACTCTTCAGTGTGTTTATGGATTATTTTTATAATTTCCTCTATCTCAAGGTGTATACATATATGATTTTCCCACCGACTATGAGACTATTTATTTTCCTGTACACAATTTACTAACATGTACAATTTTGCCATTTTTAAAAAAATTAAAAGTACAGTAGGGCTGGGATCTACAGTGAGATATAACTGTGAATACAGTTGCGGCAGTAGCAAGGCTTTCTCAGCTGGTTTAAAGCTGAAAGTGCTCAGTGGGCACAGAGCATTTTGACAGTCACCACATGAACTGAAGCATGTTGAATTCAACCCACACGTACTGAAGGACGTTGAATTCAAGATGACAGTGACTCTCCTTCTCAGCTGTAATGTATTCAGGTATAAGCGATAATGAGGCAGATCTGATTAAGGCTGTTAGGTCAGAACTTTTCTAGGCCTAAGAACACATGCCATGCTCACATCCCATTTGGATTACTATAGCATCCACATGGAGATGCCTTTGGAAACTGCTTGGAAACTAAATATAGTGGCTAGACTGTTAATCAGAGCTGGTTATGGAGAATATACCAGTTATGACCTATAAAGCTCTGTGATTTATATGACAGCTTATATCTCCCCATGGGAACTGTCCGAGCACTCTTCCAGTCATATCTGGGAAGGACATGGGAGAGCTCTCTCCTATTGCTTTTCCACTGTGTAAAGGAGGAGTGATGCCCCAGTTCTCTTTTCATCAGTAGACAAAGATTTAAACAAGTTTTCAGCCCTAACATATTAATGCTATATGTCATATAATAATAATAATAATAATAATAATAATAATAATAATAATAATAATAATAATTTTATTCTTATACCCCGCCTCCATCTCCCCGCAGGGACTCGGGGCGGCTTACAAATGCAAAACAAACATATACAAGTTGAGCATCCCTTGCACAAAATTCATAAATCCAAAATACAGTAGAGTCTCACTCATCCAACATCCGCTTATCCAATGTTCTGGATTATCCAACGCAGTTTGCATCCCACTCAGATCCACAGCTGTTTCTCTAGGCAGTAAGGAAAAAACTTTTTATGGATTTAATTTCCGGCAATGTTGTTACTGCACGTTCATTTTATGCAATTCTGTCTTCATTTTTAGTCAATTTGTTAGTAGCCAGTATTTTTGTAGTCAATGTTTTCAATACATTGCGATGTTTTGGAGCTAAATTCGTAAATACAGTAAATTGCTACATAACGTTATTGTGTATTGAACTGTCTTTTCTGTTGGTTGGTTGTAAAACATGATGCTTTGGTGCTTAATTTATAAAATCATAACATAATTTGACGTTTAATACGTTTTTCCTCAATCCCTCCTTATTATACAACATTTTTGCTTATCCAGCATTCTGTCAGCCCGTTTATATTGGATAAGGAAGACTCTACTGTACCTTAAAATCCATTTTTTTCTCATGGGTAGCTGAGATATTGATACCTTTTTCATTCTCATGGGTCAATTTGGACTTCTTTGTTTCATGTACAAAAGTACGAGGGTTATCCAGAAAGTAGATTATGTTTTGGAATTAAAAATGAACAAAATATAGGAGAAAACATTTACCATATGCAGTTAAAAGCCACACCCAAATACCACTTCTCAACATAGTCACCATTCAAATCTAGGCATTTATCATAGCGATGAATGAGCTTGGAAACTCCTTCCCCACAAAACTGCTGTTTGCATCCTCAACACAGCGTTTTAATAATAATAATAACTTTATTTTTATACCCCGCCCATCTCCCCGAAGGGACTCGGGGCAGCTTACATGGGGCCTTGCCCAATGCGCAACTGAGGGAAGGGGTGACCAGCTGGTTGAGGACGCAAGTGGCAGAGTTTTGTGGGGAAGGAGTTGCCAAGCTCATTCATCGCTATGATAAGTGCCTAGATTTGAATGGCGACTATGTTGAGAATTGGTATTTGGGTGTGGCTTTCAACTGCATATGGTAACTGTTTTCTCCTATAGTTTGTTCATTTTTAATTCAAAAACGTAATCTGCTTTCTGGATAACCCTCATATTAAGAATATTGTGTATAAAATTACCTTCAAGCTATGTGCATACATTGTATAAGAAAAAACAGTAAATGTCATGTTTAGATATGGGTGCTGTCTCTAAGGTATGTTATTATGTATTGAGAAGTCTAAAAAGATTCAAAAGATGGACTCCTTCTTGTCCAAAATATTTTGGTTAAGGGATATCCCACCTGTGCTTCATGTTGGTTTGTTTTTTCAAATGTCTTAAATGTTTTAATGGGATTGGCTTTTCAATACTTTTAAAACTTTTACAGCACACGTTGCTTTAGCTATTTTAAAAAATCTCACATTGTAAGATATTTGAATCCCATTTGGCGAGGGAGGCTGGATTTTTAATTAATGGATTGATTAATTAATAATTTAATTAAATGAATGTCATGGAGACCACTGGGGTGGAACCCTTCCTTCTGTGCTCATTTTGTTTGGCATCCATACACAGAGAAACCTTTAGCCTTCTGAAGATCCGGTTGTGTTTTGAAGTCAAAAAATCCATACAAACCCTTACTGGATCCAGGCTAGCTTGATTTTTACTTGAGATCATTTAACATGTTAATTTCTCTACACTGTTGGGATCACGTTTGTGATCAGTACTGTATAAGTGTTTGCATAGCCATTGATGTCTAATTTTTTGACTATCATTTTTGCTTGTACAATTCACACCACATTCACAACTTTTCTGTCTTAATTTGTTCCAGACACATTCTTCATTATTAGTAATACATCTGTATAATAACATTGAATGGTGTTCTTTCTCTTATTTGTGATTTTTCAGTACAAGCTATTAACTAAGGCAATCAAACAGTAGCTGAATGAAGAAAGGATAATAAAACTCAGTATGCTGCTTTGCTCTGAAGTATTGGGAAGAATGGATGATTATCCTATTGGGATAATTATGTAGGTGATAGGTGTTCTTATTTTTCTCTTTCGTCCCTTCTTTTGCAAAGTTAGTGCTGAAACCTTGGCAAGGTTAAGAGAAAAGGGTATTGCATTACATATGAGAAAGCTCTTATGCCTGGCTTGCTGACAACGAATGTATATAAAAATATATAATTGCTTAAGCTTTTAATAAAACTTCCAATTTCTCCCAAAACAAGACTATTTAGTTATTAATCTCCATGTCTGACACAGAACAAGTCTGACTTGGCCAGGGATCAGGACATTACAGAGTTTCAGGAGGTCATATGGGATGTGTTGAGGGCAGCTCAGTGTCATGAAAACTAATTTTATAAACCATGATTAGATTCTTGGTTTCCCCCAGGAATTCTGGCTCACAGAATTGATGGAGATGTGGTACTTTCTGAAAGGCATGGTCCAAAAATGTTTCCGGTTAGGAAAAAGTCAAGTTTTGATAAAAAATAGTATCTTAGAATTTTCATAAAGCTTGACCAAACTAGTGGTCATGCTTAAATTATTTTAAAAAAATACATACAGCGCAGCAACAATAACAATGCATATCCAAAACCACATTAAGTGAAAATAATAAAACCAAATTAGTTTTTTCCTATAAAATAAAAGCCCTTAACCAAAATCTTCTCAAAGGCTTTGGCTTTTACTTGCCTAAGTTCATTAACATAGTGAGATATTTTTCCATATAAAAGATATTCCAACATTTATCAAACATCTAAACCAGTGGTTCTCAACCTGCGGGTCCCCAGGTGTTTTGGCCTTCAACTCCCAGAAATCATAACAGCTGGTAAACTGGCTGGGATTTCTGGGTCTCAACCTGGGGACACACAAGTTGAAAACCACTTATCTAAACTGAGAAAGTATTTCATTACCAGAATGAATGCAAGATGGTGCCACCTTTGCAAACCAGAATGAATTTCAGCTGTTGGAATCAGTCCAATGTATAATGTTTATCAGTAATCAAAGTGGATGGTCACTGTAAAAATCTTAAATATGATGAACAAGACATAACTGTTAAATATGTTTGAAACTGGTGAGACCATTGATGCCTAGGGTACAATACTGAATACAAGAGAATCTGACTTTCCTCTTTCAGGAGAAGTTTAGCCCTATTCAGAATAAAATATGCACTGACTTCCTGGAAATAGATCAAACAATCCATAGTGTATCCAACTTTTTAAGAAATGCATGAGAATCCCCCTCCCTCTACCCCCCTCTCTCTAATAAAGATATATCAAATCCTCAGATTCTGGACCAAATCTCGAAATGGCTTCAGTTTTCAATTGGAAATCTTTACATTTCTAGACTGATGCATTCCCCTAAAGAAAGAAAAAATCAACAACAGGCATGCATGTTTATGTCTCTTTAATAAACACAAAATATCTTTAGTCATTGCCAGCATGCAACCATGACAAATGAATACAAAAATGTATAGTTTTCTTTTCAAAAGGGAAAAAGCCACACAGAATGGAACTGGAAAAGTTCAAAGAAAGGCGTTTAGAGATATGGGCTGCACATATCTGCCCAACCCTACTCTTGTTGTAGTTTCAGTTTTAGTTTTTTGGCATTCTTCTAGCCCATTACTAAATCCAGGCAATGTCTCACCACATTCACAGCCTCACCTGAGTCCACCGACAAAGAGAAATAAGCAAATTATATGACCCATACTGAAAAGCTTCACATAAGTATAAAACAGCATGGGGCTAATATTAAAATGTGAAGAATTGCACAGTCAAATGTTACGGCAACATGTTAAAAAAAAACCCAGTATAATTCTGGGACCAATCCTACATCTATGAGTGGGGTCCAGAGGCTGGTTTCATGAATCATGAAACCAGCCTCTGGGCTGCCTTTTATTTCCTGGCAAGCTGCCTCATTCAGAGGTCTCCAAGAGTGTCAATGCACATTTTAATTAGATGACACTCATCCACCAAACAATTTGATGCATTTTAAAATCAGAAAGGAATAGCAGCCTCTTCTGTTTTCTTTAGCATTTGGGGCAATCAGTACAGCTTCAGAAGGTCCCAGGCACAGAGAAAAATGACCCTTGGCTATGTTAGAGTCACCTGCACTTGCCACAGATAATGGTATCAAAATTCATCCAAGGGATGAAAGAGAATCAACCTGTCTGTAATCCTCCCACCATCTACCCATCTCCAGAATGAGAATCAATGCTGGCCTTCAATTCTGAGTGAAAGGACAATAAAAATATCTTGGAACAATTGCTAAAGTATCTCTTGATTTCCCTAACCTTTAGTTGCACATCCTATATAATTCATGAACCTTCAATCAATGTTTATGTGTTGTGGAGGCTGTAACCCCCCCTCCCCGGTGCTATCCTGTCAAAATATTTGTTTATTTCATCAGGTTTTCTGTAAACTCTTAATTACTATATCTGAGGGCATCTCTTCATTTACATCTCAATGGAAACTGTAAGGGCATAAATTGTGGCATGATTGTCTTGACAAATACTGAATGAATATTAGTCGAAATGCAGCTGTTTAAAAAGCTTAAAATGTTGCTTGTACATTAACACACTTTTCAGAAAGTGCAGGCAGGATTTTTAATGACTTGCATTTTAAAATGTTATTTACAGGATCCAAAAGTACGCGAACATCTGGATGCAGGGAACATAGGAGGACGTCTGGAACACCGAATGCTCACAATTGTTTATGGGCCCGACTTGGTCAATATATCATACTTGAACTTAGTAGCAGCTCAGGAAGACATTGCAAAGGTAAGATATCCCTCATATGTCATGGAAAAATTGAGGAAGCATCTATTTGTGAACTATTTCTAGAGGCTATGTAGCAAGGCTAGAGAACCCGAGGCTTGCAGAAGCTTTTGGCCTCGAGTTCCTATTAACCCTAGCTAGCTAAGCTAGCTAATGGTGTAGGATGGTGTTCATCAGCATCTGGAGAGCCAAAGGTTCTCCACCCTGCTGTATAGGCACAAGGGGAAGAATAATGAGTGATATATGGCAGTGTTTCAGGAAGACTGTGAGAGATATGTATGGGAAAGTTCCTTTTCTTAATATCTGCTATATAAATGTCATGGCTTTTAAAACATTTTAAAGGATTCATAAGATGTCGAGTGAAATGCACTTATTTATTCTGTCATTTTTCTTGTGTGAAATGTCTGGCTATAATCCGAAGGAAGTGATCTGTATCTCAAATCACACTGTAGGCTGATCTTCAGAAATAAAAAACCAATGATAAAAATTGCATTTTATCTGCAAATGGCAATTTATGCATTTGGTAGTGAGCCATCTGACAAAGTGCCTTAAGGAATAGTGTCAGAATATCAAGATATATTTCTTTGTTGCCGACTCGCCTTTTTTTTAGTAGATCTCTGATCTTGCAAGCTAAGTAAGTCAGCTCTGGTTAGGACTTGGATGGGAGATCATCAATGAATAGCTTTATATATCCTGATGACCTTGGCCTAACAACACAAGCAAAAGACTTTGAAACAGTTGAAATCCAACGTACTAATGCCTTGAAAGATCTCTCCAGCTACTACAAAGATAACCACCTGAAGCCTAACCCTTCCAAGACACAAGTATGTGCAGGCCCGTAGCCAGGATTTTGATTCGGGAGGGGCTGGGATTTTTGGTTCGGGAGGGGGGGCTGAGTCTGGGTGAGGGGGATCTACCCTAGCAAACCTTTTGTATCGTTATCCCAATACCCCCATGCATATGGGATATATTGAGCATGGTGATCAGATCATGATATGAATAAACATAACAGTTTAAATAATAAATGTAAGGCTTTTTCACGGACCACCCTGAGAATTTGGGGGAGGGGCTGAAGCCTCTCAAGCCCCCCCCTCCCCCGGCTACATGCCTGAGTGTGTGATTTCCACCTATGTAACCATGAAGCCAACAGGAAATTGAAAGTTACTTGGGAAGGCCAAGAGCTCGAACATCGTTCCCATCCTAAATATCTTGGCGTCACTTTAGATCAAACACTAACATTTAGAAAACACTGTATGAACACCAAGCACAAAGTAGCTGCACACAATAACATTCTGCAGAAATTTGGGGTGCAGCATATGGGGTGCCGACCCAAAATTAATAAGAACATCAGCCCTGGCCTTGTCTTACTCAACTGCTGAGTATGCCTGCTCTGTTTGGCACAAGTCTTTCCACACAAAGCAGGTGAGCATAGTACTGAACGAAACATGCAGAATAATCACAGGATGTCTTAAACCTACACCTGTTGATAAACTCTACAAGCTAGCTGGCATCCCCCCCCCTCCACAATGTGCGATGGAAAGTTGCTGCTAACTGTGAGAGAAATAAGATTGAACATTGTGAAAGCCATCCACTGAGTGACTATTAGCCTCCTCCCAGTATACTCAAATCAAGGAAAGGCTTCATGAGAACCACCACTTCTCTTAATGCTCCCCCAGCAAAAGCAAGAGTATCCCCTTAGGCAGCTAAAATAGGAAATCCCAAATGGATGCCCCCCCCCCCCCCCCCATGAGGGTCTGCCTCCAGAGGAAAAGCAAGAATGGGCAACTTGGAAGTTCCTGAAGAAACTCAGAAGCAGAGTGGGCAGATCAAAAGGGAACCTGGCAAAATGGCACTACCTAGAACATTGGTTCTCAACCTGTGGGTCAGGTGTTTTGGCCTACAACTCACAGAAATCCCAGCCAGTTTACCAGCTGTTAGGACTCCTGGGAGTTGAAGGCCAAAACATCTGGGGACCCACAGGTTGAGAACCACTGACCTAGAAGAATCCTCCACCTTCTGTGAATGTGGAGCAGAACAGAAAACTCCACATCTGTATAGTAAAGGTAAAGGTTTCCCCTGACGTTAAGTCCAGTCGTGTCCGACTCTGGGGGTTGGTGCTCATCTCCATTTCTAAGCCAAAGAGCAGGCGTTGTCCGTAGATACCACCAATGTCATGTGGCCGGCATGGAACGCCGTTACCTTCCTGCTGGAGCAGTACCTATTGATCTACTCACATTTGCATGTTTTCGAATTGCTAGGTTGGCAGAAGCTGGAGCTAACAACAGGCGCTCACTCCACTCCCCGGATTTGAACCTGGGACCTTTTGGTCTGCAAGTTCAGCAGCTCAGCGCTTTAACACACTGAGCCATCAGAGGCTCCTCCACATCTGAATACGTGTCCACAATGCCCTTCCCCATGCACAGAGGAAGAATAGTTTAAAGCTACAGACAATGCAGTCACTGTTGCCCATTTTTAGCAGATGAATAGCGAGTGCTGTAGTATATATTTCAGAGGAAGGAACTGACAAAACTACCTTGCCTAAGAGAAGTCTGTGAAATTCATGGGATCCCCATAAGACAATAGGCCATTGAAGTTGCATGCACATACAAAGTTATTAGTGCATATATTTAGTCAAAGAATTGGATATATGTAATACAATGTGTGTACAAAAATGATAATAGAAGTACGCACTGCCAAATGATTGGTTAATCCAATGTGTTAATCCCTTGTGAAAATACTGTAAGCATTTGGCAGTGTAGCTTTTTTGTTCACTGTCTTGAGAGAGAAGAGGAAACTCTTATTTCTTGCAGTTTTCAACACATCAGGATTTTGGATTGTATATGTATATGTGTGTCATTCCCCAGATTTCTAAGTCATGGAGAGTTAGCTAAACAGTTCTGTTACTCCCCTGGGTGAATGAGTGAGTGGGGATCTGTAACTATTTCTGAAGTGTCTCACAATGTGATGATAAAAACAGAATCCTAGAACAATTGTAAAACAATCCAAAATCTAAAATAGCAAATAAAAGCAGTTGTAAAAGAGCAGCTGTAGCTCTTCCAAGATACCATGCTAATATAATTTTAAACAATAAGTTTACGGGCTAAATGACAACCCACATCATCAATTTGATACCTTCTGTGGGCTCGTTCCATCTGGCCGCATTTCTGCAGCGTATTGCTGTGCCGGGCTGTGGCGCAGGCTGGTAAACAGCTGCTGCAATAAATCACTCTGACCATGAGGTCATGAGTTCGAGGCCAGCCCGTGGTGGGGTGAGCACCCGTCAATTAAAGATAAAAAATATAGCCCCTGCTCGTTGCTGACCTAGCAACCCGAAATATAGTTGCATCTATCAAATAGGAAATAAGGTACCACTTATAAAAGTGGGGAGGCAAGTTTAACTAATTTACAACGTTGGAATAAGGAAGTGAGGAAGTGCCATCAGAGTGGATGATGAAGCAGCAGCTCCCCCCTGTGGCCAGAATCGAACATCCCCTCAGTAGAAAGTTAAATTGCCTCTGCGTCTGTCTGTTGTCTCTGTCTCGGTTGTCGGTTCGATGTGTTTATGGGCATTGAATGTTTGCCCTATATGTACATAATGTGATCCGCCCTGAGTCCCCTTCGGGGTGAGAAGGGAGGAATATAAATACTGTAAATAAATAAAATAAAATATGTATCATCTGGTTTGAGCATTAAGATGAAGAACTGCACATGCTGAGTGACAATGACCAGGGCTTGGCAATGTTAGCTGTTTGGACTTCAGTCCCAATAATCCCTCAGCTAACACAGCAAGGCAGAGGTTTCACCATAAGATTCTGGGAATTGTAATAACAAATAATCTTTTCCAAACTCTGATGAGGATGGCACAGTTGAAATGCTAGCTAGATTGCACTACTCAAATGTGAATCAAAAGGGTGGGTGAATGGCTAATCCCCTCATCAGGTTTCCCAGAGGATAGCTGTGACAATCCCAAATGGCATGAGATGCTTGGACAGTGTGCACTGATGCACAGTATGAAATTAATGCTAAATTCTTAGCCAATTAGTGTTATTTTTCCATGTGAATTGTTGGAGTTCTATTTATAGCTTGGAAACAAATTTAAAAATAATCTGGAAAGTATCTCCTTCACCTCTGTTCCTCTATTTTTCAAAGCTATTTATCTCACCCTTCCTTCTCCTTGGAAGCTCTTAATGCATGTGAGGCTTGATCAGTGAGATTTGTTTTGTTTCTTAGAGCAGCCTGACTGGCAGTTGGGTGCCCTATAGCTGGTCTGTCTGGACTGTTTGACTTGAGTCATAAATTAGGCATCTCCAAAAGTGATTTTTCCCACCTACATTTAAAAAGTTGTAACCAGCAACTACAATTAGTATATGTTTCATTGGAACTAATGAGCTTTTCTAGGCAGGACAGCCTGAAGTCTGCTTTGAAGAAGAGCTGAAAACTGTTATTTCTTTGTGGTTTACATCTGGAATTCAGGCTGTTAATAATTCACTGCAGAGCATAATCAGCTTCTGAGCCTGTTTGCTTAAGAGTATTCTCTTCCCTTTGTAGACTTGAGGTAAAATTAATGAGGCGGTGAGCCATGAAGCTATGACCTTTTATTGCACACACATATGCAGGCAAAGTTTGAAGAGTAAAACAGAATGCACCTTAGCAGTTGTAGAAAATAATTTTGGCTTAGATTAATTAGAAAGTGCAGCTTCATTGTTTGTGAAGATTAACCTTGTAAGGGCACTTCCAGACAGGACTAAAATCCATGCCAAAGCTGGTTTTAAAAACCGGCCTCGGTGCAGCTTTTCAGTTCCCACTGCCCCCTGCCCCAAAAAACCCAGGCTTTTTGGGAGGGGGGTACATGCCAGTCCAATTAAAATTAAAGTTTACCCCTAAAAGTTAAGTAAAATATACCTGGCGGTCAACCTGGTGTCCTCCTGGTGCGAGAAAATTATGTACCAGAAGATGGGGACTGAGGAGGGATTTTCCTTCCCCCTGCCCCAAGTCTCCTGGCACATCATTTCCTCATGCCAGGAGAGTACAAGGGGGGAACGTATGACAGCCATGTACCTTTTCTTTAACTCTTAGGGGTAAATTTGGGTCTTGGGGGAGGGGGTGAGCACCATCCTTCACCTTTGGACTCCAGAAATCCAAATGGTGTGATATGGCAATGGGGACTGACCCTTGGGTAATCCCAGGACTACCCGGGAGTTAGTCCTCACTGGTCCAATGCCCTGTTAGACCTGGGCCTTTCAGGAAGGGCCAGATCTTTTTTTTTTCTTTTTTCTTTTTTTTTTGGTTATCATTTTTTGGAAACTCTTCCTGTTTTTTCCCATATTTATTTATTTTTGGTTTTTTGTTTTATTTTTAACTGTTCCAACATTACAACATCTTGCTTACACTTAGTTTCCTTTGGTGCTCATACTTATCCACACTTCATTTCCATGTAACATTACTGCAGCCTCTCTTTTTATACATCCTTCTCTTAAAAGGGGGAGGGGGAAAGAGAGATGACCTCTGGACTATCCCAAGCTAGTCACAAAGAAAGCTAGTATCACATGCTTCACCCTCTAGATCTCCCTAAGCTAGTTTTTCCTCACATTACAACAACAACAAAACCATCATTTGGACGTATCCATTCCAGGGAGTGGGGTGAGTTCCCGCTGTTAGTGTGATGTCTCAGAGACCCTCGAGTCATGACCCCACAACCATTATAGATCAGACTGAAGGGCATATGAGGTTTTTCCCAACTCAGCAAGATTCCATTCCCTTCCAGATGTCCCCTGTTGACAGTTTGGGTCCAAAGCTAATTACAAAAGCCCTTGAAACAGAGCCTGGTTCCCCGGAAAGTGTTGTTTTTGATAGGAAGTCATTTCTCAAAACACACCGCTCTGAGAAGGAGATTCGGAGATGAAGTGCGAGATTAGCGGAGAGAGAGGATTCTAATTAAACCGATTCCCTTGGGAGTTTTCAGGGAGGTTTGCATCTGGCAAGTTGTTGTCTTCAGTCTGTTTCCCTTGGGAAAATGTGAACTCAGGCACCTGGTTTGGAGAAGGTTTTGAAGTCCCATAAAAGTTCTGGGCACAGGCTAGCCAGCGCGGTGTCAACGTGTCAGTTGGAAAGTTAACATCGACTCTTGTTCCTGCATACCTCAGAGGCCTGACGGCACGCTACTCTTGAGTAGACCGGGCGTTGCGTCTCGTCTCCCTGTCAAAACTGGGCTGCATTTCAGTTCCACCATGACCAACTTTGCCTTGCCTTGCTTCCTTGTCTTGCCTTGTTTTTCCCTGCCTTGGACATTGAACCTGGAACTCTCTTGAGAGACCTTGCTTTATTTCCCACTCAAACTGCTTGGAAGTTTGAGTGTGTTTCGGTTATTGGATTTGAAAACTTGATCTCTAATACTGGACATTAAACTTTATATTACTGAACTATATTTGACCTTTCCTGAAAGGACTATTGCTGGACTATATACTCTGCTTATTTTTGTTTGATTCTTTTATTGCTTTAATAAAGATATTAGATTGTTTATTGGCCTCCGTGTTGGTTTCCAGTGCTCACGCAGCTTAGAGGCGTCACAGTTAGCCGTGAAAATGTGGGTAGATCAATAGGTACTGCTCCAGCGGAAAGGTAAAGGCACTCCATGCAGTCATGCCAGCCACATGATCATCTACAGGCGACACTGGCTCTTCTGCTTAGAAATGAGCATCAACCCATATAGTCGAATACGACTAGACATAAAAGTCAGGGGAAAACCTTTACCTTTAATTTTATAGAGCACTTCAATTAAACAGCTAGGTGGTTGCTGTCTAGTAGCATCTCAGGACCTCAGGTGCACCTGCTCAAGAGAAGAGGCAAAAACATCAAGGATTGTAAAAAGGAGTGGTGGGAGATAATCTCAAAACCAGGTGATGAGACTTCTGCTTTTGGAGTTCCCTACAAGATAGGGGGACACCAGATCTATCTCAAGGGGTTTGGTCAAAAGTAGGGCCAACAGGGCAAGAGGGAGGTTGGGCGTTTTAAGCATGGCTGAACAGGTCTCAGTTTCTCCAAGGAGGGTAAGATAGGCCAGGGAGAACAACATTATCTGTGAACCCCAGGCAGCAGTTTACTGACACCAAGATTACATTTGTTACTGTCCTAGGGTCTAAACCTTGCCAGCATAACTCTCAAGGACAACCCCTAGGCCCTGATTCAATTTTGCTTAACCTGGTGATGACAGTGAAGCTAGGGGTCCAGTATTTCACCCAAGGAGCTCATTGCATAGCACTCCAACATAGATGAGAATTTGGGGAGTCTTCACTGAGTCAAACACTAAACTGGGGAGTGGATAGCAGTAGAGAAGCTTTGGATTGAGTCAACTGGACAAATCTGGGAGATGGATTCTGGAGCAACAAGACTACATGCTTTAGGATTAGGTTGCTAGGCCCAGATATCGAATCAACCCCCCCCCCATTCCCCCGTATTCAAGCCAACATGTCAAGGACAGAACTCCACCAGATAAAGTTCAACACAGTTTATTAAAGTTACAGAACTAAAAAGTGCCCGTATGAAACAAAGGACTAGGCAAAAACTTGCCTTCAGTGTAAAAATACACAAAAAAGACTCCGCTGATACTAAAAGCGGTACAAAAGATAAACCGGATTAAACAGGAGTTTAATCCGGGTTAAACAGAAAATGCTTACTTCAGCCTGGCAATTAGAACAAACAAAAGCTGATAAACAAAGATTCAAAGAAACATAAAAAGCTGGTAGCAGATTCCTCTCTGCTACTTCGAAAGCTGCCAATGAGTAACTAAGGTTGTTACTCCTCCGTGCAACAAACAGAATCCGGATCCAGGCGCTTCAATCAGGGTAGCCACGGTCAGCAGGGTCCCAGTCCGGTCCGAGGTCGAAAGCCAGGTACAGATGTCTTCGGTTCACCAATTCCACCGAAAGCCACAGAAAGGGTAGTCCGAGGTCGTAGTCAGTCAGTCAGTCCAACGTCAATCCAGAATAGGCAATTAATGTCCGTCAAGAAGACGACGGAGGTCCAAGCTAATAAGATTAAACACAGGTTGCACAACAAAAGCCCACACAGTTCCTCCCGCCGTCTATGCCCAGTGTCCTTGGTAACTTACGTATTCAGCAAACGAAACACACCCGTCTCCAGGAAATTCCCAACAAGAGCCCAAGCGTTCGTCCAGATTACCTTGCCCAACGCAATTAGCCCTGGATTCAAGACCCCATTTTATGCCAGTTTACAACTCCTCATCGCTATCAGCTGTTACCCTAATTCCAGGTGCCTCATCATCATCATCCTCATCAGAGCTAAAACATCTTTGACTACGCCCCACAGCATCCCCAGCTGTGGATCCCGTTCCATCCCTCCAACTCGTCCACGGGTCCGATCCTGCAACCCGCCAGTCGCTTCCCATGCTATCATTACCAGGAACACCCAAATCCTCCCTCACACGAGTCCATTCCATGTCATCCTCCTCTGAGCTAACCACCTCTTCCTCCATTCCCTCGATAAAACCCTCAAAGGAGTCTTCATCAGTTGGTTCTGCAAATAAGTCCCGCAGCCGTTTCCTCTCTCGCTCCTCAAGAGAGTCTGACTCTCGAGGAGTCTTACGACCACGTCTCCCAGTATTGGAGCCATAAGGCTCAACCATAACACAACAGCCTACTATTCTCGACACTGGCACACTACACTACATAGATTGTGTGGCATCCTCTGGGGCCAGTCTAAAGTATTCCTTTTCCAGATTGGCCCTGGAATATATATAGGTGTAGGTGAGACCATATTGTGCCTTTTTGTTGTGAGAAAGTAAATAGTAATACCATATTTAAGAAAGGAAGAAAAACAGTCATTCACTTCTCATCATAATCTCTTTTCAGATGTCCTTTGCCTGTAAACACTCTTTGAGTCATCTAATCTCTTCCAAGAACGCACATTTGCCCTTCCACCTTTAAATTCCTTCTTTTGCCAGAAATGAGTAACAATGTTATATCCTGGATTTTGCTGAATGTTTTTGTGGCTCCCTTTCTGCAGCAAAGCCTGCTCTTTTGAGAATGGGGATTATGAAGTTTTTCACCTGCTTCATTTTTCCCGCTGCAATTAGTCTGACTATAGGACCAATATCGCCTTTTGCTGTGAAAGTAGTGACCCCATTTGTATGTGTGTTAATACTCTGCTAAAATGTTGTTGTTATGATGATAATTATGTTCATTTATGCCCTGCTATTTCTCTCCACAAAGAAGACTCAAAAGTAATTGATGCATTCACTCAAAATAGGGAGAACCCAGGTCTATCTCAAAGAGTTTGAAGCACATATTGCATTACACTGGTATGGTGTGTAGACCAATACTACCAACTGTCCTCCAAGTCCTCATATAACTTAAGCATTTCTTACTAGGCCTGCGACCTGTGCTTCTTTTAATTGGAGATGTTGGACACTGAGCTTGAGGCATTCTATGTTTACAAAGCATGTGCTCTGCCACTCATCAATGGTTCTGCCTCTCACCACCAGCCAAAAACAAATTTATGGACAAAAATTGTCTTCACGCAGTCAGTTTCGATTTAGTTGAAATGCCTTGGAGAACGTAGACCGTTTAGGTGCTGTCTTTTCCTATGAAATGAAGCTCTCATCTCTTACATTGAGACAAATGTCTTCAGGGTGTGGTGTAAGGCACATTGTAGATGAGAGAAGAGATGAGAGAAATGTGTTTATTAAGCAACAAATCCAGGAATATGGTACTTCATTGGGACACTGAGTAGCTACATGATTTGATGCTCAAATTAATGAAAATGGCACAGTGTTAAACAAGGTATAAGAATATGGACCAGAAAAGAAATGTGGGAGTGGAAGTTAACATGCAGCTTTCTTTATCGGGGTTGATGTTGTGTAGAACCGAAAGAAGGTTCATTCTTGGACTAAATTCCTTATTATATGAAAAGGGAGAAAAATGACTGTAGAAAAAAAATTCTACTCATGCTAGTCTTGGATTAAGGATGTGTGAAACATTCAATTTAACGTCTTTCGGCAAGATATGAATCATACCTTCTCTAGACTAATGTGCAGATTATGACTTAGAGATCCATTGGCTTACCCAATTAAATAAACATGTGGCACATCTTGGAAATTATCATACTATCTTTTAATGCAAGTTGAAGCCTCCTCAACCACAAGTGAAAGCGCAAATTACCGCATATTGTTGTATATTAGTTTTAAATTCATTGGGAAATCATAGGTGGGCAGTAGTTTTTATAGAATGATTTGGACTCATCTTCTGTCTTCTAAACATATTTAAGATTTGCAGATCAAATATGCCTCTGACCGGGGTGTGTGTGTGTGGAAGGGATGTGACATCCATTGTAGCCTGTTCTGCCCTTCCTGGCCTTATGAAATAAAAGATTAACCCATACTCCTTAGCCGTGATGACAAAAGACAAAACTGGACCTTTTTTAACATTGTAGAATTCAGTTTGACACTCCTGTGACACTCCTTTAGTTGCAATGGTCCAATGCTATGGTATCCTGGGAGTTGTAGTTTGGTGAGGCACCAGCACCATAGTGCAGAGAATTCTAAAAGCTTGTGAAACTGCAACTCCCAGGATGGAAGGAGAAATTGTTCATCAGCTATAGCAGAGCATATGATAAACCAACTTAGACACAGAATATTGTTTGAGAACACAGAAATTCTGGACCACTCTGACAACTGTTTTGTGAGACTATGCAGAGAAGCCACTGAAATCCACAAGCATGTGGACACTTTCAACAGAAAGGAGGAGACCATGAAAATGAACAAAATCTGGTTATCAGCCCTATATCCCAGAATATCATGGCAGAAAATCCCACAATATCTGTTTTGAACTGGGTTATCTGCGCTCGCATTGCCATATATTCCAGTTCAAAGCTGAAAATGTGGGATTTTATTCAGATGTGTGGAAGGGGCCCCAGTCATTCCGACCATGAAAGCCTTCAACCACTTTTCCCATGCTTCTATGATAGAACCAATTAGGAAAAGACATGTATATAACCCAGGAACAAAAACTGTGGGCCCTTCCACACAGCCCTATAACCCAGAATATCAAGGCAGAAAATCCCACAATGTCTGTAATGAACTTGGGCCCCTTCCACACAGCTGCATAAAATCCCACATTTTCTGCTTTGAACTGGGATATATGGCAGTGGACACAGATAACCCATTTCAAAGCAGATATTGTGGGATTTTCTGCCTTGATATTCTGGGATATAGGGCTGCGTGGAAGAGCCCTGGGTTATCTGAGCCTACACTGCCATATATTCCAGTGCAAAACAGCAAATGTGGGATTTTATTTAACTGCATGGAAGGAGCCATAGTGTAATAAAGCTCGCTTTTGCAAAGCGGGTTTCCCTATTGGTTGGTGACATCCAGCGGAATCCACTCTAAACATTAGCACATGTCTCAGATGCATGGAAATTGGCAGAGTGGCAAAGCCTCTGCCCGTTGTGATATATCTATATGTATTCTTGTGTATTGCTTCTTTCCTTCACAAAAGAAAATACATTCTGTCTTGGTTTGCCTCCACGCGTGAGAGATATGACCCCTTTTGCTTTCTTCCCTAAGCCCATAGTAACTTCATATTGATGCTACCTACTTGAAGGAGACTGGCAATTGTTATTTCCTGCTGATGTTACTTCCCTGAGGGAGAAAAATTGACCATTGTGACCTCATGATAATGAAGTTGTCCTGAAGGAGAGAGGATGGCCAGTGTGACATCTCATGTTGATGCGCCTGCCTGGAGGAGAAAGAGTGGCCATTATAATTTTAAGCTGATGTTGCATACTTGGAAGAGAAAGATTATCCATTCTGCCCTTGAGGAGAGAATA
Organism: Anolis carolinensis; assembly: GCF_035594765.1. Classification (NCBI taxonomy): domain Eukaryota; kingdom Metazoa; phylum Chordata; class Lepidosauria; order Squamata; family Anolidae; genus Anolis; species Anolis carolinensis. Next base: position 160,138,081 of record NC_085841.1, read on the forward strand.
ACTGTCCAATGCATCTTTCTTCATCTTTTGTCTTCCTGGCAGCCTCCAAAATTTAAACAACTTACCCACAGCAAGATACATAGCTAAGATGCAAAAGAATGGATTAAAGCTACGTGAAAAGAGATTTCATCTAATCATTAAGAAGAATTTCCTGATGCTTTGAGCGGACCAACGGTGGAACAGGCTGCTTCAAAGTGTGGAATTCTCTTCTCTTGAGGTTTTTAAACATGAGTGCTTGTTTGTGTATTTCTGCATGGTAGAATAGGGTTGGACTGAATGGTCCTGGTGGCCTCTTCTACCTCTGTGATCCTGCCACAAATGCATATGCCAATGCTGTCCCCACATCTACTGTGGTAGCAATATTACAGGGGTCAATAACATCATTCACTTCATCAGAGGTAGATTTACTTGCCTTTCCTCCAATGTGATATACGCCATCCTATGCCAGCAATGCGATCTACATTCTACTTTGGACTAACAGGACAATCTCTGTGAAAGAGGATTAATGGACCCAAATCTGACAGTAGAACGACAGCTGCAGAACATTCAACCTTCCTGGGCATACAGTAAGGGAATTATACGTTGTGGTCTTTGAATAAGGAAATTGCAAAGAACGACTAGAAAGAGAAACATCTGAAATTTGTAATTATATTCATTTAATCAAACCCATTAGCAAAGGTATGGTACACTCCATATATGAATCTTAGAATCATAGACTAATAGAGTTGGAAGAGACCTCATGGGCCATCCAGTCCAACCTCCTGCCAAGAAGCAGGAAATCGCATTCAAAGCACCCCTGACAGATGGCCATCCAGCCTTTGTTTAAAAGCCTCCAAAGAAGGAGCTTCCACCACACTCTGGGGCAGAGAGTTCCACTGCCGAACAGCTCTAACAGTGAGGAAGTTCAGGTGAAATCTCCTTTCCTGTAGTTTAAAACCATTGTTCCATGTCCTAGCCTCCAGGGCAGCAGAAGAAGACAAGCTTACTCCCTCCTCCCTATGACTTCCCCAATATAATCCTTGCTGTTGCCCATATAACAAAATAAATCTTCTGAAACCCAGGGTAATTGACATTGGTTTAGATTTATTGCTTTCACACATCAACACTAACTGATCACTGTAAAGATCCAAAAGACCTGTATCACTGTGCCCAGCCCTTTGACAGTTTAGGGCAGTGGTGTAAAACTTGCAGTCCTTGAGGTATTTTGGACTTCAGCTTCCAGAACCCCTGGTGATTGGACAAGCTGGCTAGGGTTTCTGGGAGTTGGTAGTCCAAACATCTGTTTGGCAACAGATTTGACACTTCTGGTTTAGGACAAGGCACATGATTTGCAGATTTCGCCACTCTATTACATTCTATCCTAATCCCACAACTAAATGTATTTATGCCTGAACATTTTATCTGAATAAGAGGTTAGTATCCATGGAAGCTCATGCAAAATAGGAACTAGTTAGATTTCAATTTATTTATTTAATTTATTTACAGTATTTATATTCCGCCCTTCTCACCCCGAAGGGGACTCAGGGCAGATCACATTACACATATAAGGCAAACATTCAATGCCTTGACATAGAACAAAGACAAACGCAGGCTCCGAGCTGGCCTGGAACTCATGGTCAGTGATTGGTCTCAGCTGGCTGCAGCTGGCTGCTCACCAGCTTGTGCCACAGCCCGGGCCTGTGCTGCAATGTGTTATTTTTTCTTTTTCCCTTTCCTCCCATTCTTCCTTTTTATGATGCAAAACGTTTATCATGATTCCATCTTTTTAAACTACCAAAATCCATGATCTACAGCAGTAGGAGAGGTTTGACGGGCTTCTTATCATCTTATCTGTATACGGCTGCAAATCTGTGTCTGGGAATATGTCCTACTGAATACATTAGAATTTATATGGAAAAAAATAAGTGCCATATTGTTCTGCATGAGATGAATGTACCCAGATGGCCTGACTGCTGTTGAAGACAAAAGGTTTTGAAATTAATGCCAGTTGCAACATGGAACAATGTGTCCCATCAATGTAACAAAGGATATGTCATTCTTTTAAGATTCCCATACCCAGCTTCAAGCATACCTCTCAAGGGTCTTAGGTTGGATCAACACCACAATATAATCTAATTTCTGAATCCAGATTGTCTGCTTTGAACTGGATTATATGAGTAGACACTGCTGTAATTGTTCAGGATGCAAGGGACCTTGTTTGAGAAACAGAAATTTCTGGCATGATATCTCCTAGAGTTCATGCTGATATTTTCTGTGTACAGATAAAAGAAGCCAATGGGGGCTGTAGGTAACTGACAATAGTGGAGATGACGAAGATCCCTGGCAGGGACATTGTAGTCTGGAAACAGATTTCTGTATAAAGGCTTTTTCTAAAGGATTACCTAGTCCAAGTTCATTTAAAGACAAAGCATCTGTATGTGAAGGGAAAAGGAGAGGCAGCTGACCAAGAACGATGATGTATTAGGTTGGATTGCAAAGCTGTGCCACTGATAAATAGAATCAATTTTTTCCTAATTTATGTGTAAATAATAGATATCGGTACTCTCCCATATCTAAGCTGTAAATATAAATGACTTTACCAAAAGCACAAGAAGATAATTTTTAGAAAACCTTCCAAGTTTTTGAAATGGATGGGCCGTCATGAAAAGACGTGCAGGTTACAGCTGAAATTATGCTTAGTCTCATGCAGCACATGCAATTACTGTCATTGGGGTGTGTGATTTTAAATATGTGAGGAATGTTTCCAGGTTTTATTACACTGAAGTATTTTGAGTTACTGTCTTCTGCTGTGATTAATCTCTTCAGCACTTAGTGTCGCACAAAGGTTTAGAACATATTATTAGTTCTTGAACACCACGGTGTTGATTAAATGGTTGGATATTTTTGGAAACTTTGAAAACTAGGCAGGGTATACTGAAATACCGAATGAGCCCTCTACCTTGATAAGGATCTGACAGTTAAACAGTATCACATTTTTGTCTTTCATTGTATGCTTCTCTCCCTTTACTTTATAAAGAAATAACACAAGAGCTCAGGTGATAAATAGCCTTGTAAATTGAATTCCAGAACCCCATGTGTTGTGATGGAGAAAATAGATATCTTTTACTTTTCCCCAAACTTAAGAAAGCCTTCTTTCTGAAAACTGGCTTAGGACCTCATCATATGCGGTTTGGGCTCCATCCTAAAATGCCTCATTGACAGAGCCCAATGTAGCCCATCACATGACACAGGGCTAGTTCCGGCAGGGTTTTGTCCTGGAAGTGTCCTAGGATGGATCCCAGAGAACACAGGAGGCTTCGTGTGTTATCATTAGGTAAGCCAAGGGAAACATGGGGGAAGCCAGGCAGCAACAGTTTCCACAGTGGAATGAGAAAGTGACTATGTGGGGTGTGGGATGACAGTTTTTCCTCTGCCCACCAGATTTGCCCCGCAGCCCCACAGATGAGGTCATCAGTTTCTTTCTTTCACTTTCTTATGAATAGTAAAGATTGTCCTTTCCAGTTTCCGCCTCTTATAATGACAGAATCTCATATTTATGTATAATTACTGCTTATATATAAATCTATTTTTATTTGATTTGATTTTCTTTTAAAAAAAAACATTGGGTTTAAAACTAGCATGATATATTATGTCGTCGTCTCACTCGTTCAGTCGTTTTTGACTCTTCGTGACCTCATGGACCAGTCCACGCCAGAGCTCCCTGTCGGCCGTCACTGCCCCCAGTTCCTTCAAAGACGAGCCAGTCACTTCAAGGATACCGTCCATCCATCTCGCCCTTGGTCGGCCTCTCTTCCTTTTTCCTTCCATTTTCCCCAGCATCATGATCTTCTCCAAGCTTTCCTGTCTTCTCATGATGTGGCCAAAATACTTCAACTTTGCCTCTAATATCGGGCATTATTTCCTGGAGGATGGACTGGTTGGATCTTCTTGCGGTCCAAGGCACTCTCAGGATTTTCCTCCAGCACCAGAGTTCAAAAGCGTCTATCTTCTTTCGCTCAGCCTTCCTTATGGTCCAGCTCTCACATCCATAGGTTACTATGGCGAATACCATTGCTTTGACTATGCAGACCTTCGTTGCCAGTGTGATGTCTCTGCTTTTCAGTATTTTATCGAGGTTGGCCATTGCTCTCCTCCCAAGAAGTAAACGTCTTCTGATTTCCTGGCTGCAGTCTGCATCTGCAATGATCTTTGCACCTAGAAATGTCACTGCCGCCACGTTTTCTCCCTCTATTTGCCAGTTGTCAATCGATCTGGTTGCCATGATTTTGGTATTATACATGATATATTGTGTATTAATGTGCAAAATAAAAGTATAATAACCCTTACTATCACATAAGTATGGGCAACAAAAGATTAAAACCTTTGCACTAGGGACATGTTTTGACATGCAAGCTCTTTTTCATTGCTTACATGGAAATTAGCATAGGCATTGTTGGGAAGTGTGAGAAATAGTTGGACATCTCAAAAGCAGAGATATCGATCTTCTCAAGCAGAAGGTGAACAATCAGTTCCATTCTCCCATCACCACCACCATGTCATTCATACACAGGGGCTAGCAGAGAAGTAAAGCAAATTAATACCTTTTGAAAAATAAACATCTGAAATAATTTGACTAACAGAAAGTAAAAAAATTCATAACATGGAAAAGAGAGAGAACTGTGAATTCCGAAACAGAGGATGAATAAATGCAGTGGAATTGTCACCTAACTGATGCAGGAGAAAAAGTGGATGGAAGACTAACAAACTGGAAGTGAAATGAATAAACACATGCAATGCATGAACTATTAGGCAAGCTAAACTCATGCAAGCCATCAATATTGAGTTTAGGCATGCTAGGGTTGATATCTCTAACAGACAGGAGTTAAAGCATCATCTTAAAAGATTGGCAATATGCATGATACCAAAATATTAACAAGCAGCCAAAAGTCTACATAGAAGCTGAAGTCTGGTCTGCAGTGGATAGATTTTAATCTCATTTTGCCTGTGTTACGTTAAGGTGATGATTGCTGAAACAGTATTGCTTACCTTTCCTTTTCTTTCAAGAGAAGGGCTGCATTTGAGAGATTTCCTCCTCAATAAAAGTTGCTCCATACTCCTAGTCCCCCACCCCTAACACTGCACAGTTGCATTTCATGTACGTGTTGCGAAAGGCTTCTCAAAGACAATGTACCTATCCTTCCTGCAGTCCAGTCATTGTCTCCTTCAAGATGCTGCTAGGATGCCAAGAACACAGTCTGGATATTCCACATCTGGCAAATGTTAGTGCTTCCAAAAGTCTGTTCCTCCATTTGTTTTTCAATTGACCTCTTTTGGCTTCATTTATGTTGGCATTCACCTCCTGCATTTCTTCTTAGGAGGAGTGATTCCCTGACATTTTGAGCCTTGGGGCAGGAGCTTCTTTAAAATGACAGCTCCTTTCTCGGCCATTAAAAATCCAGGGAATTCACTTGAGGAATT